>NW_025814826.1:19050000-20250000 GCF_022079265.1 Lynx rufus
GGGGGTCCCCCTCCTGGAGTCGAAAGAGGGTGCGGGTCACCTGCGAGGATCAGGGATGGCGGAGGGCAAGGGAATCATTAACCTGTTGTCAGAGGATGATAGTCTCAGACTAATGCGTTCCTGTCCTTAAGTTCTCTGTGATTTATTTAAAGCCTTTCCATCTCTTTTAAAGTGAATTTGGCTCTATTGGTTCCCTCAGCTTTAGCATTAATATGTACCATCTAGAGTGCTTTGAGATTTTTAGATTTGTCATTTTTAGTGGTGGTCAGTTGGAAAGGTAGAAGAGAGAAAGAGTTCATCTCTTGAGACTTAAACTCCATCATTTAATTTTGCACAGTGATTTCTGAACCATAAGTTGAATTTCGGTTCTGCACTAAGAGACTATATATTTGAGATGCAGGTACACTTGAGATGCAAGAATAAATACACAGCACTATAGTTTCTAAATCTTTATTTAAAAATATTAGAGTTTAGTGTGTTTTGATTCTCTACTTTGTCTCTAGGTTGAGGATTTACCCAACCAATCTGGGAAGTGACTTATTTATTTAACAAACACTTAAATGGCTCTTACTACATGCTTGGGCTCCTTCTAAATGTTTTATAAATATTAACTCAAATTGTTAACTAAAAATACTAAATTGTAGCAGTTCTAGCAGTGAAGAGGTTGTGTACACTTCAGTTCCCCAAATGTCATTGCAAGAACTAGAAACATTAGAGGAAGTTTCAGGCATATTTTAGGACTGGGTGTGCCTTCTGGTGCACTTGGCTACCACTCCTGTAAGACAAGCCACCACCCCTTCATTCCCTGGGGGAAGGGAGTCTGGAGCTACAGGAATGAGACCTCTTCCTTTCAGATCTCCACCAGATCCCTAGTGTCTTCTATAAGATGGTCTTTCTCATCCACTATACTGTCCATCATTATTAGCTAACTCTGGAGAGACCAGAACTTCTCCCTTTTTTCAACTGCCACTACATTGAGCCTAATTTTGTTTTTTTTTTTTTTTTTTTTTTTTTTTTTTTTTTTTCAATGTTTATTTATTTTTGGGACAGAGAGAGACAGAGCATGAACGGGGGAGGGGCAGAGAGAGAGGGAGACACAGAATCGGAAACAGGCTCCAGGCTCCGAGCCGTCAGCCCGGAGCCTGACGCGGGGCTCGAACTCACGGACCGCGAGATCGTGACCTGGCTGAAGTCGGATGCCTAACCGACTGCGCCACCCAGGCGCCCCCTAATTTTGTTTTTAAAAGGAGCTTTGTTCCTAATCTGTTTGACAATTGATGAAACCATAGTTTAGTGAAATATACTATAAAATAGAATGTTTTGGTTTGTACACATCAACATAACAAATAATGCTCTGTGATTTCACTGCCATTTACTGTTGGTAATATTGAGTTGATAGGTCAATCTGGTAGATGCCCATTTTGTGATTTGCAGACATATAGACAGAATATTTTTCCAGAATAAAGTACCCTCTTCAAATGAGTCCTTGGCCTGATAGATTGTTACAGACCCAAAACGGTGAATCATGGTTTTTATCATTATGGTGATTATCAATTTGATGTCAAAATCTGCATGTTATACCAGCTTTCTCTCTTTGTAGCGTTTTCTCTCTCTCTCATTTAAATTTCCGGAGAGATGATTAAATGAGACTCTAAGCCTTATTTAATAGGTTTATGAAGTATCTCCTGGAAGTAGGAAGGCTCAGTTTCCTCTGATATAATTTATGGTACAACAGACAGTGGCATTCATGAATTCAGTTCAGTGAAATGACAACTAATACTTTCCTGGATTACAGAGTACTTCCAGATATATTTGTGAAGTTGGCAGCCATTTTTTTTAAAGTTTGTTTATTTATTTATTTTGGCGGGTGGGGGGGGGGGGAGAGAATTCCAAGCAGAATCTGCACTCACAGAGTCCAAGGTGGGGCTTGAAGTCATTAACCGTGAGATCATGACCTGAGCTGAAACTAAGAGTCAGACACGTAACCGACTCAGCCACTGAGGCACCCTTAGCAGCCATTTTTTATTTGTGCTTTTACAGATGAGGAAACTGAGGCAGAGAAATGTTAAAATGCTTTAACCAGTATTGTATAGCTAGTGGGAGACAAAGCTTGAATAGAGAGCAGGTGTGTGGACAGAGCTTGGCATGTGCCAGTCTGTATTAAACATTGTGGATGAATGACTCCGAATGACTTCAGATTTCTTGCTCTTTCTAAACATTATGCCTCTCAAATACCATAATTGATTTGTGCCTAAGAGATTTCCAGGCCTATACCAATATCCCTCAGTTATTTCAAACAGTATCTGATACAATAAACATCTTGTCTACAAAAAGAGATGAGATTGCTTTTTGGACTCATTTCATAGGATTTATCCACTCTGGCTTTTGAAAAAGCAAGTAGGTTGGTTATTTTTTTTTCTTCTAAAATATCTTCCTTTTTCCCTATGATGTGGAGATAGTTTAGATTGGACATATGGTTTCATTGTTTGTGTTGATAGCTTCCTTATCTCTCCCTGCTCATTTAAGGTCATTTTTAAGGACTACAAATCACTGTAGGTTTTCAATGTCAGTAAACTCAATTAAGCTACTTAGATTCAAACACAATGATCATAGATACTGTCTTTTTTTTGCAGGGGTTGGGGGAAGCATCTGACGTTACTACTACTGAATTCTTTGAAATGTTGCAAGTCCTTTAGTATAAAGGAGCTTTAAAAAAAGTTTTTTTTAATGTTTACTTTTGAGAGAGAGAGACAGTGGGAACAGGGGAGGGGCAGAGAGAGAGAGGAAGACAGAATCTGAAGTAGGCTCCTAGCATAGAGCCCGATGCAGGGCTCAAACTCATGAACTGTGAGATCATGACCTGAGCCAAAGTCAGACACTTCACCGACTGAGCCACCCAGGCACCCCAAGGATCTTTTTTTTTTAAACAAACCAAAAAACCCCTCAACTATTTATATCCTTCCAGCGTAATCACTGAATCCTAACGTATGTGACCTCCAGATAGATAACCTTCAATTAGAGAGGAAATATGGCCATTACCTGAGGGAGGAATTGAGAAGGGTATCATGGAAAAAAGAGAGATGGGATGGACTTACCCATGAGGGATATTAGGTGGTAAGAAGCTCTTAATGAAGCCAGACTGAGTCATCTGCCTGTCAACATTCTTCTGTGTGGGGGTGGAATAAAATACTTTTGAAACCTGCCTTGTTTCAGAAACCACTTTACCTTTTCTGATCCTCATGTTTTTTCTCTCTCTCTCTTTTTAATTCATGTAAATTACTGACTAAAGTGCTGATTCATGAAACTTAAATTATGTAACATGTTATTCCTGACAGAAACAGCTCCCACGTTATTTTAAGGGACCCAGTGCTTCTGTTTTCCTTTACCTATTCCATTACCTATGGTGGCTTCTTTGTTCTCATTTCACTTTTTTTTTTTTCCTATTTCATGGAGAAAAGTAAATCTAAGAGGTGCCGATTCCACCTCTTGTAGTTCATGTCAGAGTAATTTTAACTCAGTACTAACTTTGAGTTAATTGTCTTGCTGAGGAAGATGACATGGAAATCAAATGATGAAGGCCGATTCAGAGCATCAATAAGGAAAATTTTATTACCTGTATGAAACACAGCCAGGGAACTTTCAAAGGGAATTAGGGCAGTGTACAATATCCTTGCCCTTGTCCAGTTTCCCACAGCCTCTCCTATTCCCCACGTCCTACAACCTGTCTTGGTCCATCTCCTTGTAGTCAGCATTTCTTCTGTTACTCAAAACCAAAATCTGTTTTCCTCAGGTGGGTTTGGGGGTGGGGGTGAGTGAAAGGAGGGTAGGAGGGTGATGATATAAAGGGAATTGTTGTAGGGTAAGAGATTGATAATGTGTAAGATGGAAGAGAGGAGATGTGTGGGTGAAGTAAGATATTTAGTGTGCTCTCAGGGTGGATTTGTGCAGTGTTGGCCCCTCAACAGGGCCATAAATATAGGGGAGACCTACATGTGATCAAAGAATGTCTGGCAAGGATTAAAAACATCTGTGATATTGTATGATATCAGCAGGCAGAGCTCGTTTTTACCACCAAATGCAGAAGTATCATTATAGGTAGCTGTTTCTTCAGGCTGTGTTAGAAATTTGTCTGCACATAAAATGTAGAGGGCTGATTTAATGGCTTTTAACTTGAGAGGAGGAATGATTTGATAGGACTTTGCTGAGTAAAGGCCTGGATTTTGTACCTTTTTAAAGGCTTACTTTTTTTTGGAGAATGCCTGTAACTTTGAGATGATAATGTTATTTATTTTACTGTATTTACTGTATTAAAATACATTGTATTTATATTGCATATAGTAATGAATATGATTCATGTTAGTTGCTTCCATTCAGGTTCTGGATATATTTTCTATGCCAGTCAATACCAATTTTTTTCTATAGGTAAAATAGACTTCATATACAATATATGCATACACAAAATTGGACTCATTGATAGACTAACCATTCCAGAGAGTGCTGGATGAGATGTCTTCAAGTACGGTGCGGTGTCACTAGGACTTGACTAATTGTTTGCTTGAGTTCAAAAATGAGAAGCACCTTTATTTCTCTAGTTATTTATTTCCCTGTTTTTAAAATAAAAATAGGTTAAAATTAACTTAAAATGATCTGGTTTCCAATTCAGCATCCATATATGCACACAAAAATACATATAAGACCAAGTGTATAGACTATATAATCTAATGCACATGTATATTATATAATATGACTAGCTAAGAAAGAATATAAGAATCATATCCTTAGTTTCCCAAGAAAATGCTATACATCATCTTTCCCCCACATTTGTATTATTGTGTTGTATGTTTTCTAAACATTATTTTTGATTTACACCTCTGTAATTCAAAGGTATGCATGCCCTTAAATTTAAGCAACTGAGAAGTATGTTACATAAAAAATAAGTCGTCTCCACTCAATCTTACCTACAAAGAGAACCACTGCCAGTTTTTATATCCTTCTAGACTTTTTTCCATGTTTATATAAATTTATGTATCTGTAAATGTACATTGAGGGGTTTTTTTTAATGGTAATCATTCTACACAATTTGTTTTTTTCTTATTTAGTACTTGATCATGGACATCTATAGATGTATGTAAAATTTGACAGTTACATAGTTAATAATTTATCCATTTTCTAGTTCCAGTATTTATATGCTCCCTCTTTTGTGTCTTTGAAAATATATTTAAATCACCAAAGTAATACATTTTTTCAAGAAAATTCTAAAGAAAAAGAGAAAATGGGGGCACCTGGGTGGCTCAGTCAGTTAAGTGTCTGACTCTTTATTTCATCTCAGGTCATGATCTCATGGTTCCTGAGTTTGAGCCCTGTATGGGGCTCTGCTCTGACAGCGTGGAGCCTGCTTGGGAAACAGGCACTCGCGCTCTCTCTCTCTCTCTCTCTCTCTCTCTCTCTAATAAAATTTTAAAAAAAGAGAGAAAATAAAATCACCAAAATCTGCCATCCATTAATAATCACTACTAGCATTTTAGAGTATATCTTTCTAAACTTCTTTGCGTGCATATCCATATTTTCAATGCCATTTAAAAAATTTCTCTTAGCATAACACTCTCCAGTTCCATCCACGTTATGCTAAGTGAAATAAGTCATACAGAAAAAGACAGATAGCATATGTTTTCACTCTTATGTGGGTCCTGAGAAACTTAACAGAAGACCATGGGGGAGAGGAAGGAAAAAAAAAAAAAGTTAGAGAGGGAGGGAGCCAAACCATAAGAGACTCTTAACAACTGAGAATAAACTGAGGGTTGATGGTGGGTGGGAGGGAGGGCAAAGTGGGTGATGGGCATTGAGGAGGGCACCTGTTGGGATGAGCACTGGGTGTTGTATGGAAACCAATTTGACAATAAATTCCATATTAAAACAATAAAAAAATAAAAAAAAATTCTCTTATACAGGCATGCTTTGTTGGTTAGAGAATCATGTTTATGTAGCCAACCAACGTCATAGATTCCATGCATGTTTGAACCAGTTATTTACAGTTTCCTGGCCACCTGCCATACCCTAAACCTGGATAACACTCATGGAAATTTATACTATACTGCTCATCAAGGGGATGAGGTGAAGGTATGTAGATGGACTGACAAATCCATCCAAATCAGCATAAATCCTTCTAGTGGAAGTCAGTCAATATTTGTATTTTAAGTACATCTAAAATACAAGATGTTTAAGAAGAGAAATAATGAAATATTCACATGCACTTGACTGTGATCACTACAGGAGAAGCAGAAGTAATAGACTTGAACCAAGAAAAGTGTTAAATTCAGTTAAGAATTAGAATAGCTGAACTTTAGATGTTTTGAAATCGTCTCTGAATGATAAGTACGTGGTTTGGACTATTTGGTTTAATAAGGCTCCCACCAGTGGTAGGGAGGAATAGGTGACCTTGAAGTTCCCTGTGATCCTATTCTATTATAGACTGTCTCAGAGTTAGTAACACCTGACTTAGTATAATTTCATGCATACAACTCCCTAGTTGCATACTAACGCCACCAGTCTTTCCAGACAGCACCTGTCCAGGCTAATATCTCTCCACCCACTGAGCATGTGCACAGCTATCACCCACACAGTCCTCGTATATCTTTTTCCCGCCTTCCTCCCTTTCTGACAGTTTAGTAGCTTTTAAACCTCCCTATCCCCTTTTCTTCCAGCTTTTGCTTCAAGGAAATTTCTGTTCTTTTTCCATCCCACTCTCTTCATTTTCATCTTGAGCAAATAAGATACTAATCATGGTGATACAGTTAGGAACAAGCCTTTCATAAGGGAAAGGAAAGCTTTTAGTTTGGGAGGGAAGGTAGACATTATAAAGAACCAGTGGTTTCAACCTTCAAAGTCCTTGAGAATACCCAGTAATTCCTTTCAAAATATCCATAGAAGTCTCCACCCACCTCCTTTTCTCTAAATAACCTGGTTTTCCTTAAGCATTAGCATTTATAATGAAATTTAAAACTGTTTATAATTTTGCAGGGGGGGGTAGTTCATATCATTGCAATAGCATTCTTTTGTGCTACTTTTTTCCTGTTGAAGATGTTAGCTATATAATGGATTGAGTTCACTGTTTTGGTCATGAAAGCTAACTCCTAGAAAAGACCACTCTTCCTTTCAGAAAACACATCTAGCTCTAGATACCTGGCTTAAAAACAGTCTCTTTTGTTTTAAGTAAGTGGAAGACTAAGAAAGCTATTTTAGATTAAAGCCTAGCTGTCTTTGAAAAGTGGTATGTCAGGATTCCAAACCCTTTCCTTCCAGATTTTCATCAGCAAGGATATGCATTGGTGAGAAGCATAGATCAGCCTTTGATCCTTGGGAGTCAGAGAAGAAGCAATACTGGTTACAAGAATGATAGGTTGCCACTGGAGAGTCTCTCAAGTCAGGCTCAGGTAGCTGACTTTATACCACTTTCAGCTCAGCTGTAAAAGTGCTTTGGCGAGATGTTTTGAGGAGCTCCACACCAAGACAATAGCTGCTTGATAGCTACACTGAGAGTAAAGGCCTATTATTTTCATAAATATGAATGAAAAAGGTTGTGAAAAGACATTTTTATTCAGCTTTCAAACAACATGATGCTAAAATTGATGATGGCTTAAACATGAAAGTACTATGTCATTTGCTTATTTGAACTAGGTTAGTAAACATTCAGAAATTGAGACTGCTAGAATTTAAAAAAGGGGTTCTTATTTTTGTAGTTCTATGTGTGCATACTTGGCATTTAATCCTTTCTGACACAAGTACCTCTCTTTTCTGATTGATCTCCTTTTATCCCTCCTCTTTCTTTTCTCTTCTCATGAATATTTGGTTAATTTTTTTTTTGTCTATAAGGAAATGATTTTAATTAATGAAAGATAAGATACTTGTGTGTTTTAGCAGAGAACATTTTTAAAGAGATTAATAAGACTGTGCCCCCTTTTCTCCTTGAATTTTGTTTCCTCCTTTGGATTTCCTTTATTTCTGATTCCCATTGACATTAACATCATTTGTGTTCCTCCTTTTAAAAGTCCACTCAAGTGTGAACAAAAGTCCTTGTCCTGTTGAATTTATTTGTTGTTTTTATTTGACATTTAGGATTAAAAATTTGCCTTTGAAATGCAGAATGGTATTATAAATTGCTACTTTTGTGTAGAAAAACAAGGAAAGAATAAGAATATATTTTTGCTTTGCTTGTCTTAAGCACAGACAGACTCTGGAAGGCTACTTAAGAAATTAACACTGTTTATCAAGTGGGATTGGGTGATGAGAGCTGTGTGGGTAGGAGGAGGGATGGGAAGCAGACTTTTCACTGTGTATTTTTTGTATACTCTTGTTAGAATCGTGTGAATATATAGCCCACTATAAAAATCTTTTTTAAAATCATGTCTATGGGGGGCACCTGGGTGGCTCAGTCAGCTAAGTGTCTGACTCTTGATCTCAGCTTAGTGTTTTTTTTTTTTTTAATGTTTATTTTTGAGAGAGAGAGAGACAGACAGAGCATGAGCAGGGGAGGGACAAAGAGAGAAGGAGACCCAGAATCTGAAGCAGGCTCCAGGCTCTGAGCTGTCTGCACAGAGCCTGATGCAGGGCTTGAACTCACGAACCGCAAGATCATGCCCAGAGCCTAAGTTGGACGCTTAATCGACTGAGCCTCCCAGGTGCCCCTCAGCTTAGGTCTTGATCTCAGCGTCGTGAGTTCAGGCCCAGCATTGGGCTCCATGCTGGGTGTAGAGCCTACTTTAAAAAAAAATTTTTTTTTAATTAAAAAAAAAATCATGTCTATGGGTTTCCTGACTTAACAGAAAATAGATCTACCCTTTTCTGTTTTCCCTTTTCCATATGTCCAATAACACAATTTTATATTTTTATTTAAAAAATTTTAATTCCAATTAATATACAGTGTAATATTAATTTCAGGTGTACAATAGAGCAATTCAACACTTCCATACATCACTGGTGCTCATCACAACAAATGCACTCCTTAATCCCTTTACCTATTCAACCCATCCTCCTACCCACCTCCCCTCTGGTAACCATCAGTTTTCTATAATTAAGAGTCTGTTTTTTGATTTGTCTCTCTCAAAAAAGTTGTTCTTTTAAATCTTTTTTAAAAGAATCCTTGTGTAGTCTAGTCTCAAAGGACTAATAGTATTTTGCGGGCATCTTGACCTGTTCCCTTCTGCTCTCTCAAGTGTGGTGGCTAAGATTCATTATTAAGCCTTCCCTTAGGAAATCCTGATACTGCAAATGCAGCCAAATCTTAAGTTATTGTTGGCTTATTCGCTGAATCAGTTAACTGAAAATGTCTGCAGTATTCTGCCAACTGGATACTCAGTTGTTTCCTAATAAAACGATTAGACAATACCAACATAATTAGTGGAAAATTAGTTGATTTCCCCCCCATGGTATCTTGTATCTTATCATCATGATTATAATTTACCTACTTAAGATTGTATGAGTTTGATGCTTGTAGAAAATAAAGTTTGATTTACTTTTAGTATTTAGATAATTCTGCTCTTTTCAGCACACACTAAGCCAAATAGTTTCTTTCATCAGGATTTTTTTTTTTTTTTTTTTTACTTTTTGCCATTTATGACCTGTATTTTACTTTGTGGAGAGCAAAGAGAAAGGAATATTGTTGAGTATCTACCACGTGTTGGGTGCTTTAAGACATTATTTTATTAAATACTTAGAATAACTCTGGGGAGCAGGTGACTAGTTTTATTTTACAGATGAGCAAATTGGGGCTCAGTGAGGTTTTGAAGGTAGCTATATGTAGGCAACACAGGACAGTGCTGATCTGAACACATCTATCTGGATTTACCAGGAGATCTCCTCTGCCTTTGAGAAGGGGTTAAAGGCTGACTCTGCTCAAACCCCTCATCTGAAAGAACAGACAGAATTGATTTACAGGTAACTCAGATTACCATCTGCTGTTGAGGTAGTAGTTAAATGAGTTTGAAGACTGGCTCTTCAGTTTTACTTTATTATTCTGAGATTACATTGTTTTTTTTTTTTAGTTTAGTAACTGGTGCCTGACTTCAAGGAGAAAGCTTACTGAAAATGTCTTAAATATAATATATTTCTTAATGAAAAAGAGCTTAAAGTTCTAAATTTAATTACTGAATGGGTTAAATCCCGAACCTAGAGGTTTTGAACGCCTTATGTTGGAATCTGCAGAGGTATTAAACTCCTACTATTAGCAACCAATGCCTGGTGAACTTTGCCAACTCTAAGAAATGGTTGTCTAAAATCCCTTAAAGATGATAATCAGCAACCACTTATATAAATTTGGAGATAGAGCAGGTACAATCTATCATGCTAATCTTTGAGGGATGTTAGCTAAGGTAGGTATATCATGTGTCTTGGCAGTTACTGGATGAGCTCACAAGTAAGAATGAAAAAAACATTTTAGGTCTCAATTCATATTCTGTTATCTGAGGTATTTATATGATGGGCAAAGATGGTGGGAAAGATACTGAGGAAATTCAAGAAAGGTTTAAAAAGAAGTAAGAGTTCACAGACAGTGAATAAAGAGGACAGAATAAGCCTAGCCACAGCGTACTCCGGAGTCTGTTATATGTAATACTTAAGGAAAATAAAAAAGTTTTATATTCTTTTCCCATTGAATTATCTTGACATCCATGTAAAAAGTCAATTGACCGTAAATGTAAAGGTATATTTCTATACTCTCATTTTTATTCTAATTCCAGTGTCACACTGTCTTAATTAGCTTAGTGTGGCTTTTTACTAAGTTTTAAAATCAGAAAGTGTGAGTCCTCCAACTTTGTTCTTTTTCAAGATTGCACTATTTGGGGTCCATTGCATTTTCATATGAATTTTCGAATCTGCTTGTTGGGGCGCCTGGGTGGCTCAGTTGGTTAAGTATCTAATTTCAGCTCAGGTCATGATCTCATGGTTTGAGGATTCGAGCCCTGTGTCGGGCTCTGTACTGACAGCTCAGAACTTGGAGCCTGCTTCGGATTCTGTGTCTCCCTGTCTCTCTGCTCCTCCCCCGCTTGTGTTTTCTCTCTCTCTGTCTCAAATAAACATTAAAAATTAAAAAGAATGTGCTTATCGATTTATCAAAATATGACAGCTAGGATTTTGATGGGGATTTGATTGAATCTGTAGCTCAGTTTGGAGAGTATTACCATCTTAATGATATTTGGTGTTCACATCCATGAACGTGGGTCATTTTTCCATTTATTAAGATCGTCTATAATTTTTCAACAGTGTTTTGTAGTTTTCAGTGTATAAGTCTTCTGCTTCATTTTTAAAATTTATTTCTAAATATCTCATTCTTTTTGATACTGTTGTAAATGAAATTGTTTTCTTAATTCATTTTATGTTTGCTCATTGCTACTATATAGAAATACAATTAATTTTTTTTATTGAGGTACAATTGACATAATGTTATGTTAGTACAATTGATTTTTAATCATTGACCTTGTATTCTTTAATCTTGCTGAACTTAATTAGTTTGAATCGTTTTTTGGTGGATTCATTAGGATTTTCTATATATAAGATTATATTATCTGCACATATAGTTTTACTTCTTCCTTATCAATCTGAATGTTTTTTACAAATATTTTCTTGCCTGATTGCTATGACTAGAACCTCCAGTACAACATTGAACATAAATGAAGAGAGTTGATATCCTTGTCTTATTCCTTATATCAGGAGAAGAGCATCCAGTGTTTCCTCATTACACGTGATGTTAGCTGTGGGTTTTTTGTAGATGCCCTTTAATAGCTTGAGGACATTCTCTTCTTAGTTGCTATGTTTTTATCATTAAAGAGTGTTAGATTTTTCAAGTGCCTTTTCTGCCTCTGTTGAAATGATTGTGTAGTTTCTGTCCTTTATTTTGTTAATACAGTAATACATTTGACTGTTTTTCAGATGTTAATCCAACTTTTCATCCCTGGGATAAATCACATTTGGTCAAGGTATATAATCCTTTTTATATGTTGCTGAATCTGGTTTGCTGGTATTTTGTTGCGAATTTTTGCACTATGTTGATCTGTAATTTTCTTCTGATATCTTTGGTTTTGGTATCAGTAATACTGGCCTCCTTGAATGAGTTCCTTCCTCTTCTTTTTCTTTAGGAGGAGGTGAGATTTGGTGAAAGATTGATATTAATTTTTCTTTAAGCTTTTGGTAGAATTCACCAGCAAAGCCATCTGGACCTTGGCTTTTATTTGTGGGATATATTTTTTTTTATTGCTAATTCAATCTCTTGTTATATATCTATTTTTTTGAGAGAGAGAAAGGGAGAGCGGTGCATACATGAATGAGAGAGGAAGGGGCAGAGAGAGAGGGAGAGAGCATCTTAAGCAAGGCTCCACACCCAGCAAGGAGTCTGGCATAACATGAGCCTAAGTCGAGTTGCACGCTTAACTGACTGAGCCACCCAGGCACCTCTCTATATATCTATTTAGTTTCCAGTTCTTCTTTAGTTTGTTTTGGTAGTTTTTTCCTTCCTACAAATTTGTCCATTTCATCTAGGTGATCTAATTGGCTCCCATTCATTCCTTATTTTACTAATGAGTCTTTTCTTGATCAGTATGGTTAAAGGTTTACCAATCTTGTTATTTTTTTTTTCAAAGAACCAACTTTTGGTTTTCTCAATTGCTTTTCAGTTCTCTATTTCATTGATTTCTACTGTAGTCATTATTACTTCCTTTTGTTTGCTTTGGGTTTAGCTTGCTCTTTTTTTTCTAGTGTCTTAAGGTGGAAGTTTAGGCTATTGATTTGAGATCTTTTTTAATGTAGGCATTCACAACTATAAAAATCCTTCTGAACACTATATTCGTTGAATTCTAGAAGGTTTGGTATGTTGTGTTTTCATTTTCATTTATCTGAAAGTGTTTCCTAATTTCTCTTGTGATTTCTTCTTTGACCCCTTGGTTACTTAAGAATGTGTTGTTTAATTTCCACATATTTGTGAATTTACCAAATTTCCTCTTGTTATTGCTTTCTAATTTAAATTCATTGTTGTCTGAGAACATAATTTGTATGATTGCTGTCTTTTTAAATTTAATGAGGCCTTATTATGGCCAAATATATGGGCTCCCCTAGAGAATGCTTCATGTATATGTGAGAGGATTATGCATTTTGTTTCTGTTGTTGGAAATGTTCTATGTATGTCTAGTAGGTCTCATTGGTGTCTGGTGTTCATGTCTTCTCTTTCCTTATTGATATTCTGCTGAGATGTTCCCATTAAAGCATTTTAATGATTTATATTAGTATAGATGTGAAAACTTACTATCAAGATAAAAGACTGAAATGCAAACTTACAATGTTGTTTTAATGGGCTATTTAAACAAAATTAAATTTAAAAATTATTTATTTTCAGCACACTGGAGTCCTGTGTCGGGCTCCATGCTGAGTGTGGAGACTGCTTGGGATTCTCTCTCTCCCTCTGTCCCTCTCCCCTGCTCTCACTCTTTCTCTCTAAAATAAAAAAAAAATTTAATTATTTACTTTCATTACTTTTTAATGTTAAAATTTAAATGTAACTTAAGTTCAGTGCTATTTTCTCAGGTCCATGATTCTTTTGTATCTTTGTGATAGGATTTGCTAGTAAAGTGCACTGAAATAGTTTTTCAAATGTTATGCCCAGAATTCGTGATCCCCAAAGACCACCAGGGAGCCGAGTCCGATGCAAAAGCAAAAGAGCCTTTATTCGAGCTAGCTCGAGCTCAGTCCCCTACCTGCACCGACGCAGCAGTGAGATACCAGGGAGAGAGAGTGAGTTTCAAAAGCACAAAGGTTTTATAGGGGTCTAGGGGCAGCCGATTAGCTGGGGAAGGGGCGTGGCCTCGGCCGATTGGCTGGGGAAGGGTCAGAGTCCTGTTACTCACGTCGCTGGGCGTGTTTTGATCAGGAAGTTTGAATGGGTGAGCGGGAGGTTACTCAAGGGGAGGAGGCGTGGTCTAGGTGAAGGACACAGAACAAGATGGAGTCGGCCGGTGTAGGCCCGCCCTTTCACAAACAGTATTGACACTCATCTCATCTCAAATGAATCAACAGTCTTATTTGATCAACTTACCTATTAGGGATTAAGAATTTATTGCTAACGTGTGGTGGAGGTGACTGCTCCAAAAAATGTAACAAATGTAACCCACATCTTCACGCTAAGCAGAATTGGTATATAGTTGAATTTTCTTATTTTTAATTTTCAATGGTAACATTTTTTGATCTGCACCTACAAGAATTCTATGAAATACACATTTCAAAATTTGCAGTGGTAGAAAGGCTATGTGAAATTCAGTTAATAGAGGCAATTTTTAAAATGTATAAATGTATGAATACCAGTAAATTCTTTTCCTGAAAGCATCATGTACTTGTGAAGACAATATAATTTTACTTGCCTTGCAGCACATATAGGAATTATTCTGCATTTTACAAATAAACTATTGTTTTGAAATTATACCCACACTTTAGTGTTTTGTTTTGTTTTTTTAACTGTAGTTAGAATGATCTCTCATTTAATGAATCCTGTTATCCAACAGTGACCATTTTGGAAGGCCATTTGGCCTAAGTAGATAAAGAGTGAGGGTCAGAACATAGAGGAAGAATTCTACATTATTTCTAGATTATCCAGATTTTTGGATTATCAGAGATGACAGCAGTTAGATAGATTGAAGAACAAACAGTAGCTACAGAAGAATCAAAAAGAATGTAATAGTGGAAAAAGTACAGAAGTGTATTAAGAGGGAGAACATAGCTGCAGAAGTCTTTTTAGGTCCTTGGCAAAGAGGCCAGTACACAGAAATGCATTCCTAGATTTTCTAAATCTATATCTACCCTGGGAGGGAAATTTCTGAGTGAAATGTGTCATTGGAGCACATGCTCTTCAGTACTATACTTATTACAGTAATTGAATTTTCTCTCTCCATTTAGATCATGTGGCAATATTCTCTGTGGCAACACCAAATGACTAAAGGAATGAATTTGATTGGTTTATTAAGTGTTTTAAAAATCTAGGGGCACCTGGGTGACTCAGTTGGTTAAGTGTCTGACTTCGGCTCAGGTCATGATCTCATGGTTCGTGGGTTCAAGCCCCGTTTCAGGCTCTGTGCTGACAGCCTGAAGCCTGGAGCTGGCTTCAGATTCTTTGTCTCCCTCTCTCTCTCTGCCCCTCCCCTGCTCACGTTTTGTCTTTCTCTCTCAAAAATAAATAAACATTAAAAAAATGATAAAATAATAAATAAAAATAAAAATCTTATGAGCTGATTTAGGAAAGTGATGATAGATGTAAAAATGTTTGGCATAGTAAAGGGCACAAAGTAGGAATGTGATAAATGTTGGCTGATATTATCCTGTCCATAATATTCTATAATACTTAACAGCTTTGGCTGAGGAATTTAGAAAGCCCCAGTTACAGTGCTAGATCTGCCACTAACTTATTAAGGGATCCTTAGCAAGTCACTTGATTTTCTTTGATTGTAAATTACTCAAATTTCCTTCTACCTCTAAAATTCTATGGTTCTATTAAATCCATATAAAGAAAAAAGCTTTAAATAAAGATTATTTTTTTAAATAGAGGTGGAAGTTTTGTTGTTTTCAACTTTTACAATTTTAACTAGGGTACACTACATGAATAAGATTCTTTATAGCATTATCTAAAACCAACCACTGATTTATTTGAAAACAAAGGGTTTCTTTACAGTGTCATTTAGCCTGGCATTGCCATGAATCCAAGAATTATTCCACACTAATCAGAGAACAGTAATTCAGTTGTACTTAAATTAGGAGTTCCACACAGCCATTCACCAGAGATGAATTGAGGTGAACAAGAACTTCTAACTTAATTTGCGAAAGTTCTAAAATGTACTGGTGGAATACACTGTAGGAGAGTGAAAAGTAGGTGGGAAGTGTGGCTCAGATCATGCAAAGCTGTTACAGAAACTGTCGCTGCTTTTTGTTAACATTTTCTGATCTGTGTGATTTCTAGTAAAAAAAAATTAATGATACTGTAAATTTTGGGAGCATTTTTACCATTTTGAAATGTTGATGTATGGTGTGACTGTTAGATAATGAATCAGTGTGTTTGGTCATTTTTGTTTTTAAAAAAAACAAAATGTTATATGGATTCATATTCATGTAGTTGTGAAGGAAAAAACTCTTGTTTTCCTTTACATGAAATACCCTGAACAATTCTGTCCTCTGGTTATAAATGTATGACAGTTTTTCACACACCAAGCAGTTCTGAGACACCAGCTGGGTGTGTCCTACAAATTAACTCAATCCTGACACTGTCTGGAGATCCCACAGATTAAGAGCTCAGTTTTATAGAACTGTCATCCCGCCCCCTTCTGCTGACAACTGCAAGGCCAGGTGGTTACCTGTGCTTCTGAAGGACAGGCTATAAATTTCCTACGATTCCCTCCTCAGGTTTGACTAATTTGCTAGTGTGGCTCACAGAATTCAGGAAAAACAGTTAACTTACTAGATTGCCAGTTTATTATAAAAGCTGTAACTCAGGAACAGCCAGATGGAAGAGATGCTTGGGGCAAGGTATGTGGGAAGGGATGAGGGAACTTCCATGCCCTCAGTCAGGGGTGCACCACTCTCCCACATCTCTGTGTGCACCAATTCAGACGGAAACTTTCTGATCCCGTCCTTTTGGTTTTCTATGTAGGTTTCATTATGTAGGCATAGTTGGTTAAATCATTGGCCACTGGTGATTTATTCAACCTCCAGCCCCATTCCCCTCCCCAGGGGTGGGGGTGGGTGGGACTGAAAGGTCCATCCCTCTGATCTAATCAGATTGGTTCCCCTGGCAACCAGTCCCTATCCTTAAATTACCTAGGGGTTTTCGGGGCGCCTGGGTGGCTCAGTCGGTTAAGCGTCCGACTTCGGCTCAGGTCACGATCTCACGGTCCGTGAGTTCGAGCCCCGAGTCGGGCTCTGGGCTGATGGCTCAGAGCCTGGAGCCTGCTTCCGATTCTGTGTCTCCCTCTCTCTCTGCCCCTCCCCCGTTCATGCTCTGTCTCTCTCTGTCACAAAAATAAATAAAAACGTTAAAAAAATAAATAAATAAATTACCTAGGGGTTTTCCAGAAATCACCTAACATAAACTCAGGTGTGATTGAGACAGGCTTGTTATATGAATGACAAAAGACACCTGTTTCACCCTTATCATTTTTGTCACTTATGAGGGTTTTAGGAGCTCTGCCAGAAACTGATAAAGACCAAATAATATATGTATTTCTTCATATAAATCACAATATTGTAGTACATTTTTTTTGTTTGGAGAGGCAAATTATGCTCAGAGACTGAGTTTGTCTTTGCCAGTGAGAAAATTAATAATGGGAAACCTCAGGGCGCCCGGGTGGCTCGGTTGTTTAAGCACCCAATTTTGGTTCAAGTCATGGTCTTCTGGTTCATGGGTCGAGCCCCATGTCAGGCTCCATGCTACCGTGGGTTCTTTCTCTCTCCCTCTCTCCCCCAACGCAAGTGCATGCATGCTCCCCTCTCTCTTTCTCACTTTCAAAAAAATAAACTTAAAAAAATGTTTTTTAAATAATGGGAAACCTCACTAAAATGGGGACAGGTGGAACTCTCACACCCACGCTTGTAGTCAACTGCAGATGCAACAGAAAGAGATAGACCTTGCATATGGCTACTACTTTACTATCAACAGAAGGAAGAAAGGCTTATCTTATGTGGCTCTCTCCCAAAAACTCAGCCAATGAGAAACAGCCACAATCTAGCCAATGAAAATCCACTATACTTCCAGTTCCCAGTTTGCACCAATGGAATTCTTTCTTTATAACTGCCTTCCCAACTTACCCTCTTTCTCTATACAAGAGCCTGTGAGCCCTCTCTGGACTTGTCTGTCCTTTTGCTGTAGCTTACTTGTTCTGGCTTGCAGTTCTCTTTTACTCCCAGATAAACCCATCTTTTGCTGATAAAATAACTGGAAGTTTTATTTTTAAGGTTAACACCAGCAACTTATTTAATGTAGGTTCACTGTAGTAATTTCATAAGCCAATAGCATACAGAATTATGTCTCTTAATAAACCAATAAAGAAATAACATATCCCAAATAATGGTAGATGAATCACACTATTGTTCCAGGCAAGGGATGATAAAAGAAATAAAGCCCAAATTTAGTTGAGGTATATACTTTTATATAGTCGGTACTCAGGAGAGACAGCTCAGCCAACTGAGAGCTGACATTAAACTGTCAGAGCAAAAGTGAAAGTCCTTTGTTCCTAGAGCGTGTTGGTAAGGAACAGTGGCACTGATGTTGATCGGAAAGATGTTCTTCTTGGGACGACTGCACAGTTTTCACCGCTGCCGCTAAAACAGTTGCCTTTACCACACCAGGGTCCAGTGCCCTGAGGTCTTGGGAGAGCTATTTATATCAGCAAAGAGTAGTCTTGCCAGACTGAATACACTCAGATAGTCCTTACAGACTCTGGGTATTTATAGTCTAAATGTCCACTTGCCATAGTTGCTTCTTCATATGTTTTTATTGATAAGCCCAAGCAGGGTCCTCAGCAGCTGAGCTATGGAGTAATTATCAATGATAATAGATGAGATGATGAAATCCTGACACAACTTACACCAACTTTACTCTTTATGAACTTTACTCTTTACTCCTTACCTTCCTCTTACAAATAGGTTCATTTATGTCACAAGCAGGTGGATTCAAAATCATATCAAAACAATATACAACATCATTGTTTAAGAATTGTTAAAATGGGGCACCTGGGTGACTCAGTTGGTTAAGCATCTAACTTCAGCTCAGGTCATGATCTCCTGCTTTGTGGGTTTGAGCCCCATGTCAGGCTCTGTGCTGACAGCTCTGTCTCTCTCTCTCAAAAATAAATAACATTAATTTTTTTTAGATAAAAATAATTGTTAAATTATGACAACCAAAACTATTTTTCCACCTCCATTAAAGAATACAGTGCACTTTAAATGTCCATTTAAGTTTTAATGGAAAAACCAGGAGACAAGCCATCCAAATGTACTCTGGGTTTTTCTCTTTTGTAATTTTAAGCTCTTACTATTAAAGTTCATTTATCATAATTCTGTGTACATTGCCTTAGGTTCAGTTTTAAAAGGAGGGAAAAGTGGAAAACAAGTTACGAAACACTAAGGTAATGGATGGTGGTTATGAGTCATTATGGTTTATTGTGCAAGTATGTTACAGAAGCAGAAGGATCTATCAGGCACACAGTTCTCTTAAAATGACAGATTTCTCAAATCCTCAGTGACAAGGATCTTGTATATGTGTAATGAAGTCTCTTCTCATGGACTTTCTAATCATTAAAATATAAAGTTTGGGTCGCTTGGAGAAAGAAGGTAAGTGATTGTGTTGAAGACTGTATATTTGTTGGATAATTGTATACTACCCTGGTCATCATTTGCTCTTAAGTCTTTCTAGGACCCACCAGAGCTAGCCATATCCTGAAGGACCATATTGATTTTCAGACTTTTTTTTTTTAAACAATTTCTCTTTTTTTTTTAAATTTTTTATTTGTTTAATGTTTAGTTTTAAGAGAGAGAGAGAGAGACAGAATTCAAGTGGGGGAGAGGCAGAGAGAGAGGGAGACACAGAATCCGAAGCAGGCTCCAGGCTCTGAGCTGTCAGCACAGAGCCTGACATGGGGCTCCAACTCAGGAACCAGGAGATCATGACCTGAGCTGAAGTAGGACGCTCAACTGACTGAGCGACCAAGGTGCACCAATGAATAAACAATTAAAAAAAAAAATTAGCATCGAAGCTATTTTGGATCTCTCTGCCCCTCCACAGCTTGTGCTCTCTCTCAAAAATAAACATTAAAAAAATTGTTTATTTATTTATTTTGAGAAAGAGTGCACGGTGCGGGGGGTGGGGTGGTGGGGAGAGACCCCCAAGCAGGTCCCACGCCATCAGCTCAGAGCCCAACGTGGGGCTTGATCCCGCTACCTCAAGTTCATGACCCAAGCTGAAATACACTTAGCTGACTGAGCCACCCAGGCACCCCGAGACTTACTTTTACAGGTAGAAAGCAAGAAGTACCTCATTTCATCTGAGGTAGTAGGCCATAAACAACATTTTGAGCTTAAAAGGTGATTTTCTTTTATTTAAAAAAAATTTTTTTTTACTTTATTTTCTTTTGAGAGAGAGATAGCATGTGCGTGAGCAGGAGGGAGGGGCAGAGGAGAGAGAGAGAGAGAGAGAGAGAGAGAGAATCCTAAGCAGGCTGCATGCTCACAAAGGAGCCTGACTCAGGGCTTGATCCCATGACCTTGGGATTGTGACCTGAGCCAAAATCAAGAGTTGGACACTCAGCTGACTAAGCCACCAGGTTCCCCTTTAAATTTTTTTTTTGAGGGGCGCCTGAGTGGCTCAATTGGTTAAGTGTCTGACTCTTGATTTCAGCTCTGGTCATGATCTCACAGTTTGTGAGTTCAAGCTCCACATCAGGCTCCATGCCAACAGCAGGGAGCCTGCTTGGGATTCTCTCTCTCCCTCTCTCTCTCTGCCCCTCTCCTGCTCTCACACTCTCTTTCTGTCTCATTCAAAATAAATAAACTTTTTAAAATATAATAATCTATTTTTTATAATTTACATCCAAGTTAGCATATGGTGCAACAATGATTTCAGGAGTAGATTCCTTAAGCCCCTTACCCATTTAGCCATCCCTCCTCCCACAACCGCTCCAGCAACCCTCTGTTTGTTCTCTATATTTAAGAGTCTCTTATGTTTCGTCTCCCTCCCTGTTTTTATATTATTTTTGCTTTCTTTCCCTTATGTTCATCTGTTTTGTATCTTAAAGTCCTCATTTGAGTGAAATCATATGATATTTGTCTTTCTCCGACTAATTCCATTTAGCATAATACCCTCTAGTTCCATCCACGTAGTTGCAAATGACAAGATTTCATTCTTTTTATTGCTGAGTAATACTCCATTTTATATGTATACATGTATGCTCACAAAGGAGCATATACATACATATATATATATATATATATATATATATATGTATAATGGAGTATTACTCAGCAATCAAAAAGAATACACACACACAAGTGTGAGTGTGTGTGTGTGTGTGTGTGTGTGTATACACACACACACATTATATTTATACACACCACATCTGCTTTATCCATTCATCCATCGATGGACATTTAGGCGCTTTCCATACTTTGGCTATTGTATCCATACTTTGGATAGTGCTGCTGTAAACATTGTGGTGCATGTGTCCCTTTGAAACAGCATACCTGTATCCCTTGGATAAATACCTAGTACTGCAATTGCTGGGTCATAGGGTAGTTCTAGTTTTAATTTTTTGAGGAACCTCCATAGTGTTTTCCAGAGTGGCTGCACCAGCTTGCATTCCCACCAGCAGTGCAAAAGAGATCCTCTTACTCCACATCCTTGCCAACATCTGTTGTTGCCTGAGTTGTTAATGTTAGCCATTCTGACAGGTGTGAGGTGGTATCTCATTGTGGTTTTGTATTTCCCTGATGATGAGTGATGTTGAGCATATTTTCATGTGTCAGTTGGCCATCTGGATGTCCTCTTTGGAGAAGCGTCTATTCATGTCTTTTGCCCATTTCTTCACTGGATTATTTGTTTTTGGGGTGTTGAGCTTGATATGTTCTTTATAGATTTTGGATACTAATCCTTTATCTGATATGTCGTTTGCAAATATCTTCTCCCATTCTGTCGGTTGCCTTTTAGTTTTGCTGATGGTTTCCTTTGCTGTGCAGAAGCTTTTTATTCTGATTAGGTCCCAATAGTTCATTTTTGCTTTTGTTTCCCTTGCCTCTGGAGATGTGTTGAGTAAGAAGTTGCTGTGGCTGAGGTCAGAGAGGTGTTTGCCTGCTTTCTCCTCAAGGATTTTTATGGCTTCCTGTCTTACATTTAGGTCTTTCATCCATTTTGGGGTTTTTTGTGTGTGTATGGTGTAAGAAAGTGGTCCAGGTTCATTTTCTGCATGTCGCTGTCCAGTTTTTCCAGCACCATTTGCTGAAGAGACTGTCTTTATTCCATTGGATATTCTTTCCTGCTTTGTCAAAGATTAGTTGGCCATACATTTGTGGGTCCATTTCTGGGATCTCTATTCTGTTCCATTGATCTGAGGTCTGTTTTTGTGCCATCAAAATAAATAAACTTTAAAATTATTTATCAATATAGGAGCACTAACAGTGTAAGAAAATAATAAGTAATGTAACTTGGTTCTATGAAAATAATTCTAAGTTCAGTCATTTTATGTAGGCACTTTCCCATTTATACTTAAGCACTACAGACTCTCCTTACTGCATCAGAATGCTAACATTAATGTGGTTCAGCTTGCAACAATTTGTATTCATTTCATTAAAGCCCAAGTTCCAGTTTATGAAGTTATTTCATTTAATATAGTACAGCTCATAGAACATAGTAGAACCTCAAAAAATGTTTGTTGAGTTGATGAATACTAAGCTCAATCTAGGCAGACTGGGCCTTTGTGGTAAATTGTTCATGTTAGTCTGGCCATCTGCTCACACTTAAAAAAAAAAAAAAAAAAAGAAAGAAAACAGGCTAAAAAAATGGAGGAAAAAATTCCCCCCATTCTATCTTGCATACCAGAAGAGACTAATCTTCTTAAAGCCCTATTTTAATGGCATGCCTACCTTTCTTAACCTACAATAGCTCTTTATTAGTTCAAATCCAAACTTTTCACCCTGCCTTACATATTCAACCTAATTTGGGACAGCACTTCTGCAGAATCAGTCTGTACAGTTAGATCCACTTAATTAAAATATTGGCAGCATAGGTAGGGCATATGGATTGTTTGTACTAACTTAAAGCAGATTTTGGCTTTCCAAATCTAGACATTAACATCAGGGTATAGACTTTAAAGTTATATGTTGGTACACTAAACAAAAACTTTGTATTCATTAAATATTTATTGAGTGCTCACTATGGGCTAGGCACTGGAATAGTGGATGAGGCTCTGCCCTCATGGAAATTCTGGTGTAATTGTGAAGGCAAATAGTTATAATTCAGGGTAGAAAGTACTAGAACAGGAGAAGTGCCCCAGGAGCCCAAGTTCACAGCAAGAGCATTTAACCCAGCTATATAGGATCAGAGAAGGCTTCTTAGGCTCATTGACTTCTAGCTTGGTGACAGTCAATGGGCTGTGCATTACAGGTTGAAGGCTCGTGAGTTTGAGCCCCGCTTGGGCTCTGTGCTGACAGCTCAGAGCCTTGAGCCTGCTTCGGATTCTGTGTCTCCCTCTCTCTGTGCCTCCCCCACTCACATTGTGTGTGTCTCCCTCTCAAAAATAAATAAACATTAAAAACATTTTTTAAAAGAAAAATAAATCAGAATGGATAAAATAAGCTGCTTTTACTGCTCAGCTTCTAGTCACGTACTATGTTGCCTTTAATTATGTAATTTATGCATACAAAATTACTAAGTCACACTGAGCTAGTAGAAACATCACTGTAATTTGCTAACACCCCCTAATCCCCTTGGAACATTTCCTTGGATCCACTCCTTGGATTTCCATGGCCATCAGAATAACATTAGACTCCTCAGCATACTTGTCTAGGCTTTTGTGCTTAGTCTTTAATCTGCCTCCCTATCTCTATTTTCTATTTGTCTCCTTCATCTGAACTTACTCTTTGCTCTGCCATACCTTTTGCACACCCTGTTTCCTGCTTTTGAGCCTTTACTTAACCTTCTCTTCACTTGGAATAGCTGCCTTCCTTCCCTTTCACTGCCTATAAAATTATCCTTTCTTGAAAACTCATTTCCAATCCTTTTTCTATCAAGTCTCTGATTTTCTTGCTTTCCTTCTTGCCTCCTCCAATTCTCCAGAAGTGTTTTCTTTTTTGTTTTCAATAAAACATACTGTAGTCTTTTGCAGTGGGTTGCAACCCATTAGCGACTTGTGAAGTCAATTTAGTGGATTGTGATCAGCATTTTAAAACATGGAATAAAATAGACCACAATAGAAAATATCAAAATATGTTGTATATCAAAAGGCGTACAGGTTTTCCCCACTATCCAAAAGTAGAGCGTTCTTATGAAAACTTTCATAAACCAAAATAGTGTAAAGGAAAGAAGCAATTACCATTAATTTATATGGCAAAAAACTTTGAGAGTTCCCAGATCCAAAAATTAACCTCTTAGGCTTTTCTGATACCTTAGGATGTATCTTGCTAATGGATGCCCAAAATAAATCATAGATAAATCATAGATAAAGTTCAGATGCTCACAGACACTGTACAAAGCTGGCACAGCTTGATGCTGAGATGCTGAGTGTGTTTCTGGGCAGGGAACTTGGTGGTGCCACTGTGGCTGCTTGAGGGGTGCCTTCCCCATAAAGGCTCACTGCAAAACAAATGCTGAATGCAGTTTTTGGTTTTTGTGTTTCACCTTTTTGGTAAAAGCGAAAATCCTCTTCAGATTTCTTTCAGGTAGCAAAAACAGGTACTGAAGTAGGTTTTTCATAAAAGCAAAGTGGTGTAAACACAAAGTTTCAAAAAGGGGATACTGGTGATATTGTTCTATGGTACTTTTGTTATAGATATTTATATATGCTGGCTCATCATGTAAGAAATATTTCTTATAGTTCTTGGTAAAAAAAAAACAATTTGAAAAACACTGGTTAACATATCTGTGGATTGGCTCCCCAATTAGATTTTATGTTACTTTATGACAAGGACTTATCACTTGAGCTCTAAATATTCTACCCTCTCTGCTTTATAGCATATCTAGGGTGTTTTGTTCATTTTAAGTGTTGATTTTCTTTGAACTTGTCTCTAATCCTTCCTAAATTCTTTTAATAGCATTTTCATAAAATTCCCCTTATGGTTCAGTCTAGCAAAGTGGAATCTCCCAGTTCTCTCTCTGCCTCTGGAGAATTTCCTTGGGGAGTGTTCCATTCTCCAGTTCCCATCTGGATTGCTGCTGGACTGTCACTCTTTTTTTTTATAGTAAATTGTTTTTTTTTTTTTAATATGAAATTTATTGTCAAATTGGTTTCCATACAACACCCAGTGCTCATCCCAAAAGGTGCCCTCCTCAATACCATCAACCACCCTCCCCGCCCTCCCACCCCCATCAACCCTCAGTTTGTTCTCAGTTTTTAAGAGTCTCTTATGCTTTGGCTCCCTCCCTCTCTAGCCTCTTTTTTTTTTTTTCTTCCCCTCCCCCATGGACTTCTGTTAAGTTTCTCAGGATCCACATAAGAGTGAAAACATGGTATCTGTCTTTCTTTGTATGACTTATTTCACTTAGCATAACACTCTCCAGTTCCATCCACGTTGCTACAAAAGGCCATATTTCATTCTTTATCATTGCCATGTAGTATTCCATTGTGTATATAAACCACAATTTCTTTTTTTTTCAATATATGAAATTTATTGTCAAATTGGTTTCCATACAATACCCAGTGCTCATCCCAAAAGGTGCCCTCCTCAATACCCATCACCCACCCTCCCCTCCCTCCCACCCCCCATCAACCCTCAGTTTGTTCTCAGTTTTTAACAGTCTCTTATGCTTTGGCTCTCTCCCACTCTAACCTCTTTTTTTTTTTTTTCCCTTCCTCTCCCCCATGGGTTTCTGTTAAGTTTCTCAAGATCCACATAAGAGTGAAACCATATGGTATCTGTCTTTCTCTGTATGGCTTATTTCACTTAGCATCACACTCTCCAGTTCCATCCACGTTGCTACAAAAGGCCATATTTCATTCTTTCTCATTGCCACGTAGTATTCCATTGTGTATATAAACCACAATTTCTTTATCCATTCATCAGTTGATGGACATTTAGGCTCTTTCCATAATTTGGCTATTGTTGAGAGTGCTGCTATGAACATTGGGGTACAAGTGCCCCTATGCATCAGCACTCCTGTATCCCTTCGGTAAATTCCTAGCAGTGCTATTGTTGGGTCATAGGGTAGATCTATTTTTAATTTTTTGAGGAACCTCCACACTGTTTTTCAGAGTGGCTGCACCAGTTTGCATTCCCACCAACAGTGCAAGAGGGTTCCCGTTTCTCCACATTCTCGCCAGCATCTATAGTCTCCTGATTTGTTCATTTTAGCCACTCTGACTGGCGTGAGGTGATATCTGAGTGTGGTTTTGATTTGTATTTCCCTGATGAGGAGCGACGTTGAGCATCTTTTCATGTGCCGTTGGCCATCCAGATGTCTTCTTTAGAGAAGTGTCTATTCATGTTTTCTGCCCATTTCTTCGCTGGATTGTTTGTTTTTTTGGGTGTGGAGTTTGGTGAGCTCTTACAGATTTTGGATACTAGCCCTTTGACTGATATGTCATTTGCAAATATCTTTTCCCATTCCATTGGCTGCCTTTTAGTTTTATTGATTGTTTCCTTTTCAGTGCAGAAGTTTTTTATCTTCATGAGGTCCCAATAGTTCATTTTTGCTTTTAATTCCCTTGCCTTTGGGGATATGTCAAGTAAGAAATTGCTGCGGTGAGGTCAGAGAGGTGTTTTCCTGCTTGCTTCTCTAGGGTTTTGATGGTTCCTGTCTCACATTCAGGTCCTTTATCCATTTTGAGTTTGTTTTTGTGAATGGTGTAAAAAAATGGTCTAGTTTCATCCTTCTGCATGTTGCTGTCCACTTCTCCCAGCACCATTTGTTAAAGAGACTATCTTTTTTCCATTGGATATTCTTTCCTGCTTTGTCAAAGATTAGTTGGCCATAGTTCTGTGGGTCTAGTTCTGGGATTTCTATTCTATTCCATTGGTCTATGTGTCTGTTTTTGTGCCAATACCATGCTGTCTTGATGATTACAGTTTTGTAGTAGAGGCTAAAGTCTGGGATTGTGATGCCTCCTGCTTTGGTCTTCTTCAAAATTACTTTGGCTATTCGGGGCCTTTTGTGGTTCCATACAAATTTTAGGATTGCTTGTTCTAGCATTATTACTCTCTTTGCCTCTTACCTGGTCTGGATCCCTTGCTGCCTCTTTTGTGGCTTATTCTGTTATTTTGATAGAGCACATAGTCCGATAGCTTAGTGAACATTGTACCTTCACATTTGAGTAATAAATTGGTTGCCTGTAGAACTCTGGTTGAAAATTGTTTTCCCTCAGACTTCTATTTATTTTATTTTTATTATTATTCTTAATGTTTATTTTTGAGAGAGAGAGAGCGAGAGAGCGCGCAAGCAGGGAAGGAGCAGAGAGAAAGGGAGACACAGAATCCAAAGCAGGCTCCAGGCTCTGAGCTGTCAGCACAGAGGCTGATATGGGGCTTGAACTCACAGACCATGAGATCATGACCTGGACGTTTAACCAACTGAGCCACCTAGGCGCCCCTTCCCTCACACTTTTAAAAGCGTTGCTTTGTTGTCTTCTAGTTTCCACTGAGGCATTTAAACCATGCCATTCTTATTCCTGAACTTTGTGACCTCTTTATTCCTCTCTGGAGCTGTTAAGATCTTCTTTTTATATTTTCTGTTCTAAAATGTTACAGTGATCTGCCTTGTGAGGTCCTCTCTTCAGCCATTGTGCTAGTACTCAGTGCACTTTCTTAACATAGAATTTATGTTGCTCATGTTTTGTAAAAGTTATTTGATAATTTCATCCTCACTATTTTCTCTTTGTAGGTCTTTGACTAGTTGTGTGTTTGGTCTTTTGGATTGGTCCTCTAATTTTCTTACCTGTTTTTCCTGTTGTCTGTCTCTTGCTATTTTTGTTCTGCTTTCTGTAAAAGTCCCTCAGCTGTATCTTCCAACCTTTTTATTGAATTTTTTGTTTTAGCAGCGTTGTTACTTTCCAATAACTCTTTCTTATTGTCTGATTATGCTTTTTAAAAATTATTTTATTGGGGCGCCTGGGTGGCGCAGTCGGTTAAGCGTCCGACTTCAGCCAGGTCACGATCTCGTGGTCCGTGAGTTCGAGCCCCGCATCGGGCTCTGGGCTGATGGCTCAGAGCCTGGAGCCTGTTTCCGATTCTGTGTCTCCCTCTCTCTCTGCCCCTCCCCCGTTCATGCTCTGTCTCTCTCTGTCCCAAAAATAAATAAAAACGTTGAAAAAAAATTTAAAAAAAAAATAAAAATTATTTTATTGAAAAAAATCTTATTCTTGTTCCATGCATATTTTTCTATATCTCTGAAGGTATTTTTTTTTGTAGATTAAAAAACTTCTGTCTATTCCTAGCATTCTATTTCCTGTTTTTATTCTAGTTTGTTTGGTTCACATATTTTTTTCCTTTTCTCTTTGGTCCTTTATATTAGAAGTTTTCCTTAAGTCCCTGATGATCATTTAAGAGTAGGACACCAAGGGCACCTGGGTGGCTCAGTAGGTTAAGTGTCTGGCTTTGGCTTAGGTCATGATCTCAATGGTTTGTGAGTTCGATCCCTGCATTGGGCTCTGTGCTTTGTGTGGAGCCTGCTTCAAATTCTCTGTGCTCCTCCTTCTCTTGTGCTCTCTCTCTCTCTTTCTCAAAAATGAATAAACATTTAAAAAAAGAGTAATACATGTAAAATACATTAAAAACGGAATAAAGGTTCTGTGTATCTGAGTGGAACTTGTTAAAAGTGAGCCAGCTTTTTTGATGGGGACCATCACAGCTTTCATTCTCAGCAGCTGTTTTCTCAAGGACCATTCAGTGTTTTCAGATAAGAAGCCTCTCATCTCTTTCCTGTTGCACCAAATCCTGAGACTTTTCAAGGCATCTACAGGTTAGGTTGACTCACTCCTGCCTGGTGTCCCCTCTGCAGACCCTCACGTTTCACCTTCTAACCTCTCTGCCCATTTACCACTCCTTCCTATGCTTTCTGTCTTCATATAGTATGGAGTTTGGTGTCTCTTGTGTTTTCCTATTGTTTTAAGGTGACTTCTGAGAGAAAGAGGTGAAACATCTTTCTACCCACATTTTAAAGTGATAAATCCCTTACTGAACTTTTTAATTCACAAATTTTTTCCATATACATTGTTAAAACTGCAGGGAATATGCTAATGTTTCTTCTACACAGGCATGTTGAGACCTAATTAATTGTTAATGTATTTATGTAGATGAAATCCTTGTGTAAGTATTAAGTGGCATACTGTTTTCCAGAGAGCATAGAAAGAATGCTGTAAATATTTTAATTTTTTTTAACGTTTATTTATTTTTGAGACAGAGACAGAGCATGAACAGGGGAGGGGCAGAGAGAGAGGGAGACACAGAATCTGAAACAGGCTCCAGGCTCTGAGCTGTCAGCACAGAGCCCGACGCGGGGTTCGAACTCACGGACCGCGAGATCATGACCTGAGCCGAAGTCGGACGCTTAACCGACCAAGCTACCCAGGAGCCACAAATTTTTTTAATTAAAAAAAAGTTTATTTATTTTGAGAGAGAGTGAGAGAGAGCGGAGGAGGGGCAGAGAGAGAGAGAGATTGAGAGAGAATCCCAAGCAGACTCTACTGCCAGCACAGACCCCGATACGGGGCTTGAACTCATGAAAAATGAGATCATGAGCTGAGCCAAAATCAAGAGTTGGATGCTTAACTGACTGAGCCACCCAGGAGCCCCAAGAATGCTATATAGATTTTAAATTGCCTTTTGTGGTTTCTCTTTTTAAAAAAACAAAGTTTCTCCTTTTCCCCCACCCCTTTTAACTTTAGATTTTGGCAGGCCAGTATTTGTTGTTCTCTTGTTGCCAATTCAGATATCAAGAATATGACATCAGGAGGCAATTCATAATACGAAGCATGCTGAAGGTGGCCTTGTGAAAGTTGTTAGTTCTCATGATATTGAGGTGTGAAGTTTACTTTTAAAATAGACTGTTTTATTCCCTAACCTCATTTTAGTGTTCTTTTTCTTTTTGAGCATATGACCATGGTTTCTCCATCCCAGTAACTTCAGTAAAATTTCTTACAGAGTAATTCCTTACAAATAAAAGACTATCTTCAAGTAATTTACACAGCCAAATAGTGTTTTTGAGTAAATAGTACAGAATGCCTGTTTTAGAAAGTCCAGGTCTAGAGGAGTAAGAAAGCTGGAGAAGCCTGAGATGGTGCCATGTTATGGAAGAATGGTATTACACGCTATTTTAAAATTCCTTGACATGTGTGCCATTTTAGTATAAAGTTAAAAAGCTTCTTATCTTTTAAACTTTTAGCCACTTAGCAATTACTTTTTTTAATTGATTTGATTTGCTCAGTCTCACTCAAAAGTTAATGCAATGTGCTTTACAGTATAGCATGGCAAGTAGAGCACCAGGAATTCTAGCAGTGCCGAGCAAGTTACTTAATGTTTCATTGTCCACTTCTGTAGAATGGAGTTAAGAAGGTGTCCCTATGGGGATTACATGAGAGAATATGTGAAGTCCTCTGCACAGGGCTTGGCTCCATTAATGTTAGTTCCTTCTATTGAGGTATGTAAAGCATCTAGCTCAGTGCCTTTTCCATCTACTTTCCTCCTACTTATTCAGGATGTTCTGCTGAATCAAAACTAACAGTAGGAAGTTATGTAATTCAGATCCTTTCTTCTGATTCTTAGAAGATTTAATTTGGAGATAGTTTTGGTGAATTCAAAAACATACTGCCACTAAGGTAGTATCTATTTATGCTCAGAGCTTTCTAAAAAAGTTAATCCTGGGGCGCCTGGGTGGCGCAGTCGGTTGGGCGTCCGACTTCAGCCAGGTCACGATCTCGCGGTCCGGGAGTTCGAGCCCCGCGTCAGGCTCTGGGCTGATGGCTCGGAGCCTGGAGCCTGTTTCCGATTCTGTGTCTCCCTCTCTCTCTGCCCCTCCCCCGTTCATGCTCTGTCTCTCTCTGTCCCAAAAATAAATAAACGTTGAAAAAAAAAAAAAAAAAAGTTAATCCTGTCTGTGGTGAATTAGAAACCTATTAAAACAACAGTACATTGCTGAAGGGAATTCCAAATTTTTGCAATAATTTTTTTGCCAAGCTACTCAGGCTTTGGGTATTACCTAGGGGAATTTATAAATATGTCAAGTCTTGATAGATTCTTCCTTTTTATGCTAATGTACTATAAATATGCTGGGCTCATCCTGCCTGTGGGACATATTTTGTCCAGGCTGTTCCTGGTATCACCAGCATCACGATTCTCCTGGACCTGATAGCACTAGGGACACACAGGACCAGTTCAGCTCTGCCTTGACTTGCATTTCCCTCTATCACTGAGATCAATAAACTCTCTACTCTGACAAGTAGAAGGAGCAGGCTCATCAATTTTAATTTTGAAAATTGCCCACATGCTATTGTCATCAATTTGTCTGGGTTACCTTTGCAAAGATGGTGGACTCATCAATTTGAAACCCATTATGTCAGAGTTGGCCATTAGGGATTTCTAATTTTGCTATTAAATTATTTCCAGTAAAAGTCTAACTAGATATTCTAGCTGTATGAATGCTTATATGAGAGAATGGTAAAGAAAATAGAGAGTAAGGGATGGATCCATTTTGTATTATTCAGAAAATTATTCTATAATACAGTTTCTGAAATTAACTACCTTTGGTCAACATATAACAAAATGGGTAAAATTTGATTAGTTTCATCTGATAGAAAAATTATCATTTTATTAATGGGCAGTTTCTTGCATTTGGAAGACTAAATTTTGAGGGTAAATAATATATAGCTTTACAGATATATTTTTATTAAACCAAAAATCTCCACTTATGCTTTTTTAGTTAAAAAGTAGAAGGCTTAACATTCCAGGGATACAGTGGACTTAGATTTGAATTGCTTAAAATATTTTTTGTAAGATACTCTTTTTTAAACATATTATTAAACACACATAAAAGAATATTCACAACAAGAGTGTGAAATATAAAGAATAACACTAAAGCAGACCCTGATTTATCTACCACTCAGTTTAAGAAATAGAATACTAGTAATACATTAGATTCCCTATGTGCCCTATGCAATTCAGTTCATGTCCCTCCATCCACCAATTAACTATGGCAAAATTTTGTATTTATTATTCTCCTGACTTACTGTAAAATTATTTTTTCAACATTTGTATTTATCTCTAAACAGTAAATGCTGAATTTTTTGTTTTTGAAACTGATATAAATGGAATAATTTCTCCTGATACTTTTAAAAAAATTTTTTTAACGTTTATTTATTATTTTTGAGACAGAGCGAGACAGAGCATGAACGGGGGAGGGGCAGAGAGAGAGGGAGATACAGAATCAGAAGCAGGCTCCAGGCTCCGAGCCATCAGCCCAGAGCCCGACGTGGGGCTCGAACCCACGGACCGCGAGATCGTGACCTGAGTCGAAGTCGGATGCTTAACCGACTGAGCCACCCAGGTGCCCCTCTCCTGATACTTTTAACAGTAGTGTTGGTGACATTCATCCATGTTGATGTATACAGATGTGGTTCATTCATTTTCATTTCTGTGTAATATTCCATTGTATGACTGTCCCAATTTACTTATCTACTTTTCTCTTGATGGACATTTGGGTCATTGTTAGGTTTGGAGCTAGTACAAACATTGACTTCTTATACATGTCCCTTGTTGCACATGAGCAAAAGTGGAATTGCTAAACCAATTGCTTAATTTCTGAATTTCACGAAAACTTCAATTTGCTTTTCTTTGAAATTAGGAGGATTTGAAAGGGCACCTGGGTGGCTCAGTTGGTTAAGCGGCTAACTCTTGATCTCAGCTCAGATCTCGATCTCAAAATCATAAGTTCAAGTCCTGTGTTGGGCTCTGCACTGGGCATGAAGCTTACTTTAAAAAAAAATGAATTTAAGGAAGATTTGAGAGAAATTATTTCAAATCAGTGGTTTGATAATATGGTATCAATTTTAGCAATTTTTCTAGGAAAAATGAATGAATTAAAGATAGTTGATTTATTCAGAAAAGTCAGGAAGTGAGGAATTCTAGACTATTTAGATACGTTTAAACATGGATGTAGGGATATAGATATATAGATATGAGATAAAGACATAGTCAATTTCAGGAATCAGAATATAATCTTAATAATAATAGCTAATTTTTATTGAATATGTATTAACCCAAGATGATTGTCCTGGTACATACCAGTTGAATAATTGAATATAAGCCACTGCCTGGAAATGGTTTGTGTGTAGTGTGTGTGTGTATGTGTGTGTGTGTGTGTGTGTGTGTGTGTGTGTGTGTGAGAGAGAGAGAGAGAGAGAGAGAGAGAGAGAGAGATTGTCTGAATATGAACAGTGAAAAATTTCCTTCAGATTGCTTGATTTTTGGACAAAAAAAGCATTTTATATTCATTCAGCCTGCTTTGATCAGGACATCTTCTACCATCTGGAAATAAGATGGACTGTAAGATGCTGAATTAATTTTTTTCACTGTGATATTTGAATTTCTACAAATTCAAGGAAAAGTGAGTCAATAATGGCTGTTGTGTCAAGTTTACAATTAGTGTTTATTGCCAATGCTTTCCTTTCTATATATCTGGAAGTGTTTTACAAATGAATTTATGTGAATTTCTCATACAATGTCCTCTCTTCTGAAAAATCCTTGCTTTACAACTATCTAAAATTTGCTCACTTTTTAAAAAAGTTTATTTACTTATTTTGAGAGAGAGAAAGCACGCACATACATGTGTGCACATGCAAGTGGGGGAGGGGCAGAGAGAGTGAAAGAAAGAATCCCAAGCAGGCTCTGTGCTGTGACCATAGAGCCTGACTTGGGCCTTGATCCTGTAATCCATGAGATCATGGCCTGAGCCGAGATCAAGAGTTGTACACTTAACTCACTGAGCCACCCAGGCGCCACTAAAATTTGCTCACTTTTAGGATTTCCTCCCTTCCTCTGTACTTAAGATATTTATTTTTGCCCCTGCATGGGCCAGGCACCTATTTGTCTAAGTGCAGGAGATGTAGTAAGAAACTAGATCCAATCTTGCCCTCAAAGAACTTAGAGTTCAGTGAGAGAGAGGGATATGTGAACAGGCAATTCCTGGGCAATTTACTTTGATAGGATTAGTTAATCTTAAGAAGGGGGAAGGGAAAGCTTTCACTATTAAGATATTTTTAAAAACCTGTTCTTTGATTTAAAATAAATACTCAGTAAATTTAAGTACCTGTTTACTTACTCATTTTATAGGTAATTTTTAATACAGCTACTTTCAAAGCTTTCAGGATTTTTTAATGATTTTTTTTATGATTCTTCCTAAAGAGAATACCATTCTGTTTTCTTGTTTGGATTTCACAAAAAAGAAGAACTGCTTTTCTCATTGCTTCAAATATTTTTTTAATTCCATGAGTCATGACTTCTGGAAACTTCTTATTCAGAAAACATTTAGTAGTTCTTGATCACATCTTGTGATTATTTTAATGAACTCATAAGTATGGCATGACATTTAGAACCATGTAAACAACACATGGGACGGTGCCTTGAATCCACATATACTCATGCACTTAATAAATGTGGGTATTTTAATACTGGCTTGCTTCACTAAAAGAAAAAGCAGGTATACCACATGAGTAATCTCTGGTTACTAAATATCATTTACTGAGAGGTCAATCTAAGAGGGACTATAAAGTGTCCAGTAGACTTGGCCATGAGGAGAGCACTGTGCTAAGTGTCAAAGCAGTTTGGGGAGATGAAGGGTGGACATTGAGTTGAAGAGTGAACAGTAGAGGAACAGAGAAGACAGGAAGTGTGGACCCTGTTGATTTCAATACATGAATGTGTAATAGGGTGACCATCTACCCAGGACTGTGGGGTTTCCTTGGATTCAGGACTTTCAGGACACTCCCAGGCAAACAGGAGCATTAGGTTATTCTACATACTAGATTCTGTGCTGGGTTCTGAGGTTGTAAAAAATAAGAATGCAAAGAGAAAATTATTATATAATATGATAATTTAGGATATAAATTTAAGAGGCTGTGCAAACACAAAAGGGGACATGCCCTAGTTTGCAGAAGTTGGTCAGAAAGAAGCCAAAGAGAAGATGAAATGAATTCAGTGAAACAGTAGGGGTTACCCCAACAAAAACCAGGGGGACAGAACATTTCAGGCAGAGAAAGAGTGCAGCAGTTGGTTTATAGAGAAATATAGGTAGTTTTTTCCTTAAAGAGAAGGGGAAGTCACTAAAGGCTGAGGGAGCCCAGGTTCTTTACCACAGGGTTTGGGGATGTGGGAGATGTTAATGGAGATAAAGATGTAAAGGGAGATAAGTTTGCAGTGAGACTAGGGCGCTGCTGAGGGAAAGAAAGAAGAAAGGAGGTGCGATGTTTAAGAATGGGGAAATCACAAGTTTCTGAGATGGTCAAATGTGATCATATTAGATGGAAAAGATCTAGGAATTACAAAGCGCTAAAATAAATAGCTAATACTAACTGAATGCTTCCTTTGTTTCAGGCACAAGAGGTAGATACTATTACTATCTCCATTTTACAGCTGAGGAAACTGAGGCACAAAGAAGTTAACACTTACCAGCAGTTATGCAGTTCCTAAGAGGCAGAAGCCAGAACTTTATAGATTCTATGGAACCCTTCAGTATATCTGCATTTAATATGTTTCCACATGTGATTTCACCTGACATTCACAACCACCTCTTGTGGTATTTTTATCTCCAGTTGAGGGGACAGTAACAAAGGTAGAAACTTGTCCCGAGCCCCATGGATAATCAAGATATATGGTTAGGCAATATGTAGAAAAGAACAACCAAAGACACTGTAAATAGCTGAAACTTTTCTTTTCCCCACATTACATACTTTCCCAACCTTAAAATAAAAGAATATGATCCTGCCCTCTCCATACTCCAGAAATATTCTAGCCATTCGCTTGTATTTGTGTTTTTTTTTAATTCAAATGCACTTCCCCCTTAAAGTCATAAATATCATTTCTTAATTCCTAACCAAGTTGCAAGATTACTAATATTGGCCCTAGACTTTAAATGCCCTTACGAACCTCTGAACTCCGGTTGCCCTCTGAGTCCTGAGTTTTGGGGAAGTGGTAGTGACTCTTTGGACTTTGTTTGACTAGCAATCAACTAGCAAAGCTTTGACTGTTGTGGTGGGAAAGAAGTCTACAGAAGTCTTGAGGTGAGACTCCCAGAGTTTCAGCAGAATTGGTTGATAAAAGTTGGGGTTGACTCTCCCATCAAGGGCAGACAAGGGCCCCAATAGCAAGAGTTGGTTTGTATATTTTGGATATTCACAGATCAGAGGGTTTCTGTTTAAATTGTGACCAGTTTTGATTTTGGATAATTTCTGCATTTACAGATGGAATGAGAGACAATGCAAAGTTAAGGAACATTGTCCCCATTTTTTGCTAGTTAATGATTGAGCCAGGACTAGAGTTAAATCTCTACCCCCTTAACCTATTGCCCCAGTGGGATTAAAAGCCAGTGAGGCTTTACCACCAATATACTGATTTTCCAGTACATCTCTTATGGATGGCAGCTGTTTAAGTACTCAGAATGCTTCCCCAGAAGGCTCACGGACCTGGAGTTTCCATCAGTGAAACTCTCTAATGTTGTGACACACACAGCATTCCCTCACCCACTCATTAAATGGCTCTAGTATGTTAGGCATTATCCTAAACCCTTTCAGACTCAGTGGTGAATATGACACAGTCTCTGTCCTCATGGTGATTAAGGGGAAATGGTCATAAAACAATTACACCAAGTGTTTCATTACATTTGTGTGATAAATGGTATGTAGGGTAAGTATTGGATACTATGTGAATGGAACAAGTACCCTAACCTAAATCCAGGGTGAAAGAATGCTTCCTTGAGGAAGTATGATTCAGGCTGATTCCCAAAAGGAAGTAGGAGTTTGCCAAGTCTTATGGAATGAATTGTCTCTCTCCAAATTCATATGTTGAAATCCTAACCCCCAGTACCTTAGAATGTGACTGTATTTGAAGATAGAATCTTTAAAGAGGTAACTTAGGTTAAATAAGGTCATTCGGGAGGACCCTAACCCAACATGACTAATGTCCTTATAAAAATAAATGAAGACACAGATACACACAAAGGGAGGGCCAAGTGAAGACACAAGGAGAAGATGGCCCTCTACAAGCCTTGAGAGAAGCTTCAGAAGAAACCAACTCTATAGACAGCTTGATCTTGGACTTCTAGCCTTTGCAGTTGCGAGAAAATAAATTTCTGTTCTTTAAGCTACCCAGTGTGTGGCACTTTGATATGGCAGCCCTAGTAGACTGATACATCAGTAAAAAGTAGAGGTATGAGTGCTCCAGGTAGAGAGAATGACAGACTCAGAGAGTTGTAGTTGGCTAGTTTACTATCTAGTGTTGTAAAAGATAATAATAGGGGTACCTGGGTGGCTCAGTTAGTTGAGCGTCCAACTCTTGATTTCAGCTCAGGTCATGATCTCAGGGTTGTGGGATTGAACCCTGCATTGGGCTCCATGCTGAGCATGGAGCCTGCTTGAGATTCTCTCTCTTCCTCTTTTCACCCCTCCCCCACTCATGCTTGGGTGAGTGTGTGCTCTCTCCCTCTCTCTCAAATTAAAAAAAAATAATTTGGGTATGTAAAATTATGTTTATTAATGGCCCTATCTTCCAACATTATCATGTGTTCACCTGCTTCTAAAGTACATTATACGTTCATGGGGTTCTTTTGCCTAGAAGGGTCTTTCTCTGCCTTCCTGGCCCTGAAAATCCAATGCATAGTTCAAAATAACTGAAATCTTACGTACATGATACCTTTGACCACTCAGGCCCCTACTTGTCTATACTTTTTTACTGATTGTGTATGCCAGTGGTGCTCAGACTTTTTGGTTTCAAAACCCCTTACACTCTAAAAAATTATTGAGGACCCCAAAGAGTTTGTATTTATGTGAATTATCAATAATTACTATATAAGAAGTTAAAACTAAGAAATTTTTAAAAAATATATTTTTAAATGTTTACTTTTGAGAGAGACAGAGACAGAGCACGAGTGGGGGAGGGACAGAGAGGGAAACACAGAATTTGAAGCAGGCTCTAGGCTCTGAATTGTCAGCACGGAGCCTGACATGGGGCTCGAACTCACAAACTGTGAGATCATGACCTGAGCCAAAGTTGGACGCTCAACTGACTGCACCACCAGGATGCCTCAAAAATATTTATTTAAATTAAAACAATTTACCTATTACATATTAACATAAAACATTCTTATGATAAATAAGCGTTTCACAAAGCAAAAAAAAATAGATTATTGCCGTTTTACATATTTCAAATCTCTTGAATTATGTCTGTCTTACTAGGAAACAGCTGGATTCTTACACCTGTTTCTGCATTCAAACAGTTACAATATGTTGTTTTGATTGAGGTATGGAGAAAATAAGGCCTCACAAAGATATGTAGTGGGAAAAAGCAGGGATATTTTAGTAGCCTGTCCAGAAAACTGTGAAGATTCTTCTTTGATACTATACCAAGACTTGGCAAGTGGCCATTTTTTAAACACAAGCTGTGTGGCTTAAAACAACAGAAATTTATTCTCTCACAGTTCTGAAGGCTAGAAGTCTGAAATCAAGGTGTCAGCTGGGCCACAGTCTCTCCAAAGACTCAGCGGGACATTTGTTCCTTACCTCTTATAGCTTCTGGTGTTTGTCTCCCTTCATCTTCACATGACCTTCTCCTCTGCTGGTCTCTGTGTCTTCTTTTCTGTCTCTTATAAGGACACTTGTCATTGGATTTAAGCCTCACCTGGAAAATATAAATTATCTTGTGTTCCATTTGGGACACCACCATTCAACCCACTATAGTCATCTTATATTTTGAATGGATCTTTGATGCAGGCATGATTTTGTAACTTCATGTATTAGTCTTTTGAAAAATACTGGTTCACTAATGTATGCAGATTTTCCAAATGTTGACACATTTTATTTAACAATATTTTTAAAAATCATATTTATTAATATCACTAAGTGCGTCAGAAAAATCTTTCAGTGGAAGGAAGCAGGCAAACTCAAGGGGGAAGAAACATATTTTCCAATACTCTTAATTTCACTTTAAAGGTTTAATTCTGTCAATGCCAACAAACACACTGAGTTGTTTTCCTTGATGTGACAGGCTTACTTTGTTCATTTTCAAGAAAATGTCTGCCAAATACCCAAGCTTGGCAAATATTGTCATTTGTCAGTCATCCTTTTCAGTAAAAATTGTGTTCTATATAAAGCAGCTACTTCAGCTTTTAACTCAATTACGCAAGGAAGGACTTTCCCTCCAGACAATCATTAGAGTTTGGTATACAGCAGAAGTCCTTTATGCATACTTCCCATTTTGTCACACAAGAGTATTAAAAACTAATGTACTCAAAGGTCAAGATTTAATAAAATTTTTATTGCTTTTTCAAGGATATCCTTAAGTGAACTTGATTCTTTTCCCCCTCTTTTTAAACTGCAAGTGAGTAATGGTGAGGAAAATAATGAGTAGTAAAGCAGTGAGTCTGCCTTGTTCATGCCAGGGCACCAGCAGTTCTAGCTACTATTACTTTTGAACCATCAGTGCAAATCAGTGAAAAAGGCAAATAACATCTTATTATGAAAATAGTTAGACCTCACAGACCCCCCAAAAGTGTCATAGGGCCTTCCAGGGATCCACGGACTATACTTTGAAAACTGCTTGTGTATACTATTCATTTTAGACCTAGATCACCATAGACTGATTAAATTTATAACATATATATATTTCTTTTTTTAAACATTTTTATTTTATTATTTTTTAAAAAGCTTATCTATTTATTTTGAGAGAGAGAGGGAGCAGAAAGAGATGGGGAGAAAGAGAGAATCCCAAGCAGGGTCCACACCCAGCACGGAGCCTGATGTGGGGCTCAGTCTCCCGCCCATGAGATCATGACCTGAGCCAAAACCAAGAGTCGGACACTTTATCTACCAAGGGAGCCACCCAGGTGCCCCTGTTAACATATGTGTGTATCTTGTTATTTGACTGTTTCCTTAGAAATTAAATATATGTATGTATCTAAAAATAAAAATTAAAAAAAAAACCAAATAGTATAGGAAGGCTTATAATGAAAAACAAACACTCCCCCACCTCACCAGTCCTCTGAAGCAAACACTGTTTTAAGGAAAGAAACCTTTTTATTATAGCAAATTTCAACATATACAAAAGTAATCTGAAGTATAATTAGCCATTATAAACATGTTTCCCACTTTCAACAGTTACATACTTACAGCTAAATCTCATTCAGCTAATCACCCTCTCTTCCTGTCTCTACAATGAAGCAAATCTGCGACATCAGGTCATTTCATCCTTAAATATTTCAGCAGTATGTCTAAAATACAGACTCTTTTCAGAAACATAACAGAAACATTGTATCTTAAAAAACAATTATTTCTTAATGTCATTAGATATCCAGTCATATTTAAATTTCCCTAGTTACCTCATAATTTTTTCAGTTTGTTTAGTCCAATTGAGATTCAAATAATATCTATATAATTGGTAGTTGATATATCTTTTCAGTCTTTTAATCTAAGTGTTTCTTGCCTTTCGTTTTTCCCTTACAGCTTACATCATGAAGAAACAAGGTCATTTGTCCTATATAATTTCCCACTAAATTTTGCTGATTGCATCCCTAAAATGTCATTTATCATGTATCTCTAGCCCTTGTATTTCTTATAAATTGGAAGTTAGAAGTAGAAACTTGATGAGATTTGGGTTCAAATTTTTTGGCGAGAATCCTCTGTGAGTGGTGATATGTTTTTCTATCAGGATTCATAAAAAATGTCTGGTTGGCTGTACTTTTGTAAGGTGAACAGTCATTGATGATCATTGCCTAGATGCATTAACTTGTTAGAGGTTGCAAAATGGTCATATTCTAATTATGTTCTGCTTTATTCATTAGCTAGAATTATTCTATAAAAAGCAGCTTCCCCTCATCGACTATTTGGTTACCTTGGGGTGAAATTTGTATTGGAAAGGCAGTATAAAGGTTCGATTCTTACCATTGATTTACCAGTTAAAAGAGAAAAAAAAAGATTTAGTTCCTTAATATCACTCATAGGTAATCCATGAGGTTTGTTTTGTATTTTTTAGTGTCTTTGTAAACTCCTGTATTTAACATTCACGTGTTTTAGTTCACCATAGTCATTAATTCTTTTTTATGCTTGATTTTTCCATCTTTGGTTAGCTCTGAATTGGCCCTGAGGACTTTGACATGACTATAGTACTCACTGATACCATACCAGAAGTAAGGAAGTTAAGACATTCCAGGCTCATTTTGTGTATTTCCCGACCCAGATCTGCAATCTGCTGATCCTATAAGGAGCCCTGGTTCATTTTAGTGGAAAATGTCTAGAGACCACTATCTAGGTGCTGTTGGTGCTCATTTCTCTGAGATGATTGATACTAGGTCTTTTCTGCATCAAACTTGGGTAATACATATATGCATATATTTTAAAAGTAAAATACCAAATATATTCATAATGTTATTTCCAAGTGAAATTCAGTACTATAGATTTTTTGTGTTTTGGGTTTTTTAAAAACCAATCTCTTCTATATATCTCCTCTCTCTCACATCAAAATCCTTGGTTTTTATTTATTTTTGGGACAGAGAGAGACAGATCATGAACAGGGGAGGGGCAGAGAGAGAGGGAGACACAGAATCGGAAACAGGCTCCAGGCTCTGAGCCATCAGCCCAGAGCCTGACGCGGGGCTCGAACTCACGGACCGCGAGATCGTGACCTGGCTGAAGTCGGACGCTTAACCGACTGTGCCACCCAGGCGCCCCAAAATCCTTGGTTTTTAAAGACACAAAGATAATTACTTATTTTATTTATCCCACAACACAAACACAGTCTCAGAATAATAATACCGTTACCAACATGATTGCTTGGATAGAGTTTAAGATTTTTTTTTAATGTTTATTTATTTTTGAGAGAGAGAGAGAGAGAGAGAGAGAGAGAGAGAGAGAATGAGAATGAGCGGGGGAGGGGCAGAGAGAGAGGGAGACCCAAAATCCGAAGCAGGGTCTAGGCTCTGAGCTGCCAGTACAGAGCCCTATGCAGGGCTTGAACTTAAAAACTATAAGATTGTGACCTGAGCCAAAGTTGGATGCTTGATCGACTGAGCCACCCAGGCTCGCTGAGTTTAAGATTTTCTTTACAGTTCTTTTTTGTCTTTGGGATTTATCCCACCAGGAATACACAGCTGACCCTTGAACAACATGGGTTCAAACTGCACAGGTCACTTATATGCAGATTTTTTTCAATAAATACAGTACTTGTGCTTTTTTAAATAACATTTTTTTCTCTAGCTTACTTTATTGAAAGAATATAGTATATACTACACATAACATACAAAATAAGTGTTAATTGGCTGTTACCAGTTAGGCAATTACCAAGTCAACAGTAGCTTATTAGTAGTTAAGTTTTTGAGGAGTCTAAAGTTATACATGGATTTTCAACTGCAGAATGGGGGCTATTGGTGTCCCCAACCCCCAGCATTGTTTGGGAGTCAGCTGTACTTTGTTTTGAAGTGACTTAAAATAATTCCTCTAATCAATTTGGTTAGGTCTATTTGTTTAACTTTGAGAAAGAGCCATTTTTATTTTTAATCTTTTCTGCTTTTAGTTCCTATTATATTTCCCTCCATGTATGTAAATAATAAACTTTATGTTTTTCTTTCTTGACTTTTGTTAACTTTGCACATTATCTTTGAACAAATAATTAGAATACATGACATCTGAGCTCTCATAGCATCTTCCCTCCCCCTCACTGTAGTAAATATAATTTATACTTAATAACCTTTGTTTCTTGTTCTGTCAATGATACACGGGGGGATTGAAATTTTCATTTTATACACTTGATATACTATACATAGAGCCCAGTAGAGAGCAGTATACATACTAGGTAATTAATACTTGCTGAATTAAATTGAAATTTTTTTTAGAGAGAGAGAGCGTGCGCACGTGTGGGTGGGGGAGGTGGCAGAGGGAGAGAGAGAGAGAAAGAGAGACTTAAACAGGCTCCACACTCAGCGCAGAGCTTGACATGGGACTCGATCCCATGACCCTGGTATAATAACGTGAGCCGAAATCAAGAGTTGGATAGGGCGCCTGAGTGGCTCAGTCAGTTAAGTGTCTGACTTCGGCTCAGGTCATGATCTTGCAATTGGTGAGTTTGAACTCAGAGCCTGGAGCCTGCTTCAGATTCTGTGTCTCCCTGTCTCTCTCTGCCCCTCCCTCCCTCGTGCTGTCTCTCTCAAAAATAAATAAACCTTAAAAAATTAAAATACGAAAAAAAGAGGTGGACACTCAACTGACTGAGCCACCCAGGTGCCCCTAAATTGAATTTTTATTATACTGTTTGCCAAATAAAATGTTAGTCATCAATTAATGGAGACACTAGTTAAATCAATTAGTAATTTATAAATCATGGTATTAGATCAAGGATTTAGAATCAAAAACAGTTGTCTTTCTCTTCTTCCCTTTTTCCCTTTATCTGTAAATTATTTTGGTTGTCACGTCATCTTTTTTGTGTTTCTGTTATTCTCTTATTAAAAGATATAAGTATTTTGATACAACTTTGATATGACTAGAGAAAAATTATAAAGGAAGAGAGCTTGTGAGTGTTTTAATGAGGTTAATGGTAAACCCACGTTAAAATGTTTAGAAAGGAAATACATATGAATGAAGCTGTTAGTGCTAAGCTCTGGGACCCAAACTGGAAAAAAAAAATCACCTATTTATGACATAGTGTATTGAATCATGAAAATACACTGGAAAATAATTTTCCCCCTTAGCATACAAAAGAATGCATAAAAAATGTTCTTGTAATCTGTGTCTCCATTAATGGAATCTGAATTAGGCAGTCTTTTAAAAGAAATATGTGTAATTAATCATGGATTAAAAATTAGTAACCAGATCATATAAATCATTTGAGGCAAATTTAAACCCAAAGGCTTATTTCAAATTCCAGTGTCAAATAAAATTACTCAGCACATCATTAATAGATGATTTTCTGCATACAAGATTAATAGAAAAGATATGACTTCTGAGAGTTGAGAAAGGATTCAATTGGATGTCAAATTCAAAGATTTTATTTCCTTTCTAAGATAAATAACCCCTAATTGTTGTTTATTGAATTTTATTTTCTCTGGCCCATTGCTGTATAGGGCTTCAATGTAATTATATCATAGGTCATTAATTCTCTTTTATAGAGTTAGGTCTCTTCACTATAACATTAATATTTATGTAAACCAACATGGATTTAAACAAAAGAGGGGTGCCTGGATGGCTCAGTCGGTTGAGGGTCCGACTTCGGCTCAGGTCATGATCTCACGGTCCATGAGTTCAAGCCCCGCGTCTGCTGACAGCTCAGAGCCTGGAGTCTGTTTCAGATTCTGTGTCTCCCTCTCTCTCTGACCCTCCCCTGTTCATGCTGTCTCTCCCTGTCTCAAAAATAAAATTAACATTAAAAAAATTTTTTTAAATAGACACAAGATATATAAGAACTATTATATGTAAGAATTATATGGAATTTGGGATTCAGAAAATAACATTTAAAAGTTGTATTATCAGAAATTATACTTATCAGTCTTTCTTTTTAAGTTTCAGGTGGCTTTATATTTCAGTAAATGTATAGTCCCAGGGGTGTACTTAAACGTCTACTGTGTCCCTTTATTATATAGTTCATTTGTCATTATGTCTTTACTTAAAAAAATTTTTTTTACATTTATTTTTCAGAGACAGAGTGCAAGCAGGGGAGGGGCAGAGAGAGAAGGAGACACAGAATCCAAAACAGACTTCAGTCTCTGAGCAAGCTGTCAGCACAGAGTCTGACGTGGGGCTCAAACCCACTAACCGTGAGATCATGACCTGAGCCGAGGTCGGACACTCAACCGACTGAGCCACTCAGGTGTCCCAGTCATTATATCTTTAATAGTGCATTATGTTGTGTTCCTGCTTCAACTTTGTTTCTTAGTCAGTATATCTCAGTACAATGGAATCAAGTTTATTTCTAAAAGTTATCTGCAATCTCAAAATTCCAGAGACAAAGTCTGAGAAAACAGTGAAAGTTTCATATTAACCTACTCTAGAATATTAGCAGTGGGTTTTTTCTTGGAAACTCATTGACTTTTCAAAGCCGTTTTATTATACATGGGTAAGTTGTCATTATAGAAAGGTGATGTAGCATAGTGGTTAACAGCATGTACTATGGAACTAAAGTAGCCAGATTCTAATCCCTGATCTGCCAGTTAATAGCAAGTGACATTGAGCAAAGTGATTTGGCTTTGTGTTTCTTCACCTGTAAAATGGGGATGATAGTTGTGCATAGCTCATAAGCTTACTGTGAATATCAGTATATATAAAAGTGATATATGACTGTTAGCTATTATTATGTTGACTCATACTATTAAGAACATTATTGGGGTGCCTGGGTGGCTCAGTTTGTTGAGCAACTGACTCTTGATTTCGCCTCAGGTCATGATCTCATGGTTTGTGAGTTTGAGCCCCACATCCAGGTTCTGCACTAACAGTGCAGAGCCTGCTTAGGATTCTCTCTCTCCCTCTGTCTCTACCTGCCTCTGTCTCTCCCCCTCAAAAAGACAAAAACGAACATTAGCAATTATTGTCAAGGATGCAAATATGTCTAGTTATTTCCTATTAGTGTTCAGAAATGTGTTTATAACTGTTTCATCAGGAAACTGTAATATTACCTATTTATGTGATTTTTAAAGGGTTTTAGACATGCTAGAGTCAAATATATTCGCATAAAAACACATCTCCAATTCTATAATGGAAGCCAAGAGGATTCATATGTAGAAATTTATATTAATCTTTTTCCTTCAATAAATATTATGTGGTTGATCCGTGTAAGAATATCCTAAGGACCCTGGAAATAATAGGGTGAATCACATATGGATCTTGCTGACAATTATTGACTAATAGGGGAAAAACAATAAATAACTCTGAGGTAGAAAGAAAGAGGTACAGGTAAAATTCTCCTAAGGGCTTACAGGAAAGAGAGATTCCCCACTGAAAGATTGAGAAAAACTTTGAAGGAGCTTGTATTTGAACAATGCCATGAAAGAAGAGCAGGACTTATATATAAGTAGAGAAATGAAGTTCTGTGTTACATGTAAATAAAGGAAAGGGCTTGTTTTGCTTGGAGAATGGGAGGCATAAAGGGGAAGTAGGTTATATGATAGTCAGATACGTAGAATCTAGGAGGCTAGGCTGAGAAGATCTTATTCAGTCATCAGTGGGATATTGTTAAGGCGTTTTTCACAAAATTAAAGTGAGATTCACATAACATAAAATTAACCATTTAAAATGACCAATTCAGTGACATTTAGTATATTTACAGTGTTGTGCCACCAGTACTTCTGTCTAGTTTAAAACATTTTCTTAACCCGAGTTAAACCCCATGTCCATTAAGCAGTAATTTCCCATTCCCTCATCCCTCCTGGCCCTGGCAACTACCAATCTGCATTCTATTTTTCTCTTTTTTTTTCTTTTTCTTGAATGCAGAAAGTGAAAAACTTCATTTTTACTTTCAATTTCTATTAAAAATATTTTTCTTTAATTTTTTTACTATATTTTTTGCTTTTATGTAAATGTTTTCAAACTCTATTTTACTTCCATCATTTTATTTTAGTCTACTACAGTGTATTCACTTTTTCAAATTTTCAAACAACTTCTTTTTTTCTCTTTTTTGTTTCTTTTTCTTGAATATAGAAAGAGAAAAAAATTCATTTTTATTTTTAATTTTTATTAAAAATGTTTTTCTTTGACATTTGAAAAAGAAAAAAGAAAACAAAGAAATTGTTTGAAAATTTGAAAAGGTGAATACACTTAAGTAGACTAAAATAGAGTGATGGAGGGGCGCCTGGGTGGCGCAGTCGGTTAAGCGTCCGACTTCAGCCAGGTCACGATCTCACGGTCCGTGAGTTCGAGCCCCGCGTCAGGCTCTGGGCTGATGGCTCAGAGCCTGGAGCCTGTTTCCGATTCTGTGTCTCCCTCTCTCTGTCCCTCCCCCGTTCATGCTCTGTCTCTCTCTGTCCCAAAAATAAATAAACGTTGAAAAAAAAAATTTTAAAATAGAGTGATGGAAGTAAGATAGAATTTGAAAAAATTTACACAAAAGTGAAAAATATAGTAAAAAAATTAAAGAAAAATATATTTAATAAAAATTCAAAATAAAAATGATTTTCTTCTCTTTCTGCTGAATTCTGTGGTTCAGGTTGTGCAGATTGTTGTGTTAATCCTCCAATCAGTTTTCTAGATGTGTAGGATGGTTTAGTGTTGGTCTGGCTATATTTCCTGGACGCGAGACACACAAAAAACTTCCATGCTGTTCTAGCATCTTGGCTCTTCCCCAGTTTTTATATAGAGTGTGAAGTAGGAATCCAACTTCATTTTTTTTTTTTTTGCATGTGGATACCCAGGTGGCCAACCACTCTATGAAGAGACTGCCCTTTCCCCATTGAATGATCTTAGCATCCTTGTTGAAAATTACTTGGCCATGGATTATAGGCTTATTTATGGACTCAATTCTATCCCACTGGTTTATAGGCTTATCTTTGTGCTTGTTACCATACTATTTTGATTACTATAACTTTGTGGTAAGTTTTGAAATCAAAAGTGTGAGACCTTATTCTTTTTCAATATTGTTTGGGTATATAGGGCCTTTTGCAATCTATATGAATTTGAGAATCAGTTTTTCCATTTCTGCAAAACAAGGCTGTTAGAGTTTTGATAAAGATTTCATTAAAATCATTACAGGATTTTGAACAGAGAAAATTATGTGACTAGAATTGTCTTAGACGACATTCTACAATATGGATAAAAAGAAGGAAAAGAGAGGAGTCTGGGAGACCATTTAAAAAGTTAGCACAACAGGAAGGCTCAGACCTATATTTTTGGAGTGAAGGAGAAGGGACAAATACCAGAGACTATGGAAGCAGACTTGAAGGGGCTGAAGTAATGGTCTGTTCGTTTAATGATTTGCACCCCATTGTTATATGCTCCAGGCCCTGAGGATGCTATAGTGAATAAGATGGATATGTTATTTTGCTTTCATGGACCTTGAACTCTAATGGGGCAGGAACAAGGGAACAATAAACAGTGAAATAAAGAGCAAACTGTGATCAGTGCTATGAAGAAAATGAACAAGCTGCTATTACAGAGATCACAGAGGAAGGCCTATTTTAGATAGGAAAGGTCTTGATGAAGAACAGCTATTTAAACAAGACCTGAATGATGAGGAGTTAGCCTCTGGGAAATGGGAGGCAGACAAAAGAAAGGATGTTAACCTAAGAAAACAAAATTATCAGAGGCTCTGAGAAAGGAAAGGAAAGGGAGGGAGATCTAGGGAGAAGTCAAAGAGGAATCCAAAGTTTGAACATGGGTAACTGAGTAAATTGTAGTGCTGTTAATACAACAGGCATGGAGGGAAAACCATGCATTCATTTATTTTCAGGTGGAAGATATTTAGCAGGTACTTGGAAATTTGGAACTAGAGCTGAAGAAAGAGGTCAGGCTTCAGGTTAAGTATATTGTAGTCAGCTGTATGGAGGATGAAACTCAGACGTAAGCTTGTATGAAAAACCAGTTATAGTGAAAAGAATTTAGGACTTAACGTTGAGGAGCTAGATTTAAGTCTTCTCTCTCTTATTGACTGGTAGTGATACTTCCGGCAATTTCTCTCTATAAGGTCACAAATCTCTATTTACTGTCTAGTTTGTTCTAATGATATATTTGTCTACCTTTATGACAATTATGATAGCTTTATAAGTCCTCAGTATCAGGTAGTTTAAGTCTTTGTTCTGTTTAAATCCTTTTTTGACTTTTCTAGCTTCTTGGTATTTCCACATGTATTAGTTTTCTATTGATGCCATAACAAATTACCACAAATTTAGTGGCTTAAAAACAACACAACTTTATTATCTTATACTTATGTGTTTAGAAATCCAGCAGAGGAGGTCTCAGAGGGCTAAGTTCAAGGAGTCAGCAGGGCTGTCTTCTTTCTGGAGGCTTTAGGAGAGGATTCCTTTCCTTGTCTTTTCCAGCTCCTAGAGGCTGCCTGCATCCCTTGGCACCTAACCCCCTTTCTCAGTCTTTTGTGTGTGTGTGCTGATTAGTCTGGTTTAGCAATTTGACTGATTTTTTTTTTTAATCAACTTTTGGTCTCATTGATTTTTCTCTTTGTCATTGGATGTACTCTTGATAGATTTCTTTCTTTCTTTACATTATTTTGGTTTAATTTGCTCTTTTTTATTTAATAAGGTAGAATCTGAGGTCATTGATTTAAGAACTTTCTTTTTTTATTATGGGTATTGCCTCCTAAGTTCTACTTTAGTGCTATCTACAAATTTTGATATATAGTGCAAAATATTTTCTAGTTTTCCTTTTGATTTCTTCTTTGACCCATGGGTTATTTAGAATTGTATATTTTGATTTCAAATATTTGGACATTTTCCAGATGTTTTTCTGTTATTGATTTCTAATTTAATTTCATTGCAGTTAGAGAACATAGTTTTTGTATGCCTTAAATCCTTATAAATTTATTGAAACTTATTTTATGGCCCAGTGTATGGTCCATCTTGATAAATGTCTTATGTGTACTTGAAAAGAATTATATTCTTGTGTCTTGTAGTGATCTGTAAATGTCAGTTAAGATGGTTAATAGTGTTGTTTAGGTCTTTTATATTTTCCATGGTCTGAATGTTTGTGTCTACCCCTGAATTCATATGTTGAAATCTTAACCTCCAAAGGTGATGATGGTAGTAGTAGGTGGGGCCTTTAGGAGCCCTCATGAATAGGATTAGTACTCTAGGGGTACCTGGGTGCTTCAGTCGGTTAAGTGCCCAACTCTTGTTTTCAGGCCGAGGTCACGATTTTGTGGTTTGTGAGTTTGAGCCCCAAGTCGAGCTCTGTGCTGACAGTGTGGAGACTGCTTCGGATTTTCTCTCACTCTGTCTCCTCTCTCTCTCTTTCCCCCTCTCAAAAATAAGTAAATAAACTTAAAAAAAAAAGGAGTAGTACTCTTACAAAAAGATACCCTCTATCAGATAAGGACACAGAAGGTGCTAGCCATAGACCATGAAGAGGGCCCTTATTCAACCATGCTGGCACCCTGATCTCAGACTTTCAGTCTCCAGAGCCCATGAGAATTAAATTTCAGTCATTTATAAGCTATACAGTCTGTGATGTTTTGTTACAGCAATCCAAATTGACTAAGCCAGTATCCTGGCCGATTTTCTCTCTACTTGTGCTATTATCATGAAGATTTTTTAAAAATCCCCCCCAAAAAGGATATGCCTATTTTTCCTTGAAGTTGTCTCAGTTTTTTTATCATTTATTTTGAAGCTCTGTTATTAGGTGCCTAAAATATTTAGGACTTTTGTGTCCTCAATTGGCCCCTTTATAATTATGAAATGATCTTCTCTTTCCCTGGTAATATTATTTGCTCTGAAATCTATTTTATGTGATATTATTTTAGCTGCTCCAGCTTTCTTTTGACTAGTGTTAGCATGGTGTATCTTTTTCATCCTTTTACTTTTAACTTTGTGTCTTCATATTTTTGAAGTATAGTTTTTTTGTAGGTGAAATATAGTTGGGTCTTATTTTATTCAGCCAGTAAGACAAATTTTAATTGGGTTGTTTTGACTATTGCATTTAATGTTATTATTGATATGAGTTAAGTTTATGTCTGTCTTCTTGTTGTTTGTTTTCTATTTGTCTTATCTGTTCTTTGTGTCCTTTTTCCTATTATTCTACCTTATTTTGGATTGAGCATTATGCTTCCATTTTTTCCTCCTTTGTTGACTTTTTAGTTGTAACTCCTTTTCTCCCTTTGTTTTATGGCTATTTTAGGGTTTAAGTATATATCTTTAATTTATCACAGTCTATCTCCAAATGAATTATGCCATATCACTTATAGGATGCTTACAGTTAATTATAGAATACACTTTTCAATAATATACTTCCATGTCTCTCCTCACAACCGTTATGCTATTGTTGTCATACATTTTACTTACATATAGGCCACAAAACCCACAATAAATGATTACTATTGTTGTTTAAACATTTGTTATCTTTTAAAAAGATTCAAATTATAAAAAAAACCCAACACCTCTATTGTTATTATTTCTAGTGTTCTTCATTCCTAGTGTACATCTATATTTCCAGAAATATGGAGTCATTTTCTGCCTATCATATGGACTTCCTTTAACATTTCTTGTAGTACAAGTCTTCTGGTTATGGTCTTTTAGCTTCTGTGCATCTGAAAAAAATATATTATCTTGAGTTTTGAAAGATATTATTTGCTGGGTATAGAATTCTAGGTTTTTAGCTTTTTGTTCTGTACTTCAAAGATGTTGGTCCGCTGTCTTTTTCTTGCACGATTTCTGAGAAGAAATTTGTCATCTCTTATTTCTCCATATATAGCATGTGTTTCCCCCACTGGCTGCTGTTAAGATTTTGCTTATCACTGGTTTTTAGTAATTGTATTATGAAATATCTTGGTGTAGTTTTCTTCATGTTTCTGGTGTTTAGGTTCATTGAGCTTGTCAGATCTGTGGGTTTATAATTTTCATCAAATTTTTAAAATACCATATTTCTTCAACTGTCTTTTCTGATACCCTTCCCCAAACCCTTCTTTCTCCTCTCCAACTACAAGTATATTAGGCTGCTTAAAGGTTTGCCATAGCTTATTGATTCTCTTTTCTTTTTTATTTAAAAACTTTTTTTTATTTTTAGAGAGAAAAACATTTTTTTTATTTTGAGAGAGAGTGTGCATGAGCACGTGCAAGCTGGGGACTGGGGCAAAGGGAAAGGGAGAGAGAATACCAAGCAGGCTCAATGCTCAGCATGGAGCCTGACACAGAGCTCGGTTCCATGACCTTGGGATCATGACCTGAGCCCAAGTCAAGAGTCAGACACTCAACCAATTGAGCCACCTAGGCACCCCCTTTTCTTTTTAAATCCTTTTTCTCTATATAATTCATCTTGGAAATTTCATATTGTGTGTCTTCAAGTTCACTAATGCTTTCTTCTACAATGTCTATTCTTCTGTTAATCCCATCTAGTGTATTTTTCACCTTAGAGACTGCTTGCTTTTTTTTAATTTTTAATGTTTTATTTTTAAAGGGGAGAGAGACAGGGTGTGAGTGGGAGAGGGGCAGAGAGAGAGAGGAAGACACAGAATCCAAAGCAGACTCCAGGCTCTGAGCTGTCAGCACAGTGCCTGACGCGGGCCTCAAACTCACAAGCTGTGAAATCATGACATGAGCCGAAGTCAGATGCTGAACCGACAGAGCCACCCAGGTGCCCCTAGAGATTGTTATTTTCATCTCTAAAAGTCAGATGTAGAAAATTTTTATAACTTCCTTGTCTCTACTTAATTTTTTCAGTATATTACCATAAAATAACTGTTTTAATGTTCTTGTCTGCTAATTCTAACATCTGTGTCAGTGATTGGTTAGTTTTAGTGATGGATTTTTCTCTTAGTTGTGGGTCATATTTTTGTTTCTTGACATGCCTTGTAATATCTGATTTAATGGCAGATGTTGTGAATTTCAATTTATTGGGTGCTGAATATTTTTGTATTTCTATAAACATCTGAATTTTTATTTGAGATGCAGTTAAATTACTTTAAAATAGTTAGATCCTTTTGGATATTTTATTTTTTGGCAGCACCAAAGCAGCATTTAATCTAGGGCTAATTACTCTCCAGTACTAAGGCAATGCTTCCAAGTACTCTACCTCATTGAATTGGGAGGTTTCTAGTTGGCCTGATATGAATAGCCACTATTCCTGGCCCTCTGCAAATGCCCAGTACTTTTCCTTCTAATGCTGAGACGGTTTGTTCTTTTCTTGACCTTGGGTGCAGGTATGCACTGATCAGCACTATTGAATTATCAAGGAAGACCCTCCGCAGATCTCTGGGATTCTCTATGTTGTTATCTTATCTCCCATATCTGAGTTGTGAACTCTAGCTGTCTTGTTTTTCTTGGACTTAGAGCTCCTGCAGTTCCTCTTTTATTGCCATGGCCTGTAAGTCCTCTGAAGATAATAAGCTGGGGCAAATCTTGTTCATTTTCCATCTCTGAGGCATCATTCTCCTTCATTGCCTAATATCCAGTATCTTGAAAACTGTTGTTTTATATATTTTGTCTAGCTCCTTTTTGTTGTTGTTGTTGCTGGTGGTGGTGGTCAGGTGGGAGAGTAAATATGGTCCTTGTTACCATATCTTGGCTGGATTCAGAAGTTCCCCAAGGCTCTAATCTTCATAGTCACTTCACATTTTGAGAAGAGGAAGAGAAACATTCCGAGAGTCTATAACCAGTTGCCTGTGGTACAACCAGTCTGTAAAATGAAGTGTGACTGTTGTTTAATCTGCCTACTTAATACTTATTAAACACCCAAAATATTATAAAGGTTTGTTGTGAATAGTGATTTATGATTGTTTGGGCCAGACTTCAGAGCTCTGGGGCTTCCTTTAAACATGCCAGTGACATTTTTAAAACACAGGGGCCATTGATAGATTGCAAATCAGTTTTCACTCTTACTGGGTAGTCATTCTGAAAACTTGGTTCTGCTTCTACTTTTGTCATCTGGGTAAGGTTGCAATTAAGGCAAATTTACTCTCTAAAGATATTAGTACTATGTAGGACCCCCTAAAATAGGCAATTTACTGTGATTTCAGGGTTTATTTCTGGGACACAAAATACCTTTCTAGTCCAACTCCAAGCAGTGCAGTGTGATTCTTGTTTATCTTATTCTTAAAAATTTATTTGAAGGGGAAGCTCCTGCAATCATATTTGCATGGAAAGAAAAGATCAGCATTTTAATTAAAGCAAAGGAAAGAGAGGACTTAAGAAAGCTGAAAATATTCATAGACTAATGAATATATTTTTAAGCACTTACTATGGGTATAGCATTTTTTTCGGCAATGCGGTGACAAAAGAATGTGTTAGCTACTTTTCATCTTTATGTACCTCTGTGAATGTCATAGATTTAGTCTTAAAAACAAGTCTTATTTAATAGTAATTTATCCCCCCACTTTTTAAAAGTAATCTCTATGCCCAAAGTGAGACTTGGAAATCTTGAACTCAAGACCCCAACTAAGATCAAGAGTCACATGCTCTACTGACAGCCAGGCAAGTGCCCCTGTTCCCCCCACCCCCCCTTTTTTTTTAAGTTTATTTATTTATTTTGAGAGAGAGGGAGAGAATCCAACGCAGGCTCTTCATTGTCAGAGCAGAGCCTGATGGGGGGCTCAAACTTGCAAACTGTGAGATCAGGAGCTGAGCTGAAGTTGAATGCTTAACCAACTGAGCCACCCAGGTGCCCCTGTTTTCCCCTTTTTAAAATCAGTCACATGTAACTGCCCATCAAAGCTTTGGTTAACATGAAGTAATTGGTGTTATTTCAGTGTCATATAATTTCAGATAAAAACAGAGAATCTTGGGATGCTTGGCTGGCTCAGTCAAGGGAGCATGTGACTCTTGATCTCAGGATTGTGAGTTTGAGCCCCAGATTGGGTGTAGAGATTACTTAAAACCTTAAAAAAAATTATGTAAAAAACAGAATCTTGCTGGTATAGGTAACTTGAATAGCCTATATAATTTCTTTCAGGTTTTTTGAGATACTGAAAATAGCTTTTTCTTCTTTAATTTACTGGGACCTAGGGTGATCCAGTAAGTAGCTTACAGTTTAGTTTTGGAGATAAATATTATAAATAACAGAAAAAACAAGGTAGGACTGTTAAGTGCCACATTTGAGCGGCATAGATCCTAAGTGTTATAGGATTTTATTGTATAGAAAGGTACCTGAGCTGAGCTATCACAATCTGGACAGGTAGCTAGGACTGAGAAGTATTCTGAGGTGGGAGGCAGTGGATATAAATGTTCAGTGGCCAGAATGTTGGCTGTATGTTGTGGATATTGTACAGTGAGAGACTCTTCTATCAGAGAGTAGTTGGAGATGAGGTAGGAAAAATAGGTGAGGGTCAGATCTAAGATCTTGAGTTCTTTGAATTTGTACTTTATACAGAGATGGCAGTGAAAATGAGAAGGGTCATTGAAGAGACTCTGTAATGGAGAAAGCCAAGGACCTGGTGACCAAATGTGAGGATTGAGAGGGAAGAGTAGAGGTTTTGAGCTAAGAGTTATTATTATTACAAATAGAAAAGTCAGAAGAGAGAGCTTAAATGAAGTGATGCCAAAGATCCCTGGGGCTTTTTCTAAAAATTCCCAATTTCTCTGTGTGGCTCCTGACTGGATAGCACTTTCCCTATGGTCCTTTGCCCTCAATTGTTGAGCCTGGCAGGATGAAATCAAGTTTGGAAGGGCATTTCCAGGTCATGAAGTCACCTGGCGTAAGTTTTCATTTTACAGATAAGCAAATCAAAGGCTTCAGATATTGTGACTTCCCTTAAGACCACACAGCTAGGCTGGTTTCTTGCTACTGTTTTCTGAAATTCCTTCAGCAAATACTGTTGGTGAAGTGAGCCTTGTGTTTCCCCACCATAATTCAATTAGTGTTTGACATGATTCGCAAATAGTTTTTCACCTTCAAAAATCAAATATATTAATAGTTAAAGTATCTCCTTCTTAGTGGTCTGATTTTTTTCCTTTATCCATACATGTAGTAGCAAACTTCGTAGCAGTATACTATGGGCATTAATGCCAAACTTGTTTTGAGGGTAATGAGTCTGCTCTCATGAAAAGTGCCTGAGCTGTTTGAGAAGGAATGATTAACATTAATTTAAGTCTGGAGCTATTCTTACTGAGAGTCCTTTCTAGAATTTTTTAAATGAACGAGATGTGGACGGAGATCAGTAAAGGATTTGCTTCCTTTCTTTGCTTCTCTAAACGCTATTCCTTATTCATGCATGGAACCCTAAATTCGCGTGTGACTCCTAACCTGCAGGAGAATGAGATTAGCTCATTAGCTAATGGAGCTGAAAAAGTGAACTCTTCTGCTTTAAGATGTCTCACCCAGTACTACACCTCAGCTGGAACCTGGGGAGAGCGCCTTCTCTTTCGCCTCCCAAGCCTCTTTCCTTATCTTAGCCCTTGGCTCTCTCCCTTCCCCCTTCGCCCTTCCCTCCGCCTGCATCGCGCACTTCCTTGCTTGGGGTCATGCACCCCAGGCTCCCCCTCCTTTATTTATTTAGGGCCGCGAGGCTGCATCCAGCTTGCAGCTGCGCTGCGGTCCACCGCCTCCTAAAGCCCGGGGCGGAGCTGAGTGAGCATTAGCCCCGCCCTCAGTTGTGGGCGGGGCCGGCGGCCGAGAAGGTTCCGTTTATTTGTGTGGGCGGGGCCTCCTGCGGGGGGCGGAACTAGGAGGTCGGGCCAAGGCGGGGAGGGTGGCTGGCCCAGCTGGGGGCGAGAGGCGCGGCGCCGAGGCTCGTTGATTGTGGCGCAGCTGTGGTGGCGTTTCCCACTCGCTATGCGTCGGGCGAGGATCTCCGAAGGTAAGTATGGGGAAGGGTCTGGGCGTAGCGAGAGCCAGGTGGAGGTACCCCCGCGGACGCGTTTGAGCCAGGTGTTGTTTGGTACCGCCCCTGTGCTACTTCCGTGCGTAGTAGGAGCGCGTGGTACGAGTGGGCGGCCTCCTGGCGTGAACCCCCAGAGGGAGAGGCGCAGGTCTGTCTCTAGTTTTGCAGCACTTGTTCGCGGCATTAGCTCCAGGACAGAAAGCATTTGCGTTGCTCTGCACACCTCCTCCCCAAATCTCGAGAGACCTCAGGTACTGAGGTTTTTGTGTTCTTTAAAATGCGTTTCTAGTTCGTGGTTCACGACTGGAGGAGAAGGTCGACAGTGAACTTGTAGTGTAGCTTTATTTTGACTTCATGTTAGTCAGTTTGCAAGAACTGTAAGAGTGCGACTGGTAATGGGACTGTTATTTAAACAAGAGCTCCAGGGTTTACATAGGCAGCGTATTGTGGAGATTATTGTGGAGTATTTGAAGCTAGAATGCCTGAGTTTGAATCTACCTGTTAATTGTGAAAAGTTGGGCAGGTTGCCTAATTCCTCTATGACTTTGTTTCTGCATACATAAAATGAGGATAATGATAGTTCCGTCCTTATAGGATTGTTAAGAGATTAAATCAGTTAATACTTAGTTCCACCTGGCGCATAGCCCACACTAACGTTGGCTGTTTTCTTTATTATGCATTCAGATGGGCTTTAATCTAACAAAGCCGTCAACACCGGAAAACCTTTCCGCAGAGTTGTTGATAGAAATGCTTGCAGATTCCTTTGGAATTTCAAAGGCTGAATCCCACCATAAGGTCTCATTATTTTTCTCATTTACCAGAGATGTGATCATCCACCTGGTTTCAAATCTAATCCACTCTTAAATGATAAAGAAGCCTTAAGAGTCTTGAAAGCTGTTCTTAAACGGGATGAGAAAAGGCAGCACTTGCAGAGTGTAGCCTCATTTTAAACACCAAGCTCTGGCAGGTTTGTTTAAAAGAAGGTCGTATCCCTTTTACACAGAACTGACAAGTTGTGTTACTTGGGACGGGTGCTTATTTGTACCATTATTGGAAAAGGAGGTAAACCAGAGTACCCAAATATATAAATAAACTAAACATCATAGGTACCATAACTAGCCACCTAGAATCTCAGATCGAAAGGAATGTGAAAAATCACAACAGCTGCCCTTTACAGATAAAGATGAGGCCCCAGGACCCAGAATCAATAAAAGGCATAGCTTAGACTAGAATTCAGCTCTTTTGAACAATAAATTATAAAATCAAAGAATGATACTACTTCTGGTTTCGATAATTATACTATTTTTATTTTTGACAGTTTTATGGTGCTGTGAATGGTTTTCCTCTCTGTAGCATCCTCCTTGGTAGCTTAATTGCATGATTCATAATCATTCTTTAGCACCTTTGATTTAAATCTCAAGTCTCAAAGTTGCTACATCAATGATTGCTTTGAGAACAAGATGATTGTCTTCCTAAGCTTTGTATAAACATGTTCTAACAGTGCTTTGGTTTTGTTGTTTTAAAATGTAGTCTTTTTCTCCCATGTAGGGAACATAAACAGCCAGTATAAACAAATTGACCTACTAGGCAGTTTGTTATCACTGTGTTACTGGTGAAGTTTTCTTGATTGGGTAGGATAGAGTCAGGAAGTGGAACACTGAATGCTAGCCCAAGAAAATAGGACTGGGTCACCAAAGAGATATACTGCAATTGGCTGACTTCAAAAGCATAATAGGGTGACTGTTTGAAGATACTGGTGTTTACTTGCTGACTCCTCTCAGGCTTCTTGCGTAGTTCACTCCCTTACCTCTAGGTATTTGTTTAGATGTCACACTCTCAGTAAGACCCTCCTAATTAAAATTCCATACAACCCCGTTCTTCCTGTAATATATATTTATCTCTTTATTTACTTGTTCATTATCTCTTGTCTGCCATTAGAGGGTAAGTTCCATGAGGGCTGGGGTACTTGCCAGTTGCATTCACTGCTGTGTCTTAGGTCCCTGGAAACAGTGCCTGGCACCAGAAGGTGTTAGAGGTGTGCATCTGATGCAGACATTTTCAGCTAAGGCTAGTAATTACTTAAGCCAATTCACTGTCATTTTGCCCTGCTCTCCCCTCCACCCAATTCTAGATATTTCTAGGAAATAACCTAGGAATAAAACCTTGTTACCTAGGAATAAAACCTTGAGGCAGTGTTAATGCCTCCTTCTACCTGGCATTCCACATGCAAATAGCAATTGACTAATTTGTCCTGTCAATTTTTTGCAAACTTGCCATTCTTATTGTTGCCAAACCCCTCTTTCTTCAAGCCCTCCTCTATTTCATTCCATTTTCTACACCTATAGCCTTTCAGGTTCCCTTTTCAAATACCTTTACATCTTCATCTAGAGAATTAAATCCAGAGTGAGAAGCCTGGCATTCAGAGTTCTCTTTGTGATCTCAAATGCACTTTTCTAGCCTCTGTCTCCTATATGTAAGAAAAGTGATTTCTAATTTATGCTTGTAAATGTGAAAATAAAATAAGGCTTTAATGATAATGCTCTCTAAAAGCACAAAGTGAATGTTGCTTCTTGACTGTTTCTCTTTCTGTTTTTATGGAGTGAGTCTTTCCCTGCAAGGAGGCAGGAATTCAGACAAATGGGACGAATAGCTATTCCCTATTTGTTCTGAGGACTTTGGCTGCCCTTTCTTTTTTTTTTTCTTTTCTTTTTTTTTTATATATATATATGAAATTTATTGAACAAATTGGTTTCCATACAACACCCAGTGCTCATCCCAAAAGGTGCCCTCCTCGATACCCATCACCCACCCTCCCCTCCCTCCCACCCCCCATCAACCCTCAGTTTGTTCTCAGTTTTTAACAGTCTCTTATGCTTTGGCTCTCTCCCACTCTAACCTCTTTTTTTTTTTTTTCCCTTCCTCTCCCCCATGGGTTTCTGTTAAGTTTCTCAAGATCCACATAAGAGTGAAACCATATGGTATCTGTCTTTCTCTGTATGGCTTATTTCACTTAGCATTACACTCTCCAGTTCCATCCACATTGCTACAAAAGGCCATATTTCATTTTTTCTCATTGCCACGTAGTATTCCATTGTGTATATATACCACAATTTCTTTATCCATTCATCAGTTGATGGACATTTAGGCTCTTTCCATAATTTGGCTATTGTTGAGAGTGCTGCTATGAACATTGGGGTACAAGTGCCCCTATGCATCAGTACTCCTGTATCCCTTGGGTAAATTCCTAGCAGTGCTATTGCTGGGTCATAGGGTAGGTCTATTTTTAATTTTCTGAGGAACCTCCACACTGCTTTCCAGAGTGGCTGCACCAATTTGCATTCCCACCAACAGTGCAAGAGGGTTCCCGTTTCTCCACATCCTCTCCAGCATCTATAGTCTCCTGATTTGTTCATTTTGGCCACTCTGACTGGCGTGAGGTGATACCTGAGTGTGGTTTTGATTTGTATTTCCCTGATAAGGAGCGACGCTGAACATCTTTTCATGTGCCGGTTGGCCATCTGGATGTCTTCTTTAGAGAAGTGTCTATTCATGTTTTCTGCCCATTTCTTCACTGGGTTATTTGTTTTTCGGGTGTGGAGTTTGGTGAGCTCTTACAGATTTTGGATACTAGCCCTTTGACTGATATGTCATTTGCAAATATCTTTTCCCATTCCGTTGGTTGCCTTTTAGTTTTGTTGGTTGTTTCCTTTGCTGTGCAGAAGCTTTTTATCTTCATAAGGTCCCAGTAATTCACTTTTGCTTTTAATTCCCTTGCCTTTGGGGATGTGTCGAGTAAGAGATTGCTACGGCTGAGGTCAGAGAGGTCTTTTCCTGCTTTCTCCTCTAGTGTTTTGATGGTTTCCTGTCTCACATTTAGGTCCTTTATCCATTTTGAGTTTATTTTTGTAAATGGTGTGAGAAAGTGGTCTAGTTTCAACCTTCTGCATGTTGCTGTCCAGTTCTCCCAGCACCATTTGTTAAAGAGGCTGTCTTTTTTCCATTGGATGTTCTTTCCTGCTTTGTCAAAGATGAGTTGGCCATACGTTTGTGGGTCTAGTTCTGGGGTTTCTATTCTATTCCATTGGTCTGTGTGTCTGTTTTTGTGCCAATACCATGCTGTCTTGATGATTACAGTTTTGTAGTAGAGGCTAAAGTCTGGGATTGTGATGCCTCCTGCTTTGGCTGCCCTTTCTGCTTTGAGTGCCCAGCCTTCAGGTTCTTCCTTCACCACCACCCCAGAAACCTAGATGAGTTCAGTTGGAAGTGGTTTTATTCTTCCTCTGAATTCTGGAAGCTTTTATACATTTTTTTAAGTTTATTTAATTTTAGAGAGAGTGCACGCACGCGTGCGCTCAAGTGGGGAGGAGCAGAGAGACAGAGAAAGAGAATCCTAAGTAGGCCCCGTGCCGTGAGGACAGAGCCTGATGCTGGTCTATCTCATGAAGCAGGAGATAATGACCTGAGCCGAAAACAAGAATTGATGCTTAACTGACTGAGCCACCCAAGTGCCCCTAGAATCTTCTCATACTTTGAGAGAATTTATCACAGTCTACTTTGAATTGTAATTCTTTGGGCATTTATCTTTTTCTTTTTTGCTACATACAAGCTCCTGGAGGACAAGAATCATACACACACAAATTCTAGTTCCTTTTTTAAAGAAAAAATAAGACACTCGCTTCTTTGTTTCTTTAAATAAAGATGAACTTAAAGTTCTATTTTATAGGTCTTTAAATCATTAAATATTGAGCTTCAGTCACTTCTACAGTATGAGTAACTAAGAAAGAAGGCAGGGTGAAATTTAGTACTACATAAAAAGATCCAAATGAAGATAATATCTGGATTCATAAGGGAAGAGCTGTAGGGAGAACAGCATATCCAACACCCACATAGCTGGACAGGCAGAAGTTTAAAAAGATACACAAACTCACTCAGGAAACCATTAGGACAAGACACACTTTATGGAGCAACATCAGCTTTGGATTTTTCTTGTGGGGAATTACTTCTAAGCTTTATTTTGTTTTTGCATCTCTGTGCACAAATACTACTTTCTCCCTGCTTTGTTTTCTGTGCTGGATAAGACTGAACATTTGCTCTTCCTCTTTCTGGTCTGAAAGTAGTTACCTTCTTTCCTTTCATTGTTTAAACTAATAAAATGTTCATACTTTTTTCTTATTTTCCTGGTATGTGGAGATGACACATGTCAGAAGCTTTTTGTTCTTCAGAGAAAGGTGATAGATATGTAACTTGAATTTATCTACTGTTAGAAGCTTTTGGTTTTATTTGATATCAGCATGTGGTTTAGTATATTTTGTTTCATTTCATTACAGACATATCCTTGCACATACTCCAGTTGCGTGAATGCTTTTATTTTACTTGTGACTTTTTCTCCTAAATTAAAACTTGTCTCTCTAAAGTCTACAGACATTTCTGAAATTTAATTTTTTCTCTTATTGCCTCTCAAACCTCAACTGGAGTTTACCCATTGTAGGGCATGCATTAGCCTAACTTACTTTTTTTGTTGATTTTGAGTACTTTTAGGTGTCAGCTAAATTTATTTTACCACTCCTAGGATGAAGCTGTGGTTTCTGTTGGTAGGAAAGAGTTGGTAGGGAAAATATATATATAAGTCACAATTTTTTAAATGTTAGAACTTTAAGGTAAAATGTTGCTTATATTTTTACTAATAAATAGCTAATATAAGGTCAGGATTTAAAGCTAATGTGCGACAATTTATTGTTTAAGTGGTACTGTGATTTAAATATCTTTTAATTTTGATTCTAAGTTTTGTCCTTTGGGAAATTTCTTATGTGCTAACCAGTAAAGTTTTACTGTCAGAAAAAGAATCTTGAAACCAAATATTTGCTTTGGAGTAAGGTTTCCTTTATCACACTGTATAAGCATCTGTGTTTATCCTGAGTTTTCCTTATTTTTAAAAAGCCTGGTTAAGGGTGCTTATCAGATAGGACCTTTCATACAAATAGTAAAAGTTGTGGCAGGGCCTAATTACATATCTCTAGCACATGGTTAACACATTGTGTCTGTTAAATAAATAAATCTGTGCTTTTCAGGAGGATTTTGTTAAGATACTGTAGCATATTAGTATATTTAATAATGGAATTGATCTAAGGATGCCTGGGTAGCTCAGTTGGTTAAGCATCCAGTTCTTGATTTCACCTCAGGTCATGATCTCAGTTTGTGGGTTCAGGCCCCACATTGGGCTCAGTGCTGATGGTGTGGAACCTGCTTGGGATTCTCTCTCTCTCTCCCTCTCTGTCTGCTTGCTCTCTCTCAAAATACACCTAAAAATTTTTTTAAAAAAAATGGAATTGATCTAGTAAAGAGGGAGAAATTGATGATTCAGGAGACTGATTTAGGAATGATGATCTGTTGGTTACTTTGAAGATCTCGCACACTTTAGCATGTTGGAATTTTTACAAACTCCCTCCACCTGTTTGTTGAAAGAATAAATTAAATGTGTATCAATAAGTGTGTAGCAGTACATAAGTCACAATATCTACACTCTGGTCATAGAGATTCTCAATAAATAACATGCAGTCTTAGATGATTATAAATGCTAAAATGGAAAGAACCAGGATGGTGACAAGATTGCTTTGGGAAAGGAGCACTGTAGTTAGGGTGGTCTTGAAGGCTTGTTGCAGGAAGTGGCATTGGAACAAAGACCTCATTGGAAAGAGGGAACACAGGTACAAGAGATGAGGTGGGAGAGTGCTCTGTGTGTGAGAACTAGGAAGTGGGCTGTTCCTACGGGAGCCTAGTAAGTGGTGGGTTAGGAGGCACTGGTGGGATGCCGCTGAAGAGGTAGGAAAAGGTTAGACCATTCAGGTGCTTATAGGCTGATAGCGATAATTCAGAGTTTGGATTCTAAGAGCAGAGGGAAGCAATGGAAAGGGTTTAAGCAATGGGATGAAATTATCAGGTTTATAGGGATTAAGAAAATGACCCTGCCTACTGCAGGAATGAATAATGGATTGCAGGGGGTTAGAGAAGAAGTGGATATGTCAGGTTGGAGGTTCTCTAAAGATACTATGAAATGCGATATTGATTGTTGTCTTTTTGGGGAGAGGGTGGTAGTTGTTTTGTTTTTGGTCCTCCTCAGTTCTCCCAATTTCCCCAGCCAGAACAAGGCTTCCTAGGGCCTGCAGTATTTTACCACTGCTAGTTCTGTATAAAATTCCACGTTTGTTTTCTCGTGCCTCATATAATCATCCATCCACCCATCACTCTGCCAGTGATCACAGTTGTCCAGGAATCATCCTTGGAAGTGTTCTGTATTCCCATCTTCTTGGAAGATACATTGAGAATGTGCCTTCCAATGGAAAAGCTTGGGAATCCAGGAAGAGGGCAGGTGTTCTGGCAATGGGGAGCCCAAGACAGTGACTTGAGGAGCCTGAGAAAGAGCAGAGCATTGCAGTTGCACTTAACATCCCTACCCTGTCAGTTCTGGAACCAGTGGAGGGACATGTTATCAGTTGGAGCAAATTTAGGACCTTCTTCCTTATCCTGGCAGCTTTGAGTCTAGTACTGGAGAACAGGACTGTCAGCTGTTACTTTTACCTCATTCAGTCCTTTTTTAAACTATCTGTATTAAATGAGCTAGTTTCAGAGAACCAACAGACTCCTGTAACTTTTGTCAAGGTTTTTGGATACTCCTGTCAAGGTGTTGGTCACAGATTATTTTTCTGTATTGTGTCCCAACATTGAATACTCTACACATATTTTATTTCTAATTCTTTTATCACTTTTTAAAATCACTTTTATCTATCAAGAAACAATAAATAGAAGGTACCTCAAATAAGAAATGTGATAAACTTTGGAAAAACTAGGACTGCTTTGTGATTATAGAGTGAGGGAAAAATCAAATGGGGGTGGAGTGGGAATTAGAGGAAGGATATATTAGGAAGGAAAACAGGAAAAGTTGTAACTGATTCATCATGTTGATATGTGTAGGGAGAATGTTACTATGCATCTTCCATTGGCACATCCTATTAGATTTTTAATCTGTTCTGCAGTGAATTTAATTTATAGATGTGACAAAGATGTGCTTTGTTTCTTTTGGATGTGTTTGGAGCTAGTATTCTGAGAGGCAGAAATAAACAGATACAGATTATGTACTATTACAGTAGGCTTTCAGTAAAGTAATTAGGAGTAAGAATTTCCTAAGATCCTTTTAATGTGGTTTAAAATGAAACCCAACTTTCTTGGCCTGTCTTCTCAGGAATAATTCTTGCCCCCACCCCCATGCGATTCCTTTTCATATTCTCTGGGTCAGTCCCCATTTTCCAAACCAATCCCTATGTATATGGATTTTGTTTTGTCTCTTCCTTTGTCAGTTCCCTCCTTTGGAAACCTTGTTTCCAAACACCCACCACCCAGTCCTTGTCCCCCTGCTGGAGGAAATTTGTAGCTCTTCCAGGTCTGATTCCTGCCATTTGAAATGGGATTGTTCTTAATTTCCCTTTATGACTTGGTGTGAATCACTGAACTCCTCTCTACCGTATTAGTTAAGAGTGGTTACTGATACTTATAAATATATCTGTCTCATAACTTGGGTAGGGTCTACTAGTCAGTACCAAACAGTATCTGTGATGTGTGAAAGAAACAGGGTTAAGAACTTTTCTGCTTAGGGGTACCTGGGTAGCTCAGTCAGTTAAGCATCCGACTTTCATGATCTCGTGGTTGGTGAGTTTGAGCCCCACATCTGACTTTCTGCTGTCAGCACAGAGCCTGCTTTGGATCATCTGTCTCTCCCCTGCTTGCACACACGTGCACACTTGTGCACGCACTTGCTCTCAAGAATAAACACTTAAAAAACAGAACTTCTCTGCTTAAATTTAGAGGTAAAAGCAGAAGAATCTTTGGATTTTCTCTAAAACATTTTTTTTGGCTGTCTGAAACAAAGTTGGACAAGATCCAGGACAGTAATTGCATAAAATGGACAAAAAGATGGGCATGATGATGAAGGAAAAAATGCTTTAAAAAAAGCTTAACTAATGTTAACTATACTGGAATTGAAGTAAAAGGCTTATTTTTTTTAAAAAAGCCTATTTTAAGTAGTATTTGTCAACAAAGTTTTATGATGTTCAATGAATTTGGGCAGTTTTCTATCATGGTGTTTCATCCATATTTCTACTTTTTACAGCCTCCCCCCCCAAAATGAAATCTATTCATGCTTAAAAAAAGAAACAACCTTCCCTTTCTCTTCAAAAAACCATATCTTGTGATAGCATCCTTTCTTGTGTCATCCTTACTTCATAATTTAGCCCACGATTGTCTTTGTGATGGGGCCAGTACTCAGAACCTGCTCCGTACCACACTGGTAGTTATTGACGTTCTGATGTTTTAAGAAGATGGGCCACTCCTGACACAGTGCTCCACAAACCTGACCCCTCCTGGTGGCAGAATCAGAAAACTGCTTTTCCTATGCCAAGGCTTTCTTTCTGTAACCTGAGAGCTGACGACACTTGGTATTTTCCTCTCTTCAACCCAAATCTCCAAAGGTAATTTAGAAGAAGGGAATGCCTGCAATAGTACTATAAGAAATTGAGAGTGTGTGCACACCAGGCTCTGAGGTCAGAGCTATGTTCACCTTACAGTGCTGCCATCCAGAGTTGTGTGAGGATGTGGACCTCAGAGCCTAGGTTCCTTCATCTGTAAAATGGAGATGAAGATACTTGCCTCATGGGCTTCTTTGAGGAGAACGTGATGGGTTAGATGTGAGCACTTAAAATAGTGCCTGGCATTAGTACTCAGTATATACTAGTGTCTTCACCTCCACATTATTGATATCTTGGGCTAGATAACTTTTGTCCTGTGCATTGTAGGATGTTTAGCATCATCCTTGACGTGTAGCCACTAGCAACCCCCCAAGTTGTGACAACCGAGGATATCCCCAGACATTGCCCGGTCTCCCCCTGAGGAGAACCACTATATAAGTATAATAATTTACTAGCTGTTAGATTACCTTTGCAAAACACTGTCCCTCTTAAAGTCTGGCTCGTCCCCAAAAGTTCTTTTCTCATCTGACCACTTCTTTTTGTCATGTTGGACTTGTCTGAGTTTGTCATGTTGGGCTTGTCATCACTGGATGAAGATTAAGGTTGGTTCTTCCATTCTGGGTTAGTATCAGAACTTAGGCTCATTAGAACCGCATGATCTAGCCTTTGGCCAGCCAGCTGCCCTTGGGAACCAATCTACAAGACTTTATTGTGACTCTGCAGCAGAGTGAAGGCAGATTCTTTTCCTATTCTTCTTTTGAAAAGCTTAACATACATATCTATGAACCTCCCCCCAAATTCCAAGTTTTATTCCCACATGAACAACATAGCTTTTTGTTCTATTCTTTTTAGTTGTGGGGGTTCTTATATCAGTCATCTTCTCATTTTGTTTTATTTGCCTGCCTGGCCATAAGATGATTTTGCAGAATTTTAATTGCTTCAGTTTCACAGAATAGACATAGATTTAATGTAAAGTAATAGCAGGGTTGCTTTTTCATAGTTTCATTCCTGACCTCTTAAGAATAAGTTTATGAGCCTTCTTCATTGATCTCCAGAGGACTCTTTAGAGCATATATGTGTTAGATAGAGGTAGTGTGGTATAATGGGTAAAAGTCCTGAAGTTCAAATCCTGGCTCCACCACCTGGGGCAGGTTACCTCCTCCCTTTATGCTTTGGTTTCTCCTTGATTTTCCTGTCAGTAAAGCTTTTGTGAGCTGACTTGTAATAAGCTTAGCCACTGAATATTAAATATTGTGAGGTTACTAGATTGATTTAGCTTGAAGGGAAGGAACACCTTACTTAAGGTGAGGCAGTGTGGTATAGCAAACAAGTATATACAGGTTTTGGAGGTAGTCAAATTTGGACTTGAATCCTAGCCCATTAACTCGATAGTAGCTTGGGCAAGTGATTTCTTTCTTATTGTTGTTATTTGCGGAGGGTGGGGCAGGGAAATGATTTAATCTCATTTTTTTCTTCACAGCAGCATTTTCATTTCCCAGTATATGATTTTAGCTTCCTTTTTCCAGAGAAAATTGAGGCAGACAAGGGTGATTTCTTTCAAACTTCTACTCCCATACCTGCCTGGCTTTATTTTTAGTTAGGCTGAGAATATATGGCAGTCTGCATCTGTGTCCCTTGTCTGTGCTTGCATGGTGTACCAGGCATACATGTAACATCACTCTATCACCCTTAACCAACTATTGAAATTTATATTGCTTATCATTCTTTCCCATGAGGTAAGTTCTTTGCAGATAGGATTTTCTCTTTGTCTTTTTATTACTTGATGCATAATGAGTGCTTAATAAGTGTCTGTTGAACAAAGGAATAAAAACTTATTTTAAACAAATTGCTGTGTATTAGATCCAATTTATTGACTACTACGCAGAGCTAGGTCTTTTACACTTATCTCGAATTCTTAAAACAACCGTATGAAGTAGCTGTTGCTAGCCTCATTTTCTAGATTGGGAAACTAGGGCTCAGATAATTTAATCTTGTCCAAGGACTTGAGATAGAGAATTACAGCATTTCATCCACATAAGAGTTGTAGTCACAGGAGAGAAGATCATCTCTCAGGAGTTTTTGGCCTTAGAGAGAGGAACACAGTAGCTATCAAACTGCAGTCTGCTCAGGAGGGAGCAAGATGAGCAAATACATGTCATTATCCCCCTTTGCCTACTCCATACGTTGCCAGTGCCTCTCTGGATGAAGTCAACCACCGCTAGAGGCGAAGGGAGCCTATAAGGTGCAGGCTATAGAGGTCTTTGTCCTGGAGCATGGAGCGCGGTGGAGATGGGTCTGAAAAGACAAATCAAGAATAACCAGCAGAGTCCTCCCTTTCTGTCCCTTAGTAGTCCCTCTTATACTTTGGGCATAAAACTCTTGTTCCTGACTCAGGGGAAACACAAAGTCCTGTCACTCTACTGCATCCAGTTCATTCATACTCCCACCTAAACCACGGCTAGTGTTCATAGAAGGGAGCAGAGAAGAAAACTAAAATAAAACAAAAGTACTATAGTCTCTGCATCTGTAGCTAGTTTTTTGGCTCAAGTTGGTAGCTAGTATATGTTCCCCTACCCTCTTGCAGCGTCTTAGCTGGTCATAGTTGTTTACTGGTAGGGCACCCCAAACCTTCATTCCCACAGGATCCAAGTCTGTAGTAGTGTCATTTTTAAAAAAATTTTTTTAAATGTTTATTCACTTTTGAGAGAGTGATAGAGAGCATGAGTGGGTGAGGGGCAGACAGAGGGAGACACAGAACTTGAAGCAGGCTCCAGGCTCTGAGCTCTCAGCCACAGAGCCCAGTGCGGAGTTTGAACCCACGAACCATGAGATCATAACCTGAGCCGAAGTCGGATGCTCAACTGAGTGAGCCACCCAGGCGCCCCTGTAGTAGTGTCATCTTTATTGAGTTGGCAACAGTTTCCCATTGACTAGTACTGTTGGACATGGCCCACTGAATCTCCTCAATTCAGATGTCATTCTCCTCCCCACACTATAATGGCATCCAAGTTTCTTCCTGGAAATTCAGATCAGTCACTTTACTTGGAGAGTAACCACTCTCTTATTAGGTTGGGTGGCTTAATAAGCCACAAATGGCTAGTGGGTAGGCTTAGCTTTCAATTTAATAGGGCTAGACTATTCCTTGGTGAAAGCATTCTTCCACCAAACCCAAGGTTGCAATGGAAAGCAAAAATTCCTTAGAGATAACGCTGAGCGGAGCCATTCTTAGTTCCTGACCCACATATTTTGGCTGTGTGAGAGATAGAACCATATGTTGGCTCTGGGTATGGCACATATACCATATCCAGCCCCAGTGTCACAGGGTGTTTGCTCGCAGGTGCTAGAGCTGAGCCTTCTGTAGCCGTTCCACTGCTCTTTCAAGCAGCTGCTTCTAAGTGAAGAGATACATGGTAAAAAGAGCACATTCTGTGGCTCTGAGCCTATTGTTATACTTCCTGGCTCTAAATGTGTGTCTTGGTCTGACGTGATGTTGTATAGGATTTGATGACAGTGAATAAGGCCTGCTGTAACCAAGGATGGTGCATCTGGTCAGAAGCATTTCAGGCCAGGAAGGCAACTCTGGCTTCTGTGAGGACAGATGTTGTCCCATGTGGCTGTCTGTTCCCCCTGTGGGATTGTGCCATAGTGGGGATCAGTGTTGGTTTTTGCTGTTGAGGTTGGGCACTCAGCACTGACAGAAGCTAGATCATTATCAATGCAAGGAAGGCCATATTGTTGAGCCCCTCTATGCCCTTTTATCTGTATGGGGGCAGGAGGTACATGGGAAATGTCTGTAACTTCCCCTCAGTTTTGCTATGAGCCTTAAACTGGTCTGAAAAATAGTGTTAATAAAATATATAATAGAAGAAAATTTAATGTCTTGAGAGGGAATGTGGTAAAGTGTCGTGTTAAATCACAGATTCTGGAGTGAGGCATTACTTCAAATTCTGATTCCACCAACTTCCTGCTTCATGACTTCAAGCAATTACTTAGCCTCATTAAATGTCTGTTCACTTATGAAATGAGAGTGACCAAAGTATCTTCCACAGTTACTCTGAAGATTATATGTTAGCCCAGTCCTTGGCATATAGTAATAATCATCACTATTATTATTGGTATTAAAATACAAAGTTTAGGGGCACCTGGGTGGCTCAGTTGGTTGGGCAAACGACTTCAGTTTAGGTCATGATCTCATGGTCTGTGGGTTTGAGCCCCACATCAGGCTCTGTGCTGACAGCTCAGAGCCTGGAGCCTGCTTCAGATTTTGTGTGTCTCCCTCTCTCTCTTCTCTCCCACCCATTGTGTTCTATTAAACATAAATAAAATTTAAGAAAAATAATTTTTAAATATAAAGTTTAAAAAGTTTATAGAGCAGTATGTTCCATCATTTTAACACACAGGCACACATGTACACAGTAATACAGATATGTAAAGACTTCTCACACCCATATATGTTTATAGGCACATAGAAAAAAAGGAATATATGCAAAATAATAATTGGTTGTACATGTCTGTTGTGTACTAAGATGATGTATATTTTTCTTTGTGCTTTTCTATACATTTCTATTTTTATGATTATTTTTGTATTCAAATGGAAAGTTACTTGTTATGAATTATAAAGTGACCCAAGAAGGTAATTTGGCCAAATTTCATCAAATAAAAACATAGTTTTTAGTCTAGGGTTAGTCAATCCTTGTTGATGGAATCAGGGAGTATATCACTATCAGCCTATATAGTATTTTTGGGAACTGAGGGTGCATTCAGTCAGGTACCATTGCAGTTCTGATACTAGGTTTATATTGATGATGGTGGATCTCAAGGTCAACAAAATGAAGTATATTGTCATGGAGCCATGCAAAGACAGTGCCCAAAGACTGAACCTGAGTACTCCAGAAACTGAGTGACACTGATAGGACATCATTCAGGAACCTTCTGTATTTAACCATCACAAGCAAGCAAAGAAGCTTAAGCCATGATTCACAGCACCAAAATGTGTGAATTGCTTCCGAAAGAGTGATTTCATTTTCTCAGATATCTGCACTTCTTCAGAATTTCTGATCCCATGGAGTTCAGGTCAGGTCACAGTGGAAAAGAAGTCCAACTTTTCTTTGAGGTCTAATAGATTGATTGTCTCAGGATGCTCATGAATTCCTAGAAGTCTTAGATCTGAGTTGGGTAAATACCTTTAACAACTTTCTGCTACTCAGTTGTCTTAGCTGGTTAAAGTCTAACTTTCACAGTCAACTTCCACTCCTTCCAAGTAACCCATAAATTGTCAAAGGTCAAAGGTATTAGAATAAAGAAATCCTACCTTGTCTTCTTTGTCATGGGTCCATTGAGCAAGCAATGGGTGATTGAGAAAGAGGCTGATTGATATCCATAGGACTTGTCATATTACCATCTGATTATTGAGAGTCTATAGTGGGCTTTTATGTAGGACACAAATATTTTCATATTCTGTGCTATATTGAAAGGTTCATTCAGACATCCACAAACCTCTCCCCCTTTTTAAACTTTAAAAATTTTTATTAAAGGGACACCTGGGTGGTTTAGTCAGTTAAGCTTCCAGCTCTTGGTTTCGGCTCAGGTCATGATCTCATGGTTCATGAGATTGAGCCCCATGTCAGGTTCTGTGCTTCAGCATGGAGACTGCTTGGGATTCTCTCTCTCCTTTTTTCTCTGCTTCTCTTTCTCTCTCTCAAAATAAATATTTTGAAAAATTTTATTAAAAAAAAGATGAAACGAACATTTGGGAATATACTCTCCCCTTTAAAAATTTTTTTTAAATGTTTATTTTTGAGAGATAGAGACAGAACAAGAGCAGCAGTGGGGCAGAGAGAGAGGGAGACACAGAATCTGAAGCAGGCTCCAGGCTCTGAACTGTCAGCACAGAGCGTGATGCGGGGCTCAAACCACAGACTGCAAGATCATGACCTGAGCCGAAGTCAGATGCCTAACCGACTGAGCCACCCAGGCACCCCTATACTCTCCCCTTTAAAAAAAATTTGAATCTTATTCTTTCCAACTCTTTCACCAGCAAGCCATCCATTAGCTACTGGCCACAAGTCAGCATAAATGTGTACCTTTGGCATACATTTCTCCTGACATCACGTATACTGCTGAGAATTCTGCCCAATGGGAATATTTCCCTTTTGGGGACCATAAAAGACCATATGGTCTTTTTGGACCATGGGCTACATTATCTCATTTCTGGTCAGGGCTAGCACACCATGCATGTCCATTCATAAGTGGGTATGTCTTTTCCCTCCTCTGCTAACTGGTTGTAGGATGAACCCCATGAGCATGTGTTGAGAGAGCCAACAAGGGTTGGAGAATACTGTTCATGATGAGCTGTTCTTATATAGTCTCTTGGTTTCCCATGGGCAGGTATACAGTCTTTACCTGAGCCTAGTAGCAAGCCAGGAACCAAATGGACAAAAGTTACTGACAGTACCTTAAAGAGTCTATAGCTCTTACACTTCTCTGGATTCTTGTTAGAGGCTCCTTACCCCATCCCTGTCTGCCGTGTCATTTTGTAGTACTAGTGGGTGTGCTAAGGCATAGCCCCAAGAGTTAGGGCAGCTTTTCTTGCTGAAGAGCCTTCTTTGGGATCAAGCCCCAGTAAAAACTGGCAGTCTCATGGGTTACCCAGTATAAAGGTCAGAGCAGCATTTCCAAATAGGAAACTCACCAGTTGTTTTATCTGTTTCTTAGTGGATATAGTGCCAAGTGTAGCAATGTCTCACTTTACATGGGATATCCTGCCTTAGACCTCTGGAACCATAGAAACCGTCAGTGTGATCTTTGAACTTTCATGGGGTTTATAACTTCATCCTCTGGCTTTTACATGTGTCTTACAAAGGCATCCTGAATGTTTGCTGCTTGTTGTTCACCAGATCCAGTTAACAGTGCCATCAATGTGATAGACCATTGTGGTGATCTGTGGGATATTGAGATGATCAGGGTCCTTCCAGACTATATTATGACAGTGCAGAAATAGCCCTCAGTTAAAACGTTGAAAGTGTACTGTTGTTTCTGGCACTTGATAGCAAATTGCCTCATATTGTCCTTACTGATGATGATAGAAAAGAAAACATTTGCCAAGTCCATATTTATCTGCCGGATATCAGGGGTTATTCTCATTTTCTCCAGCAAGAAGTATTACATTTAGAAGTGCAGTCATGATTGGCCTCACCATCTGATTAAATTTATACTAATCTGTTGTCATGTTCCAAGATCTTTCTGGCTTTGGTCCAGGTAAACAGGCAAGTTAAATGGAGATATGATAGGAATCAACGCCTCTATATCCTTCAAGTTTTTTGATAGTAGTACTGATTCCTGAACTTCTCCCATGGATGTGGTAGAGCTTTGGGTTTACTTTCAAAGTGGGGACAGAGGGAAGAGTTCCAAGGGCTTCTTCATGGCCCTTTCTTCGTAATATCTTTTATGACGTGGGATGGGAACCAATATGGGAACTTGGCCAGTTAGTAAGTATATCCGTTTGTAGAAAAATTTTAGGACTAGGGAAATAACCACAAAATGGGCCTGTGGTCCCATTGTACCCACCATGAGATACAAGGGTTGACTTCATCACACATTTCTTTTCTGGAATGAGATAGGTGCTCTGACTGGTGGGCCATGTTTTGGGTGTTTAAGGTTTAGTGTCAGTTTAGAGCTAGTGTCTAGTAACCTTTGGAAGAACTACACATTTCTCCTTCCCCAGTGGGCAGTCACCCTTGTGAATGGCTGCGGGTCCCTCTTAAGGAATGTCTGGAGAAAGATTGATGGGATACAGTTATGGCCATGTATAGGTTCACAGTAATCTTATATATTTAGTTCTCCTTGGTCTGGTATGCTTCGAATGTACTCCCATTATGTGCTCCTCAGACGCTTGCTAATAAAAATTTTTGAGATCTGCAAATTTTTCAGTATAAAGGCAGTCTATTCCCAGAGTAGGCTTTGAACTTCTTTCTGTACTCTTTTGGAATCTAACTCCTGTTAGCATGCAACAAGAGGTGATAGGAATAGGTAGTGAGAATTGGCATCCTACTTAATTGTCTACTATGCATGCACATTTATATGTCCCCTGTACCTCATATGAAACAACTTATCCTGCTTCCCAGCTCTTTCCCCCTTATCTATTCCTGATGCCACTTAATGTCTTATCTTTTTTTTTTTTTGTCTTATCTTTTTTTTTCATTTTTGAGAGAGAGAGACCAAGTGTGAGTGGGGCAGGGGCAGAGAGGGAGGGAGACACAGAATCCGAAGCAAGCTCCAGGCTCTGAGCTGTCAGCACAGAGCTCGATGCTGGGCTCAAACTCACAGACTGTGAGATCATGACCTGAGCTGAAGTCGGACACTCAACTGACTGAGTCACCCAGGTGCCCCAACTTAATGTCATATCTTAACGGTCCCTTCCAAAGGGAAGACCGGAGGCATGATGTTCTCCTGTAGTTCTCCTGTAGACCATGGATAGTAAGGCACAAACAGACATTTAAACTTGTACATAATACAATACCAGGAGGACCCACACTCCCTGTGTCCCACATTCTCAAGGGACAGGTGTGGAAAGCATAGCACTGTAATTTTCACCTTTTTGTCACTTCTCCTGCAGCTGGAGAATGGGCTGATGTGGATCTGTCAGGTTACTCTGCCTTAGAAGAGCTGAGGTTCCACCTGCTCTGATTCTTTAACAGTAGAGTGCTGGGCCTACAGGGCAAGACTGCTCAGGTGGCTGCCCTGGTCTAATGGGGGCGCTGAAGAAGCTGGCTGCTTTTATGGGGCACTCTGAGCTTAGGAGGTGGCAGTTACATTTCTGTTTTCTGACTACTAATTCAACTACATATAAATCCTTCTTGACTGCATTTCCAGCATCAAATCTAGCCAAGCAGGTTTTTAGTCACCTCAAAGGAAGTACCCTTATAATCAGTTAAAATTCACCCTACCTGAATATTCAATGCCTATTGATAGATATTTGAAATCATAAGTTGAATATAATTTACTTACAATTATTAGATCTGTCAGAGTGACTTCCTAAAATTAATCACCAGGGAAACTGCCAAACTAACTCTTTAAAGAGAATTATTTGGTGTCAGTGGAGAGTATGGGCTGCTGTGTTTAGCAAAAGTTACATCAGTTTAACATCTCGAGCCCTTTGTCCTTGGGTGGAATGATATTAACAAAATTGTATTTATTGTACATGAAGATCTGTAATGTCTCTGACCAGAGGTCCAGCGCGTAAGAATTATCCAGTTATTATGATGCAGCACAACACAGTGGTTAAGAGTCAAGACTCTGGAGCCACGTAGCCTGGGTTCAAATCCTGGATGGGCGATTTATATAACGCCTTCATGTCTAAATTGTCTCTCACTTGTAAAACAGGAGTAAATAGTTATCTATACTGTATAAATATACTATATATAATAAATAGTTGCATACTAACTATATATCTACTATATATGTGTGTGTATCTACACACACTGTGTGTATATATATATTTTTATATTTATATATATATATTTATTTACCTATCTACTATAGGTACTATATATACCTACTGTATACCTACTACATATAAGTGTATATATATACCTATTATAGGTATATATATATCCATATACATACCTATATAGGTATGCAATAGGTATATAGGTATACCTATATAGGTATATATAGGTATGTATACTATAGGTATATACTATAGGTATATAGGTTGGCTCAGTTGGAAAAGCATGTGCCTCTTGATCTTGGGGTCTTGGGTTTGAGCCCCACATTGCACGTAGCGATTACTTAAACTTAAAATAAAAACACACTTTTTAAAAACACTGCTCTAGGTCTGCCTGGGTGGCTCAGTCGGTTAAGTGTCTGACTTCAGCTAAGGTCATGAGCCTGAACCTGCTTTGGATTCTTTGTCTCCCTGTCTGCCCCTCCCCTGCTTGCACACGCACACGCTCTCTCTCAAAAATAAATAAACATTAAACAAAAAATTAAAAACCCTGCTCTAAATCTATCAAAGTAGACACCTTTTAGGTGAAAGTTGCTCTCAGTCCCATGAACTGTGGTGTACAAGCTTTTAGAATTTAGCAGTAAGGGGGGCTCCTGGGTGACTCAGTTGGTTAAACGTCCCACTTCGGCCCAGGTCATGATCTCACAGTCCGTGAGTTCGAGCCCCGCGTCGGGCTCTGTGCTGACAGCCAGAGCCTGGAGCCTGTTTCAGATTCTGTGTGTCCCTCTCTCTCTGACCCTCCCCCGTTCATGCTCTGTCTCTCTGTGTCTCAAAAATAAATAAACTTAAAAAAAAAAAAAAAAAAAGAATTTAGCAGTAAGGAAGGTAGATGGGATGCACATGTTTGATTTTGGTTTAGCTATTCATAGGCCTGAGATCCTAAATCTCTAACCTGGACTGAAACTTACAATCAAATATAAATTCTTGTCAGAATAAGCATAAAATGGTTGCTATGAATAAGGAATGATGGTATTTTAAAATTATTTTGCTAATCTTTTTTCTTTGTTTTTTTCTGCTGGCTAAGGTTGCATGATGGAATTTGAATATTACCTCAAGAGGTTTTATGCTTTGGATTAGCTAACAGTGTTTGTCCTCTGCTGACTATTTCTCGGACTCATTTTTTGGTGTCCATTTGAGGCAATAAACCCAAAGGGATTATACCATGGACTACAAGGAAAGCTGCCCCAGTGTAAGCATTCCCAGCTCAGATGAACACAGAGAGAAAAAGAAGAGGTTTACTGTAAGTATATAATATAAAGCATATGGGGGAAAATTGAACATAGAGAGTATTTCCATTTCTGCTTTTGTTCTTCCTTAACCTGGAATGTCCTCCCCATGTTTCCACATATCCAGATTTTACTTATCTTTCAAATGATATATCCTCCCCAGTCTTCCCTGTGTACTATAAGGGAATACAGTTACCTTTTCAGATTTTTGCCTGTTTACCTATCCCCTTGGAAAAGCTTATGAAACTCTGATAGGTCCTCTCACCAGAAAATGTGCAAACACAAGGATCTACAAACATGCACGTAATTTTGCATGCAGTCAGGAGGTTAATGGACTCCAGAAGTCACTAGTCTTATGTTAAGAACTACTGTCTCAGCAAAACAAAACAAAACAAAACAAACATGGTTTTGAAATTTCCATAGTGTCTTTGTTGACATTTATATTTTCTACCTCAATTTTTAAAAATTTTAATCCAGTATTTTATCTTTTGTTTACTTTAAAAGCAAAGTCCATTTCTAATTTTACTTTTGACCACTGTAATACATACTATGGAACTATAAAGAATAAGAACAGTGAGTGTTTGCTGATTCATTGTATCAGTGACTATTATTGGAGAATAGCCATTTTTCTAATTAGTGTAATGACACATACAGTATTTAGTTCCAGTAGCCCTGTTAGTGTGTATGTCCAGAGATCTCCTGCCCGCCTCCCCCTGAAATAATACCATTTATCTTGTTTATAACTAATCTTTATAACTGATTCCTTGTAAGCCCCACCCACTGAGTAGTATGAAAAAATTCATTTAACCCAGTTCTGTTTAATACTTAGTTTGAGATAAAATTTAAGCAGTTCTTTTAAGTTAAAATGCTCAGGCTGTCTTCATTCTGCTCTCTCTCTCCCCCATATGAACACACACTTCTCCAACTTGACGTCATGGTTTATGAGTGGAGAGGTGTCCCCTTTCACAGTATTTAAGTCAGTGACTGATCTCATGGTAGCCTGCTGAAGGCTCTTATATTCTTGTCATCCCTCTAGATCTTTGCTGTTCCAAATGTACAGTGACCGGTCTGGCAGGCAGCCAGCTGTGGTTGACCTGATCCAGGTCTGGGCATTTTCTTGGCATCCATTGCTGTCATCTGCAGTCAGCCAACTTATTTGTGATCTATTCTTTGTTGGCTTGGCCAGAGTGGTGGAGATTTACTGCCAATTCACCTTCTCCTTGTCTCTTGATGGCTGTAGAGCCCACTGAGGCTCTGCTATGCCTTTCACTGCTCTTTTGATTCGAGTGATCTACCTTGGCCTCTGACTCGGGGGTCAGTCACCTGGCTCCTGCCAGGTGCATCCTATGACAAATGACTTGCAACTCAGAATTCCTGTCACATTCCTGTCACTGAGGAGTTAAACTAAACCCTTTGGTCTGACAAATCCAGTCTCCCTTCTTAACTAGGTGGAGCTGGGGCCCCCAAATGATACTTCTCTCCCAAAGTCCCAGACGAAGAGCTGGAAATAGCTTCTGTCCTCTCTTCTCCTTTTTTAATAAACATACCTCCACACCCTGCACCAAAGCCCAGAGTAGAGATTGCAGCGTGTGTCTGGCCATTTGCCTCTGCTCAGTCTCTGTTGCAGCAATATCTTAAGCATTGTGCATTCCACAGTCTTATAAGCAAGTTTTAGAAGTATCTTGCTGATGGTAAACAAGAAGTCAGTATACCTTTAGTAAAATAGTGGAATGTGTGAAAGTTTGTTTTTTCTTCTCCTTATTTTTACTTTTGAGCATTCTCTCCTTCAAGGGCATAACCTCCTGTCAAGTTTGATGGAAGTTCATATATATCAAATATAGGCAGTGAGTTATCTCCGGTCCATTTACTTTTTCATGGTAGAGGTATTTCCAGAGCACCTATGTGACTCAGCCAGTTGAGGATCTGACTCTTGATTTCGGCTCAGGTCATGATCAGGGGCTTGGAGTCGAGCCCCATGTTGGTCTTCATGCTGACTGTGGAACTTTGCTTGAGGTTCTTCCCCCCCCTCCCTCCCCCCCCATAACATCACTCCCTTGTGTAGGCACTCACTCACCCTTTTCTAAAATAAAATTAAAAAAATTATATGCTGTACCGCTACTTCAGCCTAGAAGCTATGTGTGGGTTCTAGTCTTGGTTATACTTGGGTAACCATGGGAAGCCACCTTACCACACTAGGAAGCCAGCATAAGTAATTCAAGAAGCTTGCAATCATCTAAACCTAAATTTCTGATCCTTTGGTAGCAGTCCTACTTCCAGTCCAATCTGATCCTAAATGCTCTATGAGATGAATCTGTAGTTAAGTCTTAGAAACATGGTGCAGCTTCACTGGCACCTTGACCAGGTTCTTTATTCTCTACTTCCGCATTCTCTCCTTATGAACAGTTATCATTTCACAAACAAACAAATCTTACATCCAGCAGCTTCCTCTAAGAGAACTTGATGCCTTTTGGTTAAGACCAGAAGAGCCATGTTACCACCCATCATCACATGTGGCTCATGTAGGGGCCTGGATCCTCTTTTTCTCTTAGCCTATACGTAATACATCACTTACTCAGGTGACTGATACCAGTGACTTTGTTTCACCTTTCAGGTGAGGCCTTATCCTCTCCTATGGAGGAATGTGGCTTTACATTCTGGGACGCCTCTCACTGTGGCTTGTTAAGGTGACCGTATCTCACACAGTGCTATAGAGTTCATATGTTGTAATCACATGCAGTATCAGAGAAGTGCTTTTCTCACAGTATTTTCTCTAACTATGAACTTGTGAATGTAGCTTCCAATCTTTTATGGGAAAGGATAGTTTATACATATTTGTATGCCTATCTTCTAAAATAAACCTGGTTTACTCTAAGTTGTCTAATAGACTGTGGACAACTATTGTAAACCCAAAAGCAACTCCTATCTCTGTAATTCATACCCCAAGTCATACATTAGTGAGCCTTTCCTCAAATGCCTGGATTCTTGTTATTTTTCTCCTTTGAATGACACAAGATCTCTGGGGTCCCAAACCATTGTCTCTATGTTACTATGATACTCTGAGAGTATCTGTGGGATGCATTATAAGAATCAATTCTGTGTTATAATTGTTGATGATTTGATACTGGTTCTGGTACATGAAGGGTTAGAAGATTTAAATTTTAGTCACATAAGTCTATGAATTTGGGCAAGTTATTTGACTTTTTTGGGACATCATTTCCTTACATATATACTAGGGGTTATAATATTTGTTCTGCTTACTTCATAGCATTGTTGACTATGGTTATATGAAATTATGTGTATGTGAAATTATTAAACATATGTAAGACGATAGTAAATACGAAGGTAAATTTCTAGTTTGAAAAATACTGTGTACAAGATGATCTGGAAGGAGCAGAACTAATCATTGAGTCTTTACTATGTGCCAGGCGTCACTTTTGAAAATACTTTATAATTTCAGGATAATGGTTACTGCTAGGGAAGAAGAGAGGAAAGTGGCATCAATTGAATCTATAATATTAGAAAAATTGGGGGGAAAATCTGAAACAAGAATGGCAAAATGTTAGAATTCAGAAGTTCTAAATGAGTTCACAGGTGTTCACTGTGTTATTGTCTGAAACTATGGAAATATTTCATAACATTTAAAAAATAAAATATCAAGAAGATGAAGTAAGTCAGCTGGTATACTTGTGTATTTTGGAGAATTGTGTATAAACATGAATGTCTAATATCAGTTTCATGAGTATGAAAACAAGTTATTTGCCTGTTAAATAGCTAATGGGTTTTTTTTGGAGTCAAGTTTTGTTATGCTATTTTTTATTTCCACAGGTTTATAAAGTTTTGGTCTCAGTGGGCAGGAGTGAGTGGTTTGTCTTCAGGAGATATGCAGAGTTTGATAAACTTTACAATACTGTAAGTAAATGTCAGTCTTAATGATTTTTATTTAAAACAAGACATCTGAGGGGCATCTTGACTGGCTCAGTCAGAAGAACATGTGACTCTTGATCTCAGGGTCGTGAGTTTGAGCCCTGCGTTGGGTGTAAATTACTTAAACAAAGCTTAAAAAAATTAAAATAAAAAATAGAACATCTGAGAAAACTTGCAAATAAGAGAGATTTATTTGAGTGATTAAATAATATTCAGATAGAGAAGCAGAAAAGGGTATGAGATTCTTCAAAAGCATCCAAACCCTGGAATTCCTACAAAGAAGGGTGGAGAGAGGATTGTTGAGAAATTCCAAATAAACTGTTGAAGATAGGGAAACTAGATCCAGCTTAAAATACATCCTAATGTCAGAATATTAGAAATAAATTCTGGGCATGTGGGTAGCTTAGTTGGTTAAGTGTCTGACTCTTGATTGGCTCGGGTCATGATCTCATGGTTCATGAGATCGACCCCTGCGTTAGGCTCTGTGCTGACGATGAGGAACCTGCTTGGGATTCTGTCTCTCCCTTGTTCTCTTGCTCTCTCAAAATACATAAACTTAAAAAAAAAAAAAAAAAAGAATTTCTTTTACTACCTCTCTAATAACTGTTAATCATCTTGTTATTTCTGGTTAAATTGCCTAGCTATTAGATTTAGGTCTGAAAGTTTGTCATAAGCTTACCCTCCTTCCATAGTTTCATTCTTGGTTTAGGGATAAGTCTTCGGTTCCAGATTTTAAGTAGCTAATACAATTAAAATGTATATGGACTTTCATAAGTTCTGACAGTAGGGTGGGGGGTAGGGAGTGTGGGAGCATTGGCTATTTAAATAACTAAAACCTGTATATTCAAAATTCAAATATTAAATACTATTTTTAATCCAGTGTTTTTGTAATTACAAATACTCCCTAAAGTAGGAAGCAAGAGCACCATGGTCATTTTAACATATCAGGCCAGATCTATGCAGGGACCAGTGTTTGTAGAGTGTGTTGCCTCTAGTCATACATAGCTTGGAGGCCAAAGAATACCACCTGAGTTGGTCATTATAGACCCCAGATTATAAAGACAGCTCTGGATTCCAGTTTTTGCTTCAGTTAAGAAAAAAAGAAATTCTTCAAATCCCAAATTTAATTTTTTTCTGGCCTAAGAATAAAAAGGAGTTTCCTTCTGTATTTAATAAGTGGTAGATTACCAGGCATCCTTCAGAAAAAAATTGTTTCATATTTAAGGTAATTTTTTTCAATTTTCTTAACCCTGTCTCTTGATTTTAAAAATAGGGTTAAATAGATACATAAGTCTGTAACTCACCATTTGTAAGATACTTTATTATTACTTTTAAAAATTTATTTATTTTGAGAGAGAGACAGGGAGAGAACTAGTGGGGGAGGGGCAGAGAGAAAGGAGGACAGAGAATTCAAACCTGGCTCTATGCTGACAACAGAGAGCCCGATATGGGGCTTGAATTCACAAACCGTGAGATCATGACCTGAGCCAAAGTCCACTGAGCCACCCAGGCGCCCCTGGTAAGATACTTACAGGGGAAGTTAAGTGTGTCTCAGTTAAGAGATAAATTACTTCCTAAATGGGCCAGAATGAACCAAACGTTGTCTAGCTGTACAACGTCTCATGTTCTGTTAAGTCATGAAATTTAGGCTTTTCATTCATCTCTATTTAGCATTTCACTATATTTCTTCCAAATAATATTCAAATGCTTTGCTAGTTAAAATTGAACTTTTAAAATAATACTTCAGTATTTTTAAATGGTATTTTTTCCAATGTAAAATTAATATGTATTCTAGAAAATCTGGAATATGGAGGAAAATACATATTTAAGCTTAAAAATCACCTAAGGGGTACCTGGGTGGCTCAGTGAGTTAAGGGTCTGACTTCAGCTCAGGTCATGATCTATTGTATGGTTCACGAGTTTGAGGCCCGCATCAGCCTCTGTGCTGACAGCTTAGAGCCTGGAGCCTGCTTTGGAGTCTGTGTCTCCCTCACTCCCTGCCCCTCCCTCACTCACGTTCTGTCTCTCTTTCTCCCTCTAAAAAAATTTTTTTTAATCACCTAAAACATATTGCTACTCAGAGATAACTGTAGTGTTTTTACTGTGCTTTTTTCTTTAATTTTTCTATAATACATATGTAACTGAACTTTGTATATATATTTTTATTTTTATTTATTTATTTTTTTTCAACGTTTATTTATTTTTGGGACAGAGAGAGACAGAGCATAAACGGGGGAGGGGCAGAGAGAGAGGGAAACACAGAATCGGAAACAGGCTCCAGGCTCTGAGCCATCAGCCCAGAGCCCGACGCGGGGCTCGAACTCACGCACCGCGAGATCGTGACCTGGCTGAAGTCGGACGCTTAACCGACTGCGCCACCCAGGCGCCCCTGTATATATATTTTTAAAGTGCTTAATCAAAGGATATTGAGACAGCGTTTTTTACTTTAGAGACAAAATAATAGCCAAAAAGAGTTTCTACATGAAGATCTTTTCTGCAATGTTGAGTGATTTAAAAAAAAAAAAAAAAGTTTATATTGGAGGCTGGGTGAGGGTTGAATTGCCAGTTCTAGTTGAAATTCTTGGATACCATTATATACATGATCAGCATTTTTTGAGGATGGTACAGATTTGACCGTAGCTATTATGATGGTAACATAACACACACACACATACACACAGAGATGGTTTATATAAACTTCTTAGAGAAATAAGGTCAAATTTTGTTTGGTGAACTACTAATAACTGAAAATCTGAGATTTCTTTCTGTATTTTGATTAAAAGATTATATGGGCCAGAATTAGCTTCTAAATGGGTTTGCTTCTGTAGAACTATTCATAAGAAGGAGGAATGTCAGGGATGTCACCTAACAGCTCAGCAGTGTGGAGATCTGCATGAGTAAAAAGCCATCCTAATGTCATGATGGTTTCATGATTTAAGTAGCCAGAGATTAATTAAGTAGAGTGTTAATATTTGAGTATCTTTCAGTATAAAGTGTGTTTGGGGCACCTTCCCCCCCCCCCCCCCGCCATGATCACTTTCATTCTTTTTCCATCATACACCCCATCTTAAGCTTTTTACAGAAAATTTTCCTTAATATATAGTTGAGTTTTTATCCTTCCCCCTCATTTTTCCTGCATTTCTCTTCCTTTTTTCTTTTTTTCTTATTTCCCCCATTTTCTCTGTCTCTCTGGTTTTCTGTAACTCCTCTAATTCTGCCTCCTGTGGTGACAGGCAAAGCAAAGAACAGGGGAATGGTACCAGTTGTGTTCTTTGAAACCACGGAAGTGAGGTTAAACCTGGCTTGGATTACCCTAAGTTTGAAAACACAGATTCTTTCCTTGTGCTCCTTTTAGAATAAAAGAAAAAACAAAAAGTAAAATACCCAATTTGTAAACATTTTGATCATATAAATGTATTTTTATGAGTGTAGTTTGCATTTAAAATTTTTGTTGTAGAAATTGTTGAACACATACAGAAGTAGAATAGTACTACAAACACAGAAAATAATATAACGTACCATCCAGCTACAGCAGTTACAGATACACGGCCATTCTGGTTTTATCTCTGTCCCTAGCCTGTCCTCTGTAATTTTGAAGCAAATTTAAGACTTCGTATCATTTCATCTGTAAATATTTTTGTATTCATCTCTGAAAAGATCTTTAAAAAATAGGGCACTATTATCACATCTGAATATAATTAACAATAACATCTTAATATCAAATATTCAGTCAGTGCTTATATGACTGGTTGATAAATCTATAAAGTGTCTTTTGGTGACTAAGTTTCCCTCTCCGCCTCTCTTTTCTTTCCTTTATGATTTTTCATTGAAAAAGCAGGGTCAATTGTCTACAGATTTTTCAGTCTGGATTGTGCTGACAGCATACTCATGGTGTAGAGTGATTAATACATTCTTCTATTCTTTGTATTTCCTGACAGTTGGTAGTTAGGGATGTAGTTTATGTGTGTGTGTGGGTTTTTTTGACGTCAAACTTAAAAATGAGTGTTAATCCACATTTATGACTTTACTGCCCCGCATTTAATGTCTCCAGGGCCAAGTTCTTTGGGGATAAGCAAATCTGATAAACAAATGTATTAAAATATGAATAAGGGGAAGGCTAGAGCAGAAGATATTGAAAGCAAAATTCATCAGGTTTCTTAGAAAACAATTGTCAGTAGCATGTTCATATAGAAAGAACACAAAGGTCACAACTTCTCTTGAGGCAATAAACAGTGAGTAACATGTATTCAAAGCTTATACTCCAGGTTTTTGTCTAAGCACTTAACCTAAATGATTTCCTTTAAGGCTCTCAACAGATGTGTAAGGTAAGTGCTAAAATCATCTCCATTTTACAGACAAGAAAACTGAAGCACAGAAATGTTAAGTAACTTATCCAGGGTCACAAAGATACTAAATGTTCTCTTGGAACAAAATAGGATGATTAGTCAGACTAATGGTATTTTATTGGTATAATTTAATATTGTATATTTGATCATTATATACTTTAAAAGTATGTCTTATTGATGGAATTTCTTGAAAATCAGATTGTAATTTGTTTTGGTACATGTATAACTAGAAGACTTAGAAAATTAAGTTCATATAATGTTATTTTTTTAAATTCTAGTTAAAGAAACAATTTCCTGCTATGGCCCTGAAGATTCCTGCCAAGAGAATATTTGGTGATAACTTTGACCCAGGTAAGCAATAACTTTACAGACCTGCCGTAAGTGATGGTTGAAGTTTGAAGAAGTAATTAATGTGTTTGTTGTGCTATATAGTAGTACAAGTCTTCACAAAGCTATTTGATCTCATGTTCTATGAAAATAATAGCTCAGGAAGGTGCTCTCTGTGTACCAGGCATTGTTTTAAACACTTAAAATGCTTTAATTGATTCAGTGGTCACAAAAATCCTTTGAGGCAGGTGTTCTTATTCTCATCATCACTCTTCTATAGATAAGGAAACCCAGGTACATTTAGATTAATTAATTTGCCCAGAGTCACAGGTATTAAGTGTCTCATTTAAAAGTTAATTCAAGCAGTCTGGCTTCAGGTAAATTTATTGGTCATTAAGGATAATTTGTGTACTTTTCTAACCATGAAGGACATTCTTTGTTACATCCAGAAACATTTATTAAATACATAGTCTGTACACAGCACCTTGCAGGCCTCTGAATGGGATACTAAGATAATGTCCTATTTACTCTTAGGGAGCTTAATGACACATAGATCTCAGGAGTCTGGAGCTATATGTCTCAAGCCTCAAGCCTGGAACTTTTTTCACTGGAATCCATAATATCAATCCAGTCACAAATGGCTACATACAGAGAGACAGAAGGAAGGTTCTTTATCTGCCAGATAATCTCCTTATGCAGATTAGAAAAGCCATCTGTGCCACAGGTGAATCCTGACAAGCTAGAGTGCAGTCCATCCTCATCTATCTTACCTCTGTAACTAATTCACTTATAACCTTGTAACCTATTACACCTTTGATTCCTTACATGTGTGCTTTCTTGGCTCACTACTCAAAATATAATCTCTCACGTCACTTAGGATATCCTAACTGTGCCTCCTGTCTGCAACTTAGCCTTATATCATTTCTTGCCCTCTCAAACCTTTTCACTGTGCCCTGTGGAATTCTGTCCACGATTAACAAACTTCTTTTTATCTTCCATCTTTTTCATATTTCTTTTATACTTTTGCTTTAATTAAACTTAGGTTTTTCCCTGTGGCTGTTTCTCCCTCTCAACTGGAGGCTCTTAATTATTTTATACTTTATGAACCTTAGGATTGGAGAGGCTGCTCACTTTCCCTATCGTAGGTAGAATTTTTTTCTCTTGGGAGAATTTAGCACACTTTATTGTCATTGCCAGTGTGTCTTGTCTAGTTGTAGATTTTATGAACATTGGTACTTTGTCTTTTTTATTGATTTATAGTGCCTGGTAGATCTTAGGTTTTTAGTAAATATTACTTAAATACATGAATTCATTAATAAAGAGAAGCAAATAAAAAGGAAAAAGAGAGAAAGCAAGAGAAGATTGAGTCACCACAACAAAACCAGATAGTACTTTCTGTAGAATTGATTCTATAGGCCAGTGCCTTTATACTAATTTTGCTTTTAGCTGCAGAACACTTATGTCCCAAGGAAATCTTCCACAGAAAATGTTATGTGTAGAACAAATAAAAATGAGGCTGCTTTGTTGGTACAGCAGTAAAGTATATCTGTGGAGCACAGGTTGAAAACCATCATCATGGGCAACATGTGGGTCTTAGAGTTATTTGGGTGAGGTGAATATGAAATACAACATGAAACCAACTGTGTGTAATATACAGTAGGCACAGCAGAGAGAAGAGACAGGATGGAGAATGGGAAACTGGGTAAGCGAATATTCCAGTAGTCCTCACGTTAAATAATTAGAACCAGGACTAGGGTGGAAATGGGCTAACAAATGAGTTCATATGTAGGAATTCTTTTAAGGAAAGATCTGTAAGAAATCTTGGTGATTGCTTAAGTAAAGGAGATCTAGAGAAGAGAATGAGAGATAATTGAGGTGTCAGGACTGGGTGAATGAGAGAATTAATTAATTTGAAGTGGCAGAAGGACATCTGAGGAATCCAACTATGTGTTGCTGAATGGAGACTTGAACTCAGGCTGGAGTTCTGGAGAGCCCTTAGTTGAATCCTAATGATAGAATCGTTTCATTTTATCACAGGAAGAAGACAAAGAGATAAAAACCTGCAACTTCCTTCTTTAGGGCAAAATCCCAGATAGAATGCCCTGTAGTATTTATGTTCTGGTAGATTAATTTGATACTAAAAAAATAGATTTTTATTGAAGAACAATTTGAAATCGATCCAGAGCATATTGTATATGACTTGGCAACAGCGTAATGGACCATATGTCACAGAGATCTGGAAAGCTCTTCATTGGGGAGATCAAATCTAAGCCATACTCAAACAATCACAGAGTGACAAGATGCTCATTTGATTAGGCTTTGGGGAAACAGGCATATTTTGTTAGTGGGAATGATAAGTGGTACAATCCATATAGAAGGGAATTGGGTAGTATTTAGCAAAACTATATATGCATTTCAATGTGACCAGGAAATCACATATCTAGGAATCTGTTCCAAAGATAAACTGCATATGAAATGATGTGTATGTAAGACTGTTTATTGTGGCATTATTCTTAATAGCAAGAACTGGAAACAACTGAAATATCCTTCCAACCTTGGAATATGATGCAGCTTTAAAAAAGAATGAGCAAGCCCTTTGTGCATTATAGTAGAGTGATCTCCAAAACACATTTTTCAGTGGAAAAGACAAAGTACAGATATGTATAATATATCTTTTTTGTATTGGAAAAGGTATAGAAATAATGGAAGAATAAACTGAAAAACTAAAAACTAGTGACTTTAAGGAGTAGGAAGAGGCCAGTGGGAGGCAAATGGGATAGAAGTTAGATGTTCCTGAATAAGTCTTGTTTATAGCTTTGACTTTGGAATGATGTGCATATTTTAAATATATTTAAGAACAAAAATAAAATACAATAATAAAGCGATCTCTAACAAACTGAAGGAAAAAATCTAACTCTATTTTGATTGGTAGTGGAAACATATGGACAATAATTATCTTAAATGACTTCAAAACAGAATTTTTACTGAATAGTTCTCCTGGGATGTATGCTAAGAACAAAAAAGGATGTACAGAAAATTTTACACTGCATCCAACAATCTTATTGTTATAATATGGAATTGTTATTTGGTAATTATGTTACTCTCATGGGAACCAAAGTTTTAAACAAGAAGAAAGAAAAACAGATTTTAAATAAAAATCTTACAATTTTTAACTTAATTTGGAAATACAGTTGAGTCATGATTTTTTTTTCATTTTTTTTAATGTTTATTTTTGAGAGAGAGAGAGACAGAGTGTCAGCAGGGGAGGGACAGAGAGAGAGGGAGACACAGAATCCAAAGCAGGCTCCAGGTTCTGAGTTGTCAGCACAGAGCCGGATGTGGGCTCAAACTCATACACTGTGAGATCATGACCTGAGCCAAAGTGGGATGCTTAACCCACTGAACCACGCAGACATCCCATGATTTATTTTTTTCTAAAACAACACATATTTCCTAGCTCTTACCTCTGGAAATGCCTAAAACAGTAACAAATAGCAGTGAACATTCCTAGCGTCCAAGTTGTAATCTCCAAATACCGTTTCCCCCTTAAAGCAACCAGAGTTCCATGGGAAAACAGTGATTCTAGATCTGGGGCAAGAAATGTAGAAGATGGCCCTAGGACATCTTGCCTAAAAAGCAATGAAGCCATACAAGGTTACTAAGATTTTATCAAAAGGATGCAGGAACTCAATTGATGGGGCTTTCATTGGCCAAAGATGGAACAGTTAGAGCACAAAGAAAGAATTTGCCCTGTTAACTTACTTCATGCTTGACAGCCATTGTGCAGAGCTTTTCCATATATCTCTCTTGAGTTCTTTTGTGTGTAGCTTAAGAGCATGTCTCCATGTTCTTTTTTTTTCACTTCTTTATTCTGGTGGTTGCCAACATCTATAAAATAAGTTTTACATATTTGAAGGTAGATTTTAAGGGTTATTTCTGCCTATACTTTTCAAAGTTAAAATTTCATTTTCAATTTAAGGATCTTTCCGTAGAGTGCAGAGAGATAGCTATACTCTTTATATTTTGAATGGTTTAATATCAAGCCTTTTGCCAATAGGACCCTAAGGTCAATATATAAACTACGTACTGGGTTTTTTTGAAGTTTTAAAAAAAAAAAGTTTATTTTATCTTAATTATTTTTAAAAAAAGTACAAGGTAATTAAAATCAGTGTGAATCAAGTAAGAAACAGAGCATATGAATTTTAGAAACTACGAATGTTAGAATATATAATTGTTTGTTTAGTTATTTATTCACAAAAACATCAATTAAGTAACTCTCATTACACTGTGTTAAGGGCTAAAGAGGGCTAAGTTTTTTTTAAAGGCATGACCCTTCAGTGGCTTACATAGAAACTGCTTTGGCTGGGTGGCCCAGTTAAGCATCCGACTCTTGATTTCAGTTCAGGTCATGATCTCACAGTTTGTGGTGTCGAGCCCCACATTGGGCTCCACACTGACAGTAGAGAGTCAGCTTGGGATTCTCTCCCTCTCTCTCTGCCCCTCCCCCGCTCACTTGCTCTCCCTCTCTTAAAAAAAAGTTAAAAGAAACCATTTTTATTTCTTTTAACTTTTACTAATTTAAGAGAAATAGGTTCATACGAGATAAAAAGACAATTCCCCATTATTATTCTAGTCTTTGAGTTCTGGTGAGGCCTAGATGTCATACCCAGCTAGTTCTTTATAAAACTTGATGTAGATACCAGTGCCTTACAAAATTTTTCTTGGTGCAATTGTGAATGGGATCAGTTTCTTTATTTGTCTTTCTGTTGCTTCATTATTAGTGTATAAGAATGCAACTGATTTCTGTACATTGATTTTGTATCCTGCTACTTTGCTGAATTCATGTATCAGTTCTAGCAGACTTTTGGTGGACTCCATCAGATTTTCCATGTATAATATCATGTCATCTGCAAAAAATGAAAGCTTGACTTCATCTTTGCCAATTTTGATGCCTTTGATTTCCTTTTGTTGTCTGATTGCTGATGCTAGCACTTCCAACACTATGTTAAACAACAGCGGTGAGAGTGGGCATCCCTGTCGTGTTCCTGATCTCAGGGAAAAAGCTCTCAGTGTTTCCCCATTGAGGATGATGTTAGCTGTGGGCTTTTCATAAATGGCTTTTATGATCTTTAAGTATGTTCCTTCTATCCCGACTTTCTCAAGGGTTTTTATTAAGAAAGGTTGCTGAATTTTGTCAAAGGCCTTTTCTGCATCGATTGACAGGATCATATGGTTCTTTTCTTTTCTTTTATTGTGATGTATCACATCTATTGATTTGTGAATGTTGAACCAGCCCTGCATCCCAGGAATGAATCCCACTTGATCATGGTGAATAATTCTTTTTATATGCTGTTGAATTCGATTTGCTAGTATCTTATTGAGAATTTTTGCATCCATATTCATCAGAGATATGGGCCTGTAGTTCTCTTTTTTTACTGGGTCCCTGTCTGATTTAGGAATCAAAGTAATACTGGCTTCATAGAATGAATCTGGAAGTTTTCCTTCCCTTTCTATTTTTTGGAATAGCTTGAGAAGGATAGGTAATATCTCTGCTTTAAACGTCTGGTAGAACTCCCCTGGGAAGCCATCTGGTCCTGGACTCTTATTTGTTGGGAGATTTTTGATAACTCACTCAATTTCTTTGCTGGTTATGGGTCTGTTCAAGCTTTCTATTTCCTCCTGATTGAGTTTTGGAAGCATGTGGGTGTTTAGGAATTTGTCCATTTCTTCCAGGTTGTCCAGTTTGTTGGCATATAATTTTTCATAGTATTCCCTGATAATTGCTTGTATCTCTGAGGGATTGGTTGTAATAATTCCATTTTCATTCATGATTTTATCTATTTGGGTCATCTCCCTTTTCTTTTTGAGAAGCCTGGCTAGAGGTTTATCAATTTTGTTTATTTTTTCAGAAAACAACTCTTGGTTTCATTGATCTGCTCTACGGTTTTTTTAGATTCTATATTGTTTATTTCTGCTCTGATCTTTATTATTTCTCTTCTTCTGCTGGATTTAGGCTGTCTTTGCTGTTCTGCTTCTATTTCCTTTAGGTGTGCTATTAGATTTTGTATTTGGGATTTTTCTTGTTTCTTGAGATAGGCCTGGATTGCAATGTATTTTCCTCTCAGGACTGCCTTCGCTGCATCCTAAAGCATTTGGATTGTTGTATTTTCATTTTCGTTTGTTTCCATATATTTTTTAATTTCTTCTCTAATTGCCTGGTTGACCCACTCATTCTTTAGTAGGGTGTTCTTTAACCTCCATGCTTTTGGAGGTTTTCCAGACTTTTTCCTGTGGTTGATTTCAAGCTTCATAGCATTGTGGTCTGAAAGTATGCATGGTATGATTTCAATGCTTGTATACTTATGAAGGGCTGTTTTGTGACCCAGTATGTGATCTATCTTGGAGAATGTTCCATGTGCACTCGAGAAAAAAGTATATTCTGTTGCTTTGGGATGCAGAGTTCTAAATATATCTGTCAAGTCCATCTGACCCAATGTATCATTCAGGGCCCTTGTTTCTTTATTACCGTGTGTCTAGATGATCTATCCATTTCTGTAAGTGGAATGTTAAAGTCCCCTGCAATTACCACATTGTTATCAATAAGGTTGCTTATGTTTGTGAGTAATTGTTTTATATATTTGGGGGCTCCTGTATTCGGCGCATAGACATTTATAATTGTTAGCTCTTCCTGATGGATAGACCCTGTGATTATTATATAATGCCCTTCTCCATCTCTTGTTACAGCCTTTAATTTAAAGTCTAGTTTGTCTGATATAAATATGGCTACTCCAGCTTTCTATTGGCTTCCGGTGGCATGATAAATAGTTCTCCATCCCCTCACTCTCAATCTGAAGGTGTCCTCAGGTCTAAAGTGAGTCTCTTGTAGACAGCAAATAGATGGGTCTTGTTTCTTTATCCATTCTGATACCCTATGTCTTTTGGTTGGCACATTTAGTCCATTTACATTCAGTGTTATTATAGAAAGATATGGGTTTAGAGTCATTGTGATGTCCGTAGCTTTCATGCTTGTAGCGATGTCTCTGGTACTTTGTCTCACAGGATCCCCCTTAGGATCTCTTGTAGGGCTGGTTTAGTGGTGACAAATTCCTTCAGTTTTTGTTTGTTTGGGAAGACCTTTATCTCTCCTATTCTAAATGACAGACTTGCTGGATAAAGGATTCTCGGCTGCATATTTTTTCTGTTCATCACATTGAAGATCTCCTGCCATTCCTTTCTGGCCTGCCAAGTTTCAGTAGAGAGATCCGTCACGAGTCTTATAGGTCTCCCTTTATATGTTAGAGCACGTTTATCTCTAGCTGCTTTCAGAATTTTCTCTTTATCCTTGTATTTTGCCAGTTTCACTATGATATGTCGTGCAGAAGATCGATTCAAGTTACGTCTGAAGGGAGTTCTCTGTGCCTCTTGGATTTCAATGCCTTTTTCCTTCCCCAGATCCGGGAAGTTCTCAGCTATTATTTCTTCAAGTACCCCTTCAGCACCTTTCCCTCTCTCTTCCTCCTCTGGGATACCAATTATGCGTAGATTATTTTTCTTTAGTGCGTCACTTAGTTCTCTAATTTTCCCCTCATACTCCTGGATTTTTTTATCTCTTTTTCTCAGCTTCTTCTTTTTCCATAATTTTATCTTCTAGTTCACCTATTCTCTCCTCTGCCTCTTCAATCCGAGCCGTGGTTGTCTCCATTTTATTTTGCAGTTCATTGATAGCATTTTTTAGCTCCTCCTGGCTGTTCCTTAATCCCTTGATCTCTGTAGCAAGAGATTCTCTGCTGTCCTCTGTACTGTTTTCAAGCCCAGCGATTAATTTTGTGACTATTATTCTAAATTCACTTTCTGTTATATTGTTTAAATCCTTTTTGATCAGTTCGTTAGCTGTTGTTATTTCCTGGACGTTTTTCTGAGGGGAATTCTTCTGTTTCATCATTTTGGATAGTCCCTGGAGTGGTGCGGACCTGCAGGGCACTTCCCCTGTGCTGTGGTGTATAACTGGAGTTGGTGGGCGGGGCCGCAGACCTGATCTCTGCCCCAGCCCACCGCTGGGGCCACAGTCAGACTGGTGTGTGCCTTCTCTTCCCTTCTCCTAGGGGCGGGATTCACTGTGGGGTGGCGTGGCCCGTCTGGGCTACTTGCACACTGCCAGGCTTGTGGTGCTGGGGATCTGGCATATTAGCCATTTCGGGAGGGGCCCTGTGGCACTGGGAGAGAGTCAGACCCGCCGGAGGGATGGATCCACAGAAACACAGCGTTGGGTGTTTGCGCGGTGCAAGCAAGTTCCCTGGCAGGAACTGGTTCCCTTTGGGATTTTGGCTGGGGGATGGGCGAGGGAGATTGAAATTTTTCTTAAACGCTAGTCTCTAGGTAGGGTTGGGAGCCTCTTTTCTGGTATCATAGCAGCTTTTGAAATCTCCATTCCCTTGGTGGGGCTTGAACTCACAAACTGTGAGATCGTGACCTGAGCCAAAGTTGTATGCTTAACCTTGGTATGCCCAATTGTAGTGATTTCTTTAAATTTGTCTTCCACTAAATTTGTCTTCCTTCTATCTTTGAGGATAGATACCATGACTTAGTTAAACATTTTTATAAATTTCTGGTGCCTTGTACAGTACAAAATGTGTAATAGGTGATTGGTGAACAAATGAATACATGCATGCCATTGGTGAATACAAATGGAACACATGCGTGCCATTTTCAACTAATCACTTGTTCTGGAAAGTCTGCCTAGTACTAGGTTAAAGATTTTAAGTATCTCTCACAGAACTTAAATTTTCAAATAGTTGAGGATTCTGAATTAGGTACGTTAATTTCATTAGCCAGTCTTTCTCTTTTTTTCCCTTCTTTTCTGGATGACTTCTATTTCAAATCACAAAATGTTACAGCTAGAAAGAGAGCTTACAGATCATCTAATTCTATCCCCTGCTTGACAGACTACAGAAGGGAGGAGTTTGTGATTATAAAAACAGGCAGTGGTATCTGAGACTCAGTTACATCTAAGACTCTAACTCCAGTGTTGTTTAACTGTGGCAGGCTGTTTTTTAAAATGCTGCTATTGTTATAATAATAGTATAAATAGTATAATAACTATTTATAATAATAATACAATAATGTAATAGTAGTAGCAATAGTAATGATAATAACTGCTATTATTTGAGTTCCTTCCTGTAAAGTAGCTCTTTTACCTCTATTTCATGCATGAGGAAAATAGAGAGTTAGCAAGGTTAAGACACTGTCCCCAGCCACACAGCTAATAAATGATAGAATTACATTCATCTGGTTTGTTCTCTTTCACTTCACTCTATTGTCTGGTTTATGCATGGTACCTTTAGAAACAAAATTTACAATCTTTTATGTTCATGTTATTTTAAAACGAAAAATTACTTGTTTGGAACATTACAAAAATCTTAACTTTGTTTCCTAATCTGAAAGGTGTGGGTTGAGACTAAAGAATCTCCGTGGTCCCCATGGGCTCTAAAACTCCTTTGATGATGAAAATAGGTCACTCTGGCCACCAGTAGCAGTATTAGCACTAAAACTCTAGGTTTCCTCAAGTCAAGAGTTTGATGATGTTTTTACCCTATCCTATGATAATGGAAATTGGGTCCTCCTGGTTCATTTTCTTGAAGCAGTGAAATGACAGAGAAATCGGTATAGGTCAGTTTCATACTTACTGTGGAGACTGAAGCTTTCATTTTGTCTAAACATTGAGTTCTTTTCAGTCTCTAACTGAAACTTCTTGAATGACAACAGATACATTCATATAAGTTCTTAGATTTTTAAAAATATCTCTTTCCAACTATAATTCTTAAAGATAATATGTCAGCTTTATGTAAACTTTTGGAATTTATCCAGTAATGAGCTTGTTAGCCATTTCAGTTTTACCTGGAATTTTTTCAGATATTTGCCTGCCTAATGTTGATCTAAAAATTAAGTGTGGAATTTCCCCTAAACTCTGACCACTGTAGGCCTCTTTTTCCATTTATTGACTTCTTTGTTTTCTTATGTCAGGCTTTCTATAGGGCCTTTAAAACTTTCAAATCAGTAATGGAAGTGGAAAGCACTTAGCCACAGCATAGGACGTAGTTCACAAAGGAAGGAAAATTACAGTTGGTCTCCCAATATAAAATGTACTTTTAGTAAGTCTCCGTAGAACAATTTAAAGCTGTTTCCTTACAATCATTAGATTTTCTCTAAATATTTCAAATGTAGTCATTCATTTTAGTTTTCTCCCTTATGTTAACTTACTAAGCTCAGTTCCTGAAAAATAACTGTTTCAAGTATAGTTTCTAATGTAAACCGTGCATATGTTTTACTGTCTTGTGATAACAAAGAATGCCCTTGGAAGAGTTTTATAAGATACTTTCCTGAGGGGGTGCCTGGGTGGCTCAGTCAGTTGAGTGTCCGACTTCGGCTCAGGTCATGATCTCACGGTTCGTGGGTTTGAGCCCCGCATTGGACTCTGTGCTGACAGCTCAGAGCCTGTAGCCTGCTTCAGATTCTGTCTTCCCCTCTCTCTCTGTCCTTCCCCTGCTCACACTCTGTCAGTCTCTCTCTTGAAAAATAAATAAAAACATTAAAAAAAAATTTTTTTTAAAGATACATTCCTGAAATTCTTCAAGAAATTCACAGTTGAACAAGAAGAAAATACTAAGTGCATCTGATCTAAGAGACCAGATCTAATTTCTATTTGTTCTTTTATAGCCATACCTTACATTTAAGAAATGGAAATAAACCTATGTGACTAGAAACAACCTATAATTTTGGTGTCAAACGCTATACATTAAAAGCTTTATTGAGTAAAAATAATGGTATTGAACCAAAACTCATTTTTAAGTTGAATATTGTTTCCAGATTTTATTGAGACGTTCACCAAGTGTCCTATTTTTCCATTTTTAGAGTATATCTCTTAAGAATCAGGATTTAGGATGATGGATTTTTAACCCCACAACAACAAATAACAAAACCATGAAAGTAGTTAAAGATTGTGTTATCTCTTCCAGGCATTCTACTGTAAACTTATATGCGTTCTCTCAATCCTATAACAGAATTACTAGGTATAAATGTTATCCTCATTTTACAAGTAAGGATTTAAGTCTTCGGTTCAACGTCAGTTAGCTAGCAAGTAGCAGAAACAAGATATTTGAATTAAGTTTTCTATTTCCAAGAAACTTTTGTGCTTAACCTTTATTGCTAAAACTACTCTTGCATGGTCCTTAATTGTCAATAGTACAGACACTTCTGAAACTGCTGGACAGTTGTTCTTTAGGAGTGTTCCATTGTATCTTTCAAGGGATGTTAAGCAGCAGTTTTTTAGCAGCCAAATTTTGGTGATACTCAACCAGTTAATCACCATTCCCCAGTTATAAGGACTACCAGTAATTCTTGTTTTTTTTATCTTAATTAGTAGGATTTTTCAGTCACCAGTGTCATAGTGTTAATTTTTATTCATTGCCTGGTAGTCCTTGAGGAATTGGACAAAGCAAACCACCTTTCCACGTTTTGTTTTCTTTAATATTTGTTTTCACTGTTTGTTTATTTTGAGAGAGAGAGAGACAGAGAGACAGAGAGACAGAGCATGAGTTGGGGAGGGGCAGAGAGAGACAGATACACAGAAGCCAAAGCAGGCTCCAGGCTCTGAGCTGTCAGCACAGAGCCTGATGTGGGGCTTGAACTCACGAGCTATGAGATCATGACCTGAGCGAAAGGTGGACAAATAACTGACTGAGCCACCCAGGCACCCCTACCTCTCCAAGTTTTGTAATGTGTCTATTTAGAACCTAAAATAGGCATTTCTTTGGAGAGTTTTCTTTTGGGAGATATGTTTTCTGCTTGATTTTAATTTTATAATCATTGTATTTATAGATTTAAAAATATATATATTTCTAAGTATTTCTTATTGTAGATCAAGAAACATGAATTAAATAGCTTCTTGATCAGAATTCACTGTCTTGTGCTTGTCTATTCTTATATAACTGTATTGATGATAATTACATAGTCTGATGTTAAATAATCCTAATAGTTTGTCTCTCTTAACAGATTTTATTAAACAAAGAAGAGCAGGACTGAATGAATTCATTCAGAACTTAGTTAGATATCCAGAACTTTACAACCAGTAAGTAATTTTTATTGTTTTAAAGAGGCGCTGAAATCAAACCTAAGAATAATGAATAAGCTACTGATCTAGACTTTATACGTTCTGTGGAATGTTACTGTGCTGTATATGTTTGTAAAATTATCAAGCTGTTTTTCCCTGGTATTCTTTTTTTTTTTTTTTTAACGTTTATTTATTTTTGAGATAGAGAGAGACAGAGCATGAATGGGAGAGGGTCAGAGAGAGGGAGACACAGAATCTGAAACAGACTCCAGGCTCTGAGCTGTCAGCACAGAGCCCGATGCGGGGCTTGAACTCACGGACCTCGAGATCATGACCTGAGCCGAAGTCGGCTGCTTAACCGACGGAGCCACCCAGGCGCCCCTCCCTGGTATTCTTAAAACTCCTTTTCCTCCCATCAACTCAAGGCCCTGGTTATCTTCTTTCTTCCTTTTGTACTTGTATTAGTTTTGTAGATTAAACTTAAAAGAAATTTGCATAGCCCATAGTTAAGACATTTTTCTAACTATATTTGTTCATGTTATATTTATACTTGCATTCAAAAAGGATTTGTTAAATCACTATACTGTATACCTGAAACTAATATTACATTGTAATGTTAACTAACTGGAATTCAGATAAAACCTTTTTTTTAAAATATTTTTTTTAACATTCATTTTTGAGAGACAGAGACAGAGTACGAGCAGGTGAGGGGCAGAGAGAGAAGGAGACACAGAATCCGAAGCAGGCTCCAGGCTCTGAGCTGTCAGCACAGAGCCTGACACAGAGCTCGAACTCACGGACCACGAGATCATGACCTAAGCTGAAGTCAGATACTTAACTGACTGAGCCACCCAGGAGCCCCTAGATAAAACCTTTTTTTAAAAAGCATTTATGAAGTACCTGCTGTATGCATTGGTATATAAGGAGAACTTTCCAAAGGCACAGGCTAGTCTAGTGGGAGAAACAGACATGTAAATCAGCAATTAAAGGTAGGAAAGTTTTATGATAGAGGTGCTAGAAGATAATGGAGAAAAATGTGGCCAGCTTTTCTTCAGAGGAGGTCAAGCAAGGCTTCCTGGAATTTAAAGGATGTGCAGTTGTTCAGGAAAAGGTAGGGAGAGAGCATCCAGACAAAGGGGGCAGAATCTGCAAAAAGCCTGACATATTGAAGATACTTACGTGTTTACATTTCATCTCATGTTAATGAGTTTAAGCTACTTTCTGTAGGCCAGCAGCTCCTGATGAAGTCAGAAGTCAGAAGTCAGCAGCTCCTGATGAAGTTCCTCTATAGGAACATATAGGTAGATCCATGGTTTGAGATGTGTTTTCAGTTGAGTTTGATAATTCATGGGTATTCATTATATTTATTATGATTTTTTTTCAACATTTTTATTTTATTTTTGGGACAGAGAGAGACAGAGCATGAACGGGGCAGAGAGAGAGGGAGACACAGAATCGGAAACAGGCTCCAGGCTCTGAGCCATCAGCCCAGAGCCTGACGCGGGGCTCGAACTCACGGACCGTGAGATCGTGACCTGGCTGAAGTCGGACACTTAACCGACTGCACCACCCGGGCGCCCCTATTTATTATGATTTTTAATTTACATATATGTTACCTACATTATCTTATTTTTACAATTTTTTTTTTTTTTAATGTTCATCTTTGAGAGCAACAGAGACAGAGCACAAATGGGGAAGGGACAGAGAGAGAGGGAGACACAGAATCTGAAGCAGGCTCCAAGCTCTGAGCTGTCAGTACAGAGCCCGATGCAGGGCTCAAACTCGCAAGCTGTGAGATCGTGACCTGAGCCAAAGTCGGACACTTAACCGACTGAGCCACCCAGGTGCCCCTTACATTGTTTTGCATATATAAAGTATTGTGTTCTAAGAAGAAGTAAAGGGGATAAAGTAAAATATCTGGGGAGCTTTTCCATAGCTCACCTATCTGTGTAGACATGAAGATTGCCTTATAGACAGTGATGCAAACAGGACACCCTTTAATAGTCTTTTCAGAATCACAGCCTGAAGGACTGTATATTTAGCAGTTCTAAAACAAGTGACTACCATTTGTGTAGTTCTTCACAGTATAATTATTGAGGGCTTATACCATTCTGAGCAAGTCTTCTGACCTCTTTTTTTTAACTTAATTTAATTTACTAAATTAGTAAAATTCTAGAACTGGACCTCCTCTGACCAAGGTCTCCTGCCCAGTGCTTTGGATTTTCCCTCAATGCTCACAGGTAGGATAAGCTCAGGGAGAGGTGTGGCACCTGTGGTAGCTCTGGGGTTAGCCAGTGCATTAAGGAGCAGGTGCCTTTCCATCCTGACCCTCTAGCAAGTAACAAACACAAAATTAGGGAGGATCTTTGAACTCAGGATTTGTACATCTGGTCTTTTCCTCAGCAAAGAGCCTTTTGTGATTCGGCTCTCTGTATAATTATTTTTTAAATATATGCCTTTGCCCTAGGACAAATTCTGTGTCTTCAGCTTAGATTCATCCCTCTAATCTTTAATTTTTGCTGTATGCACTCATTACTTCTAATTGGCATATTAGTGGCTTGTTTTAAATATAATGTATACATTAAGAGGTCGAACGTGTCTTCTTTGACAGAGCCTCACGTGGAATTAGTATAGAATAAATGGTGGTGATGGATATTATTTCTCCTGACATTTTGAAGTGTTACTCAGAACTTCTAACACTCTATATTAAGTCCTAAATATTCATCCTGGATCTGGAAAGTAATATTATAAAAATGTTATATTTGGTATTAAAATTCAACTAAAAGCAATTTGATTATATTAATTTTAATTATACATTTGAAATAGACATACCATAAAATACACAATTCTTAAGTATACAACCCAGTGGATTTATATGTACATATACAACCTGTAACTACCACCATCCTATTCATGGTCGAGGACATTTCCAGTACTTCAAAAATAAATAGCCAAGAGTTTTTTCAAACTTAATTTTTAACTGCTGTTTTCTTTTTAATAAAAAAATGACATTTCATATTTTTTGAATCTCCTCTTGATGTTAACCAAGCTTTGCTAATTTTCACACTTTTCATTTAAACATCAAACTATAAAATAGTACAGATTTAAGAGAGCAAGAAGAGAAGCCAATCATCAAGTGTATTTCGAACACTTACTATGTGCCTCTTATTCCCAGTTAGGGAAATGCACTTTAAAAATACTTCTACTTGAAAAAAAAACAATACTTCTACTTGATAAGGTGCCTGGCTGGCCCAGTCAGTGGAGCATGTGACTCTTGATCTTGGATTTGTGAGTTCAAGCCCCATGGTGGGTGTAGAGATTACTTAAAAGTGAAATCTTGGGGCGCCTGGGTGGCGCAGTCGGTTAAGCGTCCGACTTCAGCCAGGTCACGATCTCGCGGTCCGCGAGTTCGAGCCCCGCGTCGGGCTCTGGGCTGATGGCTCAGAGCCTGGAGCCTGTTTCCGATTCTGTGTCTCCCTCTCTCTCTGCCCCTCCCCCATTCATGCTCTGTCTCTCTCTGTCCCCCAAAAAATAAATAAAACGTTGAAAAAAAAATTAAAAAAAAAAAAAAGTGAAATCTTAAAAAAAATAGAAAAAAAGTACCTTTATTTGCTTATGTTAAAACAATTTTATTGGGGTGCCTGGGTGGCTCAGTCAGTTGAGCGTCCGACTTCGGCTCAGGTCATGATCTCACAGTTTGTGGGTTCGAGCCCCATGTCGGGCTCTGTGCTGACAGCTCAGAGCCTGGAGTCTGCTACAGATTCTGTGTCTCCCTCTCTCTCTGCACCCCCCCCCCCACCCAACTCACACTCTGTCTCTCTCTCCTTCAAAAATAAATAAACATTAAAAAAAATGTTTAAAACAATTTTATTAAAATTTATTTTTAAAATTATTTAAAAACTGGAATAAGGCAGGTTGACATTTCTCTGATCTCTGAATAAAAAAGGGTTTTCTGAACATATTGGCAATGCATGATACATGTAAAGTAAAACAATGACAAATTTGACTTAATAAAAACTTTTGAACCCCAGAAATCATAAGTGAAGTTAAAAACCAAGAATGTAGAAAAAGTTTCCCATAATAAAGAACAGTAGATAAATCTGCTTCATCTAGAAAAGAGCTTGTGCAGACAGAACACACTTAAGACACCAAAAGAAATGGATAAAGCCCTTTAATGGTTTATAAAAGAGGAGATGCAAGTGGCTGATTACCAGAGAAACTGAACATTTCTGTATTATTTAAGAAATGCAAGTTGGGGGGTGCCGGGGTGGCTCAGTCGGTTAAGCGTCCGACTTTGGCTCAGGTCATGTTCTCACGGCCTGTGAGTTTGAGCCCTGTGTAGGGCTCTGTGCTGACAGCTCGGAGCCCGGAGCCTGCTTTGGATTCTGTGTCTGCCTCTCTCTCTCTGACCCTCCCCTGCTCATGCTGTGTCTCTCTCTGTCTCAGAAATAAATAAACATTAAAAAAAATTAAAAAAAAAATGCAAGTTGGAGTAAAAATACCTTATTTTAGCTTTATTGCAGCGCAACACATACAGGAAAGACCACAAATCATGATTATGCAGCTTAATGAACTACGAGAAGGTGAATGCATCTGAGTTGCCAGCCCCCAGGCCAAGAAATGTAGAACATTACTAGCACACCTGAATGCCCTCACATGCCTCCTCTCGATCACTGTTCCTTCGTTCCTTCCCAAAGATAACTGTTCTCCTGATTTTTAGCAGGAAAGATTAATGTGCCATTTTTGTACTTTATAATAAATGGAATCATACAATATTCTCTATCTGGCTTATTTTCATGTTTATTTATTTTTGAGAGAGAGAGAGAATGAGCAGGGGAGGGGCAGAGAGCAAGGGAGACACAATCTGAAGCATGCCCCAGGCTCCAAGCTGTCAGCACAGAGCCCAGTGTGGGGCTCGAACCCATGAACTGTGACATCATAATCTGAGCCAAAGTCAGACTCTCAACTGACTGAGCTACCCAGGCACCCCTCTATCTGGCTTATTTTCAACCATGTGAGAGTCATTCATGTTGTTGCATATAGCTATGATCTGTTGATTTCCATTGCTGTATATTATCCCATTGTATGAATATACTCCATTTTATCCATTTTACTGCTCAGATGCACATTTGAGTTGTTTTTATTTTATTGTGAATAATGTTGCCATTAACGTGTGCAGATATCTCTGATGTACTTGGAGTAGAACTTCTGGGTTGTATGCTATGTATATGTTTAACCTTAGGGGATAATGTTAAACATGTTTTCTAAAGTGATTGTACCAAATAATATTTCCACTATCCATTTATGAGATCACATTGCTCACCTCACCAGCACTTAGTATTGTTAGCCGTTCTGGTAAGTGGGTTGTAGTATCTTACTGTTGCTTTATTTGTATTTCACTAACTACTAATACCTTTTCTTTACATTACTGTTTTTCACTTTTAAATTATTAGAGATAGTAACATAAACCGAAATATTTAATGCTAATCAGAGCTGGAGAGAGTCTTCAGGATATTCATACACTGCTGGAAGAGAATAAATTAGTATATCCTTTCTGGAAATCAGCTTAACAAACTATATTTAAAACCTGAAAATGGTTTATAATTCAGACCAAATAATTTTGTTTTTAAAAATCATGAATGCACAAAGATTATCAATCACAACTTTATAGCAGTGAAAATTCTGTAGTAAAAATTTGGAATCTTTGTATCCATCTATGTATCCTAAAATGAAAGAATCATTGAGTAGCATTTAGTGCATTCTCACTGTACAACAGTATACATCTATCAAAAGTGACTGTTTACAAAGACTTTTTAACAACACGGGGAAATGTTTGTGATGTAATTTTTATGTGAAAAACATTAAAAATATTTTAGATAGAAGATGGTCTTAGTGGTACAGAAAAAAAGATTGAAATAAAATACCACCAAGATACTAGTAATAGTTGCTTCTGTGTGTGATAAGATTAAAGATCCTTACCCTCACCTTTAAAAATTTTTTTATTGAGGGTCCCCTGGGTGGCTCAGTTGGTTAAGTGTCTGACTTTGGCTCAGGTCATGATCTCACAGTTCATGAGTTTGAGCCCCGTGTTGGGCTCTGTGCTGACACCTCGGAGCCTGGAAGTTTCTTCAAGTTCTGTTTCTCTCTCTCTCTCCGCCCTCAACCCCCTCCCCCCCCCCCGCTCGAGCACGCTCACTCTCTCTCTCTCTCACAAAAATAAACCTTAAAAATTTTTTTTTATTGAGATAAAATTCACATAAATATAATTCACCCTTTTAACTGTTTTCAAAAGTATACAATTTAGTGATGTTTAATATAGTCACAGTGCTATACAACCATCACCACTATTCTATTCTGTTGTCTCAAGCCTAATCTAACATTAACATCACTCCAGAAAGAGACTGCAGTTGACCCTTGAAAAATACGCATTTGAACTTTGCAGGTCCACTTATGCATGGATTATTTTTTGGTACAGTACTGTAAATGTATTTTCTCTTTATGATTTTCTTAACATTTTTTTTCTCTAGGATACTTTATTGTAAGAATACGCTATATAAAACACATAACACAAAATAAGTGTTAATCAACTGTTTATGTTATTGGTAAGGCTTCAGGTCAACAGTAGGCTGTTAGTAATTAAGTTTTGGGGGAGTCAAAAGTTACACATGGGATTTTCAAGTGCATGGGGCATCAGGGCCCCTAAACCCCCATGTTGTTTAAGGGTCAGCTGTACTTTTGAATTTCTCCTTTCATCCAAGCCTTAGCAACCACTAATCTACTTTTCTGTCACTGTGAATTTGCCTATTCTGGACAGGGCATATAAATGAGGTCATATAATATGTGATCTTTTTTGTCTTTTGTTTTTTCAGCATACTGTTTTTGAGGCTCATCCATGCAATATCATATGTCAGTACTTCATTCTTTTGTATGGCAGAATAATAATCCTTTGGATATGCTACATTTTGTCCATTTATCAGTTAATGGACAGTTGGGTTGTTACTACTTTCTGGCTATTGTGAATAATGCTGCTTATGAACATTTGTGAGTTTTTGTATGGATGTGTTTTTATTTCTCTTGGGTACCTGCTAGGAGTGGAATTGCTTAATATATGGAATTTCTACATTTAACTTTTTTAGGAACTGCCAAACTGTTACCCATAGTGGCTATACTAGTTTACATTCTCACCAGCTCCTCCCTTTTTTGAAAATTATTTTTCGGAGCACCTGGGTGGCTCAGTCAGTTAAGCAGCTGACTTCAGCTCAGGTCATGATCTCACTGTTCATGGGTTCAAGCCCTGCATCGGGCTCTGTGCTGGCAGCTCACAGCTTGGAGCCTGCTTCAGATTCTGTGTCTCCCTCTCTCTCTGCCCCTCCCTGCTTGCTCTGTTTCCCTTTCTCAAAAATAATAAACATTAAAAAAAATTTTTTTAATAAAAAATTAAAAAATAAAAATTATTTTTCATCTTTCTGAGTTTCTTAGTAAGGCCTTTTATTTTAGTCCACTTTTTTTCTCTTCATGTTTGATCTTCATACCCATCCCTTCATCCCTACTGTTGATCCTTACTTGAATATGTTTGTTATATGTCTTCAGATATTTGTTTATTGGGTGCTCCTTCATGTCTGTGAATATTTAAAATATACAAAATGATACTGTGCTACATGGTTCCTTGTTTCTGACTCTTGAGTGGAATTCTCTGGGTCGTTAACCATAGCTTTACTAGTTTCTCTATTGGTGGATGCCTATTCTTCTGATTTATTACTATAGAGAAAGTTGCTATGAGTATCCTAGTTACATGTCTTTCACTGAACCTGTACAGAATTTTCTTGTGGTTTATTCCTACAACTGGAAATTATCGGCCCTACACAGTTTAACCAATATTGCCAAATTCCTTTTCAGAAAAGTTTCCTCGTTTTACTTTCTTACTAGCAATGCATGAGGGTGTCTCTTTTCCTATATCCCTATCAACTTTTGATATTATGTCTTTCTAATCTTTTCCCATTAACGGACATAAAATGGTATCTCATTTGTTGTTTGACTTTGGATTTCTTTGATTATTAGTTAAGCTAGACATCTTTCTTACCATTTGGGGTTTTTCTTTATGAACTGCCTGTTTTTATCTTTGATCATTTGTTAGGTGGAATCCCTATATTTAAAAAATTAATCAGCTTGTTACTTTTATAATAGTAGTGATGGATTGTATTGGCATTCATACTGTAAATGCTATTACAGTTATTTTATTTTCATTTTAAAAGGGAGAAAAGCTATAGAGATGCTTTTAAAGTTATAATAGAGTTAATTTTTGTTTTTAGTCCAGATGTCAGAGCATTCCTTCAAATGGACAGCCCAAAACATCAGTCAGATCCATCCGAAGATGAGGATGAAAGAAGCACTCAGAAGGTAGTAAGAGGGATTGTATTTTTTAACAGAAAAAATACCATTCCCCAAAGATGAAATTACTGGCAACTTGAGGGCAACATTTACTTAAAATGATGTAATCTCATCCATTGTAAATTTTCTACCCTGTAGAATACAAAAAAACAAATGTGTACACCTCTTATTATTTCTTATAAAATTTATTAAATGAGTACTTTTATGATAAAAAGTAATCCATGGTAGTATTTAGTAGAAAGTTTTGAAAATAGTAAGAAGTATTTATCACTAACCAGACTAGTAATTTTTAACATTTTAGTGGTTTTCCAACTAATCTTCTCTTAATATATAGGGATTTTTTAGTTACCTAATTTTAATTATACAGTATATACAATTTTATATGCTATTCTCTTCACTTTACATCTTAATTTTTGATCATTATATGTCTTCATAATCATTAACATACTTAAACTATTGTTTTGAATTTTGACCAGCAGGAAAGGCCTTTTTAATCAGAATGTTAATTTAATACTTCTTCCTCTTCATTGCTGGGTTTCTATATGCAGAACAATCAATACGCATGTGCCAGTTGGCATCAACTAAGTTTTATTCCTGTAGGTACATGCACATAATCAGTATGTGTTCCAAATAAAGAATAGGGTATTCTTATTTTTTTTAAACCAGTTGTGATAACCAATAAATAAATATAATAAGCTCTGGCTTATTATAATGATGTTTTCAACATTTACTTTAGAAAGTTACGTGGGACGGGGCGCCTGGGTGGCGCAGTCGGTTAAGCGCCCGACTTCAGCCAGGTCACGATCTTGCGGTCCGTGAGTTCGAGCCCCGCGTCAGGCTCTGGGCTGATGGCTCAGAGCCTGGAGCCTGTTTCCGATTCTGTGTCTCTCTCTCTCTCTGCCCCTCCCCCGTTCATGCTCTGTCTCTCTCTGTCCCAAAAAAATAAATAAACGTTGAAAAAAAAAATTTTAAAAAAAAGAAAGTTACGTGGGAAAAGTAAATTGTAGTAATTTAACCCAGAGAATTATTATTTAGCAATTAAAATTATAATGAACACTATTAATATAAACACGGTAATACCTTTATAATTAAAATTGATGAAAGCTATATGTATTTGCTAAATATATACATGAAAGTCAGAGATGTTGCCTTAAAGTACATTTTTTATCTTTATAATGTTGTGTTTTTTCATGGTTCTGTTTCTGTATTTTAAAAGATAGTATCACTCGGAACATTACTGTCCCATAGCTAAAATCTTCATTTGGAAAATAGTCCTATTCCTTTTTTGCAACTACTGTAAAGTAGTAATTTTACTTCTCTGATACCACTGGAGGGTTTTCAAGTTAAGAGAGCTGATTTATGTTTTCCATTTGTGACATGGTTGATCCCAGGACAACATAAAAGGATATTTTAATTTTATATCTGAAACTTGTCAAAAGAGAAACAACAAACTGGGAGAGCATTTGTAATAAGGCCTAAGAAGGGAAAACATTTATGTAAAAATATATAGATGGATTTTTGAAAAGAATGATATTTAAAGCCCTGTAGATAAAAAGCAAAGGGACATGAAGAAATACTGTTCGTAAACAGACATGTGGGAAATGTTCAACCTCAATGCCAACAGCAAGTGAAATTTTTAAAATAGAGATTTTTTTTCTCTCTACCAAATTAACAAAAATGTAAATAAAATACTTCAGGACTGATAAGGGTAAGGCACAGCAGGCATCCCTGCCTGGGCTTTCCTGGCACCGCTATAATTTGACAGTTTGGCAGTGTGTATCAAACATGAAAATATTCAGGTCATTTAGGAGTTGACGCAAATGAAATAATCCTTCACGCAGAAACAAACAAAGGTAATCATTTTAGTACGAAAAATTAGAATCAATGTAAATATAAACCAATTCAATAATTTGTCCCCATATATTGTACATTAAAAAAATTTTTTTTATGATTCCAGTCAGTTTTTCAAAGCTACGCAAAGACTATGTGAAATTACTGCAATATTTGCAAAATCATCTGTTAATAAGGTTATGGATTTTTTAAAAGCACCTTCCTGGTATTTTCCATATTTTGTAACCATGTATATATATTTTTAATGCAAAAATGAAATATTAAAGACATTTTAAAGAAAATGTATATAATCCTGATTTTCCGTGTTTTACTTGCTAATCATGTTGAGAGTATGTAGGTTTAGGTTATTTGAAAAATATCTTGCCTTGCTATAGGAGGCAGCTGGCTTTGAAGAAAGAACCAAATGAAGAGAGCTTCCTGAGTTCTGATTCCTGTCTCTACCACTTTTGACCTTAGATCTGAATTCTATTTCCTTTCTCTTTTTTCATCCATAAAATCTGTAATTGGACTAGGATCTCTTGCAGTTTTAAAATACAGATAAAAAGAATCTGTTCAGAAAAGGGAAGAAGCTGTACTTTGTCTTACAGCTATAGCTATTTATTAAGGACTTCTAAGTGGATAACTAAATTAATAGCCAGAAAATATCTTTGAGGACATCAGGACCTTTCCCCTTATTTAGAGAAAAATAGAGTCCAAGAAACATGCTTTTGTTTAATTATCATTAATTATTAATGATAATTATGCTGTTAATAAACTATAACACATCCTCAGTTTAGTGATTAACTGTAATCTTTAAAAATAGTAGGTAGTAGGGTACCTCAGTTCAGCAACCGACTCTTGATTTTGGCTCAGGTCATCATCTCACGGGTTCCTGAAATAGGGTACTGGTGATAGCTCAGAGCCTGTTTGGGATTCTCTTTCTCTGTCCTCCCCCATGCACATGTGTGCACCCTTGCTCAAAATAAATAAATAAAACTTTTTTTTAAAAGGTCTTACAAATAGTAGGTAAAAAATTAATTATGTTTCCCAATAATTTTCATTATTATTTTGGAAATATGCTCTGTTAGGAAAATCATTGCTATGTAATGAAATCTTTTTATGTATCGGTGTTAATTCAGGGCACAAGTTGCCCTCGTTTAATCCATGCTTACTGACTCCTCTTCCCTCACCTATATAATATATAAAGAAAGTTAATTGAATGGAAAAATGATCCAGTTTTCTGCACATTCATTCAAAGAATAAGTGTGTTGAAATTGTAATTTAGTTTGGATTATGTTATCAGATTCTCGGAAACACTATAATATATAAACAGAAAAGATTATTCCATGTTAAAATTATGACACAATAAGATCTTGTTTCATGAACCAGATTTTTTACACATTTTTTTTTTTTTTTTTTGGTTTTGTGCTAGATGGTATGGTTCTCTAAATTTCTGTCTTCTGGGGACTGAAAATGTAGTACTTGAAAATTTTTCATGTAAAGATATTGGTAGAAAATAAATTTGTTTTGTAAGTAGGAAACTGGTGTCAATGTTGTTATTTTTATAAGAAACGTATTATTATGCTTAGGAAATTTTGCCCTTTATTTTTCATTTTTTTTTAAATTTATTTTGAGATAGAAAGGGCATGTGCATGAGTGGCAGAGGGACAGAGAGAGGAAGAGAGAGAATCCCAAGCAGGCTCCGCACTGTCATTGCAGAGCCCAGTGTGTCCTCGATCTCACAAACTGTGAGATCATGACCTGTGCTGAAATCAAGAGTTGGATGCTTAACTGACTCAGCCACCCAGGCGCCCCTTTGCCCTTATTTTTAAAAGTAGTTTGCATTGTGGAGATTTTCTATAATTTTCAAATGAATTTAAGTGGAAATATATATGATCTATATCACTAATAATAAATTGCTTAGATAAAATTTTTTAGTTCTGATGAGTTTAAAGAGAAAAGTTTTTACGGCTTATTCTGTATCTATAACGTATGGAAGTATAATTATATAATAAGGCTCTAGTAAAAGTATGCATATTTGGAATATCTGCAGCTTTGTGATTGTACGTATAAAGAATTTCAAAGGGAATTTATGTGAAGCAGAATTCATTTACACCTGGCTGTGTAAAAAGTGCTCACACTAACAAGATCACTAGATTAGTTTTATGGGATTTGGGGATAAATTTCTAGCTAATTATTAGTGAACTAGAATCTTTTTTTAGTTAAATTGCTTTATGGCATAGTAGGCAAGTAAAGATTTGGTTCTAAATTAATACTAGGGATTAAATTTATGTTAATTATTGTAAAGAGAAAAGACTGTCTAAAATTTTTGTTAGACCACAGTGGTGGAATTAGAAAAACACTCCTGTCTGTGTGTATTTGCTTTAGAAATAAGTCTGTCTCCTATAATTCAGTCCAGCATCTGCAGTCTTCATCATCATCATATTATCATTTCCATGTCATAAAATTAATGAGCAGTTATTTGAAAATTTGAAACATAGGTAGCCATTTTAACCAGTTTTTAAACGTAGAAATGGTCCCTTGTAAATTGTGGTTTCTACACCCACCTCATCCAAGGAGCTTTCCCCAGTTTACTTCATTCATTTGACAACTTTGAGCTTCATTCCTGTGTTATTTTTTTCCTTACAACTGCTCTTGCAATTTGTCATAAAAATGTGTGTTTATATTGGTTGTGTGTTTCCAAATAAGTTTATGCATTTAATAAGAATTAGGACTTCAGTTTTCTTTAACATGGCGATACATCCAATATCTATGGGAGAGTTATATACATTTTATTTCAGAACCATTTATTTTATTGACTGATAATCTTTGAAGTGTTATTAACAGTGTTACTGTTTTTTCCTCCATGTCGATAGCTACACTCTACCTCACAGAACATCAACCTGGGACCATCTGGAAATCCTCAGTAAGTTTAATTTGTTTCAGAAATCCTCTAACTGAATTCTAGGAAGACCTGTCTTGTGAATGTGCAGATATACATAATTATATCAGTTTAACTAGAACCCTATAAAATACAATAACCATAGTTATGGTGAATATAATGCTATCATATGCTTTGCTTATCTATTTTACTGTTCTAGCTTTCCATTGCTGTAACAGAGTTCTGAGGATTTTGTAAATCCACAGATTATTAATTTGGTTCTGCTGTTTTGCCATTGTCATTTTTCTGGTGTGTGTGTGTGTGTGTAAAATCAAAAGACTGTATTTCTCAGGGGATCTTAAGTCGTCCTGGGAGGGACTTGGAGGGGCTCTGACAGAAGTATCCATGCAGGTCTAACACATATTCTCACTGGTGCTCAGTGTTTATTGGTGCAAACCTGGTTGTTAGCCAGCTTGTTCCAGAGGAGTCATGATGGACATTACCGTAGTAAAGTCTATTGAACTTGTTCTAACCAGTTTCTCCCACAGTGCCATATTTTTTTGAGCACGGGGAAAACATTTTGAGGAACACCAGAAATGGCAAATGTAGATTTGAGTATTAGATCTTGATTTTGAGTATCAACTCCAGCAGTTCATTAGAAGTGAATGCCTAGATTGCTGAATACATAGGATTCCAGGGCCACTTCTTGGCTCAGTTTGAGGAGTGCCCTGACAGATTAATGATACCTGCCATGGTTTGGAGAAAGAGTATAATGTTTCTATCCTTACTTGTAATTATTCTTCAGTTTCATTGGATTAATTCTGAAGTAGTGTAGCTTTTCTCCCAAGACATTATGCTTCCCTCACTCTTTTGGTCCTCTTAGAGAGTGAGTAAAGACAGATAAAAAGTGGCCCAAGGATTGGGTCCTGAGAGACATCAGCATTGTAGTAAGGTCAGGGAGGAACCAGTAAAGGAGAAAAAAAAAAGTTAGTAAAATAGGAGAAAAACTGGGAATGTGATGTCTCAAAAGCAGGTGAAGAAAGTGTGTCAAGGGGGAGTAATTAACTATGTTAATGTTTCTGGTAAAGCAGGTAAGTGTTGAGAATTGACCATTGGGTTTGATAAATCATTGGTGACCTTTGTGAGCTGTTTCAGTGGTGTAATGGGTACAAACCCTGATAGGAAAGAGTTCAGGAGAGGACAGTGGGAATAGACAATGAATTTAAACCTCTTACTTGAAGAATTTTACTGCAAAGGAAAGCAAAGAAATGGAGTGGTAGCTGGAAGGGAGGTTTAGTTTTGAGCATGCTTTCCTGTCATCATACACTGAGTTGTTCAGGCAGCACAGAAACAAACTCGCTTTCAGCTAGGGTTCATCACCAATAGTTAACAGTGGTGCCTTGGGTACGGCCTCAGTTAGCCTATTTACTATGTTTGAAAAATTTGCATGATTTTTTGCTATTTGTTTAAAAAAATTATTTCAGTATCTCAACATATCACTAAAGAACAAAATAGTCCAAAGAGCAGATTCTTGAAGAAGAAAAACACCTGAGCTTAGTTAAGTATTTATCTCCCTAATCTTTACCTGTTATTATTTAACCTAGGCCTGGTGCTATTCTAATGTTTGAACTGGCCATTTATTTTGATAGTAAATTAAAGGAAATTTAAACTCTAAATGGAGTCATTATCTTCTCCTGAGTCCAATTTAAGATTCAGACCGTGTTGAAGGAAACCTCTTTCCTGGCTGCTTACGCTCTGCTTTCTGTTGCCATATGCTTTTGTCTACCTGTAACCAATATTGTTTTTATCTGACAAGTTAATGTAAATAAAAGGACAAAATTAGTATTCTCTTTGATCTCTGTACTCCTGGATTTTCTGCATTGCCATCTATGAGAATAAGCGGAGAGGTCTTTTATCTGTAATGTATGATAAGTGATATATGTGCAAAATCTGTATGTGTCAGAAAAATTGCCAAACTAGATAGTCCTTGGAATAAATTACTAATTTATATAGTTATTCAGTTTCCTCATTAACAACACTGGTGAGGTTTATGGTTAACAAAATTGGTTTAAAGAGAAGCTACATTGAGTTCAAACAATATATAGATATAGATAAATGCTTTTCTCACAAAAAGACTATTATGGAAGTCTTTCTTAAGCAGAACTTAACAAGGCATTAAGAAGGTTATAAAATGTCTTATCAGAAAGTAGATATTACTTCTATTCATTATTACCTATTTTATATTCAAGATGAGGTATTCATCTTGAGGTATTCAAGATGAGCCTGGGTGGCTCAGTCGGTTAAGTGTCCAACTTCAGCTCAGGTCACAATCTCGTGGTCCGCGAGTTCGAGCCCCGCATCGGGCTCTGGGCTGATGGCTCAGAGCCTGGAGCCTGCTTCCGATTCTGTGTCTCCCTCTCTCTCTGCCCCTCCCCCGTTCATGCTGTGTCTCTGTCTCAAAAATAAATAAACGTTAAAAAAAAAAATTTAAAGAGTGAGGTACTAAGAAATGTTTAAAAGTTAACATCTTTCCAATTTCTAGGAGGCTAATTTTTGTCATTGTTCATTTATTTCAGTGCTAAACCAACAGACTTTGATTTCTTAAAAGTTATTGGAAAAGGCAGCTTTGGCAAGGTAAGAGTTTTTATTTTTCCATACAATAAATAAATACTTAAGGAATGCATGCGTTATATATTCCAGGCCACGGTGCTTGTTGGTATGCAGGATATGGAGTTATGATGTTTTCCCTACCTTCAAAGTACTTAAGGAGATAAGACATCTACTCAAATTTTAACATAAAATTCATTTGTTCAACAAATATTTATTGAGCACCTATGATGTGCCAAGCACCATACTGGCTTTTGGTTAGATAGTACTGAACAAAACTGACATAGTCACTACCTTTGTGATGCTTAGAACCTAGTAGGAGAAGTAACTAATTAAAAATATGCAGTCAGGGCACCTGGGTGGTTGAGTCGGTTAAGTGTCCAACTCTCTTGGTTTCGGCTCAGGTCATGATCCCATGGTTGGGGAGTTCGAGCCCCATGTCAGGCTCTGTACTCACAGCATGGAGCCTGCTTGGGATTCTCTCTCTCTCCCTCTCTCTGTCCCTCTGTGTGCGTGTGCTCTGTCTCTCTCAAAATAAGCTTTAAAAAAAGTCAAATAATTGAAAGTAATGGGACTGTGAAGTAAATGAAGAATAGAAGACAATAGGCAGTGGCGGGAAAATTCCTATTTAGATGGGTCAAGGATGGCTTCTTTTTACTTTTTATTTTTTTTAATGTTTATTTTTGAGAGAGGGAGAGAAAGTGTGCAGGGGAGGGGCAGAGAGAGAGAGGGAGAGAGAGAGAGAGAGAGAATATCTCAAGCAGACTCAGTGCTGACATCGCAGGGCTCAAACCCATGAACTGTGAGATCATGACCTGAGCTGAAATCAAGTCAGACACTTAACCTACTGAGCGACGCAGGAACCCCAAGGATGGCTTCTTTAAAGGGATGCTATTTAAGCTGAAGCAGGAAAGACATAAATGAGCAGCTATGAAAATAACAATTGAGGAAGGAAAGGGATGTGTGAAAACCCTGCTGCTCCTCACACAGTGTCAGATGAATCATATAACTTGACCGTGTAGCCAAACCAAGGAAGGAGAATCTACTTTAAGGCCAGAAGCATCATAGATGGAGTTACCAGAATCATAAGATATATTTAATTGCTTTTTTGCATTATACTTCAATCTGCAGTGAAAATAAATATGCATGTGTTTAATTATAGGTTGCTACATTCCTAGCTTTCAGTATCTCTAGTTTGTTTTCTGAGTTCCCTAGATACCAGAAACTGTGACCATACAATTAAATCCATGTGTGTTTATTACTTCAGCACATATATTGACCACCCACTACGTGCTGGACATTGTGCTAGTATAGCAACAGAAAGTTAGAAAGGGATAGTGCACGCAAAGTGCTCCCTCACAGTCTGTTGGGATGTTTGAGATAATCTGTCATTAAAAACAAAAAGCATTCTTTTTTAGATCTAGATAATGATGTTTAGATCTAGAGTCTACCAGGAATTGGTTCTCACATATAGTATGAAGTTGTAGGGTCAGAGTTCATTTTTTACCCTATTGATACCCATCTGGTCCCACACAATTTATTGAAAAGACTGTTCTTTCCCCACTGATCTACAGGGTAACCTTCATCATTTATACAGTGTCCATATATGCATGCATCTGCTTCTAGATTTTATGTTTTATATTTCTGTTTTGAGATTTTCTGTTTTGTTCTGTTAGTCTATGTCGTTTGATATCCAACAAAACAAGGCCTCCCTTGTTTTTCTTCAAGAGTCTTAGCCCTTTGCATGTATTTTTAATTAGCATACCAATTTCCACAAAATTTGCATGCCAATTTCCACAAATTCTGGATTTTGATTGGGATTGCATTGAATCTAGAACAATTTGGGAAGAATTGTCATTTTTACGTTACTTAGTCTTCCAATCCATTAACCGTGGTATATCCCTTTCTTAATTTTTAGTTCTTCTTTAATTTTTTTCAATAATGTTTTATAATGTCCTATAGAGTTTTTATTTATCTTTAATTGGATTTATTCCTATGTGTTTCATTTCTAAATGCTGTTGAAAACTGGTGTTAATTATTGAAGCTGAATATATGCATTACCTGTGTGACACATTGGTTTTACTTCTAGCTATATATCCTTCTAGCTATTTATCTTTCTAGCTGTATATCCAACAGATATGCATGCACATACACACTAATATGGAATATGGAAAGGAATATGTCATAATATTCATGGCATTGTTATTCATAAACAATCTAAATGTCAGTCAATTAGAGTGGATTAAATTGTGTAATGCAGTTTTTCACAGAACAAATAATCATAAAATTTGTAAGGAGCCACAAAAGACCCCGAATAGCCAACGTAATTTTGAAAAAGAAAAAACAAAACCATAGGTATCACAATCCCAGATTTCAAGATATTCTACAAACCTGTAGTCATCAAGACAGTATGGTAGTGGTACAAAAATAAACACATAGATCATTGGAACAGAACAGGGAACCCAGAAATAAACCCACAATTATGTAGTCAATTAACGTTCAACAAAGGAGGCAAGAATATGCACTGGGAGAAAGTCTCTTCAACAAATGATGCTTGGAAAACTACATGCAAAAAGATGAAACTGATCCACAATTCTTAACACCACACACAAAAATAAACTCAAAATGGATTAAGGACCTAACTGTGAGACCTGAAACCATAAAAATTCTAGAAGAGCGCACAGGCAGCAATTTCTCTGACATCGGCCAGAAAAACATTTTTCTAGATATGTCTCCTGAAGCAAGGAAAACAAAAGTAAAAATAAGCTATTGAGACCACATCAAAATAAAAAGTTTCTGCACAGCAAAGGAGATAATCAATAAAACAAAAAGACAGCCTACTGAATGAGAGAAGATATTTGCAAATGACATATTTGATACAGGGTTAATATCCAACCTAGATAAGGAACTTCTGCAACTCAACACCAAAAAAACCAAATAGCCCAATTAAAAATCAGCAGAAGACATGACCAGACGTTTCTCCAAAGAGGACACACAGATGGCCAACAGACACAAAAAATGCTCAACATCATTCATCATCAGGGAAATGCAAATCAAAAGTACAATGAGATATCACCTTACAACTGTCAGAATGGCTAAAATCAAAAACACAAGAAACAAGTGTTGGGAAGGATGTGGAGAAAAAGGAGGCCTTGTGCACTGTTGGTAGGAATGCAAACTGGTGTGGCCACTGGAAAACAGTATGGAGGTTCCTCAAAAATAGAACTGTGTGTGATCCAGTAATTCTACCACTGGGTATGTACCCAAAGTATTAAAAAACACTAATTTGAAAATATATATTCACCCTTATGTTTCAAGCAGCATTGCTCTCAATAGCCAAATTATGGAAACAGCCCAAGTGTCCATTAATAGATGAATGGATAAAGAAGATGTGGTTTGTATTATATATACAATGGGATATTACCGAGCTATGAAAAAAAAATGAAATCTTGCCATTTACAACAACATGGGAACATCTAGAGAGTATAATGCTAAGTGAAATAGGTCAGTCAGAGAAAGACAAATACCATATGATTTCATTCATATATGGAATTTAAGAAATAAAAATAGACAAACCAAGAAATAGACTCTTAACTATAGAGAACAAAGTGATAGTTACCAGAGCGGGAGGGTGACTTGGGGGGGGAATGTGTGAAGTAGGTGAAAGGGATTAAGAATATACTTACTGTTAAAAAAAAAAAGTACATTTATCATAATGAGCAGTGAGTAATATATAGAGTTGTTGAATAACTGTATTATACACCTAAAACTAATATAACACTGTATGTTAACTATATTAGAATTAAATTTTTTAAAATTGTATAATGCATTATTCTGCACAGTAAAAAACAAAAATTATGCTACGTGACACAACATGAATGCATATTACATTATTTAGAATGAAAGAAGTCACAGACAACTTTATATGATTCTAATTACATAAAACCCAAAAAAAGACAAAACTTAATCTGTGTTATTACAAATTGCGATAGTTGAGGAAGACAGGGATAAGTAGTTTCTGAAATCAGGGGAAAGGTGAGGCTTCAAGCTACTGATAATGTTTTATTTTTATTTTTATTTTTTTATTTCTTTTTAAAAGTTTTATTTAAATTTCAGTTAGTTAATATTCAGTGTAATATATCAGCTTCAGGTGTGCAACTTGGTGATTCAGTATTTATATACAATTCCTGGTGCTCATCGCAAGTGCACTCTTTAATCCCCATCACCCATTTAACCCATCCCCCCATCCACCTCCCCTCTGATAACCATCAGTTTCTTCTCTATAGTTAAGAATCTGTTTCTTGGCTTGCCAATCCCTATGATTGTTTATTTTGTTTCTTAAATTCCACATATGAATGAATGAAATACAGACTTTGTCTTTCTCTGACTTACTTCGCTCAGCATAATGTGCTCTAGCTCCATTCATGTCATTGCAAATGGCAAGATTTCATTCATTTTATGGCTGAATAATATTCCATTGTGTATATATACCACATCTTCTTTATCCATTCATCAGTCAGTGGACATTTAGGCTTTTTCTATGATTTGGATATATTACATAATGCTGCTGTAAACATCTTATGTAAGGGTGCAGGTTTGCCTTCGAATTAGTATTTTTTTTTGTATTTTTTGGGTAAGTACAAAAATAGACACATAGATCAATGGAATAGAAAACCCAGAAATGAACCCACAACTGTATGATAATGTTTTATTTTTTGACCTGGATAGTGGTTACACAGTGTGACTTCATTTTGTAGTAATTTACTGAGCTATAATGATTTGTGAGTTTTTTTATATATATGTTATGTTTAACAAAAATTAAAAGTCTTATAAAATGGTTAGAAGCCAATAAAATACAATAAAACAAATTAAAGAATACATAAAAAGGAAAAGTAAACAAATACAAATCCACAGTGTGTCTGAAAAGTAGAAAAAATATATGATAGACTAAAATAAATAATGGCAACCTAAAATTTATTACAAACTCTTCTCCACTCAGTGATCTTGGTTCCATTTTCATTTTCCCAGTTTGTTTCTTAACAGTTCTCCAATCTACCAGTCTATTGAAAAAATACTTAGCTCTTTTAAGGGAATCAGTATCCCTTGATTGCCACATTTGAATTATTTTCTCTTAATATACTTGAAGATGAACCAATCAAAATAGAGAAGGAAAGGTCAGGCTGGGAGGTGGGAGGTGTTGAGAAAAGGAAAAATTTAAGAAAGGAAAGATGTTCAGTAGAGTCAAATATTGTAGCAAACAAAAGAATGGAAAATGGGAGAAATGGCCAACAGTTGAGCACAAGACATTTTTACCTTGAAGATGTTTTGAGTCTACTTTGATTAAAAACATTTTTTTAAATTAATAGGCTTTATTTTTAGAACAGTTCAGATTTACAGAAAAGATGAATATAGAGAAAATACAGGAAATTCAGAGAATTCCCAAACCATCCTCCATTCCACACAATTTCCCTATTGTGAATATCTTACATTAACATGGTATATTTGTTCCAAATATTCAGCCAATATGGATGCATATTATTACCTAATGTCCACTGTTCATTTAGATTTCCTTACTTTTTACCTAATGGCCTGTTTTTGTTCCAGGATCTCACTCACAATACCACATTACATTAAGTTGTCATGTCTCCTTAAGCTTCTCTTAGCTGTGACTGTTTCTTAGACTTTCCTTGTTTTTGAGGACCTTGATGGTTTTGAGAAGTACTAGTTAGGTATATTGTAAGATTGGAATTTGTCTGGTACTTTACTCATGATTAGTCTGGGGTTATAAGTTTTAGCAAGGTTAACAACACCGGGAGTAGAATATGAGGCCCAGCAGTGTCCCTACTTGCTGTGTCAGATAATCTCAAAACGCTTTGGAACATACCCCGTTTAATAGTTACACAGCTTGCTGAGCATCTTGAATCCCTTAAAATTATTTGTAAAATCCTAAGTCTGTTACTTTTTTTTCTGGAGCAAGAGCCTCTAGGTTGCTTCACATCTTTGAAAGTGCATGCAACCTGCCCATTATAAAAACTCGGCTATACAGGGTGCTTCTTCTTCTGAATGTTCCTGAATTTGAGACTTGTATGAAAACCTAAATGCTCAAACAGAAATGCACTTTGATCATATAGAAACCATTTCCTTCTCCTTTTTTAAAAAAAATATATTCATGAAGTTTATAGCCTTAGTATTTTCACTCTTTAGGACTCAGGGCTGGTGCTTGCACGCGTGGGCGCACACACACACACACACACACACACACACACACACACAAGGATCTCAAGCAGTTTAGATTTGGGGACTTAAATTGAGTAAAAATCTCAAACTTTGGCACATTAAGTGACAAAGAAATGGTATCTGGCTATTCAAGTGATAAATTTTTTTTGTAAAATATCTAAAGAGAAGTGAAATAGAAATAAATTCAGTACTTTTCACTTTTCGAAACTAAAACATACAATCTAGGTCCCTTGTAGACTTTTTTTGTACATAATTTAAGTACGAATTTATTGACAAGTGAATTATTTCTATCAAAATACTGAAATTTCTAATAGTATGCACAATCTTTACAACAGGTTCTTCTTGCAAAACGGAAACTGGATGGAAAATTTTATGCTGTCAAAGTGTTACAGAAAAAAATAGTTCTCAACAGAAAAGAGGTAAAGTAAAATAGCATTTTTTTCTCCTAAATCCATTTTCTCAAATAACAAGTGTTTTCGGCATATAATACAAGTGGATCCTTTACTTTTTTCTTTTTTTTTTTTTTAACAGCAAAAACATATCATGGCTGAACGTAATGTGCTTTTGAAAAATGTGAAACATCCATTTTTGGTTGGATTACATTATTCTTTCCAAACAACTGAAAAGCTTTATTTTGTTCTGGATTTTGTTAATGGAGGGGAGGTGAGTTTTATAATTAGTTTTCTTTCCTTTTTTTTTTTTTTTTGTATGTTTTTATTTATTTAAGCAATCTCTACACCCAACGTGGTGCTCGAACTCATGACCCTGAGATCAAGAGTCTAATGCTCTACTGACCCAGCCAGCCAGGTGCCCTTATGATTAGTATTCTTATGTTGATAATGTTTAGAAAAAGTAGAAGGAAGTCACAGTTTTTATTCACTTACCAGTTTTTGGAAGGATAGGCCAGCATTAACACTATTATGTTCAAGATTCTGGCTAATAGGCACAAAGCAAGCTAATGAAGAATTGTAAACAAAGCTCTTTTCTTAAGCAGTTTATGGTGTAGGTGGAAGATTCATAAAAGAGCCTTGGTTTGAATCTGCAGACTTCACAGATACTATAGCAAGAATAATATACTGAAATGTTAACAATAAAACATGATTTGTATTTAGATAATTATTGTCTCCACAGTTGCGTTTAAAGATTACTCTAGCCTGTCATTTTCTAAAATGTGCAAACTATAATCAGATGAGATGATCCTCTAATAAAGAGTTCTGTGGTGAAGTCAGTGGAAAATATTTCATGTTCTATCCCATTGGCAATTACCAATATGTTTCTTGGTGACTCACAATATGTTTCAGCATGTTAAAGACTTTGAGTTCTGCCTTAAACAAAGCAAAGATTTCTTTGAAAATATTTTCTTACCATGTAGTTCCTTTTTGTTTGAACCAAATCTATTAATTATATTCCCCAAAACTCTGAATCAGAGGGATATTGAAATATATTTTGGGAAATGCTACTATCATGATAATAATTACAGTAATAGCTAACATGCATCAAGTGTACTTGATGTGCCCAGCACTCTGGCTCTTTGTATGTATTACTTTCACAACAATTCTGTTATATAAGATAAAGAAACTGAGGCACAGAGAAGCTAGTAACTTGCTCAGGTCATGTGTTCAGTAAGTATTAGAGCCAGGAATTAAACTCAGGCAGTGTGATTCCAGGATTTAGGCAGCTGACAGTCCCGTTCCTCTGTTGCTCAGCCCCCATGCCTTTGTAATTAGTTTGCTCTCTGACCTATGAATGTCTCTAAAAATTATTCCGGTAGGTAGTGTCATATCTTTACAAAGGGTCTTTGATCCCCTAGTCCCAGAACAGAAAGAGAGGAAAATAATTATTTCAGCCTTGCTGTAGTACACTTAGCTGTAGAATAAAGGAATTAGAAGAAAGACTAATGTCTATTCTGCAAACCTGAAAGATGGTCAGACACACCTAGATCATTTTGGGTTTTGTTTTTGGTGTGTGTGTGTGTGTGTGTGTGTGTGTGTGTGTGTTTAAAGATTGTATTTTTAAGTAATCTCCGCACCCAACGTGGGGCTCGAACTCACAACCCCAAGATCAAGCATCACGCACTCTACTGATTGAGTCAGCCAGGTGCCCTACCCCTATATCATTTTGGGGGAAGATCATAAAAGAATCATTATTCAACCACCTGCATCTATGACAGAAGTGCTGAATGCCTCCTCAGTGTAGAAGCAAGACTATGAAGGTTGAAGATTTTAAGGTTGTCATTTTATTTTGTGTGTACATGAGTGCTAACATATATTGAGAATTTATTGAGGGCCTGGCACTTTGTAATTATTTTACCTGCATTATTTGAATTAGTCAATATAATTGTTTTAGAAATACACTCTTCTACCCATTTTATATATAAGGAAACTAAGGCTCAGAGAAGTTAAGTAACTTTTTCAGTGTCATCATGTGTAAGTGTCAGGTCCTGGATTTAATTAACCTAGACCTCAGTACCACTCTGTGTATTTGAAATGTCATGCAAGGCGTTAAATGCAGATCCTCTTGCAAGCTTCCTGTTTTGTCCGTGGTTTCTTCATGCTGTTTTAGGACCTTGCTTCTGAGCTCTTTTTACCCAGTCATCACTCATAAACTGAGTGGCAAAGGTGGAAAGAGGTAGGATTGTGTTCTAAAAAATAGACTTGGCTAGGATAATGAGGAATGAAAAGAATGGAATAGAATATTGGGGTTGGTGGAGGAGCTGTTGAAAGGGCAGTAGCAGGTAGAATAGCAGTAAGGCAAGGAGAACAGATAGAGGTATGAAGAGTATAATTTCATGATGGGTTTCCTGTTGTTATTACTAGTGTTGTCCCCTGATTCTCATACTTAACATTTTAACCTTGATGTGTGATACTTACTTTTGCATGCTACTTCACATCTGTTTTGGAGCCAGGTAGAGTATAAAGAAGTAAGTTTTATGATACGAGGCATATAAACAAGCCTTCCTGAGCCTCAGCTTCCTCATTAATTTTCTACCTCAAAATAGTTGGGTGGATTTAAATAATACAAGCATATAAAGTCCTTAGCATGCTGCCTTTGATTTAGTAAATAGTGTTAGCTATCATTAGTGAATGGTCAGTTTTTCATTTGGGGTAATTTTCATTACTATTATATTAGATGTGATCAGATCAATATAGCATATTATAATAGTATAAGCCACGGCTAACAAAGGCAGTAATAGGGCTAAATAGGAGGGAGTATTCCAGAAATAATTAAAGGATAACAGCAGAAGAATTTATTCATTAGTTAGAGACAGAGGCTGAGGGTAAAGGAGCAGTCTAGGTAAATCCCAGGCCAGCATCCACTTATCTACTGTGTCAGGATCTGGTATAACTGATCTTCACCATAACCTTTCAGAAGAGGTTAAGAAAAATTTGGGGACAATTTTTGTTAAGTCAGAGAAGTGGAACGAATTGCACACAAAAGGAGAAAATTTGAATCCAGGTCTGATCAGCTATAAAACCTGTACCTTGTTGCCTTCCATGGCTTAGAGAGCTGGATAGAAAGTGATGTCATTAAAGGAGTAGAATACCACAGTGGCAGTTAAGTTTGTAAAAGAAGACAAGGGGCTCTGTTCTAGACAAGTTGAGTTTGTTGGCTTGTGAAATAGTCAAGAAAGAACAGCAGGCAGCAGGTCTTTGTAGAAGAAGCCCTAAGCAGAGGTCTAGGTGGGGTATGGCCATATGAAAGACCTCAGTGTTGAGGGGGTTAGTTAAAATCACTGGAATGGACTAGGTCACCCGGGCAGGGTGGGTATCCAGAGGAAGGATGACTGTGAAGAGACCGAGGACAAAAACCTTGTTATCCCTGCAGAGTAAAGGGGCAGAAAGGAGCAGAGATGGAACTCTCCAAGGAAGGAGACCTAAGGCGAGATCATTGTTTTAAGAGCCAGGGAACTTAGAGGAAGGACCTAGGACAAACTTCACCCAGGCAGGTAACCTAAGGAGTAAAGGGCAGATTGTAAGTAAGACATAAGTTAAGGATTCAGAAGTGTAAGAAGTGAACTGGAGAGTCCAGCTGCTGCTCAGTTCCCACCATTTGCTACCACATTGGAATTTAGGCTTAATGTTGCAGAGTTTCCTTCTCTCCCCCACCCCCCCCAGAAGAAACCAGAACTATGAGTTTTTATCCCCCCAAAATTTCTCCCGTTTTTAAATGTTACCAGTTAATTGAGATTTTTCTAAAAACAGTATTTGGCTCAAACAAATGAGATCTGTGGGTTATATTTGGTCTGCCTGCCGCTTGTTTTCAATCTCTGAATAGGGTTTGATTTTTTTTTTTTTTTTCCAAATGAAAGCACAGTTAAGAAAGGTCTAGTGAGATAACCACATGGCTATGGTCTTTGTTGATAATCTTTTCCAGAGTGATAAGGACACTGATGCATTGAAGATTGAGGAGTAAATGAGAGATGAGCAAGTTAGCAAGGGTAAAGAAAGATGCATGGTTCAAGAGAGAACAATTGCTAGGTGGGGGACACACAAGGGAGAGTCACAGTTCTGGGCTTTGGGGCATTTTTATCTCATGTTCAGAATAACAAAAATCCTATTTTTGTATTTATAGGATATGTTTGTTTCACCTTATGTGTGAATGATCTTAATATCTTTCTTTTTCCCCCATTTTACAGCTGTTTTTCCACTTACAGAGAGAACGGTCCTTTCCCGAACACAGAGCTAGGTTTTATGCTGCTGAAATTGCCAGTGCATTGGGTTACTTGCACTCCATCAAAATAGTGTACAGGTAAATTTTAATGTATTTCTTGTAAAAATGTCATTTTATTACTTTATTTCAGTTAATATTCAGTTTTGCTTTCCTTTTAATTTAATAGGGACTTGAAACCAGAAAATATTCTTCTGGATTCAGTAGTAAGTATTTTAAAAATCTACTGATTCTCAATTTTATTCTCATTTATGCTTAGTGGAAAAAAATCTATCTCAAAAGCTCTACACTGCATGATTCCATTTATATAACATTCTCAAAATGACAAAACTGTAGACATGGAAAGCAGATTAATGGTTGTAAAGTGGCAGGGACAGTGGGAAAAGCAGAGTGAAAAGATAAAGGGGTAGCATGAGTGAGTTCTTTTGATCCTTTGAGGTGTTGGACAGTTCTTTGTCTTGATTGTGGTGATAGTTACACAAATCTGCACACCTCTATTGCATAGAACCACACATACCCAAATGCATGTAAAAAACCCAAAACTGGGTAAAATTGGCAATCTGGTTAACAGTATTCTACCAATGTCAGTTTCCTGATTTTGATATTTTACTGCAGTTATATAAGATATTAGCATTGGTGAAGGGTATACAAAACTCTTTGTAATATTTTTGCAATTTCCTGTGTGTCTACAATTATTTAAAAGTGAAATGGTTTTAAAAATTGTGAGTTTATGCCCATGCACTGTTTTATCTTACTGCCCCTGTATTTGTCAGGGACATGTTGTCTTAACAGATTTTGGGCTTTGTAAAGAAGGAATTGCTATTTCTGACACGACAACAACATTTTGTGGGACACCAGAGGTAAGAAATATGTCTCATTTGTCATTTATATAATCATGTTTAAAATGCAAAAATGAATCACAAATTGCATACATAATATTTGAAATCAGAAAAGTAGAATATTTTCTGCTTTCTACTGAAGTAGAATTTCAGCTTCCAGCCACTTGGAAATATATGATAATCATCCCTTCAGAACATTTAAAGTTTACTGATAGTATTTTTAATTATGATTGCAAGCTACCACAGATAACCCAACAAAGATATAAATTATGCTTATAATGTTAAAAGTTTACCATATCCTTTATTTTTAAAAAAATCACAAATCAGTAATGAAAAAGTCCTAAAGTTGTGGTAATGTTTACACCATTCTAAATGTACTAACAGCCATTGAATTACACTAAGTGTTCATTAACAGAAGAGAGTAAAGTAGTGAATATGGAAGGAAAAAATTGCAAGTCAGAATTAATCAGAACATCTCACTCTCTAATCATGTTAGCTAGCAGAAAATGTATCCTTCTATTTGAGACAATAATAATAATCCTTACAAGCTATGTTAAAGCCTTGTTATTCTCACTACACACACACACACACACACACACACACACACACACACACACACGTATGTTTAGTTTATTTTAAACTGTCCTAATTTTAATGTATTTATAGTGATCTTAGATGCCAGGTAGTATTTCATCTTTATCATAGAGTAGTTGCGAATATTGTGTTGCAATGTGTGGTAAAATGGCTCATGAGTCTTTTAATCAAGATCAGAAAAAATTTTTTAACTTAAAAGTGAGAGTACTTTGAAATGTCTTTTTCTTTTCTTCCTTCCTTCCTTCCTTCCTTCCTTCCTTCCTTCCTTCCTCCCTCCCTTCCTCCCTCCCTCCCTCCCTCCCTTCCTTCCTTCCTTCCTTTCTCTGTCACCCTAGCTCTTGTGTATATTTGTAATCATTCTGTTTCAGTTTGTGTATGAAGAAACCTTTGTTTTGTGAATGTGTGTTGATTTCATAGTTAACAAAATCTTTAAGTCCTGTAATTTTTAGAAAGGAAACACAAGTTTTTTTTGTCATCTGAATCTAAATGTAATCAGAAATTATTAAACCCTTTTTATATATTTTGCCATATCTTTGGATCACATTAGAAAGAAGGCTTAAGAAATTATTTCCTTATTTCATATGGGAACAGAAAATATATGTCTTGGAATCTAGAATTCAAATTCACCATTTTATATGTGTGAAATTGTGATGAGTTTAAATGTTTCACAAATTAAAATGTGCATAGCCATCTAATCACAACTTTTCTAAATAATTATATTAGAGAATTGCTATTTGTAATTCTCTAGTAAAAATTATAGAATTCTTTTTTCTTTAACTAAAGGGAAAAAACATTATATTTGCTACATTAAAAATTCTTGTTTAAAGAGAAACAATTACAAGTAATGACTAGAGGAATTTCTAAAATAAATTTCTTGTGAAAGACTCCCTGCCCTTCCAGCCCAATATCTAGTTTACATAGTGTTACAGATTTCTACATTTGTTCTCATCTTCTGTTTGCCTTAATTGCATCACAGTTTATGGAGGAAAGTACTTGAATATGTGTATTTTGAAAAATGTCCCAGATGATTCTGAAGAGTATTATCACCTTGGAACCACTGATACAGGATGAGAATACCTAGCCAATTAAAAATCTAGATGATAGGTTTTTAGTGTCATAGTAACATCTTAAATTTGTTAAATTTCTTAATTATTCCTAAATTTTACCATGAGTTGTGTATCAAGTTGCTCTAATATTTAATGTTTTCCACAGTACCTTGCTCCTGAAGTAATCAGAAAACAGCCCTATGACAACACTGTAGATTGGTGGTGCCTTGGTGCTGTTCTCTATGAAATGCTGTATGGATTGGTATGTATTTCTACTCTTTCATTATTATTCCAGTATATTTTAATTCTTTGAGTTTTCGCTCTCATTTTAGTAATCTGGAGGACTCTTAGTTAACACTAATAGAGCAATAGTAACCTGGTTAAACAAATCCAAAATCACATTAGGGATATGCACACACACACCAAAAAACTTTTGCTTTGTTACTGGTCTTTTAATGTCATTTTTTCTGTTGTACTAATCAGGTGTTCTCATCCCACTTGGATTTTTTAGAAGTAGATACTAGTTACAACATTAATATTATCCACTTTCATTCACTTTACCCCAGTCATCATTCTGCCCAATTTCAAAAAGATGGGAAGAAAAATATTTTTGTATTTATCAGAAGATAATATCTTTTGGGTTTTGCCTTGTGTTTTATTTTTATAAGATATAATACACTGGTGCTCCACTTTTTCCACCATTGGGAACTTTCTCTTGCCTTTACCATAAACACCATGTCTGGGAGATTTTATTGAAAAAAAAAGGGATGTTCACTATGAAATCAATTGCCCTGGTTTTTATTAATTAAAGACACATAAGACCAACCAGAGCTTCTGATTAACATGTGTAAAAGTTGTTCTACTGTATTGATTAATATCATTCCAACCAAAGCAAACAATTTAGGCAGTCAGTTTACATATTCTTACAGGAACAACACATGTTTTTCTTTAGGCTTTTTGAGATTTTTAGAATAGTTTCTAGAGTCCTTTTGTGGTCCCCTGAGTGTCCAGCAACCTCATGCTGGGAACTGTGCACTCATCTCCTATGCTGCTGCCCACACAAAGCCAAATAATACCATCAGCTGAGACCTGAGCTGGGGCTTGGTTTTTTTGTTTGTTTCACTTGTTTTGTGTGGGCTTCCCCCCTCCCCCCCCCCCCACTGAAAACTGGGGAGCTGTTAGTGTAATCTAACACATAAGGCACATGTTAGAACATTTGTCTTATGTTGCAAACTTTGAATGATAGATTCCTATGACAGCCAACACTGTCTCTTCTTTGCCCTTGCTTATGAAAAGAGTCGATTTCCTGGTTATGCTAGTGACTTGGAATACCTGATACACCTTACTTTCTTTAACTGCTGGATATTTGCCATCCTGTTATCTCTGAACCTTTCAAATTTCTTTAGAGGACCATGAAAATGTAAAATATTATCCTTGTATGTAAAATGCAGTTGCCTCAAAAGGGAACATTTGAAATATATATTTCATAAATGAGACTTTATTTAAAAATGAAGTTCAAGGGTGACCCAGTTAAGCATCTGACTCTTGATTTCGGGTCAGGTCATGATCTCATGGTGGTGAGATTGAGGCCTTATGTGGAGCTCCATACTGAGTGTGGAGCCTGCTTGGGATTCTCTCTCTCTGCTCCTCCCCAGCTCACTTGCATGCTCTCACTCTCTCTTTCTCTCAAACCTTTAAAAGATTTTTTTTAAATAGAAAAATGAAAAAATTAATTTCAGTTTTAAAAAGTAAAAATGTTATGGGGTGCCTGAGTGGCTTAATCGGTTAAGTGTCCGACTTCAGCTCGGGTCATGATCTCACAGCTTATGGGTTCGAGCCCCATGTCGGGCTCTGTGCTGTCAGCTCAGAGCCCTGGAGCTGCTTTGGACTCTGTGTCTCCCTCTCTCTCTGCCCCTCCCCCCACTGGTGCTCTGTCTCTCTCTCAAAAATAAATAAAAGTGACAAGCCTATAACTCCCTTAACTTTAAAAATTATTTTGAGTTTAAAACTTAATTGCATGATTAGTTAATCCTCATGTGGAAGCTCTACAGGTCTTTAAGCTGTAGCAATAGAATTGTAATTCTGCAGAGTACACCCATAATACTGCCATTACCGCAAGTACTTAGGAAGGAGCACTATCTTCAGGTCTTCTCTCCTAGCAATCTTTGTTTTAATTAGTTTATTCTAAAGTCTCAAGAAATTATTTAATGTTTGATCTGTGTGGAATCTCCGCAATAATTCTTCCATTATGCTTCTGATGAGGTTGGTGGTTTTCTGTCAGGTACTATTATGCAGTTTACACCTGTCTGCAGGGTGTTCCTAAACATTTCAGTGAGCACATAGTGGGCTCTACATGATGCTGGCTTTAAAAATTTTTTTTAACATTATTTATTTTTGAGAGACAGAGCGTGAGCGGGGGAGGGGCAGAGAGAGAGGGAGACTCAGAATGCGAAGCAGGCTCCATCCAGTCTCTGAGCTGTCAGCACAGAGCCTGACGTGGGGCTTGAACTCATGAACCATGAGATCGTGACCTGAGCCGAAATCAGACGCCCACCCAACTCTTGATTTTGGTTCAGGTCATGGTCTCATGGTTCATGAGAACGAGCCCCACATCTGGTTCCCTGCTGACAGTGCGGAGCCTGCTTGGGATTTTCTTTCTTTCTCTGTCTCTCTCTCTCTGTCTCTCTCTCTCCCCCCTCCCCTCCCTTCCCCTCCCGTCCCCTCCCTCCCTCCTTTTCTGCCCCTCCCCTGCTCACTCTCTCTCTCTCTCTCTCTCTCTCTCTCTCTCAAAATAAACTTAAAAAAATAAAAACCAACCTCTTTGCATTGGAGACTATGCTGCAGATGTACACGTGCCCACAGAAACCTTTGCATTTCTGCAGCCGTCCAGACCCAGGCTGATTCCTGTAGATCAAGGCTGAATCCAATTCTTTGAACCTCATTTTGGTATAGTTCAATTAATACTAACTTCTGGGGCACCTGGGTGGCTTAGTTGGTTAAGTGTCCAACTTCGGCGCAGATCACGATCTCATGATTTGTGAGTTTGAGCCCTGCTTAGAGCCCTGTGTCAGGCTCTGCACTGGCATTGAAGAGCCTGCTTCAGATTCTCTCTCTGCCCCGCCCGGCTCACACTCTCTCTCTAAAAAATAAACATAAAAAAAAAAAAAAAACACTGGGTGCTTGAGTGGCTCAGTCGTTTAAGTGTCTGACTTATGCTCAGGTCATGATCTCATTGTGGGTTCAAGCCCCGCATGGATCTCTGTGCTGACAGTGTGGAGCCTGCTTGGGATTCTCTCTCTCTCCTCTCTCTGCCCCTCCCCTGCACACACACGCACGTGCGCACACATATTCTCTCTCTCTCTCTCTCTCAAAATGAATAAACTTTAAAAATAAAATAAACTTTAAAAATAAAATAATAATTAAAAAAAACACTAATTTTTTTTCCTTTTTTTCCCAGCCTCCTTTTTATTGCCGAGATGTAGCTGAAATGTATGACAATATTCTTCACAAGCCCCTAAGTTTGAGGCCAGGAGTGAGCCTCACAGCCTGGTCCATTCTGGAAGAACTCCTAGAGAAAGACAGGCAAAATCGACTCGGTGCCAAAGAAGACTTTGTATGTACATCCTTCCCAGTACCACTGTATTTAAGCTTATTTGAGACTTGAAGAAAAATTCTTATTTTATGTGGCATTTAATGGGATGAATGTAACTCTTAAATAACACCATGAAAAAAAAGCACATGTGTCCCAGCAGTTTTTACCATGTTTATATGGCGTGAAGCACTTGCATGTATGTTTTTTTGTTTGATCTTTATGACCGTTTGAGCCTCTCCGCTTCACCCCTCACATCCTGCTTTTACACCCTATATAAATTTTTTTTTTAATTTTGAGAGCACACATGGGGAGAGTGGTGGAGAGAGAGAGAGAGAGAGAGAGAGAGAGAGAGAGAGAGAGAGAGAGAATCTTAAGCCAGCTCCACGCTCAGCATGGAGCCCAATGTAGGGCTCAATCCCATGAACCCTGAGCTGAAATTGGGAGTCGGACTCTCAGCCAACTGAGCCACCCAGACACCCCTCATACCCTATTATATACTTTTTTCATTTATAAGAATTTCCCCTCCCTTTTTAAAAAATGTGTGGCATGAATTTTGTGATTACCTAAACTTTTAAATCATTTTATTGAAACAATTTATAAGTGGCTCCTGTCTGCTTGAGGTAATGCCTTTTGCCTTGAACTAACATTAAATAACTTTTTTTCCTGAGAATTTGGTGACACCTCTCTGAGGTAATTATAGAATCTACAGGTTTGGTGGGTCTTTTTTGGTTTTTTGGTTTTTTTTAAATTAGGGCAATTAGGGGCACCCGGCTGACTCAGTTGGTGTAGCATGTGACTCTTGATCTTGAGGTTGTGGGTTTGAGCCCCACCTTGGGTGTAGAGATTACTTAAAAATAAAAAATCTTTTTAAAAAATTAGTGTAAATTAAATTGCTTATGTAGCTACTGGTGTTATGTTGGTGTGTCAACATGGACTTTTAAACTCAAGTTTCTCGGGGCGCCTGGGTGGCGCAGTCGGTTAAGCGTCCGACTTCAGCCAGGTCACGATCTCGCGGTCCGTGAGTTCGAGCCCCGCGTCGGGCTCTGGGCTGATGGCTCAGAGCCTGGAGCCTGTTTCTGATTCTGTGTCTCCCTCTCTCTCTGCCCCTCGCCCGTTCATGCTCTGTCCCTCTCTGTCCCAAAAATAAATAAATGTTGAAAAAAAAAAAAATTAAAAAAAAAATAAACTCAAGTTTCTCACAAATTCTTGGGGATTCTTTTATCAGTCATGAACTTGAGCTGTGAATAACAAACTTGTCTGCTGTAGCTTTTCCTTTCCCACACTCCCCAGTACGTAGCTCTGTCAACAGTTTTCTGCCTAGCTTGGATTCATTCCATAGTCCATTGGTTTTATTCAGTCTTTCTAATACTTCACATCTTCTTGCCCCTTGGGCCTTTTATGGAATTTGCTGACAGAAATCACAACCCTGGATGAATCCACTTGTCATCTTCTGGGCTGCTAAACAGTGCTGAAGAAGGCTGTCCCACTGGGCATATTGGAAGCACTATGAAGTTTAGTCATTAATCTCCTTTGTGCTTCATCGCTGCTTGGTAATGTTCCTGTGTTTCTCTAGCTGCTTCTCCTACTGTCTGTATTAATGATTTCAGACCTTCTCTCCAAATTTCCAGACTCCTTTTCTTCACTTTTAGCAGATGATCTTGCCTTCTGTTTTATAGGGAAAGTAGAATCAGCAGAGTGGAACTAACAGCCTCGCTGTCAGATTTGAAGACCTGCACACTCCTGCTTGCTGTCATTTCCTTCTTCCTAATGTAGTGGACAAGGCCAGTTTGTACATCTGCACTGGATCCTGACTTCTTGCAGGGAACCCTGTGCATGCTATTTTTCTGCACAGATAACTGCTTCCTTTTGTTAGAGTGCATTCCAAGCAATAATGAGACATTATCAAATCTCTTCTTAAACTGAAAGCCCTCAACCATGCTGGCCTGCCGGGTAATAACTTTTTCCCGTCATAAAAGTTTCTGTGTTGATTTTTTTCTTTCCCAGCCTCTTCTCATTTCTCAATTTACCAAAAATAGCTACTAGAATTGCTAAATCCCTCTATTCCTCAACTTCCCTTCTCAGCAGTATTTAAACTTCCAACACTCTTTCTTGTTCCATAGGCTTCTGCAAGAGCCCACAGTCATCTCATTCTGTATTTCCAGGCCCTCCTCCGTAATGTCCTGTGTAAGCCACTTTCTTCAACCTGATGGTTAAATGTTGTGGTTCCTTGTGGTTGGCCTAAACCCCCTTTTCTTCTTCTGTGTTCTCTTTCTGGACAGTCTCAGTTGGCCCAGTGGCTTTGGTTATCTCTGTGTTTTCATCTCACACGTTTATAACTTCAGTCCAGACCTCTCTTCTTAACTCTGGACTCATAATACTTACATGTTCAGCACCAGTCTTTGGATTTCTGGTTAGTACCTTAAACACAGCATATTCAAAACTGCTGAACTCCTGCCATCTTCCTTTTGTGTGCCTCAGGTCAGAAATATGAGTCATTCTCTACTTCTCTCTCTTCCTTACTTCCATATTCAACCAACAGCCAGATCCTGTTGCATTTGCCTCCTAAATCTTTCCTATAGCTATACACTCTTCTACCTGACTGTGACTACACTTTTCCTACCTTTTTCAACTTTTTTTTTTAATTTTATTTTTAAGTAATCTTTCCATCCAGCTTGAGCCCCAAACCCACAACCCCGAGATCAAGAGTTGCACACTCCACCAACTGAGCCAAGTACCCTTACCATTTTCAACTTTTTTTGCCACAACAGTATCTCTGTTTCCTTAATCTGGCCATGGCTTTCCAGTCCATTTTCCTATTACATTCAGGTCTTAAAAAAAACAAACCGGAAATCCCTTATATTTGTGACATTCCCGTGTCTAAAATACCCTGATGGCTTTTCATAATCCTAGGATAAAATTCAGAATTCTAAATGTAATTCTTTAACCAATATGATATGTCAGTTTACCTCTTAGGCTTCACCTTGTGTGACAGTCCCAATCCTTCCCTGTATTTTAAGTTTGTTTATTTATTTTGAGAGAGAGCAGGCACATGCATGCACGTACAAGCAGGGGAGGGACTGAGAGAGGAAGAGGGAGAATCCCAAGCAGGCTCTGTGCTGTCAGTTTAGAGCCCGATGTGGGGCTCAAACTCACGAATCATGAGATTTTTGTCCTGAGCTGAAACCAGGAGTCAGACACTTAGCCAACTGAATCACCCAGGTGCCCCTTGGCTCGTTTTCTTCATCAAACTAACCTCTTTGCCACATGAGGGCCTTCATATTCTGCCTGGAATGTTCTCCCCGTCATTTTTTATCTAATTTTTATCATCTTTCAGACTTCTGATCAAACATTACTTAGTCTCCAAGATGTCTTTTTAAACCCACCAAACTAGGTTGGATCCTACTTTATACACTTCTGTGTCACCTTGCAGGGAAAATAACTGGAATAAATACTGTGCCATCTTTTGATAATACTAACCCAGAATAGAATTTTTTTTTTTTTTTGGTAAAATAGCTCATCCCCTTGATTTTACCTCTGCCCCACTGTGTAAAAAACTTTTTGCCTAACTTCTTTTTTACCTCTGCCATTCAGACAATAATTATAGTTCTTTGTAGCATGTAGTACCTTATTCTTTTCATACCTCTTTTATTTCCATATTTTCCATTGGTCCTTAAAGCAACCTGTGAGGTATCTTTATTTTACCTATGAAGAAACTATTACTGTGAAGAGGATATAACTTAAGTTGGTCATTCCAAGTAACTGTCTTTCCTGTTTTGCTCTGGCAGTCTCTCCCCTATGCAATTTTGCTACATGAATAACATAAACATGTACCTAAAAAGAATTAGTGAGGGACAAAGTGGTAATGGTTTGCCTTCATATAATTCTTCAGTGAGTACTTAATTATATTTTTCAACATTATAAAAAATATATGTATTTTTTTTAACATTCTAGCTTGAAATTCAGAATCATCCTTTTTTTGAATCACTCAGCTGGACTGATCTTGTACAAAAGAAGATTCCACCACCATTTAATCCTAATGTGGTAAGTATATATCCAAATCTTGCTTTCTAAAATAGTAAAATGGAATAAATAAATAAATAAATAGTGAAATGTAGAACTATATAGCTCATCATAACTTTGGCAATAGATCTCAAAATCTCATGTGAATGAAATTGAATCAGCACCTTAAATACTTCAAAAATCTGTTTCTCAGCATTTTCTAGTATACTGATAACTTCAAGATGACCAATAAGATTATAGCTACATTGCACTGGTAAAAGTATCTCCTAGCACAGCAATTATGAAATGTTTCTTTGGAGCATGTATAAGAAAGGGATGAGTTCATTAGATTAAAAAAGATGCAAATTGGGGCACCTGGGTGGCTCAGTCTGTTAAAGCTCCAACTCTTGATTTTGGCTCAGGTCATAATCTTAGGGTCATGGGATTGAGCCCCACATCCACATTCAGTGTGGAACCACCTTAAGATTCTCTCTCTGTCCCTTTGCTCCTCTCCCCTGCCTCATGCTCTCTCTTTAAAAAAAAAAAAATTAAAGCATACCTCTAGATTTAGAGAGGATTGTGCTTTAAATAAATTTTTTTTAATTTTAAGTAACATTAATGCATCTTTTTTCTACATTGATATAAAACTAGGCACAGGCAAACATTAATAGTAATGTAAATTGTCATATCCCTTTTTGGAAAATAAAATTTTAATGTTAGCTTGACTTGGTAAATCAGCTGATAGAAAAAATTTACATAAACATAATTTTTTTTAAAGCTGAAAGCTGCATTGAAGATTATGTTGGAAATTTGGGGAAATAAATATAGAACAATAGGGAATTTTTTAATCATCCATAGTAGACCAATAATGATATTACTAAACTATTGATAGCTATATATATAGGCATATATACTTTTATGATACTTTTATGCATCACAGTATGAAGTTTATTCCCCATACTGCCAGGTTACTGCCATTACTGTCCTCCTTATTATACATGATTTATAAATGAAGAAATAAAAGTCAGAGATGCCACATAGCTGATTTGAAAAGTAGCAGAGCAAGGATTCAAATCTGTGCCTTATTCCAAAGTCACTATTCTTTCTATGCTTTCTTGTGCTTGAGTGTCTAATTAAGTAAATGATAATAATAAATACAGAAATAAGGGTGCACCTGGGTGGCTCAGTAGGTTGAGCATCTGACTCTGGCTCATGTCATGATCTCCCATGAGTTTGAGGCCCACATCAGACTTGCTGCTGTCAGCGCAGAGCCTGCTTCGGATCCTCTATCCCCCTCTCTCTCTGCCCCTCCCCCGCTGTTTCCCTCCCTCCCACCTACCCCCCCCAAATATTTTTTTAAATGAGCAGACACTTAGAAAATTCTTATAATGCTAAATAAAAACATGGCAATTATGGGGTGCCTGGGTGGAGTTCTTTCTTCCTCTCTCTTTGCCCCTACCCAACTTGTGCTCTCTCTCTCTCAAAATAAATAAACTTAAAAAAAAAATGGCAGTTATAATTTTTGTGACTTACGATTATAGCAGTAAAAATAACACATAAGGACTGGAAGAGAATATAATATAAACCAAGATTAATTTGGGTTTGCAGGGTCATGGGTGAACTTGTGTTTCTTTTATTTAAAGTTTTTTGGTGTTGTGAAATTCATGAAAGACTTTTTAGTAGATTAGTGCAGGATAAGGAAAATACTTTAGGAAAGTATTTAGTCTACTCAGATTTTGTTAAATGTTTGTTTCAGTGCATTGCTCATGGCTGGTAATATTTAGTAGGTGTGATATTGTACACCTATTAACAGAACATTTATAGATTGCCTCATTTCATTTAGCTTATCCAGAAGTGACTGTTTCAGAAGTAAGGACAGACTCCATTAAGGACTGTTTTGTCCCTAATTTCTAGAGTTTGCAGTAAGAACCTAGGGCCTTTAAGAATTATTTTCTTTTTATTTTTACATTGAAAGTCTTACTGACTTTAGTTATCTTCAAATAGATAGGTCATCAGGCACATTGAAGAGTTGAGTTAGGTACTCCTAAGCAATACTGGAAATGGAAACAATGTAGACTTCAGAGTTAGATACCTCAGTTGGGATTCCTGCTTTTTTATGACTAATTAAACTTTTTTAAAGCAAGATCCACAACCAAGAAGCCACAGGGGGGGAAATTGTAAATTTGGCCACATTAAATCTAGAAAGGTCTACATGAAAAAAAAAATGCAGACAACAAACTGGAGAAAATTTCTTTAACACATAAAGCATTCTTGTAAGTCAATGAGAAAAAAGACCAATTACCAATAGAAACATGAACAAAAGACACAAAATACACAGTTACAGAAGATTAAATACAGCTTTTAAATATATGAAAAGAGTTCAAACTCAGGTTACCATTTTTCACTTAACAGATTAACAAAGATCAGAAAGCTAGAGTATGATTAAGTAAACGTTCTCAATACTTGCATCCTTTTTTTTTTTAACATTGACAGCAATTCTTTGAAATAGTTCTGCTATTTTCCATATAATACAGATGAGTTAACTTAGTCACAGAAATGGTTAATAGTTTGCCCAGAGTTTAAAATTGAAGAACTAGGGGCGTCTGGGTGGCTCAGTCGGTTAAGCCTCTGACTCTTGATTTTGGCTCAGGTAGGTCATGATACTTAGCCCCTCATCCAGTTCTGTGCAGATGGCACGGAGCCTGCTTGGGATTCTCTCTCTCCCTCTCTCTCTTCCCCTTTCCCGCTTGTGCATGCACACACACACATGCTTGCTCATGCACGCTCTCTCAAAATAAACATTTTTTAAAAATAAAATAAAGTTGAAGAACTAGAACTTGAGCTCAGGCTCTTTGAAGACAAAACCTCCCTAACTCTTAACATAAGCAATACAGTATTATCCCTGTTACTACTAGCCAACCCATAACGGCATTCACAAAATACCTATAAAATCAAGTAGAAGAATATTTGCCATCATTTACTGAACACCTTCTACATGTCAGATTCTGGGAATTTTATGTATTCACACATCAGATCCTCACAAAAACCTTAACAGGTGGGTGGTACTATTTTTACTTTACAGAAGCAGAAATTAGCTCACAGAGAGGTAGTTTATATAAAAAATTATAGCTAGCAAATTTCATAGCTAGAATTCAAACCTTAGTCTTATTCCAGAGCCCATACTTCTTAGAATAACATGTAAAGATTTGACATTTTTTATATGTACCTAAATTCAGTTTCTTCCTCTTCAGTGGGGGAATTTCTCGTATTGAGGGATCTAGTATTCTGAGTTTCCCTTGTCTCTGCTCCACTGTTTGTAGACCTACCTGCCAGACTAACTATATCCTTAGCTTAGAATATCTTCTCTGGATCCTTGTCTTTTACCTCAGTTAGACTTGATGACTTGGACATGCTAAGGATTCCTGCCCCCTTGGCCCCTTAAAGCAGAGGTAACCTAGAGATTCAGGGATGAGCTCTAAGAGTGAGTCACCTGAATTTGTATCTCAACTTTTATCTGCAAATACATTGGAAGCGGAGAGTCCATTAGGTTGTATCAAATTTGTAAAGGAAGATTAAGAACCGCTGCCATCGAGCAGCTGCCATGCTTTACTTCCCAGGTTCTTGGCCACTTCAGGCCTCTAAAGCTAAGGTGTCACAGGCGAATGCTTAACGACCTCTGTAGCGCAAAGAGTGTTTAACTTGCACGGTTTTATTTACAACGCCTTCATTCTTTAAGCAAAAGGCTTTACCTACCCAGAGTTCAGAAACTGACAGGCAAGCATTTTTCTGTAAGTTCAAGTGAAAAGTGCCATCTTGAAAACCTACTTGGGCTCCTTTTCTAAACTTAGAGGTGGTGATGGGTAGAGAGAAAGGGAGTCAGTTGGAGGGCCTGAGGTTCACATTGACTTAGGTAAGGACTCTGTTAGGCTAGCCACCCTTGTCTCCCCACAGCTCCCAACAGAAAGAACTTTGTTAGGACAGATAACCTCACCTAAATAATAAACTCTGGAAAGGAAAAGCAGAAATTGCTTCGAAGAAGTGACGAAGTAGGAAGACATCTAAACTTGCCGGGAATAAATACACAAATTCGTGAAGGGGTTTTAATGAAAGACTAAATTAATGAAAACAAAAGCTAAGATGAGGGGCACCTGGGTGGCTCAGTCGGTTAAGCATCCAACTTGAGCTCAGGTCATGACCTCATGGTTTGTGAGATCCAACCCCACGTCGGGCTCTGTGCTGACAGCTCAGAGCCTGGAGCCTGCTTCGGATTCTGTGTCTCCCTCTCTCTGCCCCTTTGCCATTCACACTGTCTCTCTTTCTCTCTCTCTCTCTCAAAAATATTTTTTAAAAAAAGCTAAGAGGAATAATAATATGCTTTTGATGTTTTAGGCGGGACCAGATGATATCAGGAACTTTGATGCAGCATTTACAGAAGAAACAGTTCCGTATTCTGTGTGTGTGTCTTCTGACTATTCTATAGTGAATGCCAGTGTACTGGAGGCAGATGATGCATTTGTCGGTTTCTCTTATGCACCTCCTTCAGAAGATTTATTTTTGTGAACAGTTTGCCATCCAGAAACCATTGAGGCGAATACAAGCCTACAGATGAGACTGAAACTCCTGTTTGTGTGAATATATTCAAATCTGTTTAACTAGTGCCTCATTTTTACATGTAATGTTAAATATGAAAAATGTATTTTCTGCTGTATGCAAGAAAATAGGGCATTTCAAAGAGCTAAGTTTTGGATTAAAATTTGTATTATTGTTTATTAAGCTTATTTTTAAACAAATTTTAAAAGCTATTGTTCTCAGCATTAACCTATTTTTAAAGAAAACTTTTTGCTAATGACTGTTTTTCCCCCTCAGTTTACACTAACATCTACCCAAGACAGACTATTTTGCAACAGCCTATTTCAGTTCAGTTAACATAAATTAATGCCTTTGTAACTCTCTACTTTGACCTTTGTTCTCAGATCAGAACTATGCAATTGGTATGTGGTTAAGAAGAAATCACATCTTTCCATGAGAAGTCGTTGGTTGACATAATCAGTTCTTCGTAGGATTAAAATGTAAAAGCATAGTTAACACATGGGCTGTGAGTTAACACTTGGAGTAAGTGTTCATTCTGCAGATCAAATTAAGAAATAACAAGGAGATCCTTTACTTTTGAAATACCAATTCAAATTTGCGAATTTTTTTTTTCTGTAAGAAAAGTAAAAGCTTAATAGTTAGAAGGTTTAAATATTCCCAAAGATCTGAAGGGTAATAAAATACTACTGGATTTTTTTTTAGGTGGTGCCAAAAATGAATGTCTCTGTGTCATGTATTTATATTACAAATACATTCTATTTATGTTCTTTCTGGTCTTTTGATGTTATTGTTAAGTAGGCCTAAATCTCAGTATTTGCTTTTGCAGACAGCTGTGTAAAACTGTTTTTCTAATTAGTTAATAAGTGAAAAATATTGAGCTTTCTGGAGTTTTTACCTAATTGGGAATTAAAAAATAGAATAGCAAATTCTAGGTCAGTGTAAATATATATTTTGCTACAATGTAACAAGTTAAAAATAATTCCAGCAGATGCAATGACAGTATCTTACTTGTCTTACGAAAAGTACAGGAAACTGACCTTAAAATCATACTAAAAACCAACTAACTGTGGACTTGTCACTATGAAGAGAATACAGAAAAACTAAAAAGAGTGCTTGTCTTGGAATTCTGCTTCTTAGAGTAGAGATTCTTCAAGTCATGTAGGAAACATTGTGAAAGTTTCGAGACCAACTTTAAAAGCTTAAGGAACAAGCATTCTTTCCATGTATTTCCTCTTGAGAAAAAAATCACAGAAGCATTTCACACCATTACCCTTAGGCTTAAAAATGTTCATCAAAATGGAGTGGGGGAGTGTGCTTTTGTTAGATTAATAATATTTGCATCCAATACACTGAATCTTACTTTAGAGGTAAGACTTTAATAGGGACACTGTAAATATTTGGTTTATTTGGCACTACTGTAAGTTCTGCTTTTACACAAAGCTCTTTGCTTATTATAAAGCAAAATAAAAACTAATCTCCTGTATGATTTATTTTTTACTCAGCCACTCCTTAATTAAACTGCCAAAAATTAAAGTGCAATATTGTATATTTTTAAGAACAAATTTAAAATATTATGCTGATGTTTATTGGATCACAAGAAATACAACTCTTACAGTAAAATAAAACTAGCAAAAAGATTAATAATCCTCTGGGGCGCCTGGGTGGCGCAGTCGGTTAAGCGTCCGACTTCAGCCAGGTCACGATCTCGCGGTCCGTGAGTTTGAGCCCCGCGTCAGGCTCTGGGCTGATGGCTCAGAGCCTGGAGGCTGTTTCCGATTCTGTGTCTCCCTCTCTCTCTGCCCCTCCCCCGTTCATGCTCTGTCTCTCTCCCAAAAATAAATAAACGTTGAAAAAAAAAATTAAAAAAAAAAAAAAGATTAATAATCCTCTAATTCCTGTCATTATTTTAAATTAAATTGGTGATGGTTTATAAAAGTCATTACAAAAATGATTTGTATATGTGAGGGATAAAAGTATAAAACTTAAATATTTGGACACACATAAAAATTAGATTATATGGATTATCATAGGCTGACATATTTAATATTCAGGGAACAAAACCTCTTCCAAGTTTCAAGTTTATTTTTTCTTTCATAGCATGCTAAGTCTTTTAGAAAAGAAGTGTGTGCCCTTTGAATAGTTGAACCATTTCATGGCTATTACCAAAATAAACTCAGAGGTCTAAATGAAGACTGCCTAACATTCTTCATGTTATCCATACCTCTTATTTTATTGCATATGGTACAGTGTAGAGTTTCCCAGCCATTGTTACATTATAGCACACACTGAAAATTACAAATTTTTGGCATACCTGAGGAGAGGTGCTAAATGATGCAGGTACTGGCAAGCAGGTTCTCTGTTCAAGATTTTTAAATTCCAAAATAATTTCTGAACTTAAGATATTTACAGAGAGAGCCAACAAACACTGTTTGGATTTAATTTTAGCAATGGTGAACATTTAAAAGGTGGTTTAAATATTTGAAAGATTTATTGTAAAATTTTATCACTATAAAAACCATTACCAGTGTCTTTTAGCATACTTGTTAACTAGTAATTATCCATAGGCATAATATTACAAAACTTTACATATTTTATGAATCATTCTTTTGTACATCATACACTATGTGAAAAACAGGAGTGAGAATTACAGGAACGTTTTTGGTGATGTTTGACTTTTTTCAATAAAGTGTTTCGAAATTAATAACTTAATTCCTCATTTATGTAGTTTGGAAATTAGGTCTGTTTTAAAAATGGGATTTCCTGCCACTTACCTTTAAAGTCAGTGTTTACAATTCTTTGGATTTTTATAGGTTATTCCATATCCCAAGGTCATTGTTCATTTATGTAGAACCCTAGAAATATGTAGACGAGTTTTAGGTGGCTTGAGTACGTTGAAATAATATGCCAACTTCTGTGTATAAATGAAATTGACTTGGGACAGGGAGTTGTGTTACATGGCTTTGTTCAGATGCCCAAAAGGATTCACTGCTGTAAAATGATTGGGCTTCTTCTCTGCCATTTTTGTTCTCCTTTACTCACCTACAATTAAGAGAAATTGCTCTTGGGGCACCTGAGTAGCTCAGTTGATGGAGCATCCGACTCTTGATTTCAGCTCAGGTCATGATCCCCAGGGTCGTGGGATCGAGCCCCACATTGGGCTCCACACTGGGTGTGTGTAGCCTACTTAAGATTCTCTCTCTCTCTAAAAATAAAAAGAATTAATTTTGTTGTTGTTGTTTAAAGAAATTGCCTTCTAACTTCCCTGAAATCATTCCAATTGGGAATTTTTGTATCTTTAGCATTTTTGGTGTCTTGGGAATATTGCATAATCATTCATTTGTAATCCTTTAAACATAGTCCTTAATAGTTAAAAGGACCACTATGCAAAAATATTTAATTTTGCTATTCTCTTACATCATGCCCATTTTTATAGAGGTAATTGAGAAAGAAATACAGCTGTCTCAAAATGTACCTTTTAAATAATTTACCCAAACTCAAGAGAGTATAGTTTAAAAGCATATTACACAAAAAAAGCCTATGAGAAGTATAAATTCAGAGTGATATTTATAGCAGTGAAGTAGCTAATCAAAGGATCCTACAAACAAAAGGTTAATTTTACATATACTGAAAATGATGAATCACTATATGAATCTTTGTAACATAAAACAAAAATTGCATCACTTTACATAACCTTCTTACTGGAAGAACCAGACACATTTGGTGATTTTACAAATCTTGTGCTCAAAATGTAACATGGAAGTTTTTACTATAAATTCTCTTTTGCAGTAATATATCTCACAGATTTATTTTCTTCTAACATTTTTCAGCATTTTCATGTTATTAGGAAGCAGAGATTTGCACTTCAAGTTTAGGTAAGTTTCTGTGGGAAATTCCACAATGAGTTGTCAATATTTAAGTGTTACTGTGTTAACTTATGGAATCCAGTAGGCGGTAAAACAGACTTACCCAAATAGTCTAATTTGATCTCAGTGTGTTAGACGTTTTCAGTTCTTTCCAGATAGTAGTTAATATAGCCTTGCTTTGTTGAATTTTTCTCTTATATGTCAATGATAGTAATAATAGAAAAATTAGAACCTACTTTGCTAATGATACAGTGATGTTGAACATTAACACTTACTTTAGATAGCCCTAGCTATATGCCTCAGTTGGGTGTCAAAAGCAGAGTTTTGTGTTTGTCAAAACTCATACGACTTGAATACTTAAGAGTTGTGTGTTTTGCTTCATATAAATTATACCTCAGTGAAAAATATTCAAAATAAAAACAGTTATATATGATAAAAAAGTAAAATATAAGTAATCCAAAATGCTACCATCTTTGAATGCACAACAGGGACTTCCAGTTTCCCCTGTAAAGTGCTTAGAAGCTGCCAAGTAAAAAACTGAACAGACTGAATCATCAACTCTTCTTGGATACAGAAGAAGAGAGAGGACACAGGGCAAACTGCTACCCCTAACACTGGGGAGATGGGTGAATATAGAGAGTTGGAACTTACTGGAGCAGAGACTCAAACACTGCGGGAGCCAGTGCAAGAGTAAGAAAACCTGAACTAGATTTAACAAATTGCTGGAGGCTAAGTGTAGACCACTGAGAGTTCAAAAGTCCAGGGGGACCCAGTCTTAGGGATCCCTACAATTTTGTGAAATTGACCACCTAGCTTCTCACAAGAAATATCGGGGAAAAATTCTCTTGTGCTTCCAGCAGGAGGAGAAAAGGGGCAATTTTCTCTCTTTTTTAAAGAATGCAAGCAAAGGAGGGCAAAGTGAGAGGGACAGAGGATCTGAAGCAGGCTCTGTGCTGACAGCAGTGAGCCCAATGTGGGGCTTGAACTCACGAACTGTGAGATGAAAACCTGAGCTGAAGTTGGACGCCCAACCGACTGAGCAACCCAGGTGCCCCAGGGACAATTTTCAAATATGCCAGGATATTCTGGTCTTCTCCTAACTTTAGGAAAAACTAGTTAATCAGAATGTCACCTGCAGGGGTTTTCTCAGAGTCTAACAGAGGCTAATGTACAAGAAGGAAAGTACCAAACTTATAGTCAGTTCAACTCTTATGTGTAGGAGAAGGGACCCAAGTTCAGTCCACTCCACCCACCCTGTCCCACCTAATGAGGGAGAAAAAATCTAAGAAAGACACTTAAGTTTGTCCAGAGGCATGGGTTTACTAAAATAAGGACCTATCAAAAGGAGTATAGAACACTTCCCCTTCCACTATACCACATTGCCACATTTTAAAAGACCTATTTGTAGCACTTCCTTTTACCCACTACATCATATCTGGCTACCAAGAAAAATTAGAAGGCATACTAAAAGGCAAAAAGCAAAACAAAACAAAACAAAAAACCCCACACATTACAATTTGAACAGATACAGCATCAGAAACAGACATGGCAGGATGTTGGAATTATCAGACCATGAGTTTTAAAAAATTATGTTTAATATGTTTAGGGCCCAAATGGATAAAGCAAGAATAGATGGGTTATGTAAGCAAAGAGAAGGAAATCATAAGACTAAAGAGAAATGCTGGAGATTTAAACAACAAAAACTAACAAATGAGAAATACCTTTCATGAGCTTATTAGTATACTGGACATGGCTGAGGAAAGAATCTCTGAGCTTGAGGTTATTTCAGTAAAAATCTCGAAAGCTGAGAAGCAAAGAGAACAAAGACTGAGGAAAACAGAACCATATCTAGGGACAGTGGGACAACTACAAAAGGTTTGTAATGTACATGTATAGAAATACCAGAGGGACAAGAGAGAAAGAAAGAAAAAATATTTGAAGTTATGACAGAATTTTCCCAAATTAATATCAGACACCAAACCATGGATTGAAGAAGCTCAGGATTACCAAGTAAGATAAATACCAAAAAATTATACTGAGGCATGTCATTTTCAAACTTCAGAAAATCAAAGATAATGAAAACAACCTGAAAGAAACTGAAGGAAAAACATTATAGAGGAACAAAGATAAGAATTACACCTGACTTGCGCCTAGGTGGCTCAGTTAAGTGTCCAACTCTTGATTTCAGCTCAGGTCATGATCTCACAATTTGTAGGATCAAGCCCAAAGTCAGTCTGTGCATTGACAGTGCAGAGCCTGCTTGTGATTCTCTCTCCCTCTCTCTCTGACCTTCACCCCTCCCCCTCTCACAAAATAAATAAACATTTAAGGGAAAAAAAGAATTACACCTGATTTGTCGTCAGAAATCCTGCAAGCAAGAAGAATGGAGTGAAAGTGCTGAGAGAGGGGCACCTGCCAGGCTCAGTCAGTGGAGCATGCAACTTTTGATCTGTGGGCTGTGAGTTTGAGCCCCACATTGGGTGTAGATATTACTTAAAAGTAAAATCTTTTGGGGGCACCTGGGTGTGTCAGTCGTTTAAGTGTCCAACTCTTGATTTCAGCTCAGGTCATGATCTCACAGTTCATGGGATCAAGCTCCGCATTGGACTCTGTGCTAGCAGCACGAAACCTGCTTCAGATCCTCTGTCTCCCTCTCTCTCTCTCTCTCTGCCCCTCCCCTGCTCATTCTCTGTCAAAAATAAACAAACTTTAAAAAATAAAAAAATTTTAAAAGATGGGCGTGCCTGGGTGGCTCAGTCAGTTGAGCATCCAACTTCAGCTCAGGTCATGATCTCGTGGTTCATGAGTTTGAGCCCCACACTAGGCTCACTGCTGTCAGAGCCTGCTTTGGATTCTCTGTCTCCCCTTCTTTCTTTGCCCCTCCCCCGCTTGCTCGCTCTCGCTCTCTCTCTCTCTCTCTCTCTCTCTCAAAAATAAACGTTTCTAGGAGGAGCCAAGATGGTGGAACAGCGTGGAAGTTTTTTGTGTGTCTCGTGTCCATGAATTACAGCCAGACCAACACTAAACCATCCTGCACACCTAGAAAACTGATCTGAGGATTAACACAACAATCTGCACAACCTGAAGCACAGAATTCAGCAGGTATGCGGTGTGGAGAGGTGAACTTGGGGAGAGAGAACCTGTGGAGGGCAGGGAGCCGCTTTTGCCTGAGGAGAGAGGATGGAGATGGGGGTGGGGGTAGAATATGGGAAAAGCACACCTCCCCAAAAGCAGCTGGAGAGAAAGTGGAAAATTGAAAATAGCCACAGGGACTGAAAAAGGGAGAAACAAAAAGGGAGAGGGTTTAAATTCCATTAAGACTATAAACGGGGAGCACAGAGAGTCTGCAACTCCAGAGCTCAATACCTGATGATGGTCTGGTGGGAAGGGCGAATCCCCAGGAGTAGAGTGGGGACAGTGAGGTTCTCAGGCCACACAGGGAGAAGCAGTTCCACTGCTGGAAAGACATTTGGTAGAGGCTGTGAGGCCACCTGGGCCCAGCAGACCCCAGAGAAAAGCCACATTTGCTGGTGCTGGAACAAGGTCGTTGGGGGTGAAGGCTGGTGCCAGATGTGTGTTGTGATTCTCCATAATCCCTGAGGCACTGCTGCTACACTGTCTCGTGAACTTTTTCTAGGGCAGGCTGGTACCTGGCCACAGTTTCTGGGCATCGGCAGCAGCACGGTCCCACAAGCATTCCTGGGTGCGAATGACACCCAGCCATTGCTCTGTGAGACCCTCCGCAGAGGACTGGAGTGGATCAAAGCCGCAGTCCCTCAGGAGTGGGGGGGGGGGGCTGGGAAGGCAGCCACATCTGAGACAAAACTCAGGAGGGAGGTGCTGCCTGGGGCTTGGTCACTGACAGTGTGGAAGCGGGGAGTGGACAGAAGCCAAAAATGAAGGACAGGTGCGTGATTGTTGATGGGGAGAACAGAGTTCTGAAACTAGAGACTGGGTAGCTGGGTGATAACATTTTCACTGCTCCTGCTCATGCACATATGCACCTACAAGCGCCACAACAATCCACCCCAGGAGGCTAGCAGAGCCATCTAGTGGAGAACAGAGCCATTACACTAAGCCCCACCCAACTGGGCCAACCTTGCTCTTCAAGAACACAAGTCTCACTACCTGTTTAGTTTATGGGCTATAAAGTACTTCATAGTTTGACTCCTAGGGGAAAATGAAGTAATTTCAGTCGTATTTCAGTCTGTTAGCTGGTCCAACTATTCAATTTTCTTTTTTTTTTTCAATTTTTATTAAAAATATTTTTCTTTAATTTTTTTCTACTATGTTTTTTCTACTGTATATTTTTCTACAATATTTTGTGTAAATTTTTTCAAATTCTATTTTACTTCCATCATTTAATTTTAGTCTACTTCAGTGTATTCATTTTTTCAAGTTTTCAAATGATTTCCTTTTTTTTTTTTTCTTTTTCCCCTTTTTTTCTCTAATCTATCAAGCCACTTTCAACACCCAGACCAAAACACACCTAGGAACTAGCACCATTTATTTTATTTATTTTGTGTGCGTGTGTTTTTTATTTTTTAATTTTAATATTTTTAACTTTTAATATTTTTAAATTGTAATTTTTCTACCTCATTAATTCCTTTTCTCCCTTCAAAATGATGAAACGAAGGAATTCACCCCAAAAGAAATAGCAGGAAGAAACGACAGCCAGGTACTTAACCAACACAGATACAAGCAAGATGTCTGAACCAGAATTTAGAATCATGATAATAAGAATACTAGCTGGAGTCAAAATTAGATTAGACTCCTTTCTGTGGAGATGAAAGAAGTAAAAGGTAGTCAGGATAAAATAAAAAGTGCTATAACTGAGCTGCAATCTTGAATGGATGCCGTGGCAGCAAGGATGGATGAGGCAGAACAGAGAAACAGTGATATAGAAGACAAACTTATGGAGAATAATGAAGTGGAAAAAAAGAGGGAGATTAAGGCAAAAGAGCACGATTTAAGAATTAGAGAAATAAGTGACTCATTAAAAAGGAACAACCTCAGAATCATAGGGGTCCCAGAAGAGGAAGAGAGAGAAATAGGGGTAGAAAGGATATGTAAGCAAATCATAGTGGAAAACTTTCCTAACCTGGGGAAAGACACAGACATCAAAATCCAGGAAGCACAGAGGATCCTCATTAGATTCAACAAAAACCGACCATCAACAAAGTGTATCATAGTCAAATTCACAAAAAGGCAGGGAGAGAATCATGAAAGCAGCAAGGGGAAAAAAGTTGTTAACCTACAAGGGAAGAGAGATCAGGTTTGCAGCAGACCTATCCACAGAAACTTGGCAGGCCAGAAAGGAGTGGCAGGATATATTCAATGTGCTGAATCAGGAAAATATGCAGCCAAGAATTCTTTATACAGCAAGGCTGTCATTCAAAATAGAAGGAGAGATACAAAGTATCCCAGACAAAAATTAAAGGAGTTTGTGACCACTAAACCAGCCCTGCAAGAAATTTTAAGGGGGACTCTCTGAGAGGTGAAAAGATGAAAAAATAAATAAATAAATACCAAAAGTAACAAAGACTTAAAAAGGACCAGAGAACACCACCAGAAACTCCCAACTCTACAAGCAACATATTTGCAATAAATTCATATCTTTCAATACTCACTCTAAACATCAATGGACTCAATGCTCCAATCAAAAGACATAGGGTAACAGAATGGATAAGAAAACAAGATCCATCTATGTGCTGTTTACAAGAGACCCACTTTAGACTAAAGACACCTTCAGATTGAAAGTAAGGGGATGGAGAACCATCTATCATACTAATGGTCAACAAAAGAAAACCGGAGTAGCCGTATTTATATCAGACAATCTAGACTTTAAAATAAAGACTGTATCAACAGATGCAGAAGGGCATTATATCATAATCAAGGGGTTTATCCACCAAGAAGACCTAACAATTGTAAACATTTATGTGCCAAAAGTGGAAGTACCCAAATATATAAATCAATTAATCACAAATATAAAGAAATTCATCGGTAGTAATACCATAATAGTAGGAGACTTCAACACACCACTCACAGCAATGGACAGATCATCTAATCAAAAAATCAACAAGGAAACAATGGCTTTGAATGACACACTGGGCCAGATGGACTTAACAGATATATTCAGAACATTTCATCCTAAAGCAGCAGAATATACATTCTTCTCCAGTGAACATGGAACGTTCTCCAGAATAGACCACATACTGGGACACAAATCAGCCATCAGCAAGTACAAAAAGATCGAGATCATACAGTGCATATTTTCAGACCACAACACTATGAAACTAGAAATCAACCACAAGAAAAAATTTGGAAAGGCAGCAAATACTTGGAGACTAAAGAACATCCTACTAAAGAATAAATGGGCTAACCAAGAAGTTAAAGAGGAAATTAAAAAGTATATGGAAGCCAATGAAAATGATAACACCACAACGCAAAACCTCTGGGACGCAGCAAAGGTAGTCACAAGAGGAAAGTATATAGCAATCCAGGCCTTCCTAAAGAAAGAAGAAAGATATCAGATATACATCCTAACCTTACACCTTAAAGAGCAGAAAAAAGAGCAGCAAATAAAACCCCAAACTAGCAGAAGACAGGAAAAAATAAAGATGAGAGCAGAAATTAATGCTATCGAAACAGATCAATGAAACCAGAAGCTGGTTCTTTGAAATAATTAACAAAATTGGTAAAACACTAGCCAGTTGATGAAAAAAAAAGGAAAGGACCCAAATACATAAAATCAAGAGTGAAAGAGGAGAGATCACAACCAACAGAAGAAATAAAAACAATAAGACAATATTATGAACAATTATATGCCAATAAAATGGGCAATCTGGAAGAAATGGACAAATTCCTAGAGACATATACACTACCAAAATTGAAACAGGCAGATAGATTTGAATGGACCCATAACCAGTAAAGAAATCGAATTAGTAACCAAAAATCTGCCAAAAAACAAGAGTCCAGGGCCAGATGGCTTTCCAGGGGAATTCTACCAAACATTTAAGGAAGAGTTAACACCTATTCTCTTGAAGCTGTTCTAAAAAAGAGAAATGGAAGGAAAAGTTCCAGACTCTTTCTATGAAGCCAGCATTACCTTGATTCAAAAACCAGACAGAGACCCCACTAAAAAGGAGAATTATAGACCAATTTCCCTGATGAACATGGATGCAAAAATCCTCAACAAGATATTAGCCAACCAGATCCAACAATACATTATAAAAATTATTCACCACGACCAAGTGGGATTTATACCTGGGATGCAGGGCTGGCTCAATATCTGCAAAACAATTAATGTGATTCATCACATCAATAAAAGAAAGGACAAGAACCATATAATCCTCTCAATAAATGCAGAGAAAGCATTTGACAAAATACAGCATCCTTTCTTGATAAAAACCCTCAAGAAAGTAGGGATAGAAGGAGCATACCTTGAGATCATAAAAGCCATATATGAACGACCCAACAACGCTAATATCATCCTCAATGGGGAAAAACTGACAGCTCTCCCCCTAAGGTCAGGAACAAGACAGGGATGTCCACTCTCGCCACTGCTACTCAACAGTATTGGAAGTCTTAGCCCCTGCAATCAGACAACACAAAGAAATAAAAGTCATCCAAATCGGCCAGGAAGAGGTCAAACTTTCACTCTTCACAGATGACATGATATTCTATATGGAAAACCCAAAAGATTCCACCAAAAAACTGCTAGAACTGATTCATGAATTCAGCAAAGTTGCAGGATATAAAGTCAATGCACGGAAATCTGTTGCATTCTTATTCACCAACAATGAAGCAACAGAAAGAGAAATCAAGGAATCGATCTCATTTACAATTCCACATAAAATACCTAGGAACAAATCTAACCAAAGAGGTGAAAAATCTATACATTGAAAACTATAGAAAGCTTATGAAAGAAATTGAGGAAGACACAAAAAAATGGAAAAAGATTCCATGCTCCTGGATAGGAAGAACAAATATTGTTAAAATGTCGATACTACCCAAGGCAATCTACATATTCAATGCAATCCCTATCAAAATAACAGCAGCCTTCTTCACAGAGCTAGAACAAATAATCCTAAAATTTGTATGGAATCAGAAAAGACCCCGAATAGCCAAAGCAATCTTGAAAAAGAAAACCAAAGCAGGAGGCATCACAATCCTGGACTTCAAGCTGTATTACAAAGCTGTAATCATTAAGACAGTATGGTATTGGCACAAGAACAGACACTCAGATCAATGGAACAGAGTAGAGAACTCAGAAATGGACCCACAAACGTGTGGCCAACTAATCTTTGACAAAGCAGGAAAGAATGGCCAATAGAATAAACACAGTCTCTTCAGCAAGTGGTGCTGGGAAAAGTGGACAGCGACATGCAGAAAAATGAACCTGGACCACTTTCTTACACCATACACACAAAAAAACCCTCAAAATGGATGAAAGACATAAATGTAAGATAAGACAGGAAGCCATCAAAATCCTTGAGGAGAAAGCAGGCAAAAACCTCTTTGATCTTGGCCACAGCAACTTCTTACTCAACACGTCTCCAGAGGCAAGGGAAACAAGAGAAAAAATGAACTATTGGGACCTCATCAAAATAAAAAGCTTCTGCACAGCAAAGGAAACAATCAGCAAAACTAAAAGGCAACCGACAGAATGGGAGAAGATATTTGCTAGCGACATATCAGGTAAAGGGTTAGTATCCAAAATCTATAAAGAACTTCTCAAACTCAACACCCAAAAAACAAATAATCCAGTGAAGAAATGGGCAAAAGACATAGACACTTCTCCAAAGAAGACATCCAGATGGCCAGCTGACACATGAAAAAGTGCTCAACATCACTCAAATACAAATCAAACCACAATGAGATACCACCTGACACCTGTCAGAATGGCTAACATTAACAACTCAGGCAACAACAGATGTAGGCGAGGATGTGGAGAAAGAGGATTTCTTTTGTATTGGTGATAGGAATGCAAACTGGTGCAGCCCCTCTGGAAAACAGTATGGAGGTTCCTCAGGAAATTAAAACTAGAACTACCCTATGACCCAGCAATTGCAGTACTAGGTATTTAGTCAAGGGATACAGATGTGCTGTTTCAAAGGGACATTTGCACCCCAATGTTTATAGCAGTGCTATCAACAATAGCCAAAGTATGGAAAGAGCTCAAATGTCCATTGATGGATGAACGGATAAAGAAGATGTGGTATATATATATACAAAGGAGTATTACTCGGCAATCAAAAAGAATGAAATCTTGCCATTTGCAACTACATGGAGGGAACTGGAGGGTATCGTGCTAAGTGAAATTAGTCAGAGAAAGATAAAAATCATATGACTTCACTCATAGGAGGACTTTGAGAGACAAAACAGATGAACACAAGGGAAGGGAAGCAAAAATAATATAAAAACAGGAAGGGGAATAAAACATAAGAGACTCTTAAATATGTAGAACAAACAGAGGGTTATGGAGGGGTTGTGGGAAGGGGGATGGGCTAAATGGATAAGGGGCATTAAGGAATCTTCTCCTGAAATCATTGTTGAACTATATGCTACCTAATTTGGATGTAAATTTAAAAAGATATACTTATAAAATTAAAAAAAAAACACAGAAGAGACAGAGAATAAACATCTGGGTTTTGATTGAAAAAAAACATTTAAAAAATTTTTTTAAAAGTTAAAAAAAGTGCTGAGAAAAAAAAAAAGAAACAACCCTACCAGCCTAGAATTCTGTACCCTATCAAATTATCCTTCAAAAGTGAAGTAGAAATGAAGACTTTCTTAGACAAAAATTGAGGTAATTTTTTTCCCATAGACCTGCTTTGCAAGTAATTTTTTGAAAGAAGTTCTTTAGAGCAAAAGAGAGTAACATAGGTTAGAAATTCAGATTTACATAAAGAAAGTAATAGCATTGGGGCACCTGGCTGACTCAACCAGTTGAGCATCTGATTCCAGTTCAGGTCATGATCTCATGGTTCTTGAGTTTAAGCCCCACACTGGGATCACTGCTGTCAGCAGGAAGAGCCTGCTTCCGGTCCTCTGTCCCTCGCTCTGTGCCCCTCCCCACTTGCACCCTCTCAAAGATAAATAAAACATTAAAAAAAAAAAAAAGGAATAGCTTCACAGAAAGAATAAAAGAAGGTGAAATAAAACTTTTATTTTTATTCTTTTTTTGTTTTAATGTTTATTTTTGAGAGAGAGAGAGTGACACAAAGCACAAGCAGGGGAGTGGCAGAGAAAGAGAGGGAGACACAGAATCCAAAGCAGGCTCCAGGCTTCAAGCTGTCAGCACATAGCCCCACTCAGACCCCAACCCATGCACTGTGAGATCATGACTGAGTGAAATCAGAAGCTCAACCAAGTGAACTACCCAGGTGCCTTATTCTTATTCTTAATTGATCTAACAGATAACAGTTTGTTCAAAATAATAGCAACAATGTATTTGATAATATGCATATGTATATATTATATACATATGCTTATTTATGCCTTAAGATAAGTAAAATGAATGACGTCAATGATACAAGAGACAGAAGGGAAGAAGTCAGATTATTTTGTTATTATAAGATATACTGAGGTACTTCACTGTACTGTGAAGCAGTACAGTGTTATTTAAACATGAATTTGGATTAGTCGTAAATGAGTATTGCAAACTCTAGGGCAATCACTATAAAAAGAGGGGAAAAAAGAAATATAGCTGGTATGCTAAAAAAATGGAATCAGTTAAAATCACAAAAGGCAGAAAAAGAATAGAAAACAAAAATAAGAACAAGGAAAAGGCAACAAATAGAAAATAGTAACAAATATGGTTAAGTATTAATCCAATATATCAATAATCACTTTAAACATAAATGGCCTAAATGGCCTAAACATAAATGGCCTAAATGCACAGATTGTCAGAGTAGATTAAAAAAAACAAACTAGATTCAACTATATGTTGTCTATAAGGAGTTTACTTTAAATATAAAGACACATACAACAAATTAAAAGTAAATGGATGGAGAAAACTACACCATGCTAACACTAACCAAAAGAAAGCAGGAGTAACTATATATTAACTTCAGACACAGCAGATTTCAAAGTAAAGAAATTTATCAGGGATAAAGAAGGGAATTACATAATGATAAAGGAGTCAATTCTCCAGTATGACATAACAGTCTTTAATGTAAATGTTCCTAACAAAAGAGTGTCACATTACATTAGGCAAAAACTGATAGAACTGCAAGGAGAGACAGATGAATCCACTATCATAGTTGGAGACTTCAACACCCCTTTCTCAGAAATGGACAGATCCAGCAGGCAGGAAATCAGTGAGAACATAGTTGAACTCAAAAACACCATCAATCCACTGGATGCAATTGACATCTATAGACTATTTCATCCAACAACAGTAAATACATTCTTCTCCGGCTCACATGAAGCATTCGTCCATATAGACCAAATTCCGGGCCATAAAACACACCTTGTCAAATTTATAAGTATAGAAATCATACAATGTCTGCTCTAAAATCACAAGTAAACTAAAAATTAATAACATAACCAAAATAGATGGAGATTAAACAACACACTTATAAATAACACGTGAATCAAAGAAGAAATTTCAAGAGAAACTTTAAAATATTTATGTGGATCCTGAGAAACTTAACAGGAACCCATGGGGGAGGGGAAGGAAAAAAAAAAAAAAAGAGGTTAGAGTGGGAGAGAGCCAAAGCATAAGAGACTGTTAAAAACTGAGAACAAACTGAGGGTTGATGGGGGGTGGGAGGAAGGGGAGGGTGGGTGATGGGTATTGAGGAGGGCACCTTTTGGGATGAGCACTGGGTGTTGTATGGAAACCAATATGTCAATAAATTTCATATATATAAAAAAAAATAAAATAAAACTCAAAAAAAATATTTTGAACTAAATGAAAATGAAAACACAACTTACTGAAATGTGTGGGATATAATGAAGACAGTGCTGAAAGGAAAATTTATAGCATTGGATACATATATTAGAAAAGAAGAAAGATCCAAAATCAATAATCTAAGTTTCTACCTGAGGAAACAATGGAAAGAAGCACGTAAGCAGAAGAAAAGAAATAATAAAAATGACAGCAGAAATCAATGAAATTGAATACAGGAAATCAACAGAGAAAATCAATAAAACCAGAAGCTGATTCTGTGAAAAAACCAATAAAGTTGATAAGCCTCTAGTCAGGCTAACTAAGAAAAGGAAAGAGGGATGCCTGGGTAGCTCAATCAGTTGAGTGTCCCTTGATTTCTGCTTAGGTTGTGATCCAGTGTCATGGAATTGAGCCCCATATTAGGCTCAGTGCTCAGCACAGAGCCTGCTTGGGATTCTCAGTCTCTCTCTCCCTGTGCCCCTCATCCCCACTCACATGTTCTCTCTCTCTAAAAAAAAAAATAAATAAATAATTTGTGATGTTCAGTTATATTCCATAATAATAAAGTGTAAGTATTCATAGCAATGTAACAATGAGAAGCAATGAAATTTTGGGGCACCTGGGTGAATCAGTCGGTTGAGTGTCCTACTTTGGCTTGGTCATGATTTCTGGGTCTGTGAGTTTGAGCCCCGTGTCAGGCTCTGTGCTGACAGCTCAGAACCTAGAGCCTGCTTGGGATTCTGTGTCTCCCTCTCTCTCTGACCCTCCCCCCACTCATATTCTGTCTCTCTTTCTCAAAAACGAATAAACGTTAAAAAAATCAAAAAGAAGCAATGAAATTTTGACTTTCGATATCATCATTTTCAGAGAGTTTGCAACGTGCAGTAATGCACTGAATACTTAAGACTTTAAATGCTATTCTTATGTTTAATATATTTTAAATATTGTGTTAAATATGTAAAAACCTATTAGGTTTTCCTGGACTTGGTTGATATAAAACTCCATTATTACTTTGTTATGGAAATGAATTGTTTTGGTTAACTGATTAACCAAGACCTTAATATATATATGAGTACCTTTTTGTGAATTGATTCTATCTTAAAATATAAGGCCATCACCAGAACTTTCCATCTAAAATAGTATCCATAACCACAGAATTGTTGTACAAAAGTTTTAACATCCTTTTGCTGTTACAAGTTGATTTAGGCTCCAGCAAAGCATTTTTATCACCTCAACACTAACAAAGATTATATTCCCCCAGAAAAACAAACTCTGAGGTGTTTTGTCAACCCTAGTAAATATTGAAAAGAATGGCTTCAATTACTTTTATTCCACCACCTGGGTCCTCTTCAAACCATGGAATACATGAGGACAGGTAACTGTACCAAGTAATGTTACAGGATTTTATTCCTCAATACCCAGGATTCGTTGTCTCGCCGATTCAAAGAATGAAGAGGTGGACACAAAATGAGAAGCAGGCAAAAGTTTATTCGAGTATAAGATTAGAAAGTAAGAATAGTAGGAAAGCTCTCTTTACAGAGAGGGGATATTCAAAAATGAATGCCCAAGGACTATAGGCAAGGGTCGTTGTTTTATAAGGTTGTGGTCAGCCCTCCTGTTCCTCTTCCCTTCCCCCTTGTTCCTTGTTGCTTTCTACCCTTATTGGCTGTATAACTCTAGGTGCTGGGTTGTCCATTTCTGATTGGCTCGTTTCCATTGTATGAGGGGTGGTCTATGGCCAAACTGTTCCTTGTGGGTCATAGGTTTTATGGTCTACTTATTTTTAGTCCTGTCTTTTGTCAAATTCCTGAGGGAACCTGAGGAGGAGTAGGTGGTGTCTGTTACATTCTTAAGATGAACCTTCTTGCCTGGGGGAGGAGGAGTGGTTTTGCTGTGGTCAAACACTCCCAGCATTGTTCCAAAACATGTCTTTCCCCACCCAGAGACCTCAGGTCCTAATCCTTTCTCTTTCTGCCTATTTTATCCTTTTATATTTTATATTTGTTTCCTATCATAGTAATGCTAATGGGGAAGGAGTCAGCACAAGTTTTAAGTTTGTTTTGGTAACAGCTTTATTGAGATTTAGTTCCAATACCATACAATTCACCAATTTAAAGTGTACAATTCACTGGCTTTTAGGTTTTTGAGTCATGCAACTAACACTACAATCAATTTTAGAACATTGTCATCACCTCAAAAAGAAATCTTAAATGGTTGGATAAACCAAATGCCATATATACATACAATGGAATATTATTCCATCTTGCAAAGTTAGGAAATGCTACAACATAGATGAACCTTGAAGACATTTTGCTAAGTGAAATAAGCCAGTCACAAAAAGTTAAGGACCTCACTTATATGAGGTTCCTACTAGAGTAGTCAAATTCATAGACACAGAAGGTAGAATGGAGGTTGTCAAGATCTGATAGAAGGTGGTAGGTGTGGTGGGGTGGGTAAAGGGAGTTACTATTTTATGGGTACAGAGTTTCATTTTATTTTATGTTGTGTATATTTTACCAAAATTAAAAAAAAAAATCTGGGGCACCTGGGTGGCTCAGTCAGTTAAGCGTCCAACTCTTGATTTCAGCTCGGGTCATGATCTAACAGTTAGTGAGTTCGAGCCCTGATTGGACTGTGTGCTGACAGCACAGAGTTGGCTTGCGATTCTTTCTCCCTCTGCCCCTCCCCCACTTGAGGGCGCTTATGCCAGGAGGCAATACACTTTCTCTTTCATAATAAATAAATATTTAAAAACCTGTTTAAATAAATAGAAATCCTATACCCGTTAGCCGTCAGTCTCCATTTCCCCTCAAGTCTAAGCAAACACTAATGTACTTTCTGTACAGATTTGCCTATTCTAGACATTTCATACAAACGGAATCATACAATACTTGGCCTTTTATTTCTGGCTTGCTTTGCTTTGCATAGTGTTTTCAAGGCTCATCCATGTTGCAGCATGTATTAGTACACCATTCCTTTTAAAGGTCAAATAACATTCCATTATAGGGATATACCACGTTTTATTTATCCATTTATCACTTGTTTCCACTTTTGGGCTATTATGAGTAATACCATGAACATTTTATGTGTTAGTCTTCATGTGAACATATGTTTTAAAACCCCTCATTATACGTGGCAGGGACTTGTTTGATCATATAGTAATCCCACCTTTGAGGTAGTCCCAGAATGTTTTCCAAATTGATGACACCATTTTGCATTCCCAGCAGGAGAGTTCTCAGTAAACAAACAAACAACCAACCATGGACACCCTTGGTTGTGTTCAAAACCTTGGTTGTTGTTAAAACAAGAACTAGCAAAAGTTTGTTATCTTTCTCCCTCTTTTTTGCCTTGCACCGAGGGATACATGGTGATTTAATTAAAGGAGGTGGAGGATGACTCGATAATCACCCTGGCTAAGCGTTGCGGGGGCTTGGGGTGGGGGGGGCGGTCCCGGGCGGTCCCAGCAGCCCTCGCGCAACTAACGTCAGAGAGGTGAGCGCATGCGCGTGAGGATCACGTTGTGTGTTTGTCCTCAGGTGGCGCTCGCCTGGTGCAGCTCGCTCGGTGCGTGAGGAGAGGGTTCTATGTGCTGCTGGGCAGGGGTTCCTCTCACTGGAGGCTGCTGATGTGGGTGAGAGAGGTCGTGGATCCCAGGGTGTGAGGCCAGATTCGCTTTTATCTGCTTTGTGAGGTGTTTTTCTGCTGACGCCGCAGGGGGAGAAGACCTGACCTCCTTTGCCTATTCTAAGTGAACTAAACCTTGAGTTCTTTGGAGTATGAGAACATTTGTAGAATTTTATCCCCGTTCGTTTATTTAATGCTTTTTCACTGGCTTCCATGTCGTGTCTCTACTTTTCCTTTCCAAAAAGTGCATCCACTCCCAGGACTTCTGCTTTACACAGGTGATACCCAGAGGTTTGTCGCTAGCTTTTTTTTTTTTTCCCCCTAAGCTGTTAAAAGTCCAGGCCCTGATTTACGTGGTCCTAGTGCTTATATATATCTGGGTGGCCTAAGAAGCCATCAGAATTAGAGCATCTCACATGAACTTTGCATTACCATTTTCCTGCTCTTTTTCGGGGTCCCGTATTTCCGTTAGAGCAGCATCATCCACACCCATTTTGAAAACTCACAGGCTGGTCGCCATGAAATCTTTAAAAGTCTAGAATACATCTGCTCCAGTTCATTTCATTCCTAATGCCCTAGATTGGGCCGTACATCTCTTAGGACTATATCAGTAGCTAGAAACTGATTATCATCTCTTCCTCTATCCAACCCATATTCCACAATAGCAGTAGGCATTGATTACCAACACAAAAATCTGACCATATTTTTCCCTGTTAAAAACTTTGATGGATTTTTTTTTTTTTGCCTGTGTAATCATAACGGACTTCAAACAGTTATAATCTGATTGAGACTCACCCAACCGTTTCATTATCAATGGACTCTCTTCATTCAGCCCCAGAAACCTTATGTTCAGATGAAGCACAGATGAAATGTTCTGAACACAACATATACTTTAAGATCATTGTATTTATGGCCACTGAGAAACTCTGAACTTTTCCCCCTATATAATAGCAAAAGGACAGTCTCAATTACTTTACTTTGGTAAGTGGCCTGAGTTCCAAGTAGTAGGGGTATGGATTCAGTAGTGTAGGTCTATTAATTAGGGTACCAGGGGTTTACCCCTGTCTTTGGAAAAGTCCTCCTGTCTTCACCTCTCCTCCAATTAAATCTTTATCAAATGCCACCTTTAAAGTAGAATTCATTGTTTTTTCCCTATGACCCACTGTATTAAATCAAAATGTCCTATACCAATAGAAAACATTATGACCCCTACACAAGGACGATGCTGTTTTAGGAACTATTTAATACATCATGTTTCTTTTGTACTCCTTAGTACATTAATATTTCTTTTATAGCAAGTTTATAGTAAGTTTTTTACATGTCCATCATCCCTTTCTTTACTTTCTGAACAATAGGAATCATATTTTACTCATCTTTGTAGCCCCAGTGCCTATGACAGTCTAGTATCTAATAAATACTAAATGCCCAATAAATATTTGATGATGAATAGATGTGATGGTCATCTGACTTCTCCAAATTGGCATCTCCTTGATGGCATGATCCAATCCTGAATCATTTTATCCCTAGTACCTAATACAATTATTGATATATACTGTTCCAATTGCTGATTGCTATCTTTAAATGAATTTTCCAAATTCCATTCTCATTACCAAGGTTTAATATTTTATGTTGGTTACTGATAAAAGATTTAAGGCCAGAAGAGGTCTTATCATCTAGTACAACCCTTTCATTTCCTGCAGATGAAGATACTGAGCCAAGATAGCCCAGGTGATTGCCCCATACAACTAGGAAATGCTAGATCTAGGACTAAGTTTTCAGATTTTTTAGTTTAACTACTCTTTACTTAGGTTGAATTTTTGTAACAACTTTTACCACTTTCATTTTTTAAACACCCCCTGCAAGGGGACATCATCTAATATTTATTTCAACAACCATTTTTTGGGAGCACCTACTCTGTAAAGAGACAGTTGAGGTTCCTGTTCTTAAGTTTGAAATCTTGTGGAGAATCTCATAACCTACTGTTGATAAAAAATATTATTGAGAGCAAAACTTTGTTTTCTTTTGCGTAGGAATTTTAAGTTGGCAATTTTACCTTATTTCATTTCACTCTCAGTTTTAAGTATAACAGTGTGTAAGATTTTATTAGAGATCGTGAGGTGTAAATTCTGATTTATTTTATCTCTAGGTATTCTCATTTTTTCTGTGTGTTTCACCATCGGTACTCTTTACCAGCAGTTGTTTAATCAATTTGTAATAGAGAAGACTCAGTAGGAGAAAATGTCAAATCTAAAAATGAAAGAGGCCGCCCTTATCTATCTTGACAGAAGTGGAGGCCTCCAAAAGTTTATAGATGATTGCAAGTTCTACAATGGTATGTTCAGCAAAGGTGACTGTATATTTTAGAAACTTTAAAATTCCTATGTGCAGCTATTCTCATTTTTATGTTTGTATTTTTACAGATTCAAAACAAAGTTATGCAGTCTATCGATTCAGTATTTTAATAAATCCCTCTGATATTGTTGAATTGGATGCTGAACTTGGAAATTACATTTTACACCAGCCACTAAAAGCTGCTCAAGTTTTTCAATCTGTAAGTTAAAGAAAGAAATAATTTTATGCCACATGGCATTTTTGGTAACTTTGTTTGTTTGAAATTACAGGTCTGTTTTATTGCTGTTAAGACTCTTTCACTAATTGGACAATTACAGACTGAAGCTCAAGTAAGTTTTCGTTAAATTTAACAAAGAAAACCAAGGTAAAATAGTTTGAATGTTACTTGTAAATAAATATTTTATATTCAATTTTGTTTATTCATATTTTATTTATTATTTTTAAATAATAAACAATATTTTGTTTATTTTAAAAAGTACTACATTTCTTTCAGATTCAATAGACCATCTTAAATACACATCTTTATTTCCTGTATTATCACTTATAACATTAAATATTTTTATAATAAAACATTTCAAACATACCCTAAAATAAAGAGAGTAATACTGTAAACCTCCATATTATCTGTCAGTCAGATCTAATAGTTTGTAATATATTGCCATACCTGCATCATCTTTTCCCCAAAATATTTTAAAGCAAATCCCAGACATCCTTATGTCCCACCTACATACTTTACTATCAACCTCTAAAAATTGTGGACATTTTTCTTATATAACCGCAATGTCACTATGACCCTTTACAAAATAACAATGATTTTTTGGTATCATCTAATATCCAGTCTATATTTAAATTTACCCAATTGGGCTCTCAAGAGTGTCTCACAATTTATTTGTTCAAATCAGGATCAAAACAAGGTCTACACATTATAATTGGTTTTTATATCTTATTAAATCCTTTTTCATCTAGAGCAATTTCCTCCCCCTTCCTTCTTATACCATTGGAATTTTGAAAAACCTAGATAATTGTCCTGTACAATGTCTCATAATCTGGATTTGTCTGATTATGTTTTGTGGAATTTAAAAAAAATTTTTTAATGTTTATTTTTGAGAGACAGAGACAGAGACAGAGCATGAGGCGGGGAGAGGCAGAGAAAGAGGCACACACACAGAATCCGAAGTAGGCTCCAGGCTCTGAGCTGTCAGTACAGAGCCTAACGCAGGGCTCAAACTCACAAGCCATGAGATCATGACCTTAGCGAAAGTCGAATGCTCAACTGACCAATCCACCTAGGTGCCCCATGTTCTTGTGTCATTTAACTTACTCTCCCGTACCCCATTTTTCTGGAAAAAGGGAATTTGCTCTTAAAACTTGCTTAAATTCAGATTCAACTCATTTTGACAAGAATACATCATATTTAGTGCCATGTATTTCATATTGTGTTACATTAGGAGAAATACACTCTCTGTTGTCCACTTTTAGTAATCCCACAATTGATTAGTAGGTTTGGGTGATGTCAGTCTGATCTCTTCAGTATACAGTCTCCCATCAACTTCTACCTAATAGTTTTTGCAGCCACTGATGACCATTGCCTAGAATCCATTATTTTATTAAAGTTGCAAAATTGTGATTTTTTTCTAATTTTAGCAACCTTTCTGAACTTATTAACTGAAATTATTCTATAACAGAAGTTTTCTCTCATCAACTATTTGGTCACCCTGAAATATACTTTGTACCAGAAAGGCAGAATAAATGGTTGGTTCTTTCCATTTATAAATTTTCAGAGAATAATGAGTTGAAATCATTATTTTGTGAGCCTCTAATGATGACCAGTAATTTTTTGGGTTTTGTTTTTTATTTTTTTATTATGAAAAATTCATGAATTTAAAATATATCTGACATCTGATATATTAATATATCTGATGTGTTTAATATATTTAAAATATATCTGATATATTTCAATGAATCTTTGTCATTCCTTTTGATGTTTATTTTATCCTACCTTTGGTCACTGGGAGTCCCTTAAAGCTGGCTTTTATGTCCTTTTGACAGATCCCATGTTTTAGTTTTTTGTAATTCCCTTGGTTTCTGGCACAAGGAGATACAGCAGGTCCATCTGGTATATTTTCCACCCCAGACCTGGAGTCAGCCATTTCTCTTAAGCAGCTTAGGTTCCTTTTGGTGAGAAATTGTATTTAAGAGATCACAATCTGGGCACTAGAAGAGTTCATTACTATTGGGTTGTCATTCTTTTACAGGTCTTTTCGATGGATATAGTCAGGAAATGTGTGGTTTTAAATAAAAATAATGAGTTCATAATGATATTTCCAATTAAAATGTAAGATTTAAGGGTTTTGCATCTTTAATTTTATATTTAAATCTTTTTTCTTATGCTTACATTTTGTTTCCTAATAACACTAACAAATCATTTATTTGATTTACTCCACAAATATGCTTATTATAATGTAATGCAAGTGCAATTAGATCTGCAATTTTATTAATACCATTTTTTACATTCTTATTAGATTAATATAGTGCTGAAGTTAACACATTTACCTCCTCTGCGAAGTTATAGTCTTGATCTTTGTGAATTTCCACTTGATTATGCATCTCAAAGATTTTATATGATGCAAGGTATTGTGATTGCAATGACAACTGTAACCAAGTACACACAAGGTGCAAGATTTCTTTGTTCAGATGAAGCATGCCCTCTGTCGAAAGGTAGATATAAAAATGTAAAATCAAAATACCAAGCAATTATTGTTTAATCCTAAATCAGGTTTATCATTAGTTATGAAACATTCATAGAGTAGAAAGAATGGAATAAAACTTGTTGTCTTATGTTTGTACGTTTATTTTGCATGATCTTGAAGTACATTCTCTCTTCCCCTCTTTTTTCCCACAGTTTAACAGTGCTCTTGGATTACTGAAGTACTTGTTTTCACACATTGTTTCATGACTGTTTGGTCATGCTGTTTCCTCTCCATGTAGTGTCCTCTCTCAGACCTTTGCCTTAACTTCAGTTCAGTCCTTCTCAGGACATCTTTTCCATTCATCTCCACTTATCATTGGGTTGGATGCCATTCTCTCTTCTCTCTGGACAGTCCAAATGAAAACCACATATTGAAATTATCTGTTTCTTATTGCTGCCTTTTGAAACTGTGTGTTTATGTATCCATATCACCAGTGCCTTAACACAGTACCTGCCAAGAAAGAGCCATGCAATAAATGTTAATTGAACTTCTCAGGAACCCATGTGCAAAATTGAGTTAATTATGCTTTGAATTAGATTAATTGTAAAGGATTGAAAATGGATAGCTAAATCTAAAAGTAAATTTAGCTTTCCTTTGTTTACTTTTAGGATTTGAGTATATAAGAGTGCATGTGCCTGGTGCTACTGAATCTGCAACAGTAAGAAATGACTTTTTGTGTAATCTGTGTTCATCTTCACTTCAAGAAGACAGAAAATTTAGAGTACTTGGTGGTAAAAATGCATTTACATTTTGCAATTATAAGTTTTAAAAGTGTTTTATATCTTAATGTGGAAATTAAATAGAATGTGTATTCAAATACCTAATTCTTTTTTTTGCTATTTGCCTTAAGATAAACAGATAGTTGAAATAATCACAGCAAAGGCACTTCATGCTTTTAAAGGATACTCCAATAACCAGCCATTTAGGTTTCAATCTCTTACAATTTTTCTAAGGGGTAAGTAAGTTTTGTGTGATCTAAAAGCAAATTGCTAAAAAATGTAAGACTATTGTTTATGACTATTGTTTATGTTTATTATATTTATGTTTGTTTATGACTATTTTATGTTTATGACTATTGTTTATGAGTTATAAATTGGTACTTCTATAGCTTAAGAATCATAGGTCTTTTTGAGAGTGTTTTAAAGAGTTATATTTTGCTAATATATTAATTATTCATTGATTCATACATTATTTACTTAAAAAGATATTAGCACCTTCTATGTCCCAGGCACTGTGCTAAGTCTCAGGGACACAATTACTTATGGTAAAGACCTCCCATTATTCTATGTTGTGTCTTATGTAAATATTGGGGTTCTTTTAGAATGTAAACTTCATGAAGGACATAGTTTTTTGTTTTTTGTTATTTTTTTTTTACTGCACATAGTAAAAACTTAATAAATATTTGTTTAAAAATGAATGAGGGTGCCTGGGTGGCTCAGTCAGTTAAGCATCTGACTTCGACTCAGATCATGATCTTATAGTTTGTGAGTTTGAGCCCCACTTTGGCTCAGCATTGACATTGTGGAGCCTGCTTCAGATTCTTTCTCTACCCCTCCCTCTCTCTCTCTTTCAAAAATAAATAAATAAACTTAAAAATAATGAATAAGCAGTGACATATGATTAATTGTTGAGAACTTCATGAGTAGAGACCTGTGAGTAGACTGAGTCTGCCATGGAGAAAATCATCAGTGTCAGTCACCCAGGAAAGAGATGGCTCTTCACTGAAAAGCCAGAACAAGTGAAAATGAGGGTGAGGCTCAGCCTCCTTTCTTGGGTTGAAATTTGAGGAATTAAACTGTTTGGAAAGAGAGAGCTTAGATGTCAACCGTGTATAGGAAACTCAAGATTTAGGAAAGTAGAGACTCAAACAAGAACTCTTTCCAGCATGGCCTGACAAGGATGAAGCAGGTATGTAAGCCCAGATGATAATGGTTCATTTTTATATAGCAGTTACTGTGTGCCAGGCACTGTTACATATTTTAACTCATTTAGTTGTAACCCTATCAAGTAAGTTCTATTGTTATCTCACTTTTACAATTTGGAAACTGAGGCACAGAGAAGTTACTTGTCCAAAGTCATATAGCTAGTACATGGCAGAGCCATGATTCAAATTCAGGCCTTCCAGCTTCAAAGTCTATGCTTTTATCTACTTAATTCTGTTAAATACCATATACAGACCATACAGTGTATAAATATAAGTGGCTATCCAACTTATATTTTAGTAGAAAACCCTTTCTTTAGATAAACTCTTTCATGGAACCTAAGTGAATTTTTAGAGATTAAATTAATAACAACAGGCCTTTTGGGGTTGATATTAGAAGAAATACCAAGACTTCCTGATCTCCTTGCTTTTCTCATGACCTTTCCTTGACCTCAGGATACATCTACCAAACTCTGTGATTCCATGGAACAGTTGAAAAATTGTTTGCTTTTATTTTCCCCTTGTAATTCATTCTGTATCCTTCAGTTAGTTGGTTTTGTTTTTGTTTTTGTTTTTTTGGGTTGGTTGTTTGGTTTGGTTTGGTTGGTTGGTTGTATTGTTTGGTTGGTTTGCAGTTTTTATTTTCCCAATTTTCAAGCCTGATTCTTCCCTTCCAGTCTACAGGGTACACCAATATGCTCTCTGAAACTCCCCCCCGCCCCCACCAAAAGGGTAGAGAGAGTAACAGAGAGAGGAGAAAAAAAATGATGGAGAAGATCAATGTTTGATCTTCTTCACAGAAAGAAGCTAATCCTGTTCCTCCTTATAAGTCCTTTTTTTCATAGCTTTATAACCACCCAACTTCCGTTTAATGGAGGATCAAGATTTTTAGTGTATGTTTGTAAGATAAATTTTGAATTTGTGCAAAAGCATTGCACAATCTGTAGGTATGAGAAGGGAAACCTAGCATAGTGCAAGGAGATAAGCAGACCTAGATGTGAATTTCAGTTCTGCTACTTACCATTTAGTAAATGCCTTCTGCAAATCACTTAATTTCTCAGTTTCTTTTTTTTTTTTTTAATTTTTTTTTTCAACGTTTATTTATTTTTGGGATAGAGAGAGACAGAGCATGAACGGGGGAGGGGCAAAGAGAGAGGGAGACACAGAATCGGAAGCAGGCTCCAGGCTCTGGGCCATCATCAGCCCAGAGCCCGACGCGGGGCTCAAACTCACGGACCGCGAGATCGTGACCTGGCTGAAGTCGGACGCTTAACCGACTGCGCCACCCAGGCGCCCCTCTCAGTTTCTTTATATACAAAGTGGAATAATAATATGTAACATTTTATAATTAGATGATGTATGTAACATACCTTGCCTATATCATAGACGGTGAAATAAGCCTTTTAAAATTATTTTCTTCCCAAATTAAATTATTACTTATAAGATCATTTTTATTAACATTTCTTGTCATTTACTGCAAAGATATTTCATCTTAAATAGAATGATCTTGTTTTTCCTTTCATTGTATTATAGGAGACTATCTAATTGCTATGTCTCATGCTTCTTGAAGTTAATTCATCATTGCCTATAAATATCAAAATTTATTAGCAATAAAATTGCCTCAATTTACATTATTAGTGCCACTCTATATAGATATTATACTAAACAAAAGTAAATACAACTAACTCAACTACTGAATTGTTACTAGTTCTAGATCATTGAACCATTTGATCACGTACAAGTTTCATTTAGTGAATACATACTTTCTTTTGTGTTTAATAATTTTAGATGAATCTGTGAGTAAAATGAATATAGGAAATGAGTATAAAATTATTGGAATTCCAACCTGTGTAAGAACTTCACAAACTGCTGTCTGTATAGAGGCAAACAGTATCATTTCTTGTAATCCAGAAGGTAAGGAAATTATTAGTATCATATTTAAAACATAATTAAATTTAAGTCCTTGTGTTCAGGAAATAAGTATTTTTTTCAGGAAATAAGTATTGTTGGGCACTCTTTTACGCTCTAGAGATATAGCTGTAATCAGGACAATCAAGGTTCCTTCTCTTAATCATATGGTAGATAGTGAATAAACCTATAAACTAATCAATAAGATGATTACAGATAATAAAGTCTATGAAAGAAAGAAAATGTGATAATGTAGACCCTTGCCCAGAGGAAGGATTCCTTTTTTTGCCTAAACTTTATTTTTATTTTTTTCATGATTAGCAATGAGAAAATTGTGTCCAGATGTCAGGAGTTTGAGATTCACCAAAAGGTTTTTCACCCCACCTTTTATTTTCTAGCTAAGGCAATGTTAAGTAACTTGTTGTCTGAGAAAAAGAACCCAATAAAATAGCATCCTATTCCTCATCTGAGTTCTGAACCAATCAAGAAACAAGACAAAAGAGAAAGGCAGATGGGGGCCAAAATATCACCTTTATTACTAGTAATTTCCTTTAACAACTCCAACACAAATAAGCATCAAGTAAAAGAGGAGAGCAGACCTACTCTTTTAACTTGGCATATAAATATTTAAATGTTCAGGAAGGACTGGTTAAATCTTGAATAGATTTAGATTTTAGATTTTAGATTTTAGATTTTAGATTTATTTATTTATTTATTTATTTATTTATTTATTTATTTATTTAGGAATCACTAGATAATCGTCTGCAATAATAGAGGCCCAAGTTGAGTTAAACGCAAGTAGATTCTAGGGGCACCTGATGGCTCAATCAGTTAAGCATGAACTCTCAATTTTGGCTCAGGTAATGATCTCATGGTTGTGAGATCTGGCCCCTCAGTCTCTGCACTGGGCATGGAACCTGCTTAAGGTTCTCTGTCCTTTTCTCTCTGCCCTTCCCCTGCTCACACTCATGCATGTGTGTGTGCCCTCCCCTCTCTCTCAAGGAAAATAAGTAAGTAAGTAAGTAAGTAAATAAATAAATAAATAAATAAATAAATAAAATCTGTTTGGGGCACCTGGTGGCTCATTTGGTTGAGCATCCAACTCAGGGTTTTGCCTCAGGCCGTGATCCCAGGGTCATAGGATCTAACCCAGCACCGGGCTCTGTGGTGATAGCACGGAGCCTGATTGGGATTCTCTATCCCCCTCTGCCTGTCTCACTCATTTGTGTTCTCTTTCCCTCTTTAAGATAAAAAAATAGTGGAGCCTGGGTGGCTCAGTCAGTTAACTGTTCAACATTGATTTTGGCTCAGGTCATGATCCACAGTTCGTGAGATCAAGCCCCAAGTCAGGCTCTGTACTGACAGCAAGGAACCTGCTTGGGATTCTCTCTTTCCTTCTTTCTCTGCCTCTCTCCTGCTCATGTGCATGCTTGCCCTCTCTGTCAAAATAAATAAATAAATATCTAAATAAATAAATAAAAATTTAAAAAATAAAAAATAAATGCAATTAGATTCTAGATACCTCTGCTTGTCTTGAAGAGAAAAGCTTCTTAGAAGAATAAAAATATTGAACAAAGAAAGCACTAATGGACAATAGATATTTTAGTGACATTTAAAATATTTTCTTCTGTGAAGTATTCCCAGATTTATTGATTTGGTAGGAGAACAGGACTTATATGTAGGTGAGAAAGTGTGCTTTCTCATGTTGCATTCCAGAAGTAGGCAGATTTAACCACCCAAATGTGGCAATAGCTACACTAAGGTAGGCTTCCCTCGGTCCATGGCCATGGATGCATAGAAGAAATCATTGCTCTATGATGGCAGCCCAAGAGTTAGGAGAAAGGAACTGGCTTATGCATGCATAGCAATTCTTCTCAATGATCAAGTGGATTAAAAGGCTCATTTCAGGAGCTGGACAGAGTAAGGGAGTAGAAAAGATCTAGAATGTTACAGTATAGTACAGTGCAGTGCTTTCAAAGTAGTGGAGAATAAATCTTCCCTTTTATTTGTGTATTTTTATTTGTTTTGAGAGAGGGAGTGAGCAGGGGAAGGCAGAGAAGAGAGAGAGAGAGAGAGAAAGAGAGAGAGAAAGAGAATATCCCATGCAGGCTTTGCATTGCCAGCATGGAGCCTGATACGGGGCTTAAACTCTGCAAACTGTGAGATCATGACCTGAGCCAAAACCAAGAGTTGGATACTTAATCAACTGAGCCACCCAGGCACCCTAAATCTTCCCTTTTTTTTTTTTTAACGTTTTTTTTTTTTTTTTATTTATTTTGAGACAGAGAGAGACAGAGCATGAACGGGGGAGGGTCAGAGAGAGAGGGAGACACAGAATCTGAAACAGGCTCCAGGCTCTGAGCAGTCAGCACAGAGCCCGACGCGGGGCTCGAACTCACATACCGCGAGATCGTGACCTGAGGCGAAGTCGGACGCTTAACCGACTGAGCCACCCAGGCGCCCCTAAATCTTCCCTTTTAACAACAACATTCAAAAATTTCCCCTTCTGCTGGTTAGCCCTCACTAAAGATGATATTATTTCAAACATATAGAAGCAAACACTGCAATACAGGTGCCCCATGATCTGGCTTGGTTTACATAGGTCTTAAAAGGAGAAGAATGAGGGATTTGCTTGTACCCCACAGCCAATTTATGTGGACACATGGGGTAACTGTTTCATTTTATTACATTCCCTGAGATAAAATTGAGAGACCAGAGTGACCTTTAATCATAATTTAATATTATAAGAATTTGAATATGGCATCGCTAGAAGAGCTACAATTTGGTAATATTTTTGATAAATGGGATTAGATATCTATAATGTCATTTTCTTATTTTAAAACCCTTTTTAATATATGTTTACTTTCAGTTCCTTCAGGAATAAGCGACAATTTTAGGTATCTCCTCTCTTTGACTTCCAGCTCATGCTGGAAATTTACAGCGATACTTGCCAATATCTTTGCATCACAAATTGTTCCTCCTGGGACTTACAATTTGCTCAAGCTATGTTTGCTGATGAGTCTAGTACAGACAAGTGACCGTAACAAGGAACTGAAAGATTGCCTGGATATTTTAATCATGACAAGTGATACTCTACTTGTAGACAGGTAAAATATGTGACATGAATGTTTTCAAATTATAAATTGGTCACACATTTATTTGCATAAATCCTTTCCATGAGCATTATTATAAGACAAATGTTTAGAATTATCTGGGCAGTATAAATATTTAAATAAACTTTTATTAATGGAGTTCAAAACTTTAAACACAGGAATTAATAAATTGGATATTTGCTTTCAATATTTTGAGGATTTAACCACTCAAAAGTTTCAACCAATTTTCCCACTCACACCTTTACAAATAAATATATCCTTCACAGACTTCCTTTTCCTTTTCCTCAATTCCCTAACTCCACATTCCGCTTTTGTACTTTATTTTCATTTCAAAGTAATCTCCCCCCACCCCAACCAAGAACCAACAAACCATTGTCTTATTTTTCTACAAGATTCCATTCAATAATACTGATTCACTGTGCCAAAATAAGGCTGTGGAAAGTACCAAAATTACTGTTCTGGGACTATCACCCTAACTTTGGAATAAGCTTCTACTCAGCATTTTGGGGCTCCCCACTAGCAAGTACCATTTTTAAAGTTACTTACATGTTCAAAAAGCTAGGAATAAGCTTCTTGTATTAATACCTTGGATGCATTTGTAAAGCAAAAACAAATTTATAGAATTTAAAATTTAAAAAATGCAAATTAGGTTTGTTGGACAGATGATGTTTTGCTAAAATTTAATTTTAGCAAATTAATTAAATTTCAATGTAAATGTGGTACTAATTGCTACAGATTGCACTAATTTAATCCTCCACTGATGAGCATGAGAGTATTTCTTTCCTCACAGCCTCACCAACACTGGGTATGGTCAAACTTTTAAATCCGATGGGTGGAAAATGGTATTTGACTTTGAATGGCATTTTTTAAATTAGAAGTAAGTTTTAGTGGGGCACCTGGCTGGCTCAGTTGGTGGAGTGTGCAACTCTTTATCTTGGGGTTGAGTTCAAGCCTCACATTGGGTGTAGAGATTGCTTAAAAATAAATTAAAAAAAAAAAGTTTTAGCATTATTTAGAGCTTGTAAACTCTTTTTTTTTTAAAAGTAGGCTTCACACCCATTGTGGAGCCCAATGCAGGACATGACCCTAAGATCAAGACCTGAGCTGAATTCAAGAGTCAGACGCTTAACTGACTGCCACCCAGGCACCCCAAGAGCTTGTTAAACACTTTTATTATTTTTCTATAAACCTCCTTGACCATTGTCACCTTTTCTATTGCTTATTTCTAAATGATTTGTGATACCTCCTATAAATTAATGCCTTTGTGCCTTTTCCTGTTTGTCATTAACCTTTGACTTTTCCTATGGTATTTGGGGTAGTACAAGAGAATTGAGGTTTTTTATTTTTTAGTTAAAATTTATAACTAAATAATCAGTAAATAATCAGATCTTAAGTATATAATTCAATGAGTTTTGATAAGTATATATATTGCTATAACCACCACCACAGTAAGATACAGAACATTTCCATCACCTCAGAAAGTTCCTTCAATCAATTCCTATCTACATACATAATTTCTGTAACCAAGGTCAATTTTCCTGTTCTTGAACTTCATAAAAATGGAATCATATAATGCCTCTCTTTCACTCTATATGTATTTGAGGTTGATCCAGTTGTGTGTATCAGTAGCTCATTGTTTTTATTGATGATTATTTATGATTACATAAATATAGCAGATTACATAAATATAGCAGAATATGTTTATCCATTTTCCTAGTGATGGACATTGGGTTTTGCATGTTTTGACTATTATAAATGAATCTGCTGTAAACATTCCTCTACAGGCCTTTTTGTGGATCTATGTTTTCATTATCTTTGATAAATACCTAGGAATGGAATTGCTATGTCATTAGATAAGTATATATTTAACCTTATAAGAAACTGCCGAACAGTTTTCCAGAGTGATTATACCATTTTACATTCCTACTAACAACGTAAGGTTCCAGTTGTTTCTATCATCACCAACATCTTGGTGGTGTCAGTCTTTTCTCACTTTAGCCATTCTGGTGCATATGAAATGGTATCACATTATGGTTGTAATTTGCATTTCCCTGATGACTACTGATCTGAATTTTTTTCTATGTGCTTATTGGCTGCTCATTTATCTTCTTTTATGAAGTGTCTGTTCAAGTCTTTTGCTCACTTTTAAGTGGGGTTGTTCTAGATGCATGTCCTTTGTCACATATATGTGTCATGAAAATTTTCTTTCAATCTAAAACTAGTATTTTTTTCTTAAAAATGTCTTTGATGAGCAGACTTTTTTGTTTTGTTGAAAGTCAATTTATTGTTTTTTTTAAGTTTAGTGTTTTCTGGATTCTATCTAAGAAATCTTTGGCTACCCTAAGGTCATGAAGATACTCTTTTATATTTTCTCCTAGAAGCATTATAGTTCTAGCTTTTATGTTGTCTTTTATACATCATAAATTAATTTTTGTATATGGTGTGAGGTAAGAGTCAGGTTAATGGTTTTTTTCTATGCATTTATCCAGTCTTCCCATACCATTTGTTGAGAAGAATTCCCTTCCCCATTGAACTGCTTTGGTACCATTGTTGAAAATCAGTTGAAGTGGGTATAAACTAGGTATAAAATTGAATTGGGTATAAATCTATTTGAACTCTTTTCTGTTATTTTGACCCATTTGTCTATAATTATGCCAATATCATAATTCTTGATTATTGTAGCTCTATGTAAAGTTTTGAATCAAGTGGTGCAACTTTATTCTTCATTTTCAAGATTCTTTTTCATTATTTTAGGTCCTTTGCATTTTCTTAGAAAGTTGAGAATCCTGCATTTTCTTATAAAGTTTAGAATCCAGAGGTTAATACTACTCACCTACCCTCCAAAAAAGCCCATTGAAGATTTTTGTTGGAACTGCATTTAACTTATAAATCAATTTTAGGGAGAATTTAAATTATAACAATGTTGAATCTTTTAATCTATGTGTATCTCCATTTATTTAAATCCCCCTTAATTTCTCTCAGCAATGTTTTATAAAGGTCATACATACATTTTGCTAAAGTTATTTCTAAATATTTGAAAATATTAATACTATTAAAAATGGTAGTGTTTTATTAATTTCATTCGTCAAATATTTTCTGTGAATATAGAAATATAATTGATTTTTGTATTTTGACCTTACATTATATAACCTTCTATCAGTATTTTTAAAAGTTCCTCATTAGATTCCAATGTGTAGACAAGTTTGAGGCCCATTTTTCTATATAACTAGGTTCTGAGCCTGCCTGCATATTAGAATTACCTGGGAGAAGTAAAAAATATATATATTTATGACTGGCTCACCCCAGGAATTCTAATTTCATGGTTTGGGCTGGGGCTTGACATTAGAATTTTTTAAATCTCCCCAGGTGATTTTAATGTAAGCCAAGGTTGAAAAACACTGCTCTACAGGCTTGCAAAAGTTTCTTTCTAAATCTCGTTCCCCCATTTTACAAACCAACATCCAAATTCCTTGGAATGGCATATACACTAGAAACTTTATATCAACTTTGTTGCAGACTATGAGTCTGAAGTTCTCTCTTGTCCAGCAAGAGAGTGGATGCAAAATTGAATATGAGGGAGGCTAATGTCCAGGAGGAGACAAGAGCCCCAAATAGGGGTTTTATCTCTGTATTTATTGAGCTCACAAGATATTACCCATATGAGGAATGTGAAGAAAACAAGATCTTACACATGTGATGAACGTGGAGAAAACAATCAGACAGTAATCATTAACTTGTGTGTGTAAGAAGCAAAGGGTCTGGGGGGCAAGTGGAGTTTGTGATTAAGGTACATTGGTACCAGATGGAAAGTAATTTCCTGCAGATGATATAACAAGTTACTAGTGCTCCCATTACAGTATCTCGATAGCTAACTTTGGGTGCTTTTTGCCTCATGGTGGCAGCTTTCTGCCCTAAGCTTTTTTCTAACCCATTTATGTAAGTAGAACCCATTACCCCACATAACCTATCCACATTTAAGGAATACTACTTCACCCTTTTGTACTATATGTCTGTGTCTATTCATCATAGTTGATTTCACCAATGAGCTATGATTTCTGTGGCATCAGATTTGAAAGCTAAGCTTAAAATAATCATCATCCTTTCTTAGAATTTAAATTTGAGAAATTAAGAGGCTCAGGCAATTGGCAAAGAAATTAGAAAACAAGAAGATGTATCAAGAGTTACCATGATATATAGGCAGCAGGAATAGTCGTGATGGGCTATTGGCAAGCCTAAATGCAAACATTCTGAATAAACAAGAGAAAGCAATCCGTAAAGAGGAAGGCCCAGATCAAATGTCATCTCTTTGTACCTTTCTCTAACTTCCTTCCTGAAAGAAATAATACTCTGATATGGATGTTCTCATGATATTATTTTAGTACTTACCACATTGTGTTTTAGTTTTTTGTTTATGTCTCCTTTGCTAGGCTGTGAGCTTTCCAAATTAAGGACCAAGTCTCAAAAGTGGTTTTATCCCTAACAAAAGTGTTCACTAGGGGTGGGGTACCTGGCTGGCTCAGTTGGTAGAGCATGCAACTCTTGATCTTGGGGTTGTGAGTTCAAGTCCCATGTTGGGTGTAAAGATTACTTAGAAATAAAGTCTTTAAAAAAAGAAAAAGTTCCTTACTAAACACTGAATCAAATTTAATTGTGTAGCTGTTATACATTATGACTTCTGAAAATCAAATAGTAAATAATAGTAATGAATAATTTATTTTTTCCTAGGCTTTTGAATTTTAGTATAAAACTTGTGCCTCGTGGCATACGTCATCCAGTGTCTACTGAAATTTTTCCTACTCTATCCAGGAATAAGTATGGAACTGGAGCAGTTAGTATTCAAGCTGGCAGTGCTTTGCTAGCTAAAGGTGGTATCTGCTTTATAGGAGACTTGGCTTCACACAAAAAAGATAAACTAGAACAGCTTCAATCAGGTAAACAATATTTTTTTCGAATTAATTTTCACCTGTTTAACTTTTTAAAAAATTTTTGTTGATGAAGTGGCCTTTTTTTTTTTTTTTTAATTTACTTCCAAATTAGTTAGCATATAGTGCAACAATGATTTCAGGAGTAGATTCCTTAATCCCTTACCCATTTAGCCCATCCCCCCCTCCCAAAACCCCTCCAGTAACCCTCTGTTTGTTCTCCATATTTATGAGTCTCTTATGTTTTGTCCCCCTCCCTGTTTTTATATTATTTTTGTTTCCCTTCCCTTATGTTCATCTGTTTTGTCTCTTAAAGTCCTCAGATGAGTGAAGTCGTACAATATTTGTCTTTCTCTAATTTCACTTAGCATAACACCATCCAGTTCCATCCACATAGTTGCAAATGGCAAGATTTCATTCTTTTTGATTGCCGAGTATATATACCATATCTTCTTTATTCATCCACCGATGGACATTTGGGCTCTTTCCATTCTTTGGCTATTGTTCATAGTGCTGCTATAAACATTGGGGTGCATGTGTCCCTTTGAAACAGCATACCTGGGGACGTGGGTGGCTCAGTCGGTTAAGTGGCCGACTTTGGCTCAGGTCATGATCTCGCGGTCCGTGAGTTCGAGCCCCGCGTCGGGCTCTGTGCTGACAGCTCGGAGCCTGGAGCCTGTTTCAGATTCTGTGTCTCCCTCTCTCTGACCCTCCCCCGTTCATGCTCTGTCTCTCTCTGTCTCAAAAATAAATAAACGTTAAAAAAAAAAATTTAAGAAACAGCATACTTGTATCCCTTGGATAAATACCTAGTAGTGCAATTGCTGGGTCGTTCGGTAGTTCTATTTTTAGTTTTTTGAGAAACCTCCATACTGTTTTCCAGAGGGGCTGTACCAGCTTGCATTCCATCACCTGTTTAACTTATAGTCTCATCAGTGTCAAGGAATTACTTAACAGTTAAGATCATATTGTACACATTTTAGGAACTGAGAAATTATATTAAATGGCACTTCTCATTTTACCTGTATTAATAAAGAAAGGAATTTAATATGAAAACGCACTGTTTTAATTTTTCTCTCAGTTGTGCTAACATGTGAATTTGTATTAGGCGAGATTTCTTTTCTTGTCTTGTCTTAGTATATTAATTAGGACTTCAGCTCTGATGATGAAAAACAGTGGTGAAAGGAGACATCCTTGACTTGTTTCTGATCTTAGCAGGAAAGCTTTGAGTTTTGTTACCATTAAATATGAAGTTAGCTGTAGGTTTTTTGTAGATGTTCTTTTTCAAGTCGAAGGAGTTCCCCTCTATGGTGAAATACACGTAACATAAAATGTACCATTTTAACCATTTTTAAGTGTACAATTCAGTGGCATTAAGTACATTCACAATGTTATGTAATTAATACCACTATCCATTTCCAAAACTTTTCATAATCCCTAACAGAAACTCTGTACCCATTGAACAATAACCCTATTCCCCTGTACCTCCAGCCATTGGTAACCTCTGTTCTACTTTCTGTCTTTATGAATTTGTCTATTTAAGAATCTCTTTTCTTCTTATTGCTGAATCATATCCCATTTTATGTATATACCACTTTTTTAAAAAATTCATTCATTAGTTGAGAGAAACTTAGGTTGTTTCTGCCTTTTGGCTATTGTGAATAATGTTGCTGTGAACATGAGTCCAAGTATCTGTTTGAGTCCCTACTTTCACCTCTTCGGTGTATACTTAAAAGTGGAATTGCTGGGTCATAAGGTAATTCTATGTGTAGCTTTATGAAAAATCACCAAACTGTTTTCCACAGTGGCTGTGGAATTTTATATTCTTACGAGTAAAGCATAATGGTTCTAAATTCTCCACATCAGTCCTATTACATTTCATAAGTAATAAAATATTCTTAAAGGAAAAAGCTTTTTATGTTAGTACTCTTAATAGCATCTTTTCCCCTGCTTTTGATTAAGGAGCCCAGATTTTTAGTTTACACTAGGCCCCACATATTAAGTAACTGGCCCTGGGGGTGCCTGGGTGGTTCAGTCAGTTAAGTGTCCGATTTCAGCCCAGGGCATGATCTCATGGTTTGTGAGTTCAAGCCCCGCTTCAGGCTCTGTGCTGACAGCTCAGAGCCTGGAGCCTGCTTTGGATTCTGTGTCTCCCTCTCTCTCTGCCTCTCCCCTGCTCACGCTCTTTCTCCCTCTATCTCAACTTTGGATAATAAAACATTAAAAAAAAATTAAGTAACTGGCCCTGGCTACTAGAATGGCAAAAATTAAAAAGACTGAAAACAGATGTTACCAAGGATATGGAAAAACTGGAATTCTTATATACTGTATGTGAAAGTATAACATAGTGCAACCATTTTGAAAACTGCTCTGGCAGTTTCTATAGAGTTAAATATGTATTTACCTTATGACCCAAGAGAAAGATAAATATAAAGAAAAGACTCTCTTATCATGAATAAAGAGAAGTTTAATTTGAGAAATATTTGGAATATGGAATCCTAGGATTGAACCCATAGGTTTAATGGTTATAAGGGATGAAGGAAAGATAAAAAGGAAACTATGTTGTTTCTAGATTTTTTTTGTTTGTTTGGGTTTTAAGTAGTTGGATAGTGATTCCTCTAATTGCAAATAATGCACACAGAGCCATTTGAGAAGGAAAAATGATGAATTTGGTTTTTAGCATGTTGAATTTGAGATATATTTTCCCCTAGTCATTGTAGTTTATATTCTCTATCAATCTTATTCTCTTTCACTCTCATATAGATATCCTTTTTTTTTTCCACATAAAAGAATATTGCTTAATTTCAGCCCCCCTTATAAGCCTGCACTAATATAACCAGTGTCTTAACTCTCTGCCTATACTACCCAGACACTGACCATAATTCTAGCTACATGCTTTGGACTGCTGTTCTCATCAAGTCATGGGACACATAAACTTTCAAATATTTTTCTTGCCTTGTTGTTTTTTTTTAAAGTCTAATAAATGTTTACTTATTTATTTTGAGAGAGAGAGAGCAAGCAGGAGAGAGGCAGAGAGAGAGAAAGACAGAGAATCCCAAGCAGGTTTTGCACTGCCAGTACAGAGCCCGACCATGGGGCTCAAACACACGAACCATGAGATCATGTATGACCTGAGCCAAAATCAAGAGCCAAATGCTTAACCGACTGAGGCACCCCTCTTGCCTTATTCTTTTTATTAGATCCTCCAATTAAGCCATATCTTATAAAACAACCAAATGTACTTGTGTCTTTACTGTCCCACATTTAGACAGTAAAATTCTATATAATAGTATTTCTTATTAAAAATAATATTTGTTAGTTATTTATAGACATATAGACTAAAATAAACGTAAATAACAAATGGGCAATGTCTTTTTACTTAGTTGTGGAAAGCAGAAGCATCACAGTATACATCCCAGGAAAGAAGTTTGGGGATGATATTAATCAACAAATGACTTTTCCAGTTCAGTGCAGTTTTTGGTCTTTTGTTGATATGGATTCATCTTCAAGGAGAAATATGCAGAAAACCAACACTCTCATTGGTCGGATGGTAAGGTATATGTATTTTTTATTTTTAGATTGTTGTTTATGGAATTTAATCACAAATTTTAATCTTAATGTTTTTGTTGTTCTTAATGTTTTGTTATTAACCCATTTCTATCCTTAATCAGGTACTAGGACTAAATAACAGTGCAATTGTCTGAAAATTTTCATTTTTTTTAGTCATGCAAAGCAGGTGTCTGTTTACTAGAAATTATTATTTGAATAGGCAGTAGAGTAGGCTTTAGTGAATAATGTGTAAGAAATTAATAAAGAGCATTAAAAATTGGTCATAGTAAGTTCCCATGCTATTCAGGAAACACTTTAAATAATAATTAATAATGTCAAATAATGAAGTAAAAATAATAGGTATATAACATATTATTATAATATACATATATTAATAATATAAATAATTATAAACAGTATTTAATTTATAATTATCTAAAGTGTTTGTGGAAATGCCAGAGTTTCATGTTTGCCTTTTACATTTTCATTTGATGTAGGATTGCAGTTTGATTCCAGCTAATCTTGTAGAGGCGTTTGGATTATTGATTAACTGCAATGAATCATCTTCTTGCTACCCACTTATTTCTACTGTGCAACACACTTTAAAGAAAGCCATCGATCCTGAAGAGCTCCTTTATGTAGCTTCTAAGAAGTTCACAACTGAAGATTTTGAAAAGGTAGAGGTAGAAGAAATGATTACCAAGAATACATGTGCTAAGGTTTCTCAATTTAAATAGAACTCACTTTCAGCATCCAATTTTATTTATTTAGAATTATTTTATTCCAAGTCCCTTTCAGCTTTTAAATATTTTAAGGACATTGCATAGAAAATATTTAGGATTATAATTAGATTAAAAACTGTGTAAAGACATAAATATTAAAATGTTAATTATTTGCACCACTATCCACATGGCTTTAAAACTTCTCAATAAAAAGAAAACCAATAGAATATTTCTATAGAAAATTATGATGAGAGGCTGTATAGGTATACAGTTATTTACATTTTTATTACATACTATTCAAAAGGATTTACTTTATGTAAATGCCTTCAGAGTTCTGACTTTAGAGAATACCTGTCATGACTCACTAACCCATTTCAATGTCCTGACATGGAAATGTGCAGCATGTTCAGAGAACCTGAGAGTAGATGATGTAAATTCAGTAATGATTTTTACAGCTATTAAAGGTATACAAGTATTTACAAGTGAAGCCTTTTTAATATTAACTATTCAGAAATCTATCCACACTAGAGTTAAAGTATCTGGGTAGGATAGGTAAAAGGCAGGGAATATTGGGAGTGGGAATCTATGAGTCATTAACAATTTTGTTCATACCTGCCTTCTTTGTAGGCAGATTGCATGGGTAAAAGGTTGAAAAGTGAGGTGGACTTAAAACATTGTTTATTGACGTAGAATAGAAAAAGAACAATATTTATGATAAAGTAGCTCTTTTTGTTTGTTTTAGTATATAAGAAAAAAGTAGTAGTCTCTAGGAATTAGGGTACTATATCTATATCTATACCTATACCTATATCTATATCTATATCTATATCTATATCTATATCTATATCTATATCTATATCTATATCTATGTCTACATATATTAATGACCCAGAGAAATTTTTGCCCAGTTTTTCCCTGAAAAACAACAACAACAAACCCTTGGAATTTATTAATTAGGTATTTACTGAATATTTTATATATATTAACCTATTTCACTCTTTTATATTCTCACAAAAAAAATAAAGTTTCTTCTTTAAATAGTTTATCATTTAATTGAGATATAAACAAAATATATGAAACCATTAAGGGACAATTTAAGTGCTAAGCTGGGTGGTGCTAACTATAAGTACTTTAGGAATTCAGGAAGGAAGATATCAAGTAGAATGCAAGAATTGGGAAGACTTCAAGGAGGTGAGACTTTAGTCCTTAAGGAAAGGTATGATTTAAATGACAGGAAGGATGGGCATTCTAAACAGAATTAAAAGTAGGAGCAAAGATATAAAAGTAGAAATGAATATACATGGAAAACTATGAGAAGACATAACTGACTGGAGCAAAAATTTTATTGTAGAGTCATTGGGATTAATATTTGGCAAATTTACAATAAGCCTTGAAGCTCCGGCCAAAGATTTTATAGCTGATTCATCAGACTATAGAGAACAGTTGGACTTTACTAGGCTTGTGAAACACCGAAAATGATTTCTCCAGAAGATAAAACTGTCCATTACACAAAACAGATTGGATGGAGTGTGTCACTGCCTGGGCTCTCCAAGAGGCTGACTGAGAGTTTAGTGTGCCATTGTTTATTAGGGAGTGCTCCTCTAGCTCTTCTATCAATATCTGTGGAAGGGAAGAGGAGCAGGATTGGGCAGAGGAGGTAGTCAAGCTGCTGACGCAGGCCCAAAGATAGCCCCACAGTGAGCTCTGGACTTAAAAGAGACCCACCAGAATTGTCCTGCTTTGGATAGAAACAGAGGGACTTTTTTACAATACCCGCCCCCACTTCCGCTGCAGTCAGTCATTTGATATGGGCTGTCCTGAGGCATTCCCTGAAGAAGTTGACGACTGGAGACCAATGCTGACAGCAGTTCCAGTAGCTGGGGCAAGTCCTTTCCTGAGGACAGAGATAGGTGGCACATTACTGTGACTCCATGTGGTAGAACCTAGAGAAGGCTACTGATATTATTAATGGTATTAATTTCCAATTGTGAAGGTCTGGAGGGAACTGTGGAGTGTAAGGAGAATAAAGAAGAGAAGATATATACAGATCCTTTAAAAAGTTATATTTAAAATATAGTTAATAGCAACCTTATTATGATTAAATGTTCCTTTTGATTCTGAGTTGAAAAAAGCAGAAAACAACCAGGATGTTGAAAAGTCTGGAAATGATGTCCCTGAATTAAGGATTTAAGGGACTGAGAATCACTCAGAAAGAATAAAAGCACGAAGTTCAGAAAAAATAGTGCTAATCATTATGTTGAAGGCTTATTGGAATCTCCAAGGCCTACCTTCATAGTAGTTAACACAGTGCCTTCCAATTGCTAGTGATCACTTGTGTTTAAAAGGAAGGAAAAGGAGAACAAGTAGCTCTAAGGCCCATGAGAGAAAGTTATAAGGAAATAAATTGTCAAAGAATTAAAGCTATTCAAAGGGAAATGAGCTGTTGAGGGAAGCCTCTCTCCCACAGAAAGGAGGTGAGTGAGCCTTTTTTCCACTGGAAGCAAAGACTTGATAGTCATTCAAGTACATTGCACAGGACATTTCTGCACTAAGAGGGAGGAAGAGATTATTCTGGCTAAACTGTAATAATATTTATAAGTATAAGACTATGATTTAAAGTGTTCAATGACTTTGGGACAGCCTCAGATATTTAATCAACTTTGATGTAAATAAAGTATGCAAACTTTGGATTTTTGTACTATAGATTCTATAACAAAGTTTGAATTTCTTTAATTTTTCACATTTTTAATTTAGCTGCTGACTTTTGCAAAGAATTTGAATGTAGAATTCAGTTTGGAGGCAGAAAGAATGATCCATGGCTATTATCTAGCAAGTCGCAGAATCAGAACAGATTCTATAAGTGGATCAAAACTGTCAGCATCTGCATTAAAATATTTGTAGGTATTCAATATAAAACTTTAAAGCCAGTATTGATTTTTAAGTGATGTGTTTGATTAACTTACTTATTTATGTTTCACTTGTTTCTTGAATTGCTAGTTGGTTGATTTCTCATTTATCTTGTTTCAAAAGAATTTAAGGTGACTTAACAATCGCTACTGTTGCATCATTTGAACCTCCAATACATGTTTTCACTAAGTTATTTTTTATTGGAATCTCTGTATGAGATGTGTCTGAGTAAAATGCACTGATTTGAAATACAAATGATTGATTTTTTTTTTTTACCGTGGCTTTTTTACACTCCGGTTTTTTTTAGTTGAGCCTAGAAAAAATTCTTTTTAAGTATATTATTCTGTGTACTTTTAAAATACTTTAATAGACACATCTATTATTGTTCCTTAAAGTTTTTTAAAGCTAATTTTTATTATAAAAGTAAAGTATAGACACCGTAAAAGAAAAGTCTAAAGTAATAAATAAGGTGTCCAGCTAACTCTACCCATTGCTGTCCTACTCTCTAGAGAGATTGTCACTGTTAACAGTTTTTATGTATTCTTCCAAAAATTATCCATTTATTTCTTTTAATGTTTATTTATTTATTTTGAGAGAGAAAGAGAGGGAGAGAACACACTAGTGGGAGAGAAGCAGAGAGAGACAGAGAATCCCAAGCAGGCTCTGCACTGTCAGCATAGAGCCCAACGCGGGGCTTGATCTCATGAACCCAGAGATCATGACCTGAGCCGAAACCAAGAGTCAGACACTTAACTGACTGAGCCACATAGGCGCCCCCCAAAATTATCCATCTAAATACTAACGTGTACAAATATATAATTTAAATTTATGATGTATATTAAATACATATTTTATTTGAATATGTTATATATTTGTCAATGAATATGTTAAACATATTATAGAGAGAGACAGTTTACTGACTTAGGATGGTTCAACTTAACGATTTTTCGACTTAATGATGTGAAAATGATACACATTCAGTAGAAATCATACTTCGAAGTTTGAATTTTGATCTTTTCCTGGGTTAGCAATATGCAGTACAATACTCTCTTACTGGGCAGTGACAGCAGGCTGCAGCCCGCAGTCAGCCACGAGATTAAAAGGGTAAAACTGATAACCATGCTGTATCCATGCAGCCATTTTGTGCTTTACTTTCATTGCAGTATTCAATAAATTATGTGAGATAGCCAACACTTTATTATAAAATCAGCTTTGAAGGCTGATGTAAGTGTTCTCAGCATGTTTAAGGCAGGCTAGGGTAAGCTATGTTTGGTAGGTTAGGTATATTAAATGTATTTTTGACTTATGATATTTCCTAAGTTGAGGAAGATCTAAATATAAATATCTATATATTCATATGGATATATTTTCCTTTTGCACAAATGGAATTATGTATGGTTTACCTATTATAATACTATCAGAACATAAGGAATTACCTTATTCTGTTTTAATAGCTGCTTTACAGTGTGCTTTGATGTGGCTGTACCATAATTTAAGCAGTTCCCTCTTGATATTTCATTTGATACAAACTAATGTATAATCTCAAACAAGTTAGGAACTAGGACCAGGAGTAAAATAATCCATTAAATACATAAATAACATGCTATAACTATAATATACAATACGGTAAGTGAAGGACTAGAAGGAAATGTCAGATATAGGTCCACAAGAGATAAATATGTTTAGTTAACTTTTCCAACTCTATATTTATCTTCATAGAGCTGAAAAAAAAGTGCTGAAGAGAAAGTAGAAAACAACTGTGATATTTTAAAATAGTAAATGGAATTTTGTGATATTTTCCATTTTCTGAAGTAACATTTAAAATACTCGCATCAGGGGTGCTCAGTCAGTAAAGCATGCAACTCTTGATCTCTGGGTCATGAGTTCAAGTCCACATTGGGTTTTAGTTGAGTGTGGAGCTTACCTTAAAAAAAGTTACTCAATCAATACTCAAAGAGTCAATACTTGAAGCCTCAGAAATCCTGTTTTCTCATATTTTTTCTCTGTAGCAAAAAGATATTTATTTAAACTTATATAACCTTATTTATAACCAGTTAACATTTGACTATATTAATCCAAATATAAAGCAGAGTTCATTTTAATATGATAAATCTACTTCCCATGGTGGAAATTGGAAGGTATAGGGGTATAGGTGAGGTTTATGAAATAGCAAAGTAAATGAACTCATAAGAGTCATAAACCTTAAATTTTTCTCCTGCCTCTATAGACAGGAACCTAATAACACTATCCTTGCTCTTCTAGAGAAGTAGAGCTGGACAATACTCTCTTCTCTTCCCTGAAAGGCTTTATACATATTCTGTTGTGGTCGACATTTTAGAAGGAGCTTAGGTGAGGATATCAGGAACATAATAGCCAAATCTGAAAATAACAACTCTGGAGTAATTTCCAAGGACTCAAATGATGATCTTGGTCTGAGTATGAATGGATAAGAAAAGGTTGATGGCTTATTATGAAAAAGACTTGAGGTTTTATTCTTTTTCTACTTAATATGAATAAACAATGTAATATGGCTATTAAAAATACTGTGAATTCAGGTTGTGTTAGTAGAACATAGTATCAAGAGGGAAAAAATGCTAGTTCTGCTTCACCTCTACATTGCTGGTTAAATCACACTCACATCGTAATACTATACTGAAAAAGAATATGTTTAAAAACATTTTTTAAAAATGTTTACTTATTTTTGAGAAAGAGAGACAGAGAAAGAGTGGGGCAGGGGCAGAGAGAGGGAGACACAGAATCCGAAGCAGGTTCCAGGCTCTGAGCTGTCAACACTGAGTCTGATGTGGGGCTTGAATCCACAGACTGTGAGATCATGACCTGAGCCAAAGTTGGATGCTTAACTGACTGAGCCACCAGGTGCCCCTGAAAAAAATAAATAAATAAAAATTAACCAAATCTGGTCATGAGGAGAGTGGTCAGAATGTTGAAAGGCCTGAAAATTGTCTTATGACATTTTTTTTTACCTTTTTAAAAATTTTATTTATTTTGAGAGAGACAGAGACAGCATGACATGGGAAGGGTCAGAGAGAAAGGAAGACAGAGAATCCCAAGCAAGCTGTACACTGTCAGTGCAGAGCCTGACATGGGGCTCAAACCCACAAACCATGAGATCATGACCTGAGCCAAAACTAAAACTCAGACGCTTAAATGACTGAGCCACCCAAGTGCCCCATGTCTTATGACATATTAAAGGAGCTAGGAATATTTTATTTTGGAGAAAAGAAAACATAGGACAACTAGAAAAGTTGTCTTTGAATATTTGAAGAGATGTCATATTTAAGAAGTATTAAGCTTTTTTTATAATCACAGAAGACAGAACCAGTGGGTATAAATTTCAGTGAAACCAATTTCAGCTTAAATTTATATATTCTTTGTGGGTGAGTCCCAAAATTTTCAAATGCTTTATCTGAAATCGTAATAACTGTAAGTTATTATTGTCCCCATTTTATACCTGGGATTCAAAAAATTTTCGGGAAGTGAATGATTTATATGAAGTCACACAGCTAGTAAAGTCTAGAGACTTAGACCAGGTTTTCTGATTTCCAAGTTCAGCAGTCATTCAAGTATATTACATATGCCTAATGAGAGCTTGAAAGAGATTTTTTTTTTCAATTTTAAATGTTTATTTATTTTTGAGAGGGAGAGAAAGCTAGGGAGTGGCAGAGAGACAGAAGGAGAGAGAGAATCCCAAGCAGGCTCCATGCTGTCATTGCAGAGCCCTATGTGAGGCTCGAACTCCCAAACCATGAGATCATGACCTGAGCTGAAATCAAGAGTTGGATGTTTACCTAACTGAGCCATATAGGCGCCCCTGAGGGAGATTTTTTAGGTAATCAAAGGTTAGTTTAAAAATAAAAGATAAAGGAATGTATTCCCAGTGAACCATAGGAAATGTTCGAAAGAGACTGGACAATAAGTAGCCTGGGATATTGTGGAGAAAATTTAATTACCTGATTGGAGATTGAACTTTAAGGCCTCTTTCAAAACTAAAATTTCAAGATTCTGTGAGGACTTCAAATAGATGAAGAATTGGAAGAAAACACCAAAGGTGACTATAAGAGTTAGTTTTCCTAACTGTATATTGAGGAAGGGGGTGTAGAATCATAAAAATGAAGATAAGCCAGAGCAGATATGAAGTCTGATAATAAGTCAAGATACTTGCTTGTTCTGGCATAGTTTATTGAAGTTGGTAGGAAAAAAATGCTTTGAAAAGAAACTAATATTTTTTTTAAAGTAAAAATATGCTGATCTTTAAGGCATGGCTTGTATACACATATAACTTGGTTTATTCCCGCCAAAATATATTTTATCTTTATAATATCAACATATTTGATTAGCATCAGTTTTCTTTTTCAGAGTTTCCCTAGCTGAAGCACATGCTCGACTGAACTTAAGGAATAAAGTGCTTAAAGAAGATGTACTAATTGCAGCCTTATTGTTTGAAACATCTCTCACACTGAAATATGGTAATCTATTATTAATTTGTTAATGATCACTATAAATAATTATATTTAAATATTCTTAGACTGTTAAAATATCTATAAAATTTTATAAATTTTATAGCATTTATAAAATAAAATGTTATAGATATTTTATTTTTTAATTTTTTTAATTTTTATTTTTTTAAATTTAAATCCAAATTAGTTAACATATAGTGTAATAATGATTTTAGGAATAGAATTTAGTGACTCATCACTTACATATAACACCCAGTGCTCATCCCAAAAATGTCTTCCTTAATCCCCCTTGTGCATTTAGCCCAGCTCCCTACTCAACACCCTGCCAGAAACCCTCAGTTTGTTCTCTGTATTTAGGAATCTCTTAATGTCTCTTTGTCTCCCTCTCTGTTTTTATATTATTTTTGCTCCCCTTCCCTTATGTTCATCTGTTTTGGATCTTAAATTCCACATATGAATGAAATCATATATTTGTCTTTCTCTGACTTATATTTCACTTAGCATAATACACTCTAGTTCCATCCATGTTGTTGCAACTGGCAAGATTTCATTCTTTTTGATTGCCTAGTAATATTCCATTGTATGTATGTATATATATACCACATCTTTATCCATTCATCAGTCAATGGACATTTGGGCTCTTTCCATGCTTTGGCTATTGTTGATAACTATAAATAATATTGTTGCTATTTACAATGGGGTGCATGTGCCCCTTTGAAACAGCACACCTGTATCCTTTGGATAAATACCTAGTAGTGCAATCGCTAGGTTGTAGGGTAGTTCTATTTTTAGTTTTTTGTGGAACTCCATAGTGTTTTCCAGAGTGGCTGCACCAGTTTGCATTCCCACCAACAGTGCAAAGGGTTCCCCTTTCTCCACATCCTCGCCAACATCTGTCATTGCCTGAGTTGTTAATGTTAGCCATTCTGACAGGTGTGAGGTGGTATCTCATTGTAGTTTTGATTTGTATTTCCTTGATAAGGAGTGATGTTGAGCATTTTTTCATGTGTCTGTTAGCCATCTGGATGTCTTCTTTGGAAAAGTGTCTATTCATGTCTTTTGCCCATTTCTTCACTGGATTATTTGTTTTTTGGGTGAGAGTTTGAGAAGTTCTTTATAGATTTTGGATACTAACCCTTTATCTGATACGTCATTTGCAAATATCTTCTCCCATTCCGTTGGTTGCCTTTTAGTTTTGCTGATTATTTCCTTTGCAGTGCAGAAGCTTTTTATCTTGATGAGGTCCCAGTAGCTCATTTTTGCTTTTGTTTCCCTTGCCTCCGGAGACATGTCAAGTAAAAGTTGCTGCGGCCGAGGTCAAAGAGGTTTTTGCCTGCTTTCTCCTCGAGGATTTTGATGGCTTCCTGTCTTACATTTATGACTTTCATCCATTTTGAGTTTGTCTTTGTGTGTGGTGTAAGAAAGTGGTCCAGGTTTATTCTTCTGCATGTCACAGTCCAGCTTTCCTAACACCATTTGTGGAAGAGACAGTCTTTATTCCATTGGATATTCTTTCCTGCTTTATCAAACATTAGTTGGCCATATGTTTGTGGGTCCATTTCTGGGTTCTCTATTCTGTTCCATAGATTTATATGTCTGTTTTTGTGCCATTAGCATATGGTTTTGTTGATTGCAACTTTGTAATACAGCTTGAAGTCCACAGTTGTGATGCCTCCAGCTTTGGTTTTCTTTTTCAGGATTGCTTAGGCAATTCAGGGTCTTTCTGGTTCCATACACATTTTAGGATTATTTGTTCTAGCTCTGTGAAGAATGCTGGTGTTATTTTGATAGGGATTGCTAAAATATTATGTATATATTAATTATTATTTTAAAAATCAGTAAATTTTTTAAAGTTTATTTATTTATTTTTGAGAGGAGAGAGAGTGAGCACAGGCATGAATGAGGAAGGGGCAGAGAGACAATCCCAAGCAGGCTGTACACTGTCAGCACACAGTCTGATGCGGGACCCAATCCCACAAACCTTGAGATCATAACCTGGGCCGAAATCTAGCACCCACTGAGCCAAGTGAGCCACCCAGGTGCCATAGAATAATAAATTTTTGTCAGGTAAGGCCTGTTTCAATTTGAACACTTACTAATTGTTTATAGGTAATATAACACGTTCCTTGTTATGCATGATTGCTTGGATTCTGAAACTTTTGCATTGCTTATAGAGTTCTGATAAAACATGTATTAAATACAACATGAAGTGATTCTAAATTTATCTTTCTTTTACTTAAACATTTTTTTTAATGTTTATTTATTTTTGAGAGAGAGAGACAGAACGCAAGTGGGGGAGGAGCAGAGAGCGAGAGAGACACAGAATTTGAAGCAGGCTCCAGGCTCTAAGCTGTCAGCACAGAGCCCAATGCAGGGCTCAAACCCATGAACCATGAGATCATGACCTGAGCCAAAGTCGGATGCTTAACCAACTGAGCCACCAGGTACCCCATAAATGTATCTTCCTTCTACAATAACATGCAACAGGAACACCTGGGTGGCTCAGTCAGTTAATCATCCAACTCTTGATTTTGGCTTAGGTCATAATCTCACAGTTGGTGAAATCAAGCCCCGCCATGGGGCTCTACACTGACAGCATGGAGCCTGCTTGGGATTCTCTTTCTCCCTCTCTTTCTTCCCCTTCCCCTCATGTTCTCTCTCTCTCTCTTTCTCAAAATAAATAAATAAACATAAAATAAATAAAATAACAAGCAGCATTCAATTGTCAAGCAGTCCCCCTCAATGCAGTTAAGCACAGAGACAAAGAAAATGTGTTCATTTTGTATCACTGCCTTCCTGAATTGCTAGCTATAATACTATGACTATAGCATTTAATTATTTGAAATGAATTTGAGCTTATTATGGTTTTGCTAATAAAAACATAAAAGGGCCCTAAAGTAAGAGTAAACAGAGTTATTCTCACAAAGCTCTTGCCGAATTGGATCAGACATTAATTTTCATAAGATATTACAATCCTTGAAGCCAAACTCTGGCTCCAACCTTGGGACTTAAAGGATGTATTAACACTGACTTTTTTGTATGTATATATTCAGTGCTTAAATTTGCCTTAAATTCAATTTATACAGTAATAACGGTTCACAACAACTCATTAGAACATTAGAACTTTGTTCTATAATTGTCAAAATCAAACATTATTAACCTGGGATTCATGGATACTTAGAGTTCTCAGGACTTGTGAATCTCTAAATTATATGAAAATATTTACATGTATGTGCTTGACACCTTTTTGCTTAGAGAGATGAATGGTAAGTTTTATGAAGTATGTCTTATAGGTTCATGACCCCCAGAAAAAGTTAGTTACTATCCCATGTTAGTTTTATGTACCAAAGGAGAAAGACATTGATTCCCAACCAATACTAAATAACAGGAAGGATACAAAAATATTTTTATTTTTAATTTGCTTTATCTTTTACAGGCTTCCTTTTTTAGAGATTTTATTGTTTTTATTTTTTATTTTTTTAAATGTTTATTTATTTTTGATGGGTGGGGAGGGGCAGAGAGGGGACAGAAGATCTGAAGCAAGCTCCCCGCTGACAGGAGAGAGCCTGTTGTGGAGCTTGAATTCATGAACCAAGAGATCATGACCTGAGCCAAAGTTGGACACTGACTGAGCCACGTAGGCACCCCAGATTTTTTTTTAATTTTATTTTTTTATTTTTAAAAATTTACATCCAAATTAGCATACAGTACAACAATGATTTCAGGAGTAGATTCCTTAATGCTCCTTACCCATGTAGCCCATCCCCCCTCCCACAACCCCTCCAGTAATCCTCAGTTTGTTCCCCATATTTATGAGTCTCTTCTGTTTTGTCCCTCTCCCTGTTTTTATATTATTTTTGTTTCCCTTCCCTTATGTTCATCTGTTTTGCTCTTAAAGTCCCCATATGAGTGAAGTCATATGATTTTTGTCTTTCTCTAATTTCACTTAGCATAATACCCTCCAGTTCCATCCACATAGTTTGAAATGGCAAGGTTTTATTCTTTTTGATTGCCGAGTAATACTCCATTGTGTGTGTGTGTGTGTGTGTGTGTGTGTGTGTGTGTGTGTGTGTATATATATATATATATATACATAAATATACCATATCTTCTTTATCCATTCATCCATCGATGGACATTTGGACTCTTTCCATCCTTTGGCTATTGTTGATAGTGCTGCTATAAACATGGGGGTGCATGTGTCCTTTCAAAACAGCACACCTGTATCCTGTGGATAAATGCCTAGTAGTACAATTGCTGTGTCATAGGGTAGTTCTATTTTTAGTTTTTTGAGGAACCTCCATACTGTTTCCCAGAGTGGCTGCACCAGCTTGCATTCCCACCAGATTTTATTTTTTAAAAGTAATTAGGTTTTATTTTTTAAAGTAATCTCTACACCCAATATGGGGCTCAAACTTACACCCAGAGATCAAGAATCACATACTCTACCGACTGAGGCTGCTAGGCGCCCATATCTTTTACATTCTTATTATTTGTATTTAAAAGCATACTTGATAAAATCTAACACACATTTTTTATGTACCATAACAAAAAAATTCTGCCAATTTTATTATGACATGCTATCAAAATTAAAATATAATTAGATTTCAATAAGAAGACAAAAATTTGTGTCTTTGAATTTAGAAACTATACTATTATTAAGGACCCCTATGGTAGAATATGGCTATTTTCACTTGGTGACTATTTTGTCAAGACTTTCGTGAAGTATTTAAGAAAGCATCTGTTAAGGAATATAAAACTAAATGAAGATTTTTTTTTCCTTTAGTTATTTTTTGTTTTCATAATGAATTTCAGTTAGGTATCTTGATTTTTAAGTCTTAAACAAAACAATGTTAAGAGATCCTTAAATGTTGGAGCACCTGGGTGGCTCAGTCAGTTAAGCATCTGACTTCAGCTCGGGTCATGATCTCGCAGTTTATGGGTTCCAGCCCCACGTGGGGCACTGTGTTGACAGCTCAGAGCCTGGAGCCTGCTTTAGATTCTGTCTCCCTTTCTCTTTGCCCCTCCCTTGCTCATGCTCTGTCTCTCTCTCTCTCTCTCAAAAATAAATAAACGCTAAAAAAAAAAAAAAAAAAAAGAGCTCCTTAAGTGTTGTTTCAGTTATAGCAGGAAATTGGAAACAAGAAAAAAAAGAAGAAAAAAAACATAGCAAGAAATTGATCCCTACTCAGGGACATTTTTCTTGGATGCAAAAAACAATAGGTTGTGCTCATGAACTAGATTTAGAAGTTGGGGCAGAGGGCATAGGGAAGAATTAAAGAAAACTCCCAATTTTCTGCCTTGAGCAACTGAGTGGACCATGATGCCATTTACCACAACTGGGAACAAAGAGAAAAAGTGTTGGGAGAAAAACCAAATTATAGATAGATATGTTTGAGACATCCTACAGAGATACCTTTAGATTGATACAAGAATCTGGAGTTTAGGTGAGGGTTCTAATTTAGAAATTTAATTTGGGAACCATCAGCCCAAAGATGGTACTCATAGCCATGGAATGGATGAAATTACCTGAAATTACCTAGATTGAGACTATACAGAGAACTCCAGGACTGCCCTTGAAGAATTCCAATATTTAGAAATGGGGTTGAGGAGGGGGAACAAACAGAGGAGAATGAGAAGCTGCAGCTACAACGTAGTAAGAAAATCAAGTGTAGTTATAGAAACAAGACAGTTTAAGATTAGATTTTACAGAATTAGGGGAAGATCAAAGGAATAAAATCCTTAAAAAGGTGAGAGGGGATGGGATCCAGAGCACGTGTGAAGATATTGGTCTCTAATGAAAGAAGTCACTTCATTGTATAGGAGGGAAGACAAATGGATACAGAATCAGGTCTGTATCCATTTGATCATACACTCTATACAAGGTCATCAGCTAAAAGCAAAAGGTTTGAGGAGAGAAGAATGGAATATCATAGTCATGGGGGCAGGAGGCAGAAGAACATTTGTCTTAGACTCAGCAGGGTTGTCTGGCAGTCAGTGGGCATCCATTTGAGGTTTCTGTGATTCATTTAAAGTGAAACCAAGAGATGCCAATTATGTGATTTTCTGCCTAGCAGCCTGAGTTCAGGCATAAAGTAAATTGTTGGGTTCATGCAGAGTTGAGGTTTTGATAGGCGACTGTGATAGAGGGTAAGGGAGTGGGGACACTGGCTTGGGATAGATTCTTAAATAGGTTAAAAGAAGGAAGTGAATTGAAGGAAGCCACTTGGAGGTCTTGGGATAGAAGCTGGAAGTATAAGAGGGAAGGGGGATTTGAACTAATGGTTTTGAAGTAAGTTTTTGGTAATGTCAGTTTCCTGTGGTTTTCCTATGTGTGGTGGAGGTAGAGGAAAAACTCCAGAGAGGTCTGGAGTTAAGAGGGTCATTCACATGGAAATCACTGAATGGCAGGTATTAGGGAATAGAGGAATATTGTGAGCCACGTGCTGAGAACTGGTTGACTTCACCAAGGAAGAGAAAGAGTAGTAAGCCCAAATGGCACTGGGCATCAGCAGAGAGATTTTTATTAAGAGGAAAGCAGGGACAAGAATGGTCTGGTAGCAGCAAAGGGGCAGCAAGTTAGTCACTGTCTCTGTCTTGTGTTACTAAGGTATGAGTGGTGTTTTGAGAAAAAGCAGCTTCACTTTAGAGAGCCACAGGGAAAGCAGTGTTCTCAAGGAACAGTAAGGATTCAGGTAAGATAAAGGGAATGGTAAAGGGAGCAGTCATGGCAGTCTGAGACTATGTTAAGTGCATACTGATAACAGACGGCTCTAGGACGGTAGGCACTGTCTGCTTGGCTAGCAACTGTACTCCTGGCCAGTCACATGTATGTACTCATTCAATGAATCAACAATGAAACAGAATTTAAGAGCTTAACTCCTAAAGTGGTCATCAAAAAGTTTTTTTAAGATGTGGTAAAATATACGTAACATTTACCATCTTAACGCTTTTTAAGTGTATAGTTCAGTGGTGTTAAATACGTTCACACTGTTGCCACCATCCATCTCTATAAACCTTTCATTTTTTTCTGTACCCATTAAACAATAACTCCCCAATCTCTCCTTCCTTCCTCCAGTCCCTGGCAACCACCCTTCTTTCTATTTTTATAAATTTGACTTCTCCATGTATCTCATATAAGTCTAATCATATGTGTTTATCTTATGGCTCACTTCACTTCATATAATGTCCCCAAAGGTTTATTGATGTGGTAGCATGCATTAGAATTTCCTTCTTGTTCAAGATTGAATATTCTATTCCATTGTATGTATGTGTACACACGTACACACACACACACACACACACCACACACCATTTTGTGTATTCATTCGCCCAACAACGGACCTTAGATTGCTTGCACCTTTGGCTATTGTGAATAATGCTATGAACATGAGTATATGCTCACTTACCTCTTTGAGACCTTGTTTTAAATTATTTTGGGTATGTGTCCATAAATGAAATCCCTGGATCATGTAATTTTTTGAATAAACTGCTACTGTTTTCCATAAGGGTTGCACCATTTTACATTCTCACCAACAGTGCACAAGGGTACATTTTCTTCATATCCTTGCCAACGTTTGCTTGATAGTAGCCATCCTTATGGGTGTAAGATGGTATTTCACACCATTTACCTAGTGATTAGTGATGCTGACCATCATTCATGTGCCTATCTTCTTTGGAGAAATGTCCGTTTCTCCTTTGCCGATTTTTGAATTGGGTTATTTTCTTGTTCAGTTGTAGATCCTGTATCAGATACAATTTGCAAGTATTTTCTCCCATTCCATGGGTTGCCTTTTCACTCTTCATTGTAGTATTTGACGCACCCATTTATTTTGATGTGGTTTAACTTATTTCCTCTTGTTGCCTGTGCTTTAGTGTTATAACACTAGAAATCTAGGGTTACATAAATTCTAGAAATCACTGCCAAATCCAATGTCATGAAGCATTTCCCCAATTTTTTGTTTTTGTCTTAGCTCTTATGCTTAGGTCTATAATATAAGGGACCAACTTCATTTTTTTTTCTTATGGGTATTGTTTTTTCAGTACCATTTGTTGGAAACTGTCCTTTCCCCATTGGTCTTGGCACTCTTAAAGCATAAATCATTTAACCATGTATTTGAGGGGTTATTTCCAGGCTATTCAATTCCATAGGTTTATGTCTTTTTGCCAGTGGTTCTGAATAATTGAGATTACAATGATGTCTTTATCCTCAGTCATCCGCTTAACCTTTATCAAAGTGTTTCCCTACCTTCTAATACCTTCTCTCCCTACTTCTTTCACCTCCTCACAGCACTATCCAGGTTCAAAACTCTAAATGACTAGGTCAACAGATAACAAAGTTCTACTTTCTACACTTAAAAAAATGTTATTTTTGAGAGAGAATATGAGCTGGGGAGGGGCAGAGAGGGTGGAGGGGACAGGATTTTAAGTGGGCTCTGCACTGACAGCAGTGACCCCAACACTGGGCTCGAACTCATGAACTGTGAGATCATGACCTGAACCAAGGCTGGACACTAAACCAAGCCACCCACGTGCCCCTCTAGTTTCCATGTTTTAAAACGTAGTATTTTTTCTTGGCTCTGGTAAGTCTGTGTATATACTGAAACTATTTCATGAGTCTCAAAGACAGATCAGTTTTAAATGATTATTGAAATATTCTATTAAATAGGTCAGAACTTAAAAACTCTTATTGGGGGGGGCCCTGGGTGGCTCAGTAGGTTGAGCATCCTACTTTTTTAAAGTTTGTTTATTTGAGAGAGTGGGGGAGGGGCAGAGAGCGAATCCCAAGCAGGCTCAGTGCTGTCAGTGCAGAGCCTGACGTGGGGCTCAATTCCATAAACCATGAGATCATGACCTGAGCCAAGATGAAGAGTCAGATGCTTAACCAACTGAATCCCACAGGTGCCCCAATCATCTGATTCTGCATTTCAGCTCAGGTCATGATCCCAGGTCGTGGGCTCAAGACCCACAGCAGGCTCTGTGCAGAGTGTAGAGCACGGTTGGGATTCTCTCTCCCTCTGCCCCTTTCCCCAGCTTGCACTCTATAAAACAAAACAAACTCATACTATTTTGCTGAAAATGTGATTTCACATTTAGCATTTTAAGGACTTCTCATTTACACTTTTTTCCTTAGGGGCCACTGTATTTTGTGTTGCTCCAAATGCAGTATTTCCATTTGAATTGTATAATGAAGAATATTTGGAGCAAAGGGATATCTATTTGAATCAATGCCAACAGCAGCTCCAACAGTTTATTGCCACATATGGACCTGGGACAGCTATTTTCACTAGTGATGAATAGGCAATCTGAGGAAAATCATTTTCTTCACTCATATTTAAGCAATGGAAAGGTGTGATTCTGAAGTAATGCTTCAGGTAATACTATGTATGGTAGTACATTAGAAGGCTATCTGAAAAATATAAAAGGTCTCATTATTAAAAATCTGGTCGGGGGACCTGGGTGGCGCAGTTGGTTAAGCGTCCGACTTCAGCTCAGGTCATGATCTCACGGTTCGTGGGTTCGAGCCCCGCATTGGGCTCTGTGCTGACAGTTCAGAGCTTGCTTCAGATTCTGTGTCTCCCTCTCTGCCCCTCCCCTGCTCATTCTCTCAAAGAATAAATAAACATTAAAAAAATAAAAAAAAGAATCTGGAAACTAAGCAATGTTTAAAAATGGTCACTTTTATGTAGTTCTACTGGTCACAAGATGGCAAGAACAGTTTAAATGAGAATATTTACCTAAAAATAAATCATTTTTCTTGCACCTGTGAACCTGACAAATGGAGTAAATAACAGCAACATATAGAAGCAGAAGCCTCCAATTTAAGGACATTTCCTACTTCATTACTTTTTATGTCCATTATATAGTTTTGGAAGCCCTAATTATGAATTCAGGGAAAGCTTGGAAATTTTCCATTTTTTAAAGCCAGGTTAAATGAAAAAAAGTAATTTATAACAAATCAAGGGGTAAGAATTGGCTCCTTGAACCTAACTGGTTACAAGAAAGGCACCAAAAGGCAAAGAAACCCAATTTGCAAACCATCTTCATTTTTGGAGGGAAGAGATCTATTCTGAAAAGGTGTGTGTGGGGAAAGAGAAAATATATTTAACTTGTAAAATCCCCAAATCCTTTTCATTGTTCAAAGGTTTAATATGTTAATTTTTAAAATGTTTTTGAGAGAACAGTGTGAGTGAGGGAGGGCCAGAGAAAGGAGACCCAAAATCTGGAGCAGACTCCAAGGCCCAAATGGGGCCTGAATATACCAACCAGGAGATCCTGACCTGAGCCCAAGTTGGACACTTAAAGCAGTTGAGCCACCCAGGTGTCCCAATAAGTTAATTATAAAAAAAATAAGATACTACCATGCCGATTCTTTAGAAACTGGCACTTTATGGAGCTAAACCATAAAGGTTGACAGCTCTCTCTATAGGCCTTTGACAAATCATTCCTACTCATTCAACAGTATTTACTGAATATTCACTAGTTTCAGAGACTTGTGTTACTTTTTCAGAATGCAAAGCTAGTTTTTTTTGTTTTTGTCTTTTAAGCTTTTATGTATTTTCTGAGAGTGTGGGAGAGAATCCCAAGCAGGCTTCATGCTCAGTGTGGACATGGGGCTGGGCTCCATTTCATGACCTGAGCCGAAATGGAGTCAGCAAAGCCAGGTTTTAAAAACAATTTACATATTACAGTTCTAGAATTCTAGACTTGCCATAATGGAATTACAACCTAGATAAAAGCACTCAACAAGGGAAAAGCAAGATTTAGCTAAGTTCAAGTCTTCAGAGTTAAGAATTCAACTTTAGAATTCCTATAAATTCTAAGTCCTGGTTGGAATGGACTGTCCAGTCACTATTTCCCTTAATATGACATGTTATTATTTGTACTAAGATCACAATTTTTTTTGTTCAAAGGCAAAAGCAAAGAATAAGATTAAAACTTAAACTATGTAGGTCACAGGTGAAATCTTTATTTGTAAGGGATAATTTGTTAAGATGTTTAGGAGATTCCAAATACTTATTTATTGATAAAGAACATACTTTCTTAACGTATGCTAAAAACAAATCTGACTAGTAATTATGGTAAACACTCAATATATTTTAAAGATAGCAGACTTTACTGCCCAACAGTTAAAAGTATTCAAGCATGTATTTCTCTACATAACTTATTGTGAGGTGATCAATGTTAAATAAAGTATTTATTCATGTCTTCTTGACCAATTCTTCATTTTTCCTTCCAACTGCATGCCTCTGGGGAAAAAAATCAGAAACCAACAATGAAAATCACTCCATAGTCAAAATCAAAGGAGAATCAGACTTCTGACAACACACACACAGGCAACTTTAACAGGATATAGCCCTAACCCTTTGGAGTTTCAGATACTTTTGAATTATTATTAGCTGTGATTGCCAGAATTACTTACCGAGGCAATGAAGAATTTTTAACCACAACAGTTATGGACTTGGACATTCATCTGCAGCTACCTACATGCTGAAAAGAACATATAACCCATTTTAATGAAAAATTGCATTATACTTGAGTAATTCACATAAACAATATACATAACTGGCATCTCAGTCTTCAAATTATTTCTTCAAAGAAACCCTCAGCTGGGTAAACGGCAAAAAGTAATTTAAGTCATCATTGTGCCAGTTACTAAACCTATCTAGGTCAAAAACCTACTAAATGTTTTTGGTACTGCTTTTCATAGACAGTACCATAAATACACAACAAAGCACAGTGTTTAACATTAAGTTTTGGTACCTCATTACATGCAGTTGTGCTCCTAGTGGTTTTATCACAGCCATCCTCAGATGTTTTTGGAAAACATCACAACGTTCATTCATCTTCAACTCATAGGCTCTGTTGTACCTAGAAATCAAAATATTTCATTGTGAATTCTCATTTGTACTTGCCATCTGTTTGGCATCTTATATGCAGGAATGGTCCAGTAAGACTTTTTCATTCTCATCAGGAGCCATAAACATTTTACTTACAACCTTCCTGACTCCCATCTAACTTTTTATAAAAACCACTAACATTTGAGGCCATATACTGGAATAATTTTGTTATTTAACACATCTCTCATGGAATGAAGTACTTTCTGCTTAGTTCTACTTTTTTTGGTAGTCCAAACGGATAACCCCAAAATTTAGAACCTCTGTAATGGCTTGAACAGATTAGTACTTTTGACTGTTTAGGCCCTAATAATTCTATAAATGATCTTTCCAAGCTGGAAATGGGTTTATTAGCATGGATAGGAAAAATTGTGGCTATATATAGGATGTTCTTTACTGTGGCAGTATCGATGTTAGGACATGATGGTCCTAATGAGTACCTAGCCATTGCTTTTCTGTCTCAGAGCTTGACAAGGATGAGATGAGTCAGGTTAAAGGTTAGATGTATAAAAACAAGTGTGTAGACCTCCAACTAAAGCATCACAATGGCAAATCTAATGTAGTTTTAGAGCAGATACATTATGTTGACATCATTATTGGACAGTCTTGTAGAATTAAGTCCCAGGTCGCCTGAAAGCACACTTAGGTAGTGCAAAGAATGGCCAGGGCCACAGATCATCTCTTACAGCACCCCAGGAGGGTAAATCATTGAACCAGACAGCTACTGGAAATGATTTATGAAGACACATCAAATGTTGTACCCTGCAAAACAATTTATCATTTTCAAGTCTGGAAATAATTTCACATCGTCAATATTAGGAACACAAACTAGTAGTTATGAATAATACCAACTTGGAAAGTTTCAGTGTAATGAGATTCATGGGAACTACTGACAACTATATGCATAATCTCATTTGTGTAAATCCTACAAGAATGTTTAGTGATACATATTTGTAATAAAACTGCTGTGCCTGCTTCGGCAGCACATATACTAAAATTGGAACGATACAGAGAAGATTAGCATGGCCCCTGTGCAAGGATGACACGCAAATTCGTGAAGCGTTCCATATTTTTTTTTTTAATTTTTTTTTCAACGTTTATTTATTTATTTTTTTTATTTTTTTTAAATTTTTTTTTTTTCAACGTTTATTTATTTTTGGGACAGAGAGAGACAGAGCATGAACGGGGGAGGGGCAGAGAGAGGGAGACACAGAATGGGAAACAGGCTCCAGGCTCTGAGCCATCAGCCCAGAGCCTGATGCGGGGCTCGAACTCACGGACCGCGAGATCGTGACCTGGCTGAAGTCGGACGCTTAACCGACTGCGCCACCCAGGCGCCCCTCAACGTTTATTTATTTTTCGGACAGAGAGAGACAGAGCATGAACGGGGGAGGGGCAGAGAGAGAGGGAGACACAGAATCGGAAACAGGCTCCAGGCTCTGAGCCATCAGCCCAGAGCCTGACGCGGGGCTCGAACTCACGGACCTCGAGATCGTGACCTGGCTGAAGTCGGACGCTTAACCGGCTGCGCCACCCAGGCGCCCCAGCGTTCCATATTTTTGAGGACGTGGAGAAATGGGAACCCTCTTGCACTATTGGTGGGAATGCAAATTGGTGCAGCCACTCTGGAAAACAGTGTGGAGTTTCCTCAAAAAATTAAAAATAGACCTACCCTATTATCCAGCAATAGCACTGCTAGGAATTTACCCAAGGGATACAGGAGTACTGATGCATAAGGGCACTTGTACCCCAATGTTTATAGCAGCACTCTCAACAATAGCCAAATTATGGAAAGAGCCTAAATGTCCATCAACTGATGAATGGATAAAGAAATTGTGGTTTATAATCACAATGGAGTACTACGTGGCAATGAGAAAGAATGAAATATGGCCCTTTGTAGCAACGTGGATGGAACTGGAGAGTGTGATGCTAAGTGAAATAAGCCATACAGAGAAAGACAGATACCATATGGTTTCACTCTTATGTGGATCCTGAGAAACTTAACAGAAACCCATGGGGGAGGGGAAGGAAAAAAAAAAAAAGAGGTTAGAGTGGAAGAGAGCCAAAGCATAAGAGACTCTTAAAAACTGAGAATAAACTGAGGGTTGATGGGGGGTGGGGGGGGAGGGTGGGTGATGGGTATTGAGGAGGGCACCTTTTGGGATGAGCACTGGGTGTTGCATGAAAACCAATTTGACAATAAATTTCATATATTGAAAAAAAATATTAAAAAAATAAAAATAAATAAATAAAACTGCTATCCTTCCCACTCAGCTCAAAAAGCTAAGAGCCAGGATACAAAATCCCAGATGAGAGGCACCTCAGGAGTTATGAAGATAGGTTGAAGGCAGGAGTTATGTGATAGGTAAAGAATTAGATGCTAGAGTAATGAGAAAAATCACAGTTGTTAAATGGTGTGGTGGGCTCCGTATTTATTATGCTTCAGGATTTACCTGTTATCAGTATTTTTACCAAACATTTGGTTTTAAAACCCCCAGTATTTAGCAATAAAAGTAGGATTGATGCCACTTATGCCTCAAAATAAAGATGACTAATACCAAATGTAAACTATTTTTAGCCATCAAATGCCCTGGTGACAGCAACATATTTGGGAGGAGGTAACAACAAAAAAGCCCGACACAGGATTATACCGTTTCATCGATGAGGTATTAATACCATTTTAAAGTATTTATTTAAGTAATATCTATATCCAAAGTGGAGCTCAAACAGACAACCCCCACCCCAAGATCCTCCAACTGAGCCAGCCAGGCGCCCCAATATCTTGTTTTTGAATAGGCAACACGTTCTTCCAGCCTCCCAGCTGTTGACCAGTTTCTTCAGTATTATGTCCAGAAATACACATCTCTATATAAATGCAAGCATCTAAGGGTAGAGCAAGCATTTATGGCTTAGGGAGGTTCTAAACAGTACATACTGTTCTCCCAACTTCAAAACATCACGTTTTTAGAAGATATTTACAAAGGAAGATTCACAAACACATGCGACAAGTCACTGTCCTAAGTCGCTACCAGAACTGTTACTAAACTGATAATTTTAAAAGCCAATCACAAACTACAGTTAAGTAAAGGTTGTCTTTAATATCCTAGAGATAATGCCTTTCCCCTTTTATAAAATGCTTGCGTACTACGAATAAATAAGTCGCCCACTAAGGGACCCTAAAACCGTCTAGGCTGCACACAAGGCTTTGCTGGGGATACAAAATTGCTCCGAAGGAGGCCCCGGCGTACACCAAAACCACGCGCCATACCTTCCAGCCGCCTCGAAACCACCTCAATCTGAGAAGGCCCTTTATTAATTTTTGACTTTAGAACAGTCGAAACGGGCGTTTACTTAAAAAAAGGGTCAGTAGAGACTCGCGGCTGGTTACTAAAAAATGCGACAGAGCCAATAACCCAGGACGCTCTGGGTGGCAGAAGGGGAAGGCTGCCTTCCGGGCCGACCTCGCGGCCATGCCGCTTACTCGGCTGTGCTCGGCAAGGTCGGAGGCCCTTTACACGGGGGCCCCAGGGCAGAGACCAGAGGCGGGCCTGGGTTCCGGCAACGAGTCGAGTTCCCGGTAGTAACAGGTTGAACTAAGACCGCAAGGACTCCCACCTCGAAGGACCCAGCGACCGGTCCGCTGGCGCTGCCGCCCGGTCCGCATGACCGACCAAGCTTCGCAAGCCCTCCTCCGTCGACAGCCGCGCGGAAAAGAAAGCACAGCTTCTTCCGTTGGGCTTTTGGGGCTCCGGGCCCCTCCCCTTCCGGGCCCTGGCCCCGCCTCCGACAGGGGAGTGTGTGTCTGGTGGCGGAGTCCGTGCTAAGCGCCAGGGCGGTTGCTGGGGCTGCGTTCTCAACGTCTGGGTGGCGCTACCCTGAGATCTGCGTTTCTCCGACTGCGGTGGAGTGCTACACCGTAAGTTCATATTGAAGGGAACTTTTGGAGGCTTTCAAGGCTCATGAGGAGCTATTTCACCCAGAGCTATTTCACCGAGTATGCAAACGTGTAGTCTGTCAGTTTGTGATGGACCCAAAAGAGCGGGAAATATTCCAAAAAGGAAGGGTCTCCCATTCCCAGTACTATATATTTGCTTAGTCTTCTACTCCCCCACGTAGTTCAGTGCTTAAAAAAACTGGTGGTATTGGACATCCCAATTTAGAATAAGGGTATCTGGAATCGACCCCATCAAACACATAGAAGAACCAGTTGCCACAAAAAAAGCTGTTATATCTCCCTCATAACAGTAGCTACTGCTGCTGTTTTTGTTGATAATAATTATAGAGCATTAAAAAAAAAGCATTCGTAAAGCAGTCACCCGCTTTGTTTATGAACATGTTCTAATTTGCTATTGATTTTTCATTTTTGTGTTTTTTTACTCTTCTTTCTTTCAATCATTTTATTTGAGTCCTGGCTACGAAGCACTAGACTTAGTGCTGTAGGAGATAGGCTGATGATCTTGTTGCCAGAAAGAACACACGTGAAAGCATGTAATCAAACAATTGAATCAGTAAAAGGCACATCATCTTTCCTTTACAAATTGGAAGTCTAAGAAACTGATTCAAAATCCAGTACAAATGTATTTGCCTCAAGGAAACATGGTAAAAAAAAAAATCTAAACTTAGCAAAATAAATTGTTGGTTATACTTACTTTCTCAAAGAATTTCTCTCTAACGTTTTTGCTGAATGTTTTGCAGGGGTTTAAAATTCTTTGTTTGGGACCCTAACTGGGCAATTTATTCTGTCAGGTGGTGGCTTGGACCTCAGCCTGCCATTGCAGACTCTTGGCTGGATGTAAACTTCTACAACCTAATTTTGCAACCTGGACAGCCACCTCCATCAGGCCTTTGCCTACAAGTGGATGGGGAGGTGTGGGAGCTACCATTACTGAAAGTTGTACTGAAAGAGGAGGGTGACTTTGCTGAACCCATAAATGCTATGGCAACATTTTAGGCATGTTCTCAGTGTCTGGGGCCATGTGAGAAGGAACTGGAGATCAGCATGGATGCTCCTGCAACAGTTCCTTACAGGATACCTCCTAAGTTGCTAGTTTTCCTTTCCTTCAGTGGGTTGCTCACATGGCACTTATTAGCATCTGCTTCTGAAGGATACCTGACCTGGATAGGATATGGAAGGGACCACTGTTTTAATGACTTAATATGTTCTTCAGACTAGATACAATTAAATTCTGGAACTAATATTTAGGTGTTCCTAAAACTCCACAGCCACCTATTTTCAGATTATAATTTTAAGTCAGTTGGTTTTTTTTTTTAAGTTTATTTATTTATTTTGAGAGAGAGAGAGAGAGGGAGAGAGAGAATCCTGTGCAGGCTCTGTGCTGACAGTGCACAGACTGCACTGCACTGACACAGGTCTCGATCCCACACACCATGAGATCATGACCTGAGCTGAAATCTAGAGTTGGATGCTTAACTGATCGAGAAACCCAGGTGTCCCAAAGCAGGTTTTTGTTTTTTTTTTTAATTTAAGTAATCTTTACACCCAACATTTGGTTTGAACTCATGACTCAAAGATCAAGAGTTGCATGCTCTTTTAAAAATATTTTTTTAATGTTTATTTATTTTTGAGACAGCAGGCACAGAGAGAGAGGGGACACAAAATCCAAAGGAGGCTTCAGGCTCTGAGATACCAGCACAGAGCCTGACAGGAAGCTTGAACCCATGAACCATGAGATTGTGACATGAGCCAAAGTTGGACGCTTAACTGACTGAGCCACCCAGGTGCCCCTTGAGTTGCCTGCTCTTCTGAGCCAGCCAGGTGCCCCTTAAATCAGTTATTTTAATTGATTAGTAGTATAATTCATTAAATAAATGTTATGTTTTCTTTTTTTTTTTTATTATTTTTTAAATTTTTTTTTTTCAACGTTTTATTTTTATTTTTGGGACAGAGAGAGACAGAGCATGAACGGGGGAGGGGCAGAGAGAGGGAGACACAGAATCAGAAACAGGCTCCAGGCTCTGAGCCATCAGCCCAGAGCCCGACGCGGGGCTCGAACTCACGGACCGCGAGATCGTGACCTGGCTGAAGTCGGACGCTTAACCGACTGCGCCACCCAGGCGCCCCAATAAATGTTATGTTTTCAACTGCATCGCAACTAAGTGGCTTTTAAAAAATGAGTAGTGTATTATCCCACATTGCAGGAAGTCCAGAGGTAGCTGGTTCTAGGGTTGGTTAATTCAGCAGCACAGCATTGTCAGAGTTTGTGGTCTTCTCTGAGACTCTTGATTTTCCCTTCATGGTTGCAAAAAGGCTCCCACAACTATAAACATCACATCTTCTTATAAAAACATCCAAAGGCAGGAAGGAAGGAATTTTTTTCAGGTGTTTTTTTTTTTTTAAGTTTGTTATTTTTTTGTTGTTTTAAAGAAACAGAGGCAGAGAAGAAGAGGGAGAGAACCTTAAGCAGCCTCCATGCTCAGCACAGAGCTTGATGCAGGGTTCGAGTCCACAACCCTGGGATCATGACCTGAGCCAAAATCAAGAGTCCAGCGCTCAACCAACGGAGCCACCCAGTTGCCCCACAGTGTTTCTCTTTTAATCTGGGTGAAAAGTACTACCAAGAATGCCCTTCAGGTGCCATTGACCATGGTTGGGTTACATGTCCAAAGATGATCAGCTCATGCTGTGAGAAGGTAGGTTGTTGTAGAAAAGAAAGAGAAGGGCAAATGGCTATTAAAAAAGCTATCAACGGTTCTTGCCACAACAGGTAATCTTAACTTTAAGATTTGGGGGTATTGCTGTGAACCTCAAGAGCTCTCTTCTAGGGATATGTGGCTGGTTCAGTTGTTGGAGCATATGCAGCTCTGGATCTTGGGGTTATAACTTCAAGCCCTACGTTGGGCATAGAGACTACTTAAGATAGATAAGTAAGTAAGTAAGTAAGTAAATAAATAAATAAATAAATATTTAAAAAAAGAGCTCTCTTCTAATTACTCTACAAAGGGAGATAACCTTATAGGAGCATGATTAAGGATATGGGAATTCTGAGAAAGAATGGGTTCAAATATTCAACTTCTGCCCCAAAATTTGCCACAAAAGCAAAAATAGCTTTTTAACAAAGGTTAATTGACATACTAAGAATTGCACATATTTAAAATGAAAAATTTCCAAGTTTTGACATGTATACACCTGTTGTATACTAAAGTTAATGAACTTCACACTAAAGCATCACACTAAAGTTAATGAACAGGAGTGCTTGGTGGCTCAGTCAGTTAAGCATCCAACTCTTGATCTCAGCTCAGGTCTTGATCTCAAGGTTGTGAGTTCAAGCCCCGTGTTGGGCTCCACACTGGGCCTGGGACCTACTTAAAAAAGAAAAAAGATAATGGACATATTCATCACCCCCAGATATTTCCTCATGCTCCTTTGTAATGTCTCCTTCATGTCCCAAAACTCCACCTTTAAACCCCATCCCCAGGCAACTGCTGACTGACTTTCTGTTGCTACAGATTAGTTTGCATTTTTCTATAATTTGCTTAAATGGAATCATATAGTGTGTACTCTTTGTTGGCTCTTTTCATTCAGCATAATTATTTTGAAATTCATCCATGCTATTGTATGTAACAATAGTTAATTCCTTATTAGTGCTGAGCAGCATTCCCATATATGGATATACCACAGCTTGTTTATCCATAGATCCGTTGATGGACATTTGGATGTATCAGTGTTTGGCTATTACAAATAAAGCTGCTATGAGCAAGTTTCTAGGTGGCTCAGTTGGTTAAGCATAGGACTCTTGACTTCGGCCCAGGTCACGATCTCATGGTTCGTGAGATTAAGCCCCACAATGGGCTTGCTGCTGTCAGTGCAGAGCCTGCTTTAGATGCTCTATCCACTTTTCTCTGTCTGCCCCTCCCCTAGTTGTGCTCTCCCTCTCTCAAAAATAAATAAACATTAAAAAAAAATAGACGTTCTTCATTTTGATGGAAACCAATTTATTAATTCTTTTTCTTATATGGATTTGGCTGTTATGTCTAAGAAACTTTACCTAACTCAAAACTTCTGGAAAGTCCTTCCTCCCGCCCCCTCCCAACCATAGACCTACTCAGTTATTCCTCAGCAGAATAAATGTGCCCTTTTCAGGACTGCAGATCACTCAACCAGGCTCATCAAGTGACTGTATCCAAGATTCAGAGCTATGCCTCTATGAATTATGTCATGAATTTTGCTGAAATCTAATAAGCCCCCTCAACATTGAAAGATTCATCCTAATCCAGACTCCAAAAACCTCATATCCTGCCATTGCCCTTCCCATTATTTTTTTTTTAATTTTTTTAATGTTTATTTTTGAGAGAGAGACAGAGGTGAGCAGGGGAGGGGCAGAGAGAGAGAGAGAGAGAGAGAGAGAGAGAGGGAGACACAGAATCCAAAGCAGGCTCCAGTCTCTGAGCTGTCAGCACAGGGCTGGGGTTCGAACCCACGAACTGTGAGATCATGACCTGAGCCGAAGTCGGACACTTAACCGACTGAGTCACTCAGGCGCCCCAGTATTCTTTTCTTTTTTTTTTTTTTTTAATGTTTATTTATTTTTGAGAGAGAGCATGAGTTCAGGAGGGGCGGAGAGAGAGGGGGACAGAGGATCTGAAACAAGCTCTGTGCTAACAGCAGAGAACCCGATGCGGGCTCAATCTCATGAACCATGTCTCTAAGCGCATAGGTAAACAGATTAGAAGAGTATACATCCACTTCCACATTGTGTGTGCGTGCGTGTGTGTGTTGTGTGCACCATCTCTAGTGCACGCGTGTGTGTGTTGTGTGTAACAACCTAAATGTCCAGAGACTGGTAAAATGAATTATATACATCCAAACAATGGAATGGAAATCCTACTCTTGTCTGGCAAATTTATTTACTCCTATTTCAGCCTATTTCTCCCTCAACTTCCTCTTTCTCCTCCCCCCATTCTTAGCTGATAACTTACTAGGTGAGTCAGGACCCTTTGTGAGACCACGAAGAGAAACCACAGGTGATTTACACAGCAAAAGTGTAGGGGCGGCTGACTCTTGTTTTTTGGCTCAGATCATGATGTCATGGTTGTGAGATTGAGCCCCACATTGGGCTCTGCACTGGGCATGGAGAGCACTTAAGATTCTCTCCCTCTGCCCCTTCCCCACTTGGGTGCCCCCACGAGCACTCTCTCTCTCCCTCTCGAAATGAAATGAAATGAAATGAAATGAAATGAAATGAAATGAAATGAAATGAAATGAAATGAAATAAACAGCAAAAGCTTAATATAAAGAATTAACTGTGGGAGCGCCTGGCTGGCTCAATCAAAAGAGCATGTGACTCTCGAGCATGAGTTTGAGCCCCATGTTGGATGTAGACATTACTTAAGTGAATAAATAAATACTTTAAAAAAGAATTAACTTTTAAGGGATTACCTAAGAGAAAAAGAAAATTTTAAAGAATACGGAAATAGCATGTATGAAGCTACCACTCCCTCTGAGCTGAGGCAGACCCTAGCAAGGAATAGATTTGGTGGGAGGCCACTCCAGACTTTGTGGGCCAGTGAATGGTAGACAAGTAAGCTGCCCTCTGGGTTGCTAGGGGAAGCTACCCACAGGAAGGTGCTAAGTGCTGTTGAGAGGAGCAAACCAGAAACAGGAAGCAAAGCTCGTCCTGCAGTCTCTCTTCAGCACCCTCTGCAGATAAACCTTAATATTATGTGCTTGGCAAAAGAGAAATGTTTACATGGTTCAGGTGCATTATCACAGAGCAGGTAATGAGGAGGTGAGCAGATAGATCTGGAGATAAAAGACAGTAAATTGACAACTGGCACATTCTATCCTCTCCATTGAACAAAGAGATGCTACCATATGGGAAATCCTGCCCTGTGCATTAGTATCCACTTTCTCCTGTCCTGTTGCTGCCCAAAGTATCCCTCCTGTTAAAGGCTTTTGGTCCTGATGCTTCTTTCCTGCTCAAAGACTGGCTCCTTCAAGTATCCTCTCTCTTCTGCCTCATCTATCTGTCCCTTACCAATGGACCATTCCAGCAGCATAGAAACATGTTCCAGTCTCTTTGTACTGTTCCTTTATGAATTTTTAGCTGTACAAAATACATTGGGATGAATACATTAATTTGGGAATGTATCCATTCCTACTTCTTTTGATAAAAGCATGTTTTGATATTTCCCCAATTTACCTCTCCACCTCAGACCTCACTTCCAAACTTAATACTCATGTTATTTTCCTACTTCACCATCTCTAGTGCTGAGGGTGGGGGCAGGTAATGAACCTAGACCCAAACTTTGACCTTTCATTTTCTTCTCTTTCTATTGAAGGCTTTGTATTTTTCTTCCTCTCTAATGGAAACTTCATTTATGTCACTTCTTGAGATTCCACTTCCTATGCATAATTTAATGTTTACTGCTTTAAACTTTGCTCTTAATAGTAAAGGGATTTTTGGAATTTAGAATTCCCCTTTCCCTTTCAAGTCTATCACCTTCAAAGGGACTTAAGAAAATCAATGTAGAGTCCAAGGGTTGCCTGATAATCTTGGTTAATAATATGAATAATTTCCTATTATTCTTAACAAATATCCACTTGAGGGTCACCTGGGTGGCTCAGTCAGTTAAGCGACTAACTTTGGCTCAAGTCATGATCTCACAGTTTGTGAGTTTGAGCCCCACGTTGGGCTCTGTGCTGGCGGCTTGGAGCCTGGAGCCTGCTTCGGATTCTGTGTGTCTCTCTCTCACTCCCGCTCACACTGTCTCTCTCTCTCTTTCCAAAAAAAAAAAACTTTCTTAAATATTTTAAAAAATATCTACTTGCATATATGGTCAAATGATTTTTGACAAGGGTGCTAAGACCATTCAATGGGGAAAGATAATCTTTTCAACAAATGGTACTGAGAAAACAGTATCTGCATGTGAAAGAATGAAGTTGGCTCCTTAACCTTGTACAGACAAAAATTAACTCAAAATAGATCAAAGACCTAAATTTAAGAGCTAAAGCCATAAAACTCATAGAAAAACAGGGGAATAGTTTCATCACTTTGGATTTGAGAATAATTTCTTGGATATCACACTAAAAACTTAGACAACAAGAAAAACTAGATAAATTGGACTTCACCAAAACAAAAAAACTTTTGTTCATTAAAAGACACTGTCAAGAGAGTGAAAAGATAATCCACAGAATTGGACAAAATGTCTGCAAAGCCCATATCTGTTAAGGGATTAACATCCGAAGTATATGAAGAACTCCTAAATTCAACAATGAAAAAACCAAACAACACAGTGCAAAAATCGACAAAGGATATGTATTGACATTTCTCCAAAGAAGATATATAAGTAGCCAATAACCACATGAAAAGATGCTCAATATACAACTAGCTTATCAAGGAAATGCAAATCAAAGCTGCAAAGAGATATATACTTCACACCCATTAGGGTGGCTATTATCAAAACAGCAATAGCATAGCAAGTATTGGTAAGGCTGTAGAAAAATTGGAACCATTGTATCATTGCTGGTGAGAATATAAAATAGTGCGGCCACTGTGGAAAACAGTATGGCATTTCTTCAAAAAGTTTAACATAGAATTACCCTATTATCCAGCATTCCACAGGTACATACCCAAGACAATTGAAAGAAAGACTCAAATACTTGTACACCAGTGTTCACAGCAGTGTTGTTATTCATGATCGCCAAAAGGTAGAAACAACCAAACAACATCCATTCATCAATGGATGAATGAATAAACAAAATGTAGTATATAAAAGCAGCTGTTTACAATGTATGCCTCTGGAAAGTAAAACTTGGGGTTTGTGGGGAAAGTGGTATTTTAATTTTTTATTGTGTACCATTCTTTACTGTTTGGATTTTTACTATGTGTATGCAATTTTATAATTAAACTTTAAAATAATAATTATTTTTTTTTATTTTAGAGAGAGAGCATGAGCAGGGGAGAAGGGGAGAGGGAGAGGGAGAGGGAGAGAGTGAGAGAGAGAGAGAGAGAGAGAGAGAGAGAGAGAGAGAGAAAGAGGGAGAATCTCAAGCAGGTTCCATGCTTAGTGCAGAGCCTGATCTCATGGCGCTAGGATCATGACCTGAACGGAAATCAGGAGTCAGATGCTCAACCCACTAAGCCTTCCAGGCATCCCCAAAATAATTATTAAAAAGATACATTTTTTTCTCTCAACTGCAAAAATAGACCATTTCTAAAATTTACCCCTTAAGCTCATCACTCCCTCCTTCACCCCTGACCTGCATTATGAAAAGTGTTTGGTATTCTCCAGCAATGAGACATCCCTGGGGGTTGCTGGTCTCCACGTTGCTGAAGTGAGTTAATGTTGCCAGTTTGCAGATATAACTGAAATCACTTTAAGGGGAAAGATTTATGGTTTAATCTGATACAGCAGTTTATCAAAAGTAACTTTTTAAAATACAGCCATTCTTTGACAGCATAACCAGAATTACCTTGGAAAGTTTACATTTTATAGATGGACATATGTGTGGATTCAGGGCATATAGGATATTATTTTCTTTTAAGCTGTCAGAATCTATAGTCTGTACTTTACACATGTAAATCTCATTAGTAAATTAATACATTTGCCCTTCAGTCCTTTTTCATATTAGTGAATGATTTGGAGAACCTCCTAGTTCCCCTAGATGTTTGCAGCAGAAAATGAGGTTGGAACTGGAAGGAAGTTGGCTATAATAACCATATGTTTGTGCTCTCCCTTGCTCAATAGTAAGCATGTCAAAGTACAGTTAATGCAAGAGAAATGTAAATGACCCTAGTCATAAATGCATGACTTTTATATATAAGATCCTTTTACCTCAGGCAAGATTATTTTTAAACATAATATTGACATTAAGATAATCATAGCATTTATACCTCTCGTCAAGGTTAAAGTTCCAAATCTGTGAAAAATACATTAAATTGTCAGAAAATAGGGCACTGATCTGAATGAAAGTTGATTCTCAAACACTTGAAGTACATGAACTTTACTGAGATAATTTTGGTGAAAATTACCTAAATTACTTATGATTTCTGCCCGGATCTAAAATAATGAGTGGCTTTAATTGTCAATGTGAGACACTAGGGTTTTCCTTTTCTGTTGAAAAATTTAACTTTTATGTTAAGAGTAAGCCTTGCAAACAACTACTTAAATCCTTTGACAAATTCTAAATGGAATGGAATGTTATTGAAATTATTCAAGCTGACCAATGGGACCTGAGGGGAAGTCTGCTAGGAGACTTCAGGGAAAGTTTTCTTTGATGGAAAGACACAAATGGGAAGAAATAGCTCTTCTTCCCCTAGACATCATCTGTGAAAGAATTCTTGGCCTTGCTGCAGCCATCTTGTTAAATGAGGGGAGCTTGCCGGAAATGGCAGGTAGAAAGGAGAAGAAATCAAGCAACTTAAAGACATCGAATAGTCACCAAATTAACCAGCCAGGGAGCCACTCCAGTTTAGTCTTCTTGTTTTGTGAAATAATACACTTTTCTTACTGTTTAAAAAAAAATTATTTAAGAACGATTACACAGAGAGTTGAAAATGTGGAAGTAATTGAAAAATTCAAACTAAGGTTAAATTATGTTATTCGTACCTCAGTGATGATCTAATGCAAATTATGTCCTGAAATTAATACTCCATTAACTTAAACATGGTGTAGATTCTGAATGTTTCTTCCACAATGTGTACTTGTGCATATGCATGAGAGTTTCTCTGTGTCCAGTGGTATTCTGGTAAATAGGTTCTAAAAACAAAACAAAATGCCCAAACCATGATTTGTAGCATTTGCAGATTTCTGTGGTGTGAATATTCCCATCATGGCTGATTTCAAGATGCTAAGTATTTAACAACTGGCTTACATAATACGTACTTGAATACTTGAATAGTTAAGAATTGGTTCTCACAGAACATAATTGCTGAGTTGAAGGATTGAAGGAGAAATGCATCTTTATACTTCATATAGTCAAATTGTTTTCCAGGTGGTTGTACCACATCCCTGTCAGAACTTGCTCATTTCAGAATTTAAACATTTTTGCCAATCCGATAAATGTGGAATTGGTATTTATTTTTATTTTAATTTGCATTTATCATGAGGTTGAAAGATAACTTTCCATATATTTTCTTTTTTCCTTACATTTTTTCATGTTTTTAATCATTTGGGTCTTCTCTTCTATAAGTCCTAGCCTTTACCCAGTTGTTTATCGGAGTATTTATAATTTATGGGATTTCTTTATATATTCTCGATACTAATCTTTTGTCAGTTAATGGTTACACGCATTGCAAATAACCTTTCCCAGTCTTTTCTTTATCATTATACTTAATGGTGTTTTATGTTGTTTAGAAGTCTGTACTCTTCTCTCTGCTTACCCATAGCTCCCTAACACCCAACACCTCTGTATTCCTATGGAGAATCTGGCTACCCTGAAATCCAAATTCTTTAATGTGCCTTTCAAGGCTCTCCTTGATTTGAAAATTGGGAATGATATAGTTACTTATTCCTATCATTTTTGTGAGGATGGAATGAAATAATATATGTGAGGTATCCATCCCCCTTCCCCATGCTCTTTCTTTTCAATATTCTTCTCATTTGCTTTTTCCTGTGCCTGGAATGTTCTTCTTGTCCCTCTTTGCCTTCTCAGGAAAGTCTTCCTTGATCTTTTAAGGCTGGGTTAAGTACCCATGGCAGACATTCTTGTTGCTGTCACTATAGCCTTCCTAGCCCTCTTCCCTGATAATGAAACCCTGACTTTGTGTTTTGTGCCTTTTCTTAGGGCTAAGCCAATTTGTTAGCCTGTCTCCCTGCCTCCTGTGGTAGCTGCTGGAGACTGGCTCACTTGATAGCTATTCCAGCCTCCTCTGATCTGTGTTTCTGTACTTTGGAGGCTGAAAAGCTAAGTATTATATATTCCAAGACTCTCTTGTAACTAGGATTCTGGATGTGAATTGGGTCCTGCAAATCAAAATGCTTTGGTGCAAAACCTGAATTCTAAATCAAGTTACGTGATAAGCATGCCATCCGCCATCCATTTTGCTGACATGTGCAGCAGAGGCAGTGTGCTTCTAGAGTCAGCCACTGTGGGGGTACTTTCCCATTTGGTAGGCAGAATCCAGATCATTGCAGAAGTATCAGCTGAATTGGCAGTCCAGTTCCATGGAATGACTTTGGAAATTGTTCCTATAAATTCAGCCCAAGTTTGTTTCATCTTGTAAGTGACTAATGCCCTATAATAAGCTTCTATCTTTTTAAACTAGCTGGAGTGCACTACCTCAACAAAACTCAGACTGATATACCTTCTTTACACCTGTGGTGACCTTGTGACCCAATTCTGTTCAATGAGAAATAAGTAGAAGACTTGGACCCTGATGAATTTCCAAAGCCATCTTACCAGTCCTGGACTGCCTACCTATGGGTTTCTTTTACATGATAGAAAAAAATCCTAATTTATTTAAGCCCCTGTGGTTGGGTCTTTTTTTTTTTTTAAGTAGGCTTCACACCCAGTGTGGAGCCCAATGCGGGGTCTGAACTCATGACCCTGCGATCAAGACCGGAGCTGAGATCAATTGTTGAACACTTAACCGACTAAGTCACCTGGGCAACTCCTGGTTGGGTCTTTTTGGTTAGCAGCGGAATGCAGCTCCTAACTGATACAGTAAGCATTGAACAATGTGTGCTGTAGTGTTATAAAAAATATTAGCATAGGGGGCACCTGGGTGGCTCAGTCAGTTAAGTGTCCAGCTTCGGTTCAGGTCATGATCTCGCGGTTCGTGAGTTGGAGCCCCACATCTGGCTCTGTGCTGACAGCTCAGAGCCTGGAGCCTGCTTCAGATTCTTTGTCTCCTCCTCTCTCTGCCCCTCTCCTGCTCCTTCTCTGTCTCTCAAAAATAAATAAAATGTTAAAAAAATTAAAAAATATATTAGCGTAGTACTAATATAGTATTGTTATAGTATAGTATAATATCGTATTAAAAAATGGGCAGAGGACCTGAATAGATGCTTTTCCAAAGAAGACATACAAATGGTCAATAGACACATGAAAAAATGCTCAACATCACTCATCACCAGGAAAATGCAACTCAAAACCACAATGAGATATCACTTTACACTGGTCAGAATGGATAGAATCTAAAACATGAGATACACAAAGTGTTGGTGAGGATGTGGAGAAAAAGGAACTCTCATGTAGTATTGGAGAGAATGCAAATTGGTGCTGCCACTGTGGAAAACAGTTCCTCAAAAAAAATTAAAAATAGTAATAGCATGTGACCCATTAATTCCATATTGGGTATTTATCCCAAGAAAATGAAAACATGAATTCAAAAAGATACATGCACCCCTATGTTTATTGCATCATTACTTACAATAGCCAAGATACAATGGAAGCAATGCCAACTGTCCATCCGTAGATGAACAGATAATGAAGATGTGGTGTGTGTGTGTGTGTGTAATACACACACACATACATATATATATATATATATACACATATATATATTTACTATATATATACACATATATATATTTACTATATATATACATATATATATGGACACACACATATATATAGTAAATATGTATATTTACTATATATATGTGTGTGTGTATAACCGGTCTTGATTGCAGGGTCGTGAATTCAGGCCCTGCATTGGGCTCCACACTGGGTGTGAAGCCTACTTAAAAAAGAAAAGAAAAAAAAAAAAAAGACCCAACCATAGGGGCTTAAATAAATTAGGATTTTATTCTATCATGTAAAAGAAACCCATAGGTAGGCAGTCCAGGACTGGTAAGATGGCTTTGGAAATTCATCAGGGTCCAAGGCTTCTACTTATTTCTCATTGAACAGAATTGGGTCACAAGGTCACCACAGGTGTAAAGAAGGTATATCATATATATATATGATATATAAATATATAAATATATATATATTTACTATATATATATGTGTGTGTGTCTGTGTGTGTGTCTGTGTATTTACAATGGAATAATACTCATCCATAAAAAAGAGTGAGATCTTGCCATTTGTGACAACATGGATGGACCCAGAGGGTATAATGCTGAGTGAAATGAGTCAAACAGAAAGATACATACCATATGATTTCAGTCATATGTGACATGTAAGAAAACAAATGACCAAACAAAGAAAAAAGAGACCAAAAAAAAAAAAAAAACCAACCAAAAAACCAAAAAAAACAGGTTTAAACACAGAGAACAAACTGGTGGTTGCCAGAGGGGAAGTGGGTGGGGGGCTGGGTGAAATAAGAGGGATTAAGAGTACAGTTATGAGGAGCACTGAGAAATGTATAGACTTGTTGAATCATATTGTACACCTGAAGCTAATATAGCACTGTTAATTATACTTCAATAAAAAATAATGAAAAAAATATTTGTGGACCAATTGATTTATGAATAAAGGCACTGAAGCATGAAATACTGTGTGTGTGTGTGTGTGTGTGTGTGTGTGTGTGTGTGTTTGTGCTACAATGTAAAGTGTAAAACAGGAAGTGGTAGAGTAAGGGCAATGATGTAGGTAGGGGTTTCATAGGCCAAGTTAAAGAGTTAGACATCACCTTTTTTTTTTTTGTTTTGTTTTGTTTTGTTTTAATGTTTATTTTTTTTTTTGGAGAGACACAGAGTGTGAATGGGGGAGGGGCAGAGAGAGGGAGGCACAGAATCTGAAGCTGGCTCCAGGCTCTGCACCTTGTGCACAGAGCCTGATGGGCTGGAACCCACGAACTGTGAGATCAGGACCTGAGCCGAAGTTGGATGCTTAACCAGCCTGAGCCACCCAGGCACCCCATTACCTTTAGATAATAGGGAATCATTAAAGGGATTTGAGCAGGTGTGTTACTTCCTCAGGTTTGCATTTTTGATAGGTTACTTAGGTGTGGCCCAGTACTGCAGGCAATACTGCATTGTTAAATCTACAAATTGCAAGGTAAAAAATGATGAATACTTGCAATAATTTTTTTAGAAGTTTTTTTTTTTTTTTAAATAAGCCACACTCAATGTGGGGCTGGAACTCACGACCCCAACACCAAGAGTCACATGTTGTACTGACTGAGCCACCTATGTGTCCTGCAATAATTATTCTTACATTTGTGAATATAAGTGTATCTTCAGGGAAATTCTTTAATGTGGAATTACTAAGTTGGAGTGTATACACTTAAAATATTGAGAGATATTGCCAAATTGTATTTAAAAGAGCTCATACTCTCAAAAGTGTGCTCCTTTCCTTATCCTCACCAATAGTGGGTATTTTAAATTTGTAGCATTCTTTTTCCCCCCACATTACTCCATTTAATATTATCTTGGAGAGGTGGGTAAAGGCACAAGGATAAATCTAGAGATTTATTTTCATCAAAAACACACATTCCCAAGCATTAGGGCCTGGTTAAAACAAGTTAACTCCAGGATGCCAGAAAAATTAATTAGCATTTACCTTCTGAGTCCAGTTAACCATTTCCCCCCAGTTTTATTGATACATGATTGACATATAACATTGTTTAAGGTGTTTATATATATTGTTTGATAATGTATGTGTTATAATAGCTTGATATATGTATGTGTTGTGAAATATTACACAATAAGTTTAGTTAACATCCATCACCTCACATAGTTACACATTTTTTTCTTGTGGTGAGAACTTTTAAGATCTTTCTTAGCAACTTTCAGATATATAATACACTATTGTTAACCATAGTCATCACACTGTGTCTTATATCTTCAGGACTTATTTGTCTTGTAACTAGATAGTTTGTATCATTCTGATAGGTGAAATGTTTCATTGCTTTTTAAATTATATATATATATATAATATAATACACATATATATATATGTTTATTTATTTAGAGAAAGATAGTGCATGGGAGGGGCAGAGAGAGAAAGAGAGAGAGAATCCCAAGCAAGCTCTGTACTGTCAGTACAGAGTCCGATGCAGGGCTGGAACTCACAAACCGTGAGATCATGACCTGAGCCAAAACCAAGAGCCAGAAGCTTAACCAACTGAGCGACCCAGGTGATCCCGATTTTACATACTTTTCTACTGAGTTGCTGGTCTTTTTAATTCCTGAGAGCTGATTTTATATAAAGGAAATTACCACTGTGACTATCTTGTATGTTGTGACTTTCCCCGCCCTGGTTTCCTTTTTGTCTTCTTGCCTTATTTATGTTTTTTTCTTTCATTTTATGAATTTATTTTTATGTACTTTTTTAATTTTTAAAATTTGTTTAGATTCAGGTTGGTTAACACGAATTTATTTTTTATGTAGTCAAAATTACCCATCTTTTCCTTTATGGCTTTTTTGTTTGTTTGTTTTCATTTTGCTTTGTTTTTGGTATGTGTATTATGCTTCATCTTACCATCTTTACCCTCCATGTAACTGAGCTAACCAGCCAGAGAAGACATTCCTGACTTCTCTGCTGTCTACATGCACTTTCTCAGCTATTATTTCACATCACCTTTGTGAGCTGAGGGGAACAGGAGGAAAAGGCAAGGGAAATTTATTGAGGGCAAACACTAAGCCAAATGCTTATCACAGTGAAAGATCAGAAGCAAAGAAGGATGTTTTCCAACAGGACTGGGGGTAGGAGACCGGAATACCTGAAGCATCCAGGTAGACAACAGGGCAGGCAGCCCAGAGCAGGTAAGAACCAAACTCTCAGAGCCGGAGTCTGAATCCTGGCTCTGCCACTGACTAGCAGGGCATCCCTGGCCAGCTTCTCATACTCTGAATTTTCCTAATCCATTTACAGAGGTCCATGAATGTCCTTGGTGTCATCACAGTCACTCATTGAGGTGTGTTCTAAACTGGAAGGTAAAAAAAATACAATTACGTTGTAAATTTGTCAATACAAATAGCCAATCTCCATGGTATAAATGGGTTAAAATGTCCACGCCATGACTTGAGTGTGAAGAAAGTAAGGTAGCTTTCTGTCCTGCATCCAACTTCATCTTATTCTGGAATCCCCACCCTTGAAGAAAAACATCTGCCGATGTTTTTCAATACTGCAGTTAAATATGCAGTCACATAAATGTTGAGACTCTATCAGGGCTGTTTTCTCCTCTCAGTGGGCTTCTTACCTGCCCTTCCCCTTCAGTCTCTGGTTAGCTTCAGGAAGAAGTTATGTATCCAAAGGAGGTGGAGGGAGAGACTGCAGCCCCCATGCCTTTCTGTCCTCTGGGTCTAGACCTGATTGACACAGTGTGTCTGTTACCTTGGTGTCATGCTGATGTCACTGCTGGGGCCCTGAGTCCTGCTTACAGCCTTCTGTTTTGAGGCCCCCTTAGTCTGCCATCTCCCTGATTTCCTGGCATCCTGGCTTCTGCAACTGGCTGCAATATGCCGGCTGCCCTCAGGGTTCCCACTCAGCCATTGCCTCTCACCAGTCTCTGGGTGGAATCCAGGGCTCTTCCAGGGGTCTTCAGCCTTCCAGGCTTTACCTAGAGAAGTGTGGTGAGGCCAGCCCTTCTCTCCATATCCTCACTGCCCCACATTTCCTCATTCTACCCACCGCGAATGACACGGGGGAATTACATCTGCCCCTTGGCCTGACCCCTCTATTACCACTTAGCGTAAAACTGTTTCTATGCCTCCAATCTTGGCTCTTAATACATAGAGGGCAACTTTTGGAATTTTGAATTTTATTTTCTCTCTTAATAAAGTTTGAATTTTAGGTCCATTATCTTGCTAGGAATGCTGACTCACTTTTGTGACTTTAAAGGTGTATATAATGACTTCATTCTAGGAGTCTCCCTTTAACCAGAGGTCCTTAATTCAGTGAATAGGGGAGCCTGCAGACTACTGAATCAGGTTAGTACTTAAAAATACAAGATACCCTCCTCTCGTTGGTAAACTACTTCATGCCCTACATTACCTATGTAGTCACATAGGTAATTCCACAATCACTTCTTACTAGGAAGTGGGATTTAGGTTTTTATCTAGAATCTATTTCTTTTTCCATCTCTTCTGGCCTCCCCATTCCTCATTTCCTCAAGTTGGACTAGAGGTGGATCTTGAGTAATATGCTCTCTCACCTCTCACCATTCATTTTTGCAGGAAGCCCTGCTTCAACAAGGGAAGGGAGGGCACTAATGTAATGAGTGTGTATCTCAAGAATGGCCTAAGTCTCGGTGGGGCTTTCATGGGTTGAGGGGGTTGGAAGACTGCACTTACTGTTTGAGTGACGAGAAGTTTCTGTCTCAAGTCAAGCCATTCCCACCACTACCATCACTCTAAACATTGTCCAGCCTCTGGCATTGGCTGTCTGGCCAGAGAGGAAAGTAGAACTACCTTGGCCTAGTCTTTCCTGAGACCCCTTGTGGCTGCTCTCTGGGCCTCAAGTGTGGCACAGCATTAGCAGCTTTTTGTCCTTGTTCTGGTCTTGTCCCAAAGTCAGGTCTCCGTTTGAAGGCAGGCTCTCCTGTATGTCCCAGAATAACACTCTTCCAATCTGATTGGTTCCATGGTGGTACTGGCCTCCTCTTTCTGAAAGGAGGATCTGGAAATAGCTTCCTACTTCCCACTGTTCTTCCTTCTCTTGATTCTCCTGTTTGTGCTGTAGCACATCACTTTTTCCACTTGGTTATAGCCTACATTTCAAGATGACTCCAGTATAGGAACTTACAATCAGCAAGAGGCACGGATGTACTGCACGCAAAGAAGAAACAATCTGGCGCAGTACTTTTTTTTTTCTTTTAAATACAACTTAATTAAAAAAAATATATTGATCTGTATGATAAGCCCCTCTATGTAAAGCACTAAGATACTTTATAATAGGACACATTTAAAATTTCTAAATTGAGTGATTTCAGAACTTACTGGAAAATAAGAAAGTTTAAAATCAATTCTTATTTAGACTTTGCACTGACCATAAAAATGGAGACAAGTGATTTAAGTCCATCCCCAGAACTCCCCATGGACATACTTCTTGGTCCTGAGAAGGCAGGAATGCATGAGTTTCTTCAGTAACATCATATGCACAGGAAATGACTATTGACATAATCTTTAAGCCTAATAGTTAAGCTTATTCTTCAGTTTATAATTTAAAAGCTTCTGACAGCTGAATGCTGTGGTACAATTTATAATGAAAGAGTTTGAGTGATTGAGGTATATTTCACTGAGCTGGTTTCTCCTATGAGTTGAAACTAAGACTTGTATAAACATAGGAAGGGAAGCCCTTCCCCGGTTTATGTAGTTAGGCAAGAATACTTAATGTCCCATGTTCCCAACCGTGCTGCAGTACCATCTGTGCTGTCCTCAAAGTCTGTGGGAAGCAAATCTATAGGATTTAAGGGCATTCATTTTTTTCAGTTATAACAGTTTCATACTGTTACCAATATGTAACAGAAATGCATATTAATTTCTTTGAGATCTACAATTTTATAGTTCTCTAGTGTTGCTTTTAAAATTTGGGAATCTTAGCTTTTGGATATTTTTATTAAAGTTTATTTACTTATTTTTGAGAGAGACCAAGAGAGAGAGAGAAAGAGAGAACGAGAGAAAGTGGGGGAGGGGCAGAGAAAGAGAATCCCAAGCAGGCTCTGTACTATTAGCATGGAGCCTGATGTGGGGCTTGAACTCACGAACCAGGAGATCATGACCTGAGCCGAAACTAAGAGTTGGATGTTCAACTGACTGAGCCACCGAGGCACCCCTGGATATTTTTAAAGTCACAATAAGAACAAAAACAAAACTAAAAGATCTAAAGTGTGTACCATGGAGAAAGGTAGAAATAGTACCCTACTAGTTTTAAGTTATTTGGGAATCTGTAGATGTCACATCCTCCAGCAATGATTTAAAAAAAAGAATCTGTTACCAGATTAAAATAGAATCTGCCAATGCTTGAAGAGTTCAAGTTCGTATCTTTTCAAATACAATATGATTGATATAATCTGCAATAACCTATATAGGGTTAGGAAAGAGTATTTAGATTAAGCCATCCTCTCAAAGTAAGATAGTTAATATATAAGTTTGGATCATAGTCTGTTGTGATTTATAATTTCTTCTCCCCTCCAGCTAAGAATACAATTTTATGTGGAGCCAACAAGCAAGTTGTCTTATAATTATGCCAAATACAATTCATGTGTTGATTTTTAAGGGGATCATGTAGGCCACTGCAGAAATGTTTTTTTCTGCATTGGCTTATTTCCTCAGAATGGCACTATAATTAATATACCAGGGGTTAAAGAAAAAGATTAAATCATGTGCTGGAAAAATATATAGAGAATTACCTCTGTCCAATAGAAAAAAGAGAGAGAGATAGAGAGATCTTACTGGAGCCTGATTACTTTTTCTTTTCTTGACAATAACTGGTTAGTTGCTTTCATGAATATCAAATGAGGACCCATGAGAGAAAGTGAAATTATTGAATAATTTAACCTAAAAAGCAATTTCAACTAAAATAATGACATAACTTCAGCAAGGTCAATCAGCATTTCTTTTCTTTTTGCACAGCTTCTTCTATGTTTAAATAAAGTCTCCATGAATAGATAAGAAAACCACTATTTAAGATATCTATAACTGCAGATTGAAGTAGTTGGCCAAATAAACCTTATAAACATGCAAAACCACTCTTTACTAACAGGTAACATAGATTCCCTCACCCTTACTCTGTATCCAAACACCCTCTTCCATTGTAGGACTTTTAATTTCCACATTATCCCTTTTATTATTAAGTTCTGATTTTTAAAATGGGTATGTATATACTTTTAATGTAACTACTGATGCATAACTGACATACGATAAACTGCACTGTACTTTTATAATCGGAAAAAGAATATTTTTAAAGTCTGTTGGAACTGGTTATACTTCTAAAAAGATACTTCCCTATCCTCTAAAATTTTCATTACAGAGGAATTTAAATGTATGTCATATTGCTGAGAGCTGAGTGAAATGACAGAAATTTAACCTAGGATTTTCCTTGCAGACGATGGAATACTACTGTGATCCAAATATACCCCATCTCCAGTCCTCATATATACTCTGTTAAGGAGAGCACGGTGAGGAATCTAATGCCAAATAGTTATCTACTAGAAATATTTAAAATGTACCTTAAGTACCTTAAATATTTGTTAAATGACCACAGAGACAGATGCAAATTTAACAGACTAAATTAATTTTCAAAGTAATGCTTTATTTTAGTAATACCCTTATCCCGACCATGCACCATGAAGTAAAACAGCATGCTCCTTTGAACCTTTGGGTGAAAGTATGCAATTTCTCCCTTGAGATTTTCCAGCCTACCAAAAGTTGTTAGCATATTTAGCAATTTAATGAAATGTTATGTGAACCTATGACAGAAATATACTTCTTTGGCATTAAAACATTTCTTTTTTGGGGCGCCTGGGTGGCGCAGTCGGTTAAGCGTCCGGCTTCAGCCAGGTCACGATCTCGCGGTCTGTGAGTTCGAGCCCCGCGTTGGGCTCTGGGCTGATGGCTCAGAGCCTGGAGCCTGTTTCCGATTCTGTGTCTCCCTCTCTCTCTGCCCCTCCCCCGTTCATGCTCTGTCTCTCTCTGTCCCAAAAATAAATAAACGTTGAAAAAAAAAATTAAAAAAAAAAAAAAAACATTTCTTTTTTGTAAGTGGACAAGAGGAAATAAAAAGTAATAATGTTAAAGGCGAAGCTTAACTATTTAACAGGATGAATTCAACAAAAGTCATTATTTTCCCCCAATTAAATGCTTTAACAACTGTAGCCAAATAGATTATTATTATTATTAGCAATGAAACCATTTTTCTGAAATTCTTGCTATCATATGTAGTATTTAGAGTTCAGTTTCAGGTAACTATAAAGAAGTTTGATTTCCTTCCTTAAGATAAAAGATTATTCTTAGCACTTTTTATGGCAATAACTTATAATAGTGAATGGCTAAATTCATATCTCATTTTACATTTTATTCCTTTCAATGTTATATGAGTGGGTAAATATATTCACAAATATTTAAGTATGTAAACATTTTTGCTACATATTTATATGTAGAAAGTTTTTATTATATGCTTCCTCTTTTAAAGACATGCTTTGGTCACATTACAAGGAGTATTCACATTAAAGTAATGAAAATGACAAACTATCAGGTATGAGCCATGTTCAGCTGAATCAACTGAATGACAGTTTTTGCCTTCAAATGGTCTTTCACATCATTTCACTGCCAAAAGCTAGAAGAAAACTGAGGTGAGGAGAAAATAAAAGGGTGGTCAACAGCTATACTAATCCAACTAAGTCCATAAGCCCATTAATATACCTTTCTATTTGCTAATCTTGGATCAAATTCAGTTACTTTAACACTGGGTTATTTAGAAATAAATGAACTTTACAGTTGGAAAGTGGAATAGTAAGGACTGAGGAGAAAAAGAAGAAAGGGAGTTAAAACATAAGAGACTGATGATTTTTTAAATCTGTATTACACCCTATTTTGAGATTCAGTGTGTTCCCCGACAAACATTCCTACTTTCTGGCTCTGACCCTCAAGCTTCTGCTGAAAACCGAAACTGGTGCAATCAGGCAGAACAGCAGCTCCCTGGGCACTTGGTGTGTAGTGTGGTGGGAGAGGCCCATGGCAGGGCACCTTCCTGTTGTAGGTTAAATTGGGGCAGATTCAGTGGGGTCTGCTCTGGCCTGATTTATCTCAAGGTAGTCACTCTGTGTCCTCAGACTCTCTCAAGGTGCAGATCAGTGCCAGAATTCCCAAATCAGACAGGTTTTTTCCCATTTCTTCTTTTTTTTTTAATTTTTAAATGTTTATGTATTTTTGAGAGACAGAGCCTGAGTGATGGAGGAGGCAGAGAGGGAGGGAGACACAGAATCCAAAGCAGGCTCCAGGTTCTGAGCTTGACAGCACAGAGCCGGATGCTGGGCTTGAACTCATGAATGGCGAGATCATGACCTGAGAAGTCAGACGCTTAACTGACTTAAGCCACCCAGGCACCCCAGTTTTTTCATATTTCGTAATGGCCAAGTAGGTAGATTGTGAACGGCAATTGACAAGGGAGAGAAGGAGCCTAGCCAAAGCAGTGACTGTCAACGGTCATGGGCGCTCACTTGAAGCCCCTGACAGGCTTGGCTCTCTGTAAGATGGCTGCAGCTGCACCTGCTCATCTAGTCCAGGACCTGAACACGGGTGGGATGGAGGTGAAGTAACCAGGGAGGAGGGTGACAAACCCTCTGCCCAGTGACACTTATCTGCTATTCACACTGGGCTGCAGGGATTCCCAAAGCCTTCCACAATTTGGAAACATAGTAAGATATTTAATAGTCATCTAGGAAGGTGGCCAAGCCCTGTCCAATACAGCAAACTATTCTAATACTCCAAGTTTTCTAAGAGGGAAAAATAACTAGTTATAGAAGTTACTGCAACTTCATATTATCTCAACAATCTTTTCACACGTACTTAGCTAAAACTGAATAAATGATCTCATGCTTTCCAACTGAAATAGCTTCTTAGACCAACTTTAAGCACAAACCGGTTTTCACAAAAATGGAATACTGGTGTCAAGACTATTAAGGTATCAGCTTCTCAGCGTGTACTAGATATACTACAGAAAACATGTACAGTCTCTGGATACATACACAATTCTTCGATTTTGGTGTTTTTCTTTTTTCCAATAGTTTTTCTTACAGTATTCAGTAGTGACTATCTCTCACAATGAATAGATAAGCTGGGTGTTTTATCCAAGACCAATTATTTAAATCCATATTTATATAGATTAGACAGATAAATCTGAACTTCCAACCATGGATTCACATGTGAACTTTCAGGAATGATGTTTGTTATGTCTGATGTAATAAATATAGAATTATTTCCTACTATTTAAAAATGACGCCACTTTCTACCAGCACCCATCAGAGGAGAGCCTAAGGCTGTGAGTCTGTTGTAGTACTGCCATGATTTGCTCTTTCTCCAGACACGGAATGCTTCAGAAACTGACCAGTAGCACCAATGTATAATCTTGATCGCATGGGCCATTTCTGAAAAAGAATATTTAAACAAGAATCCAAAAGTTAGTATCTATGACAGATATGCCTGTAATAGTAATACTAAAAATTCCAATGTCTCAAGACAAATACAATATCATGATGTTTGTAACAACTGTAATTGTGAAATCTAAGGAAAAACATGAAAAAAATGTTTATTAATACTACCAATGAAAGTAAAAATAGGGGCACCTGGGTGGCTTAGTTGGTTAAGTGTCTGACTTTGGCTCGGGTCATGATCTCACTGGTTGTGAGTTCAAACCCTGTATTGGGCTTTGTGCTGACAGCGTGGAACCTGTTTGGGATTCTCTATCTCCTTCTCTCTCTGCCTCTCCCCTGCTCACACACACTCTCTCTCTCAAAAATAAATGAACCTTAGGGGCACCTGGGTGGCTCAGTTGGTTAAGCACCCAACTTTGGCTCAGGTCATGATCTCAGTTTGTGAGTTCCAGTCCCCTGTTAGGCTCTGTGCTGACAGCTCGGATCCTGGAGCCTACTTTAGATTGTGTCTCCCTCTCTCTCTCAAAAATAAGTGAATATTAAAAAAGAATAAAAATAAACATTAAAGAAAGTAAAAATATACCATGACTTTGATTATAATTGTATAAATATAATACATGTGCATGTGGACAAGAACTGCAAGAAATTAGGGAGAATGATAATAGTTAAGTGTAGGAAAATCTATCAATAATGTTTTAATTTAACACTAAACCTAGGGGTACCTGGGTGGTTTAGTCGGTTAAGTGTCTGCTTCTTGATTTCGGCTCAGGTCACAATCTCATGGTTTTGAGTCCTATATCAGGCTCTACACTGTCAGCCTCTGTCTGTCTGCCCCTCCCCCACTCACACTCTGTCTCAAAATAAACTTAGAAAAATTAAAAAAACAAAACAAAAACTAAACCTAAAGCAAAATAAACCCATAAAACAAGATTCCTGGTTTTAAAGATATTTTAAAAACTAATACATGGTATGTATTATATGTCTCCACTTGTCACAGAACTATAATGAAAAGTGACTAATTCAACTATCTAAACATTTTATCTAGCTAAAAGAGCATCTCAAAGTCATAAATATTAGAATATTTGGTGTTATATAAATATAACATCCAAAATAAATGTCTGGATGTAGTGGCATCATATAGCACTAATCTCTCAGTAGTTATCACATTTGTATTTTGATTGCAACTTTTCTAAATTCACTTTAAACATGTACTTCTCAAAAATAATATAACTTGGGGCGCCTGGGTGGCTCAGTCGGTTAAACATCTGATTTCAGCTCAGGTCATGATCTCATGGTTTGTGGGTTTAAGCCTGCGTCAGGCTCTGTGTGGACAGCTCAGAGCCTGGAGCCTGCTTCAGATTCTGTGTCTCCCTCTCTCTCTCTGCCTCACCCCAGCTTGTGCTTCTCTTTCTCTCTCTCTCAAAACTAAATAAACATTTAAAAAATTAACATAACTTATTGCCAAATAGACATGATGATGAAAAAATGTATTACATAAGTAGTACTTTCAGAATTGGGGGGGGTTCTGGTAGTCAGTTTTGTAATAGGTCCTTGGAATACTAATCAGAGAAATAGTATTTTTAATTTTTTTTAGTGTTTATTTATTTTTGAGGGAGAGAGTGAGACAGGCACAAGTTGGGGAGGGGCAGAGAGAGAGAGAGAGAGAAAGAGAGAGAGGGAGAGAGACAGGATCTGAAGCAGTATCCAGGCTCTGAGCTATCAGCACAGAGCCCTACACAGGGCTCGATGTCACTAAATGTGAGAACATGACCTGAGCCAAAGTCTGCCGCTTAACCAACTGAGCCCCCCAGGTGCCCCAAGAAATACTACTTTTATACAAAGAGAAAAGTCTTTAGACTAATAAAGTGTAACTCCCAAAGGTCAGCAATGGGATCCCACACTTTCTAGGGAGTAAATGCTGACATGAGCAGCAGGTTATTTTTATCACTGAACATTTACAGGCAGACTGCTGGTTACAAGCACCATGAAATGTTCTTAAATGCCTGACGGATGATCTGCAGTGTTCAAATAGAAATACAATTATTAACAAGGCAAAGACCATTAAACCCAAGCTTCGTATTAAAATCACATGGGGAGCTTTATAAAAGACTGACGACCAAGTCACACGCCAGACCAATGAAATCAGAATGGACCTCTTTTTGCAGAAGTTGAGTATAAGGTACTTCTGAGTACAGTTACTTTCACCTAAACTGGCATTCCAGATGTAAAATGTAGCTATAAGGGATAGAAGTGGGCATGTGATATAATCCAGGAGTCTCTGTTCTTAGCAACCAACAAAAGTCCTATTTTTATGCCTCCAGATATGATAAGTGAATTTGCTCTCATGCAGTTCAGGTCCATTTTAGAGTCCTAAATTCAGATTATTCTGGCTGGAAATCTATAAATATGGATAAAACATAAAATTTGTGTTACTTAGAATTAAAAATGGCCTACTCCTATATAATCTTCCTATAAATAACCTTACATTTTACATTTGATACAGTAATAAGACTGACAGTGTGCTACTTATTTTTGCAACTCCATTTCAGGTTTTTTTTTTTAAATATTTATTTTGAGAGAGCCTGAAAGAGCGCATGTGGATGTGTGCAAGTGGGGGGAGGGGCAGAGAGACAGAATCCCAAGCACACAAACTGTGAAATCATGACCTGAGCAGAAATCAAAAGCTCAACCAACTGAGCCACCCAGGTGCCCCTTCAGGTTTGTTGTTTTAAATCACAGAGGTGCATTCTTATATGTTCTGGGTGTATCACTGGTCCTGTCCTTGGGATTCTTGCCATGGATTCATAACATGAAGTGTTTTAGAAACTAGTCTGGGGTTTTTCTGATAGGTCAGGACCTGACATTGTTAGGTCAGATTCAAGTCCTGCCTTATACTGAAGAACATTGTGCCACAGTGCTATGGACTGTTTGTGTCCCTGCCCCCTAACCCCCGAAATTCTTATGTTGATTCTCTAACCTCCAACATGATGGTATTTTGTGGAGGTAATTAGGGCCAAATGAGGTTAAAAGGGTGGGTCCTTCATGATAGATTAGTGACCTTTTGAGGAAGAGAAAGTTTCTCTCTTCTGAAAAAGAGCAAAGTTGCCAAACTTCAAGATAGGAAGAGAACTCTCACCAGGATCTCAATTGGCCAGCACCTTTATCCTAGGCTTCCCAGACTCCAGAATTGTGAGAAAATAAATTTCTATTTTTTAAGCCTCTCAGCCTATGGTATTTTGTTATTGCTGCCCGAGCAGACTAACCCATGTAGTGAATAGTGTAGGGCTGAAATAATCAATTTCAAGTGTAAAATTTTTGGCATATTATAAACCTGTGCTTCTCAATCTTTTAAATTCCTGCCTCATATTCATGAGCATAAAGATCTCATGCTTAAAGTTCACATGTAATTTGAGTATTCCGTATGAATTAAATATATTTAAAAGCAAATAAACATACTACTGAATGCTCCCTGATATTTCTGATATGTGCTACCTGGGTCCTACTGTATTCAGAATCACTCTAAATCATGCAACCAAATGTGGAGACAAATGAAGGTGAGACATAGGTAATTAATGAAGAAACTTAACGTATATGTCAATTTTGGGGATGCCTGGCTGGCTCAGTGGGAGGAGTGTGTGACTCTTTTTTTAAAAATATGTTTTTAGTGTTTATTTATTTTGAGAGAGAAAGAGAGCACAAGCAGGGGAGGTGCAGAGAGAGAGGGAGAGAGAGAGTATCAAGCAGGTTCCGCACTGTCAGTGCAGAGCCCAATGTGGGGCTCAAACTCACTAACTGTGAGATCATGACCTGAGCCAAAATCAAGAGTCGGACACAACCGACTGAGCCACCCAGGCACCCCCAGGAGTATGTGACTCTTAACCTCAGGGTCAGGAGTTCAAGCCTCACATTGGGTGTAGAGATTACTAAAAAATAAATAAAAAATGCATATGTGGATTTTTGCATTTTTCATGAACTTAATAAAACTTTCTATTTTAAGAACTTTCGATTTTGAAAAAGGCTTCTAATGATTTTATTCATCTGAATTTACTGTACACATATAGTTTTAAGAGTCAGAAATAAAATGTAAATAAAATATCAGTTAATCTGCATGTCAGCGTCATGCCAAAAAAGCCAGTTGATGGATTTACATTTCACTTTTCAATGGTCTGTTTTAACATTGTGTAGATTAACATAATTCTGACCTCTACTTTACTTAATAAAATTTATTTGAAACCATGTTGTTTCATTAGGCTTAGAACAATCTAAGTAAACTCATACAATTAACCGAATTAAACCTGAAAACCTTAAAAATGCACTCTTGGATTTTGGAGTTAAATGACCCAATGACAAAACTTTGTATTTATTTATTTATTTATTTATTTATTTATTTATTTATTTATTTTTTAAATTGTTTTCCTTAGGTTTATTTATTTTTGAGACAGAGAGAGACAGAGCATGAACGGGGGAGGGTCAGAGAGAGAGGGAGACACAGAATCGGAAGCAGGCTCCAGGCTCTGAGCCATCAGCCCAGAGCACGACGCAGGGCTCAAACACACGGACCGTGAGATCGTGGCCCGAGCTGAAGTCGGACGCTTAACCGACTGAGCCACCCAGGCGCCCCTTTTGTATTTATTTTTTAAATTATTTTATATGTATAGTATCAACAATGAGTCTCCAGGGGTAATGCAATGAATAAAGACATTTGTACTTTTCTCCCGATATCAGAATCTGAAATATATCCCTCTTCCTTTGGAGGATCATTTCATTTTGGTACACTCATGCTGATCAAATTGCTCACATCCCAAAAGGATGAAAACTGCTCTTTTAGGCTATGCCCCAGGACCCATTCACTTCAACTTTCCAGTTTCATTTGAGATACTCTTAAGGTAAATCTCCCACAATGCTAACCCCAATACTGATAATAAGGACTGATGACTCAAAATCATGGCTTTGAAATATTTGTTAACAGATCTTTAATCATCAAAGACATAGTAATACTATGGTGTAAGGCAGAATCTTGGAACATTTTTTTAACTAAGGGTTACAATACCCTTAGTTAACCAAAAAGTACAAATAATCAGAATATTTTTATTCCTTTTGCATAAGATTAATCAAAGATAGACTTAATACTTAAGCATATACATAAAATAATGTGTTACAGGTGGTTTCAATTATGTGTATGAAACCTCTTTACTCCAAACCTCTGCAGCACATGATTATAACTCTCTTATAGCACACAGAACATTATCCCTTACAGACTGTTGCTTTATTTTTGTCTTTGTCTTTATTATAGGTTCATTTAGGGCAGAGATTGAGTCTTATTCTTAATTGTATTCAATCTCCTAACAATGCTTTGCACACAGTAGACACTCAGTAGATAATTTTAATACAGACTAGTCGCTTGTTCAACCATCATCAATTTCATTTTAAAGAGGTAATCCTTGGCCTTGTTTTATTATCCCTAGAATTGTCTTTTAAAATCAAAATAATTGGTCCAAGGACAAATGAGATTTAATTTTTTAAAAAGAGTTGTAAAACTACAAAAACATTTGGTACCTGAAAAAACAAGTACAAAAAAACTCTTGTTAAGCTTATTGTTACATGAAAATTATTAATAGTATTCATTCAAAAAGATGCTACAAGAAACGAAGGTGAAAACAATTTGATTGAATTGTATCTCCCACAGCGACATTTAACAGATGTTTTCTGTATTAAAGTCTATTTAATGTTGAACTTTTTTAGAGTATATGGAAAATGTCAAGCCAAAAGAAATCTAATATTAATGATACATCAATCCAAAGCAGACTGTAGTGAAAAACCCCTAATTATTAGTGAATGACTTTTCAGCAGAGATTATATTATATATCACAGAACAAGGCCTATCATAATCATAAATAAGTGATATTCCAAATTTCTATATTTGAAATAATTTGAACCTAACATCATGTTGATTATATTTGTGAACCTGAACTTCACATAGTTTTAAGTAGAGTTAATATTAGTGTACTTTATCACATTTCAATGATGATTATTCAATACTTTATTGAACACTGACATGCTTAAGGCCAAGTCCTAATCTTGTATTTGTGTGTGTGTGGCAAAATGTAGAACCAAAAATTCAAAAATTTAGGTTTAGAGAAAACAGGGAAGATGATGTATCTTGAACAAAGCCAGATGAATGCTGGATTTCAAGACAATCAAATCTAGGCGAAAAGGATGATGCAAAGTCTAAATACTGCAATACAGGTAATTAACCATAACTGTATACACTATATTAAATAAAAACCCTACTTTATCTATATGTAATGTAAAAAATGATACAAAGCATTCTGTGGGCTAATTTTGCACATTACAGAATTTGAATATAGTACTCAGCTTGATTAACATATGCCAATCTATTGTGAAAATTACAAAAACAATTATTGTTTTTTTAACATTTTAGGTAACTGTCTAATCCATGATAATTAACCTTTATTAAAAGGGACTGAAAATTTACTCTATAGGATGGCAGACCGGTTTCATTTTGTTCTTACCAGTTTTACAAAAAATTTTAAACAGTGATTTCCTGGATTATTTAAAGGGCGATAATTCCATCACCCCCGTTTGAACGAAGCTTTTCAAACATTTGATAAAAACCACAATGGAAATGTAATTATGTGAATTAAAAACACTTAAAAACTCTCAAAGGCTCATAACTGTAACTCTTGATTCTAAAAACCACCAAAACTTGCCAACCAAACACCCTGCCAGGCACCCCTGAGAAACTTTCCATTTAGGAAAGGCATCGCATAGGCTGCATCCTATAAAGAGGCGCGATACACCCCTCCCAAAGCCACCTCGGGTTTAAATCCACTACCTGCCAACAATTATGACCTGCCAACAGTTATGGAGTAGCCTTTTGCAGTGGGGACGTCGCTACCTGGGCGCTGGTGGGCCAAGATCGATCTCCAGGTCAGTTCTCCGCCTCACCCCGAGCGAAGAGTGAGAGTTCGGTGGCATCAGCCCAGGCGATGGCCGACACTGAGGGTTAAGGTGCCCTGCTCCCCGCCCCGGCTCCGCAGGGCGCCCTGCCTGCCTACCTTGACAGGGTGTAGGTAGCCGTCGCCGCGCAGGGCGCCCAGCCCGGGGTCTGCCGGCGCCTCGGCGTCGTCCTGCAAGCTGCGGGTGAGGTGGGCAATGTAGGTAGTGGCCAGCAGCAGCACGTCCAGCTTGGACAGCTTGGTGTCCGGCGGCACCGACGGCAGCGTGCGCTGCAGCTCTAGGAAGGCGTGCCGCAGAGTCTGCACGCGGCTTCGCTCCCGCGCAGCGTTCGCTGCTGCCGGCCGCCCGCCCCCCAGGCGCGCACCGCCGCCGGGGCCCGCCGGTCCTGCCCCTGCCCGGCCCGGGCTCGAGTCGCGGGTGGCTGCAACCGCGGGCGCGGTCTCGTTCCTAGCGACCAGGGGGCTGCCTGCGGGGCCGTCGCGGTCCATGGCGGCTTCCTGAGCTGCGTGCCCTGCAAAGGACCCAAGGCGCGGTGAGGCCCGGCGGGGGTCGGGCTTAAACCGGGGAAGCGCAGGCCTCTCGCCTCAGCAGCACGCCGGGCCAACGACGTGGCTGGGGCGTTCTCAGAGATGAGGTTGTTTTGACTGGGGCGTGTTTACCTCCCCGCGTCTGAGGAGAGTTGTGGGGCCTGACGGTTCCTGGGCTTAGAGGGCTAAGGAGGGGCGCGGTGCCGGCTTTACTTTTCAGGGACAAATTAAAAGGAAGGGCTATTCTACCGAGGAAGGAGGATCTCGGAAGCAGAGCTCCGGTTCGTAACTTGTTTGCACTTCTGGAACGTTGTGCGCCAGCCCCGCAGGAAACACGGTGCAGGTCATTCTCGCGGAGCGCAGCGGGTAGCCCTGGGCCAACTCACGGCCGTCAGTGCTCACGCGGGCAGTCCTCGCACCATTCGCTCTCGAGGCCAGGGATCCCGGGGGGTGACTGCAGGAGCTCATTCTAATTTCTACGGCAGGAGACGGGGACCCTGACCTCACCTTGTACTAAGGCACCCGCTACCCCTCTGAAACCTGGGGACCAAGCGTCGCGACGGAGGGTCGAACCGAAATCCTCACCTTTCCTGGAGCGGCAGTGCAGGGCTCGGCTCTGCTGAGCGAGCGGGCGAGGAGCGTCGAGCTGGGTCTGCGTGGCCAGGGCCGTCACAGGTCACTCCATCCTCGTCTAGCCGAAGTCTACAGTCGCTTCCAGCCCCTGCTGGGCGCGTCTTTTATACAGGCGCCCCCGTGGCCAGGCGTGTGTGGGCCAGACTTGATGTCAGGCGGAAGAGCAGTACCAGGCGAGGTTCGCGCCCACCTGAGGGGCTCTGCCCGGAGCGGAGGGTCATTAATCAAACCGTCCGGCGGGGCGGGGCTATAGGGGGCGGGGCTTCCGCCTGGCCCCGCCCCCGCCCCCGTCGCGGTTCACTTTGAGCGGAGCCTGCACGTCCTGCCTGTCGACCGTCCGCGGTGTTGAGGGCCCGCCGAGTTATCGCGCCTCGCCGCGGTTCTTCAGCCGCGGACCCAATCTGAGCGAGGGCGCCTCTTAGGCAGACGCAGAGCTGAGGCGGGAACCCTGGCGTTTTGTGGAGAGTGACTTTTAATTTTCTGAGGAAATGTGAAGTGTGCCGTTGCCATGCGCTAACCTATTATTCTACCACCAAGGTAAATGTTTCGTGTGCCCTAATTACTTAAAGCACCTCCACCTCTGTGGTCCGTGACTAGTTTATTGAGCCGCTCAGAGATAATGCTCCCACTGTGGTGCTTGAAGTTCCTCAGACCAGCGTAAATGGCCCTGGGATCGCGGTCGCTTCTCCCCGGGGGCGCGGACCGTTGTGGGCTGCCTCCATAGCAAACGCCGAGCCCCGGTTTTTTCCCTTATTTTTATTTTATTTTTTTTTTGACCTAAAATTGGTCCTGGCTCCGCCCCCCTGCGGGGAACTCTCCTGAGAAGTCCTGCACTTGGGAAGACCCGCGGGAAGCGTGGTCCTCGGGCTGTGCGATGAGGCGCTCCAGCCAAGGCTCTTTTAGAATGCTGGCTCTGCGCCTTGGCCTCTTCCGAGCCGGCCTGGGAGGCGCTGGGCCCGGGACGCCCCGCCTCTGTGGCTCCCGCCGGCCCTGGGGACCCATGCATGGCCTTCAGAGGTGAAGTCCTAGTGGACGCACGGTATTTTCTAGAACGTAATTAGTATATCCTTGAAATAATTCCTATTCGAAGAGCAGGACATTTAGAAATCTTCCATCTTCCTTCGACTCAAGACAATACCAAATTTAAAATATCATGAATGAATTTGCTCTTGTATATGCGACATCATTTCTTTACAATAGATTTTTAAATTGGAACTATTAAGTAGTACGTAGTAATGGTGACACTAGTATTTTAATGTATCATTCCACACATTATATTAGTGAACCAGTATATCTTCAATTCCCACTCAGTAACTGTAATTAGATTTACACTTTAGAAAGGAACGTACCAAAATACCATTGGTTCAAAAAAGGATTACTTTCTTTTGATGAATGTGGAAGCACATCTTTATTTTCGCAGTAAATTGTATGTGATGAGGCATAAAGCAATTGAAAAGCAATTTTCATTTTCTTTACATAATGAGATACCATAAAGCTACAAATTGCAGAAGATGCTATTGCCTAGTACTGTAAAGGTAAAAAACAAACAAACAAATGTTAAAGAACACTTAAGGACGAATTTACTTTTTTTTTTTTTACAAACATTTTCTTTTGGGTTATGGAGAAGGTGAAATTCATATATATCATTTTTTTGTCAGCAAGCTTTCACATTCCTTCAAAGAGGGATTCCTGTATTAATAGAGAAAAAAAGAGCAATATTATTTCAAAAATGAAATTCATCCAAAACGGGCACAAACATACAGACTCTATAATACAACAATAGTAGAAGCTAATCACCAGAAAAGCTAGTCACCAAACTGTGTGAATCTTCTCAGGCTTTAAAAAGCAGAAGGAAAGATTTCCCCACTTCCCCAGAGTAGGGAAGAATGTGGAAAAAGTATGTGTTAGGAAAAGTGTGGAAATAAGAATTTTGGAAGGAAGGTGGGCTGAGGCTAGAGTGAGGCAAATTAGGTGCCTAGGGCTCCTTAACTTTTGCACCCTTGACATCTCACATGCCTCATTCTAGCCTAGCCTGCTAAAGCCTTGTCTAAGTGCCAGAGGTGGGGTGGAGGTGGGGGCACCAGCGAAGGTCTTCACTGATGACAGTGGCTGGAAAATGGATAGCTTTGTTGCCCAATAGTCAGGTTCAAAAGAAAGGACTGAGGAAACAATACTGACCGCTGTGGGCCACCTGGTCATATCTGCTGCTACTCTAAGCAGCCTCTCTGAATCCTCTGATGATTCTAGAGTAGTCCTAATTCCTGCAAGAAACCATGTTCCCCGTTAAATTAAAAATAGAAGATGAAAATCTTCAAATGTTCGACATTACATAAATTAGTAACAGGTACCTTACTCAACTTTTTATATTTGCTAAGTGCTTTACAAAAAAGCACTTTATTTTTTCAATCAGTCTACAAAAACCCTTTGAGGATTTTACATTTTGTGGTTGAGAAAATAAAGCGCAGAGAGATTAAATAACTTGTGAAGGTCACACAGCTAATAAGTGGCAGAGAGAGGATTCAAGGTAGATTGACCCTAATACTTTTGCTTTTTACCAGACTATCCTATTTAATATTTGTAGAGTTCTTCATTATTTGCCAGACATTTTTTGTATCTATTATTTCAATAAAGTTAATGTTTTAACTTGACTCCCTATTAACAACTCAAACACTATTTTCATGGTATAGTATATTATTCTTTGGGAGTTCTTGTTTAGTCTTCCAGAAAGTAGAAGGCTTTAGAGTGCTATGGATTTTTTTCAGAGTGTGGTGTAGATCTTAAAATTAGATGTCTTTCTAAATATGCCAATTTGTCATTAACTTACCATCTTTATAATGTAAAATAATATATCGGTGAAGAAAATATATTGCTGCATTTTATATGTATAGATGCATAATATAGTAAAACAATAGGTTTTATATAATCAGTGCTTTTTTTTCACCTGTCAGCTATTTCCCTTAATTATTTAGTTAAGGTATAATTTGCATAATTAAATTCACCCTTGTGACTATATAGTCCAGTAAGTTTTGCTAAAAACTACCACAGCAAAGAGATGCAGAATTTCACCTTCCCACCCTTACATTGCCTTGTGCTGACTCTTTGCATTCTACTCCTAAGCCTTGGCAATTGCTGATCTATTTTCTGTCTCTGTAGTTTCACCTTTGCCAGAAAGTCATAGAATCATACAGTATGTAGCCTTTTAAGTTGGCTCTCCTTTGACTTATAATGCTTTTGAGATCTGTCCATGTTGTTTTGGGTATCACTAGTTTATTTTGATTTTGAGTAGTATTTAATTTTGAGTAGTATTCCATTGCATGGATTTACCACTGTTTGCTTATCCATTCCCCAATGGGAGAGCTTTGGGTCGTTTTCACTTTTTGGTGATTATGAATAAACCACTATGAACATTTGGGTACAGAGTTTTATGTGAACATAGGTGTTCACTTCACCTTGGAGTGGGACTGTTAGATGTGTTAAGTACATGTTTAATTTTATAAAAGTATGTCTGAATATTTTCCAAAGTGGCTCTATTTTTGCATTCCTACCAGTAGTGCACAAAAGTTCCAGTTGCTCCATATCTTTGCTATCATTTCCACATTCTTTGTATCCATTTTAGTAGATTTTTTTTAAGAAAAATTGTTGACTCAATATTTTAAAATCAGTTGATTTCTTAATCTAGATATCTTGCTTGCCAGCTAGTCTGATTTCTCAAGTTCAGCATGTCTGCTGGCTATACTGTTTTGGAGTAGAGTGCCTTTGGAGTAGAATGCCTTTGCCTTTGCAGGTGCCTTTAGTTGGACATGTACTCTCCAGTTGACCTCAATCACATTCACTTTGTTTCCCTTATTTTACCTACCTATGCCTGAGCGTGTTTTTGAGACCCCCTTGCAGAATAGTTGAAGACCTGGCTTTTAGAGTCAGTGACCTCAATTCAAGGTCCAGCTATGCCTTATGGCAGTTGTGTGACTTTGGGCCCCTTTCTGACTGTGCCTCTCTAATGCTCATTTTCCCCATCTGATTCTTATCTCAACAGGTTCTGCTGTTTTAAAAAATTTGTTTGGGTAGTTAAGATTCAGGTATCAAAGTAGACATTTTAAAATTGAAAATACTGGGGCACCTGGGTGGCTCAGTCGTTTGAGTGTCAGACTCTTGGTTTAGGCTCAGGTTATGATCTCACGGTTCAGGGGTTCAAGCCCCATGTTGGACTCTGTGCAGACAGTGCTGAGGCTGCTTGGAATTCTCTCTCTTCCTCTCGCAGCCCCTCCCCACTGGCTTGCTCTCTTTCTCAAAATAAAATAAACTTAAAAATATATAAGACTTCTTTAAAAAATAAAATGGAAAATTACATAATTCTTAAAAATTAAATCTTACATAACTCTTTTCCACAGAGTAAGCCATTGACAGAATTGAAACTAGAAGTCACAAAACCTAGCTTAGATTGTTCTAAAAAAAAAACAAAACAAAAAAACCTTGTTGCTTACCACTATTGCTCTTTTTGAGAGGGATGTCCTAATTTAAAAAGGGTTCTTTAACAACTAACTGCAAGTCTTATACCTACATTATTGATACATAGAAGTTTATTTTGCATATAAAATTAATTAGACTGATGTTAGGTTTATCACAGCACAATTAAAGGTATTTAGAGTTTTGCAGATGGGTTCATGTCAGATCATCCCAGAGTTTGCAACTAAAAATATTCCTGAAGTTTTAAAACTCTTGAGGCACATAGAAGATCTGTTGTTACAACTGTTCAAACATAATCTTAGCAGTGGTGAAGGCAAGTTATTTTTACTGTTTTTAAAGTTCACTTTTTAACTCAAAGAAACCTAATACTTCCATATTCTAACTAAAGATAGTAGGTATTTTATAAATAGTTAAGTAACATACATTGAACATTTCCTGTGAATTATGGATCCCAGAGATTCACATTCCTTGAAGGTATCTGAAACTAAGGTCATTCTAACCCAGCTACACAGTTATTTTTACAGTAACAAAAGAGATGGATTGACTCTATGGACATAGCTTAGGGTTTAAAGATAAATAATCAAGTAACAATTTGCTTCCTTCAGTGTACAGTGCTCTACAGTATTCTCAGTGGATCTTATTTACAATATGTAAATGCATTTAATGTCTATTTTAAAATTACTAAGTCTCAAGCACCTCCTAGCATGATTGAAGAGAGGAAACATCTGTCAAAAGTATTTACTGTGACAAACACAGAAAGAAACAATCTTTTTAATACCATACATTATTTTTAATTGAATAGTCAAGGCATTTGTTTACAGCCAGCCTTTAAATAAAAAATAGTTTTGAACTAATCTTTAATTAAAGTGTACATTGATAGTATCAAGTTCAGTTTGAGGGTCAAAAACAACGTCAATGAGTCTGACTTTTTCCTCCCTGTAGGGAAAGCAGGCTTGTATAAATATACATGAGCACAGACTGCACACATTTATAAAGAAGGTGGAAAACATTCCCCTGTCATTGGACAGATGTTGCTTCACTGTGTTCACATAGATACAGGCACAGCTCCTAATGTGCAGAACCTTAAAGGAGTATGGGACACATACTTTCATCATTTTGGAAGAAGACTCTAAGCTCCTTTATACTTCTGAGCATTAAATGTAGACTGTAGGTGACTTGTCTGCTGATGCTAGCTCATTCTCCCCTTAAAGTAATTAAGGGAAGGAGTTGCTTTACTCAACTTTCTAGATTTTTAGATATGAAAAATTCTTTGTGTTTGGGTTAGGTGTTTTTTTTAACACTTTAGTGACCTAGCTTTATTCTCATTATCTCTTAGTTTTATGCTAACTTCATAAAATGTTAGAAGTAGGCACACAATAAAAATCTTTATCAAGAGCTTAATGAAATTCCATATTGATCACCTTTTAATAAAGAGAGGTAGAACTGATAGTCCCATTTAGTAAGACTTAAATATTTTTATGATACCAAAATGATGTTTTGGTATGCCCTCAGTAAAAATGTTATCTGAAGAAATAGAAAACTTTTAATTTTTTTAATGTTTTTATTTATTTTTAAGAGAGAGAAGGAACGTGAGTGGGGAAGGGGCAGAGAGAGAGGGAGTCACAGAATCCAAAGTAGGGTCCAGGCTCTAAGCTGTCAGCACAGAGCCCAACGTGGGGCTTGAACTCGTGAACCGTGAGATCATGAACTGAGCTGAAATCAGACGCTTAACCGACTGAACCACCCAGGCACCCAGAAATAAAAAAACTTTAAAACAAAATATTTATGTAATATTTTTTCACATTATAAAACTGAAGACTTGGGATTGAACATAATTGCCAGTGACAGAAGCAGGACATTCTTTATTTTCTTCTCCCAGGAGCCTCTCTATTCTGCCAGCTTCTTTTAGAGCAGCCTATCTTTGCAGTACATACTAGTTAAAGATGCATTTAGCTCTGTATTTAGTGTTCCTAGTTAGGAAAATGAAGATAGAATGATTTATTTGCTGTTTTGTCAGTGAGGTGATTAGAGCTTTGCTTGGGACTGTAGAATATATGGTATGTGCGGTAGTTCACAGCTGATCTAACATAGTGTGTGTGGCAATGTATAGAATTTACCAACATTGTTTTCTGAGTCTGCATCCATTTTTATTGTTTTCCTTTCCACCTTGATGATATGTTAGCAAGATCTTTCAGAATTCTTGGCAAAGAAACGAAACTGAAGAACACTGTCATGGAATTGACACTAGTTGTGTAGATCTTTAAGAAACTACCAGGGTGCCATGGACAGAGTGGCTATGGTTTTGATGGTAACGACAAAGGACATAAGCAGTAAAGCAGACTCTCACGCAGCTTCTGTGTTTTTTGTTTGTTTTTGGTGAATGTTGATGAGGCAAGACTAGGACTCTCTCCATTTCCTTTTTCCTCTCCCCAAACAAAGCATTTTCCAGACTCAGAGGACCCTTTCTCCCTTATGCCTCCATCCCAGCAAGCCTAAGCCACTCTTCAGGGAATGGGGGTAGGACAGTGCAGCAGTGTTGTTCATAGGTCTTCTCTAGGTGGGCTTCATTAAGTAATGCTAAGTCACCATACCTTGACTAGACTCTGCAAACAGGGTCTCATGATAAACCTACCTGATCTTCAACAGGCAGTTCTGGAAAAAGGAAATCTATACTAGAGTATGTACCCTGGCTCTGATTACTTTCTCAATGAAATATGCTGTTGCCTCCTTCACTATATTGTAATGACTACTATGATATGATTGGAAGATCAATAGGGCAATCATATGGACTATAAATGAGAAAAAGTTGAGTGAATAATTTATAGGATGTATTAGGATCTGGTTTATAATGTTCATAGCATTTATCACACTCTACAGTAGTTGTATCATATTTGATTCTCCAACCAGCTTGTTGCAAGATTTTTGAGATCAGGACTATCTCATTTGAGTTTTTATATTCAGTATTGCCCAGCATATGGCAGGTACCTATTAGTTTTATGAATAAATGAAGTTCTTTTCTGGTATGGTTTATCTTTACATTGAAGCAATATCATTTTTTAAAACTAAAAAAGCAATTTCCTCCTTATCAGGAAACTTAAAGTTGATTCGTACGGAGCTACATTATACATACACTCAAGGTTTAGAATAGTGACTCTTGGGGCGCCTGGGTGGCGCAGTCGGTTAAGCGTCCGACTTCAGCCAGGTCACGATCTCGCGGTCCGTGAGTTCGAGCCCCGCGTCGGGCTCTGGGCTGATGGCTCGGAGCCTGGAGCCTGTTTCCGATTCTGTGTCTCCCTCTCTCTCTGCCCCTCCCCCGTTCATGCTCTGTCTCTCTCTGTCCCAAAAATAAATAAACGTTGAAAAAAAAATTTTAAAAAAAGAATAGTGACTCTTAAACTCATTTTTTAGATCATAAACCCCTTTGAGAATCTAATGAAACTTCTAATGTCTCCTGCCACCAGATGCCCTTGGCACAGTCATCTACTCACTAGTGGACCACCCATCATCAACTGGGCCTCAGGCTCCTTTGATATGATCCCTGCTCATTTAGACATCTTTACCTGCTGTTTCTGGGACTGTCCTGAGTCATTTGCCCTACCTCAGTGAGTATATGTAGTCTGTGACTCCCAGCTCTTCTTGAACTAGTCGTTCTACCACAACTGTGTGATTATTTGAGTAGACCAATGATGAACTGAACTATTTTTGGGGGTGGGTGTGCTTGGTCAAGAAGAATTGAGAACAGAGAACAAGAAGACAGCTGGAGGGACTTTCTTCCTCTATGTTGTTGATAGGGTATCCCATCTTCCCCCAAGAAAGAAATCACATAAATATTTGAAAGAACCTACCCCATATCTTCAGCAATTTTAGGTTTATCTTCTTGGGAGCTTTCTGAGGATGCATTTCCATTTGCAAGGTTTCTTGGTATATCAGAGAAAAAGACTAATTTTGGCTTACCCACCTGTGGGTAATAAACAGGAACTATGTGATGGATTGTTTCAAAGTTACCTGTAGTGTACAAAGAATTAAAAGGATTCTGCTTTGAAACTAATAACTAAATTGTAAACAAGGCTTATAACAGCATTAGACTATCCAAAATTATAATTTATGAAATGGAATTAAAGTTAAATAGATCCACAGTAAGACCAATTAAAAACTTATATCCCAGATAAAGTATCACAGACTTTCATACGTAAAAACCTACCCAGGAAAATTTATGGTCAGCCCTCATTGACAAAATGTGTACACCAACGTTAACATAAGTATTAACTTTCCTTGCATTCTGCTCTTCTGAGTTTAGTTTTTCAGAGTGTTAGGCCTTTAGAGAGTATATTAGTTATGTATAGTTTATATATAGTTTTTGTAGTATGTTCATACCTTTATTTTGGTACTTACCATTCCACATCATTTTCCTGTTTACAGATCCTCCTCCCTTTCCAGCGGTTATTTCCCTTTGAATGGGGACTGTTTTATTCACCTTTAATTACAGTGGCTAGCATAGTCCTGTGCTCAGATATTTATTAAATGAATAAATGAATGTTTTCAGAGAAGCACTACAAAAGATATATACTGAAAGATATGCATATGTTTTGGATTTTATTAAAGTGTTTGATTTTGTTTCCAAATTTGGGTTATATAGTTAAGTGGCTATATTTAGGACAAGATTTTTTTTTATCATAAGATACTTGAAGTCTGAAGTCATAATCCCTATTAATCTTATCATAATCTTTGAGGTAAAGCTCCAAATTTATAAGGCTATCAAAAATACGTAAAAGGTCAGGAAGTACAAAAATTACTATCTTCCTAAGAATTCCTGTTCACTGACAATGTATTTGTACAGCATTGTCTTTAAAGTGTTCATTTCAGCTCTTCTAAAGACCTGAAGGAATATTGTGGATTTTAAAAATACGTAATATATATTCTAAACTTTAATTCATGCTTTCCATTTTTCTTTTTTGAGCCATACTAACAGAGCCTTTGTATAAAGACCATAGTGTTAAGTTGTTGGCCACATACCTAAGGGATAGAGTTATTGTGTGCTACAAACATGTTTTCACAGACGTCACTGATTTTAAACCTGAAAGGCTCAGAACTGTAGCATTTGTTTAGATAGGGATGGCAAATGTGTAGGAGGTGAGAGAGAAAGATATCTACAAGTAGCCAAGGGAGAATAACTAAGTGTTCCTGAGGAAAACTCAGATAATTTTCTGTCACAGCTAGTCAGCTTTTAATTTTTTTTCAATTTCAATTTTATTTTAACTGAACTTAGAGTTTGTTTTTCAATATAGTAAATCATATAATCTACTTAAATTTTTTTATATTATCCCATTTTTCTCTGTAGTTCCTTTTTATTTATAAAAATTATTTGTTTACATTGTCACATAATTACATATCTGGAGATTTTCTTAAATCCCCACCAATTTGAAGTGAATTTCTTTTTTTTTTTTAATTTTTTTGATGTTTACTCATTCTTGAGAGAGAGAGAGAGAGAGAGAGAGACAGACAGACAAAGCATTAGTGGGGGAAGGGCAGAACAAGAGAGAGACACAGAATCTGAAGCAGGCTCCAGGCTCTGAACTGTCATCACAGAACCCAATGCGGGGTTCAAACTCACAAGCCGTGAGACCATGACCTGAACTGAAGTCGGATGCCCAATCAACTGAGCCACTCAGGTGCCCCTGAAGGGAATTTCTATGTAGAGCAGACATCATTGTCCTTGTATCCAAGCACAGTTGAGCCAGTCATTGCTAGAGCGGTCACTAGAAGCCAAGCTGTTTGATGAAGTTAGGTAACTTTGATTAATCTCTGTACCCCTTGCTATCTTTGTGACCTTAGACAAGTTATTTCATCTTTCTAAAACTCAGCTTTCTTGTCTACAAAATGGATGTAATAATTATTTTCTCCATAGGTTATAGTGATTAAATGAAGTGATGTTTATAAATATCTGAAATGTTTAGTACAGTAAGAATTACTTCTCTTTTCTTCCCTTACCCCCTTTTCTTTATTTCCTAGACTGATGTGCTTTCTATTTTAAATTGTTAATGATTATTAAAATAGCAAATACAATAAGGTATGAAATGATAACTTTTGTACTATGTAACATCCTATTTGGCTTTTTAAAAAATTTATAGTTAGAGGAGTTAAAATTTTTTTAATTTAAATTTTATTAAGTTTTTAATTTTAATTCCAGATAGCATACAGTGTTATATTAATTTCAGGTGTACAATTCAACAATTCTATACATTACTCAGTGCTCATCATGGTAAGTGAACTCTGATCCCCTTCACCTATTTCACCCATCTCCCCACCCATCTCCCCTCTGGTAACCATCAGTTTATTCTCTGTAGTTAAGAGTCTGTTTTTTGGTTTCTCTCTCTCTCTTTTCTTTTCCGTTTGCTCCTTTGTTTTGTTTCTTAAATTCCATGAGTGAAATCATATGGTATTTGTCTTTCTCTGACTGACTTATTTTGCTTAGTATTATACTCTCTAGCTTCATTCATGTTGTTGCAAATGGCAAGATTTCATTCTTTCTTATGGCTGAATAATATTCCATTGTATATATACACCACATCTTTATTCATCTATCAATGGACACTTTGGCTGCTTCCATAATTTGGCTATTGTAAATAATGCTACAATAAACATAAGGATGCTTTTACCCCTTTGAATGAGTGTTTTTCTATTTTGTATATGTTTACTGGATTGTAGGGTGGTTCTTTTTTTAACTTTTTGAGAAACATCCATACAGTATTCCATGTTAGCTGCACCAGTTTGTTTTCCCACCAACGTGCACGAGAGTTCCTTTTTGTTGACATCTTTGCCAACACTTGTTGTTTCTTGTGTTTTTTATTTTTAGCCATTCTGACAGGTGTGAGGTGATACCTCATTGTTTTGATTTGCATTTCCCTGGTGATGAGTAATGTTGAGCATCTTTTCATGTGTCTATTGGTCATCTGTATGTCTTCTTTGGAGAAATGTCTGTTCATATCTTCTACCCGTTTTTTAATTGGATCATTTGGTTTTTTGGTGTTGACTTGTGTAAGTTCTTTATATATTTTGGATGCCAAACGTTTATTGGATATATCATTTGCAAATATCTTCTTCCATTCAGTAGGTTGTCTTTTACTTTTGTTGTTTCCTTTGCTGTGCAGAGCTTTTTTTTTTTTTTAATGTTTGTGGTAAAAACAGTTAACATGAGATCTACCTCGTTAATGAATTCTTAAGTATACATTACATTGTTTTTGATCATAGGTGCAATAGATAATGTAAATCTCCAGAGCTTATTCATCTTGCTTAAGGCCCCTTGATTAGTAGCTCCCCATTTCCTCCTTACCCCAGCCTCTAGCAACCACCTTTCTACTCTTTGATTCTATGAATTTGACTGTTTTAGATATCTCATATAGGTGGGATCATGCAGTATTTTGTCTTCCTGTGACTGACTTATTTTATTTAACATAATGTCCTCAAGGTTCATTCATGTTGACACATGTTGTAGAATTTCCTTCTTTTTAAATGCTGAATAGTATTTTATTGTATGTATATACCATGTTTTCTTTATCCATTCATCTGTCAATGGACATTTAAGTTGTTTTTACATCTTGGCTCTTGTGAATGGTGCTGTAGCAAACACAGGAGTGCTAATGTCTCTTCACGATCTTAATTTCAGTTCTTTTGGATGAATACAGAAAACTGGAATTGCTAGATCATATGATAGTTCTACTTTTAAATTTTGATGCACTACCATACTATCTTTCATAGTGGCTGCAGCATTTTGCATCCCCACGAACAGTGTGCAAGGGTTCAAATTTCTCTACATCCTCACCAACTCTTGTTGTCTTTTGTTTTTTTTGATAATAGCCATCTGACAGGTGTGTGGTGATACCTCATTGTGGTTTTGATTTGCATTTCCATGTTGATTAATGACATTCAGCATTTTAAAAATATACCTTTAGGGGTGCCTGGGTGGCTCAGTCGGTTAAGCATCCGACTTCGGCTTAGGTCATGATCTAGCGGTTTGTGAGTTCGAGCCCCACGTTGGGCTCTGTGCTAACAACTCAGAGCCTGGAGCCTGCTTCAGATTCTGTGTCTTCCTCTCTCTCTCTGTCCATCCTCTGCTCACGCTCTGTCTCTCTGTCCTTCAAAAATAAATAAACGTTAAAAAAAATCTTTTTAAATATACCTTTAGGCCATTTGGGGATATGCTTGTTTGAGTCCCTAGCCCATTTTTAAATGTGGTTGTTAGTTTTTTTTGCTGTTGAGTTGTAGCAGTTCTATATATTTTGGAACTTAACCCCATATCAAATGTATAGTTTGCAAGTATTTTCTACCGTTCTGTAGGTTTTCTTTTCACTCCATTATTTCCTTTGCCAAGCATGAGCTTTTTCATTCAATGTACTTCCTATCACTTGTTTTTGTTTTTGTTGCTTGTGTTTTTTGGTGTCATATCCATGAAATCATTGCCAAGACCAATGTCATGAAGCATTTCTCCTATTTTTTCTTCTAGAGTTTTATAGTTTCAGGTCTTATGTTTAAGTCTTTAATCCATTTTGAGTAGATTTTTGTGTATAGTATAAGATAAGTGTTCTTTTGTGTGTGGATATCCAGTTTTCTTAACAATTCAGTATCCTTTGCCTACTGTGTGTTCTTGGCACCCTTGTTGAAAATCAGTTGACCATTTATAGATGGATTTATTTTTGAGTTTTATATTCCATTCCCTATATCTGTATGGCTGTTTTATGTCAGTTTTGATTACTGTATCTTGTAATACATTTTGAAATCAGGAAGTGTGATGCCTCCAGCTTTGTTCTTTTTTCTCAAGGTTGATTTGGCTATTTGTAGTCCTGTATCGTTCCATATATATTTTAGAATTGTTCTTTTCAGTTCTGTGAAAATGCCATTAAGATATTGATAGGGGTTATACTGAATCTGTCAACTGCTTTGGGTATTATAAATATTTTAATAATATTAAATTTTCCATTTCATGAACACAGGATGTCTTTCCATTCATTTTTGTGTTAATTTCTTTCATTAGTGTTTTGTAGTTTTCAGTATACAGTTCTTTCATCTTTTTCTTTCTTACGTTCCTAGTTAAATTTACTTGTAGGTGCTTTATTCTTTTTTGTGCTATTGTAAATAAGATTGTTTTCTTAATTTACTTTTCAGATAGTTTGTTGTTACTGTATCTATATGGCTTTAACGATTGCTTTTTTAAGTTAGTGGTCACACTAGATTATGAAGAAATTAATGAGGATTTTATTGAGAAAATCAGATGAGAGTGTAATTAAAAAAATTTTTTAATGTTTATTTTTGAGAGAGAGAGAGAGAGAGAGCGCGAGCGAGTGAGGGAGGGGCAGAGAGAAAGGGAGACACAGAATTTGAAGCAGGCTCCAGGCTCCGAGCTGTCAGCACAGAGCCTGATGTGTGGCTCGAACCCACCAACCCTGAGATAATGACCTGAGCTGAAGTCTGACGCTTAACCGACTGAGCCACCCAGGTGCCCGACAGTGTAATTTTTTTAAAGTATAAATTTTAGGGCACATTATAATCGTTATTTTGTTGAATTTCACTGGAGAAGTTAAAAACAGATTAACCTAATTATTTCTGAAGTAGGAAGAATTTTTTTAAAATCTATTAAGATGGAGAAAACTGCATTATTTTTAGAACAGGTTCAATTTGCGGGTGAGGACTGGTATTGACTTTTGTGAGTATTTCAATATTAAGAAAGTACTTTGGCATCTTTGGTATAAAAGTGAAAACACGTAAAATACTGGAATTTTTATCCTGGATCTGGTTCTGCCCTTCAAAACCAGCCAGGGATAGATGGAGGAGAAGAAATGTTTCCTGTCCATTTTATAGGTTTCAGACCTTGAAAAATTCACATTGCCAGCACAGTATCATCACTTATGAGTATACTCTCAGTTCAGAAAGTCCCATTCTTCAAAATGATTTCCCATAGTTCATATTCAGTGGACATGATACGGCAAAATCATCAGAGTTCCATGCCTTTCCATCTCTGCTTCTACTCACCTCAACTTCCTTGTTCTAGATTGTCAGAGCTCCTAGGATGTGGTATCCATGCATAAAGCCTCACTACAGTATTCTAGTTTCCCTTTCCGTATTCTCCTGGCCTAACCCCTTCCTATGATCCCATCCCATTAGCTGTGAAATGAGGACTGTTGGCATTCAAACACTATCATGGAACAGAGGTAGAGGCTTATTCCAATGTTGTGGACTATAGAATCTGTGAAGAATGAATTCTAGGATGCTCCCAAATATGATAAAGATAATTGTGGGGCACCTGGGTTGCTCAGTTGGTTAAGTATCCAATTTCAGTTTAGGTCATGATCTCACAGTCCGTGAGTTCGAGCCCGGGGTCGGGCTCTATGCTGACAGCTCGAAGCCTGGAGCCTGCTTCGGATTCTGTGTCTCCCTCTCTCTGACCCTCCCCCGTTCATGCTGTGTCTCTGTCTCAAAAATAAATAAACATTAAAAAAAAAAGATAATTGTTACATGTTACACTTGGCTACATTTAGTTGCATTAGTTAGGCAAGGGAGGTTGACCTGTCCTTTGTAATATATGTAAACTTGGGGTGCCCAGGTGGCTCAGTGGTTAAGTGTCTGACTTGGCCTCACATCATGATCTCACGGTTCATGAGTTCAAGCCCCACATTGGGCTCTGTGCTGATGGCTCAGAGCCTGGAGCCTGTTTTGGATTCTGTCTCTCCCACTTTCTCTGCCCTCCCCTGCTTGCGCACATGTGCGCACTCTCTCTATCGAAAATAGAATAAAACATTAAAAAAAAGAAAATGTAATGTACATAACAGTAAGCATATTATAATCAAATTCAAATCAAATTCAAGTGGTGGGGCATGTACATAAGAAAGGGGACAGGCTACAGAGTATAGACCACAGATATGGTTGTCATACATTTTTATTTTTTATCCTGATGGAAAATGTGATTTTTGCACTGCTGCTAAACAAATGTACTAGTGACTTAGGTTTCACAATTTATGTAGCTGATTGTTGTTTCACCATTTACATAATTAAGTCATGTACTTTTGCCAGATATAAAATTATACATTTTCCTCCACCCTCATGGCTCTGTTTTCATACTGACACAGTCAGACTCAATGTGAACTGCTTTTGTTGATAGTAGCCACCATTTTCATATGTAAACATTGCAGGTGGAATTTCTTAGGAATTGTAAATAAGTTTTAAAAAAAACCCAAATCTTAAGCAAAGAATCTAAACAAAAGTTTCTTATTTCTTGGGGTTTTTTTTGTTGAGTAGAACATTCCCTTTGCTAGTAGAAGTGATCAACGAATGAATGACAGTCTGCTTACTTATGTATGAGTTACTTGCATCCTCGTTTTTACTGTTCTTTTTCTTGCTGATTTTCTTGGCATCTTTGGATGCTTTCCAATTTATTAGGAATTGTCTTTCCATATTTTTAATTTCTTTTCCATCAAGAAATTCTAGAGAAAAATACATATGTTAAAAAATACAGTATTTAAATATATAGGTAATATATTTAAATTATATCTGAACTTAAATTATACCATAAGTTGAAGTAATTTCTTTTAAAAATACCTTATTTGCACATCTTTGTTCTTGTTGAGCTTTTATTTATTTTTAATTATTTTTTTCTGATTTCAAAAAAAATATGTGCTGATTATAAACAACTTAAACACAGTGGAAAAAAACATATAAAGACTGTGATTACTACTCATACCTCTCCTTCCTATCACTGACAAAGATAATCACTGTAAACAATTTGATGTATAGTTTCCCTTCTGGGGTCTTATATAAACTATATTGTTTTTGAAAACAAAAATGTTGTCATATTCAACAAAAATTAGATGCTATCTATTCATTTCCATATTATGGTTATTATTCTTAGGGAAAAGCAAGATATATTTTATGTTAAAGTCTTATACATGTAAGAAGTTTTATACATTTAGCCTGGTATTTTAAAAGCACATATATTAATAATGCTTATTATATAGGATATAAATATAATAGGAACAACCCACAAATCTAGCTTCTTGGTTCTGTGAAGATTTCAACTACATTTATATCTTGTTCCTCTAAAAAAGTTATGAAAATTGAGCATCTTAAGTTACACAAAAAATTTTTTGTAAGCTGTAAGATATTTGGAAAATACAAAAGTGGAAAAAGAAAAAAATTAATATTGCCTATATCTACAACCAGAAATAATCACTAAAGGCCACTAACAGTATATTTTTTAACATTTTTTGTTTTCTGTTTATATATCCATGTATGTGTATATGTGTGTGTATATTATATAAAATTGGAACTCTATGCAGTATTACATTCTAATTTTCAATATTGTATTGTGATCGTTTTACCAAGTCTTTCTTTAAACACAATTTTTAATGGCTGACAGTATTCCATTATATATGTATACATAATACATATATTATAAAATATTAAACTATTCCCTTATAGGATATTTTGTGTTACATGTAATCACATGAATACAGGTGGCCTTCACTTGATAAAAAGACTGTCTTTTCTATATAGTAGTTTTTGGGCCTTTATTGTGTTTGTTTATTTTGAGAGAGAGAGTGAATAGGGAGGGGCAGAGAGAGAGAGAGGGAGAGAGAGAATCCTAAGCAGGCTCCACACTGTCAGCGCAGAGTCAGATGCAGGGCTCCCTCCCATGAACTGTGAGATCATGACCTGAGCCGAAATCAAGTCAGAAGCTCAACTGGCTGAGCCACCCAGGCGCCCTCTATATGGTAGTTTTTTAAATTAAATATATATTTTCTCTTATCATCCATGTAATGTCTTCCACTGGATTCCAGAATGAGAAAAGAATGTAGTAAAACATTTTAAATCAGGGGCACCTGGGTGGCTCAGTTTGTTAAGCATCTGACTTCAGCTCAGGTCATGATCTCATGGTTCATGAGTTCGAGCCCCTCATCAGGCTCTGTGCTGACAGCTCAGAGCCTGAAGCCTGCTTCAGAATCCGTGACTCCCTCTCTTTCTGTCCCCCTCCCCAGATCATGCTGTCTCTCAAAAAATAAATAAATGTTAAAAGAAAATTTTTTTAAATAAAAAAATTTTGAAATCATATTCTTATAGAGAAAATGACAGTAACCTGATAAAATATTGATTACACTACTGAAAGTATTAACATTGCCACTTAAATATGACTCATAATATTGTTAGGCCCTATGTACAAAATAAAGTGATGAAACTGGAAATATAAAGAACCACAAACCTTAGAAGTACAATTGTTTACAATTGCCTTATGTACTTATTTTAACTGAAATTAATACTCTCCAAATTATAATGTAAAAAATTGGTTAAAAGTTCTATTATCAAGCATCTTAGTATTTAGCACTTTACATTAACAGTTATTATTTTATGCTTAGTTTTCCCAACCACTTGGATTTATTGATATCTTTTTAAGATTTGTTTAATTGTATAATTTGTTAGTGTATTTTTGGATGTGATATATGTAAATCAATACATATTTTTAAAACATCTATTATAAAGATAAAGAATGAAAAATCCAAGTCCTTTACCATGATCCCTTTTTCCTCATGTTAGTGTTCCAGACAGAGCTGAGTAGTGACTAGGAGACTATGCCTCAGTAAGCCTTATTTCATCTTTTAGCAATGATCATGTAGAGGTGGTTCAGGAGGGGAAGCCAGGTAATGGACATAAGATCAGAGACCTATGAGATTTGTTTTAATGAGTTGTTCTTAACATAAAATTTGTTTCCACTCATGCTAAGTACGTTGCTTGTCATTCTGTTTAGTGAGGACTGGGTTACTTACAAAGCATGAAATGCCTCCCCACAGTCCTTACTGGGACACATCAAACCAGGTCCTCAGTTCACTTTCTGTATTTTGGTTTTGTATTTAGGAAGAAAGGACATGAAAATAAGACAAGTTAGAATCAGAGAAGAGACTGAAAAGACGTATAGCGAAGTGTTAACAGCATATTTATGGTGGGATTATGAATGATACTCATTTTCTTTTCTATATTATCTGCATTTCTATAAGAAATGTATATTTTTATACAAAATGTGTATGGATTTTATAATCACAAAATATGTTTTAGAAAGTATTTATTAAAAAATTTTTTTGACTAAGTCCTGTTTATTTGTAAATCAGTACCTTATCTCCACATCTTTTACTGCATCACCTATAGTACTATATCATGAGAAGAGTTTCCAGAAATGGTTCCATTAATATTGGAAGGTTCTTAATCATCTAACATTAGTTGTATTTACTCTGCTTCCTAAGGTAAGTGGAGTAATACAATTGTATGTGGTAGGCAGGGAGGGAAGGAGATGGGAGAGTTGGGGGAAGGTGCACTGCAGATTCATTTGCATGACTTGTAAAAAATACACATGACTGTTCTCCCAGTGTATTCTGTTTCCTTCCCTTGACTGGTGGGGTCAAGGGTGGTGGACAGGGTGTGACCCTTGGATATGTATTTTGAAAAATCTTGGATTTTTCTGATACACCCTCTGTCAGCTCCTCCCTACCCCCAAGAGAATTGCTGCACTAGCATCATGATTAATCAAGGTTTACTACAGCTATGTGCTTTGAAGTGGTTTTCCCATACATTACTTTTTATACTCGAGCATAGCATGTCATAGAAGTTCAGATATAGGAAACCTCACAAATATCCTTTGTGAGAAGGCAGTCCTTATCTCTCTGATGTTGTATAACGTGGTTCCTATTGAGAAGCTATGGTCCATTACCCCCAATATAGTGCACAATCAGGATGTTATTATTTCTAAGGATCTCATAAAGGGACTCCCTAGCTTGCTCTCCTTTCAAATGAAGGGAACACTTGTACGTTCTTAGGACAATTTTCAAGCAATGAAAATTTTGATTAATTTTGTCTACAGTTCCAAGTGCTAAAGAATCTCTTGGGATCTTCAGAGGATTTGTGGCAATGAGAATTTGGCAAAAGGTCAGCAAGTTCTACACATTTATGATTAACCATTTTTGTTGGTAGCAGCTACATTTTCTTTTTTTTTTTTTTTTAATTTTTTTTTTTCAACTTTTATTTATTTTTGGGACAGAGAGAGACAGAGCATGAACGGGGGAGGGGCAGAGAGAGAGGGAGACACAGAATCGGAAACAGGCTCCAGGCTCCTAGCCATCAGCCCAGAGCCCGACGCGGGGCTCGAACTCACGGACCGCGAGATCGTGACCTGGCTGAAGTCGGACGCTTAACCGACTGCGCCACCCAGGCGCCCCTACATTTTCTTTTTAAAGAAAGGGCATGTGGTGCCTTAATTATTTCTGAACAGAAGATATTTTTCATGTTTTATTTCTCAATTTTAACTTTTGCTTTTATTTAATTATTGAATTTAAAGTTGACTATTTTTATAGATTTAGACATCATATTTGTATTTCTCAAGGTTTTCTGTTAAAATAACTAAAAAGTTAACCAGGTCTCTTTCTCTAAGAAAATTATATTAATATATATAAATGTGTACCCAGTGATTCGGACACCAGTATCAGTCTGTCTCTGTATTTGGGTTTGAGACAAACAGGATTTCCATTTAGATCCATTTTCCACAGCTTCATCAACTTGTTCAGTAAAAATTCCAAATCCTATAATTAGAAAAGAAAAGCAAGACACAAGTATATCATAATCATCAGTATTTCTTTCATATTAGTTAACTTTTTATTTTTTTATATTAAAATTTTTTTTTGTTTTTTATTTATTTTTTGAGAGAGAGAGAGAGAGAGACAGAGCGAGCGGGGGAAGGACAGAAAGAGAGGGAGACACAGAATCGGAAGCAAGCTCTGGGCTCTGAGCTGTCAGCACAGAGCCCGACGTGGGGTTCGAACTCGTGAACTGCAAGATCATGCCCTGAGCTGAAGTCAGATGCTTTTTTTTTTTTTAATTTTTTTTAACGTTTATTTTTGAGACAGAGAGAGACAGAGCATGAACAGGGGAGGGTCAGAGAGAGGGAGACACAGAATATGAAACAGGCTCCAGGCTCTGAGCTGTCAGCACAGAGCCCGACGCGGGGCTCGAACTCACGGACTGCGAGATCATGACCTGAGCCGAAGTCGGCCACTTAACCGACTGAGCCACCAGGTGCCCCTGAAGTCAGATGCTTAAATGACTGAGCTACCCAAGTGCCCTGGAAAAATTTCTTTTGATAAGGCTGTATTTTATTCTTTAGATTTTAGAAAATTGTTTTTTTTTACTATGAGCTTGTAAGAACAATTCCTTTCCACATGTTAAAAATCCCCACAGGGGGCACCTGGCTGGTCAGTTGGTAGAGTACGTGACTCTTGATCTTGGGGTAGTGAGTTCAAGCCCTGTTTTGGGCATAGAGCTTACATGAAAAAAAAATCCTCACAAAACTCTTGTGATATCATGAAGGTAACAAATTTGGAACATCCAGATATGTGCCTCTGTCTACATGAAGAAATGATATTTTAGGGGAATAATTACAAGGACAGTTGGGGTCTAGGATCCAGTGCAGAGTGATTGGTGGGTCTCTTAGTCTTCCTGAGACCAATGTTTTTCTACATAAAATGGTAAAAATATTTCCAATTCTACCTACTTCATTATTCAACAGAATACTTACTGAATCATGGGCTAAGTTCTGTACCAGACTCTGAGGTATCTAACTATATAATTTGTGAAAAATACATAGGAATTTAAAAAAATACAGACAACCCCAACCTTTCTGGCACTGTTGCTTACTGTGTAACCTTAGTCAAATCTGTGTCCTCGTTTATAAAGTGCAAATAGTTAGGGTTATTTGTTGTGGCATATAAAGTGTCTGGAACAAAGAAGGGAAGTAATAAATATGTTGGTTTTCTTTTTGTCTGCCCTACCACCCCTCAGCTTATAACCTTTCTCTTAATTTTGGTCAATAAAGAGCAAAAACTGTTGTAAGGAAGAATAAGCTCCTGACTCACCGATGAGTAGTTGACTTCTTATAATAAAATTCTCTTCAGAAGTTGTAACTTCATCCTTCAGTCTTGGGCCCTGGATTATGCCCTGTCCACAGTATTTGTTCAACAGCCTTTGATACAGCCATGATTATTTTATGTGAGAGTTTCACTGTATTTCTCTTAGCCTAAAAACTTCTAAGGAAGGAATTGTGTAATGTATTTTTGTAGTGTTGAATATGATGCCCATCGTCCCAAAAGTTAATAATAAGAGAACTTTAAATTTAATAGATAAAGAGAGTCCTGTAGAGTTTAGTTAATTGTTCCTCACTTGATAAATGACCCTCAACCTACTCCCTCCAGTGTATGTTTATTTAAGACTAAACTAATCCTATGCTGAAATATGATTACCCTTTGGATACGCTCTGGTAGTTCATTGCCTTCCTGTCTTTAATAAAATGCTTTCACTTTCCGGCCCTTCAGTGTTACTAAAGGGAGTAGACATTCTTCTGGACAGTCTCTGTTTGATAAATGATCATGTCATGCTATCACTTAGAGGTGTGCTGCAAAATACTGAGGAGCTGATTCTATTTCTAATGCAGGGCTGGTGCCCAAGCTTCTGTATAGGCGCTTGCAGGAACTGGCAGTGCTTGCTCTACAATTAATGATGGCCACTGATGAACCTGTATTTGACCAGCATGCAATCTTTATTGGAAATGTCTGGTCCAACTGTCCTAACTAAATCTAAAGACAGCCATTTGTCATCCCCCTGACTGCTTGTCATCATCTGCCTGGGAAAATCTATAATTTTTGGCTTGTTTCTGACTAAACTGTAGAGTGAATAAATTTATCTTTGGGTTACTCTGCTTGTCAGGATCAATATTGAGCAGAGGTTGAATAAATTAGAAACTGGAAAAACATGACAGGCCATAGTGGTTTGTTCGTTTGTGTCTTATAAATCAGATATTTAGTTTATCTAAGAGGCAAGCACATCAAATTTTTTATTTCCACCATTCATTCTGAAGATGCTTTACCTCATGATAAATGGTCCTCAGAAAACCAATGAAGTAAATCACTAATATATCTGATTGTGAGATGAACTTTTCAGATCATTTTATTGATTTAGCAAACTTTGCAGACATAAAAACTATAGGTAAAGATTTTTTATGTTATTGTTCTTTCAAGTTTTTATCCATTTTTGCAACCATGATATTTATTTGACTTAATATATCATCAAAGTTTATAACATTGGCCCTAGTGAAGTTCATGGCTTATCAAGCTACTTATAGAAATGGAAGTTTTATTGTAAATGGCCAGTGAGTATTTAAAATTTTAATCCATTTAAGCGTACTTATTTAAAGGAATTACAGGAAGAAATGCAAAGAAATGTTAACCAAAAGTAAATGTCATTAAAAAAATTTTTTTAATGTTTATTTATTTTTGAGACAATGCGAGAGACAGAGTGCAAGCAGCAGAGGGGCAGACAGAGGGAGACACAGAATCTGAAGCGGGCTCCAGGCTCTGAGCTGTCAGCCCAGAGCCTGACAGGGGGCTCGAACTCACGAACCCTGAGATCATGACCTGAGCTGAAGTTGGACGCTTAACCGACTAAGCCACTCAGGCACCCCACCAAAAGTAAATGTCATTAAAAAAAATTTTTTTAACGTTTATTTTTGAGACACAGAGAGACAGAGCATGAATGGGGGGGGGTGGTCAGAGAGAGAGGGAGACACAGAATCCGAAACAGGCTCCAGGCTCTGAGATGTCAGCTCAGAGCCCGACGCGGGGCTTGAACTCACAAACTATGAGATCATGACCTGAGCGGAAGTTGGACGCTTAACCAACTGAACCACCCAGGCGACCCAAAAGTAAATGTCATTTAAACTAGAGCCCTGTGAATTTATGGAGTATTGTTTGGCCTAAAACCTCTTTGTCCTCCTCAGTGTTTGACTTTCCAATCAATTTTATTGGAGAGAACTGGGTCATTGCCTATGGAGTTTTCTCAGTTTTCTGCCTTTGGTCTCACACTTCTTCATCCTCTTTCCTATTTTTGTCGATAAAGGAAAAGCCCCACCTCTTTTTTTTCAAATTAATCAGTCCTCTTGATCTTTTTGTTTTTCCATGGGCCTCCTCTTCTTGCAGTCTTCTTTGTTTTGCATTTCCATTTCCAATCTCTCCCTCTCCTATGGCTTTTATCTTATCTCTTACCTAACGTCACTATACTTCCTGATAGAGTAGTAGAAAGTAGTGTTTCTCAAACTTTTATGTGCTTAAAAATCACCTAAGGATCTCAGAGCACCTGGTTGTCTCAATTGGTTAAGTGTCTTTGACTCTTGATATCTGCTCAGGTCATGATCTTGTGGTCAAGGGATTGAGCCCCCCCGTCAGGCCCCACAGTAACGTGGAGCCTGCTTGGGATTCTCTCTCTCTCTCTCTCTCTCTCTCTCTCTGTCTCTGTCTCTGTCTCTCCCTCTCCCTCCCTCTCTCTCTGCTCCCCCACCCCACTCACACATGTGCACACAGACACACACTCTCTCTCTCAAAATAAATAAACATAAAAAAAGAATCATCTAGGGATCCCATTGATTAAATGCAGATTCTGATATGTTGGTCTGGGGAAGAAGCTGAGATTCTGTGTTTTCAATGCTGATGCATGACTACATTTGGTTTAGGCCACTGGCTGTGCTTCTTCAATCACTGGGCATTCCTGCAGCCTAGTGCTTCTGAATAGACACTGCTGACCTTATCACTAAGCCAAACATTGCCAATCTTGGACTTCCTCAGTTTCACTTCTTTGAAACATCTTACCTTACCGACTGCTCCCTAATGGCTTTGTGATTCCACATTTTTGCAGGTTCCCTGATCCTGCATGAATCTCTCATTCTATAAGTAACAAACATTAAATTTTTTTTTCATGTTTATTTATTTTGAGAGAGAAAGCATGAGCAGGGAAGGAGGGGCAAAGAGAGAGAGAATCCCAAGCAGGCTCCACACTCTCAGCACAGAGCCCCATGTGGGGCTCAATCTCACAAACTGGCGAGATCATGACCTGAGCCAAAATCAAGAATTGATGACATTTGGGGCACCTGGGTGGCTCGTCAATTAAGTGTCACACTTCGGCTCGGGTCATGATCTCACAGTTTGTGGGTTTGAGCCCCGTGTCGGGCTCTGTGCTGACAGCTCGGGAGCCTGGAGCCTGCTTCGGATTCTGTGTTTCCCTCTGTCTCTGTTTCTACCCCCATCACACTCTGTGTCTCTCTCGCTTTCAAAAATAAATAAAACATTTAAAAAAATTAAAAAAAAGAGTTGACGACATTTAACTGAGCCACCCAGGTGTCCCATGCACTTCTGACCATAGAAATCCCTGATGTGTAAACAAGGTGTTTTCTAAAAGTTGCTTTTGAGACTGGAGAACACATCTCATAAAAAAACAGAGCTATACCCAGTGGACCGTTGCCTGAGTCAGCCTATGGAAAGAATCTATTTGAGAAAAAGCCCAAAGATAATATGTGCAGTGACTGTGCTATAAAACCTCTCCAAGTGCATCACCATGTTTTCTGAGCATACAGTTTCTTTTGGGGAACAGGAGCAGATAGGTGTCCCTGTGGCAGACCTTCAGGAATCAGTTCACTTGCTTGCTTTTCTATAATCTACATTTATTCCTTTTAAACAGTATTTGTTTCCTCCCTGGAGCACAGCCGACTGTAAAATCATGGCTAGAAAAACAATTGTCTGTAACCCACTGTGATCTACATTTATTTGCAGACTCTTTACAGAAAAAGAATAGACACATTGATGAAAATAGTAAAACATTTGCTACACTGAGGAAGGAAGGGTCATCTGTACATGACAGGAAGAACCAGATTTTGTGGGAAACTATATTGAGCATTTTCATCATACGCTATCTCTTTCCGTATCTAGGTAGTCTCATTCATGATGTCAGTTTAAGTGACCACATAACCAATATGCTGAAGTCACCCACGTTCTTCTGTCCATTGAGCTCTGGCCTTATGTATCCAATTGTCCACTTAATATTTTCTTTGGAACACTACAAAGGCACCTCACACTCTACAAGACCAAAACTCATAATCTTCTCCCACTCTGCTGGATGTGACTCTTGAGTTCCCTATTTTCTGTTATGCAAGGCAGAAGCCAGAGAATCCCTCTTGTCCACTCCTTTCTTCAATGCTCTGTATATCCAACTCACTCCCCAAGTTCTGTACACTTGATTTCCCAAACAGCTCTCCAGAGTGTCTCCTCATTTCATTTCCACCCCAACTCTAAGTTTTTACCATCTCTCACTTCTTAAATAGTCTAGCCTCTTCCAATCTATTCTCCATACTGTAGCTATGCTAATCTTTTCAAAATGCTAATCATTAATTACTTTACCCTTTGCTTAAACACCTTCAGTGATCCTGCATTGTTCTTAGGTTAAAGATAAAACTATAATGACCTGTGTGGCCCATCTACCCATCAGCCTCTTTTTGTAGTATACTGCACCTTCACACTCCCAGTTTACTATTCTCATCTTTGCCATGCTCTTACCTGCATTGGGGCCTTTGCACATGCTATTCTTAACTTGATAATCCTTTCTGTTCTCTCAGGGTCCAGTTTAGCAATCCCTTCCTAAGGGAAGCCTTCACTGAGTCCCTGACTAAGGCAAATTCCCCTTTTGGAGGCTCTCAGAATCACATACTTTTTCTTTGTAGTATTTGCCACAGGTGCAATTTTACATTTGTTTTGGGGTAATTATGTGCTTAATGTTTCTTTTCCCTTCAATGAGGAGAGCTCTTCAAGGCCAGGGACTATATCTGTTTTTTGTTCATTGTTGTCTCCCCTATCGTCCAGCAAGCACTGCCAGATGGTGGGGGTTTTGAATGAATGGATAAGAAGAAATGAACAAATGAATGCAATGAATCAATGGATCTGAGGCTAGAAGGAGGACAGGAATTATAAAGGAGAAATTATATGGAACCACTTTGAAAAATTCGCTGATTAGAGGGGCCACAGACATAGAATGAGCAAAGACAGGATTTATTTTCTGTTCTATTTCTTCCTCTAGTCCTCTGTCTCCCTCACCTGTCTCCCTCACCTCCCCCTCCCCCCCCCCCTTGCCTCGAATCTCTGACCTGGATCAGCTTTGGACCAGGGAATAGGAGAAATGAGGGCAGGGTTAGAGGATCTTGGGAGAAGGAGTCTTTGGCAGCTGTGGGTCTGTACAAGGTGTGAAGGAAGGGGAATGAAATCCCAAATAGGAAGCTTCTTAACGGGTCCATATCCTGTGCCTCTACCTCTAATGTAGCTGTAGCTACTAGTGGCTCTGGTACCCTCAGTAGGCTAGAGCATGGGCATCATTTGGGAATGTCTATATTTGCTAGTGACCCAATTCTCTTTTCTTTTTTCCTTTTCTTATTCCTTCCACAGAGCCTCAGGATTTTTAGTTGCCCTGACAGTATTTTTTGTTGTTGTTACATGTGTTCCTTTTAATTTTTCTTAAATACCATTCTCACTGCTCAAACCAAAAATCTTGATTGGAAGATTCAAAGTTATTTAACTCTCTAAGGAACCATTATTTTCCCTCCCGAACCCCCCGCCCTTTTTCATGTATTTTCTGTAGGTGTATGTGAGGAAGCTATGGATGTCCTTATAAAAGCAGCTGCTCTAAGTTGCTAAAAACCTTGGGTAATTATAGGGTTTTGTTAGGAGTCTCTAATGATGTTCACTTCTTTTTCCCCATGGCACAAAGCTGTCTGCTGTTGAAGACTTTTAGGATGGATGTCAGCGACCTTCTGTATGGCACATTGAGCTTTCCCTCCCATGGCACAGGGTTTGATGTCAGCAGCTTTGGGGCAGCTTCAATCAGTGAGCATAAAGAATGGAAAAATAAAAGCAAAAAAAAAAAAAAAAAGGAGACACTGACCCCAATAATATATTTCAAGAAACAAGTTAATATTTTGTTGCTAAACTTCAACATGTCCTTTTACTAAGCCATTGGAAGATGATTTGAAATGGACTACAAGAGCACATTTCAAATGAATGCTAGGCAAGTCTATATTCCTCTTCCAAGAAGCTGTGCATTTAAAATTTTTAAATCACTTGTCTCCTTGCTAGAAATATAAGAACTTGAAATTTAATCCTTACTCCCTGAGTATCTTCTCTCTATGGGAGGAAAAAGCAACTTTTGGCATAGCCCAGCCTCGGGAACTTGCTGAATGGTTTACATTCCTTCCTCAGATGGTTGAATACTTTTTATTGTTCCTTTCTTCATTTATTCTGTAAACATGTAGTAGGTGCCTGTTATGTGCCAAGCACTCACTGGGCTGAACTCTAGGGAATTCTGAAGGCAATAAAAATTCCTTGCTCTTAAAGGCTCTCAGTGTAATGGGGATATGGTGGTATAACAAAATTCTATAACCAAGTGTTCCTTACAATCATTCATTTTTAAATTAGATTTTTAAAAATTAAAGCAATGCAATCAACACTGTTAAAAACAAAAAAAGACCATAGGGTTTATAACAAAACTTAAAGAGTACTTGAGGGCTTACAACAAAACCTCTTTTAATTTCTACAGCTATCCCTACACACACTTACCTCCACATTTTACTAAATAACAGCTGCTGTTTATTGATTTTTAAATCTTAGATATTTATCTACTGAATTCCTACTGTGGAAGATGATGATATAATTCTCATAAGTACCACTCCACCCCCCTAATAAACTTCCCTTCCCTAATCCTGTCAATAGAGTTATAGTAAAATTGTTAATCTAGTTAGTATTTATTGACTATGTAATTAAGCTCACTTAAATATTGTTCAAAGCTAAATCACATAATGTACCATGATTGCTTTTTATTTTCCCTACAGTTAAAAAATTGGTTGATTATCTGCTTATTTTTCTGTGTATTTATCACCGATTCAGCCTGCTGTAAACTGGGCTGGTAGATGCTGTCCTAAGACTTCACTTCAGAGTCCCTTCATATCCATTCTGGGAATTTCTTAACCTTTCTCCTGTTTCCTAGATCCTATGTCTTCCCTTTTCCTAGTTTTCTGCCCTGGTTAGACGGAGCTCATTTTTCAAGGGTTGCCTGAGAAACGGCATGTGGAATATACATTTTTTTGAGAGCATGCATGTTCAAAGATATTTTATACCTCATAACTGATTGAAAAATTGATGGAATATACAATTCTAGATTTTGAATATTCTTATCTCAAAATTTTGGAGATATTATTCTACTGTCTTCCACATAGAAAGTCTGATAATTATAATTCCATTTTGATTTTTTGTATTATGATCTTTTTTTCCCCCCCCTCTGTCAAGATCTTTAGGAACTCCTTACTCCTGATGTCCTAAAAACTTTTAAGGTTGAACCTGGATATGGGTCAGTTTCCATCCACTGTGCTGGCATTGGGGAGACAGTTTCAATCTGGAAATTCGTGTCCTTTGGTTTTGAAAGTTTTTCTAATATTAAAAATTAACTTTATTGAGTTGTAACTTACATACGATATGCATCCATTTAAAAACCTAAATCATATACATCCATATGACAATCACTATAATCAAGACAGAATGTTGTCATTATTCCAAAAGATTCACTCATGGCCCTTTCCAGTCAACTTCCCCTTCCCATTCAGCAACTATTGATACATTTGGTACTATAGACATTTGTATATAGTTCCATATAAATGGAGTTTCATATAAATGGAGTTATACAGTATGTCCTCTTTTCTTGTCTACCTTATTTCTCTCAGTATAATGTTTTTTAATTTGCCCATGTGTGCATCAGTAGTTCATTCATTTTTATTGTTGGATAATATTCTTCTGCATGGAATACAGTTTGCTTACCCCAAGTTCTGCAGGGATTTTGAATGGGATTGTGTTGAATGTATAGATTAATTTAGAAAGAATTGACACCTTAAGAATATAGAGTCTTCTAATTCACGAAAATGGTACCTATCTCCATTTATTTAGGTCTTCATTACTTTCTCCCAGTAGTATTTTGTAGTGTTTTATTGTACAGCCCTTACATATATTTTCTTAAATTTATCCTTATGTATTTTATGTTTTTTGACATGATTTGTAGATGGCATCTTAAAAAATATCATTTTCCAGTTCATTGCTAGTATGTAAAAATTGATTTTTGCATATTGATCTTGTATCCTGGCATTGCTAAATTTATTTTATAAGTTCTAATAGCTTTTTATGGATTTTAAAATGATTAAAATATTTTTTATATTTTATTTTAGAGAGAGCATGAACAGGGGAGGGGGCAGAGGTAGAAAGAGAGATAACTTTTTGTTTTTTAATATTTTTTAATGTTTATTTTTGAGAGAGAGGGAGACAGAGTATGAGCAGGGGAGGGGCAGAGAGAGGGAGACACAGAATTGAAGCAGGCTTCAGGCTCTGAGCCATCAGCGCAGAGCCTGACTCAGAACTCAAACTCATGGACCATGAGATCATGACCTGAGCCAAAGTTGGACGCTTAACTGACTGAGCCACCCAGTTGCTCCAGAAGGAGAGAGAATATTAAGCAGGCACCATACTCAGTGTGGAGCCTGACACAGGACTAGATCTCATGATGATGAGATTATGACCTGAGCCAAAATCAAGAGTTGGATGCTTAATCAACTGAGCCACTCAAGCACACCAGATTTTTTATTTTATATGTATCCAAGTAAAGATATTTTTATTTCCTTCTTTCCAAACTGAGTGTTGCTTGTTTTATTTTCTTGCCTTATTGCACTGGCTAAGACTTCTCCTGTAAACATCCTTGCTTTATTCCCAGTCTCGAGGAAGAAAGCATTTAGTCTCTCATCATTAACTGGTGTTTTCTATAGATTTTACATGAATGCCAATTATCATGTTAAATTCTTTTCTATTTATTGTTTGCTGAGAATTTTTTAAAAATCAAATGTGTGGGAGGAGGAGGAGAGGAAAACATGTTACAGAGAGGAAAGGAGGCAAACCATAAGAGACTCTTAAATAATGAGAATAAACTGAGGGTTGATGGGGGGTGGAGGGAGGGGAAAGTGAGTTATGGGCATCAAGGATGGCACCTGTTGGGATGAGCACTGGGTGTTGTATGGAAACCAGTTTGACAGTAAATTTCATATAAAAAAAATAGAAATGTATGTTAAATTTTTAAAAATGCATTTATGCCTCTGTTGAGATGATCATATTTCTTCTTTATTTTGTTTGGTATGGTATGTTGATTTTTGAATGTCAAACCAATCTTTCATTCTTGGGATAAATCTCACTTGGTCATTATGGATTATCTATATATATATTGCTGGATTTTATTTGCTAATATTTTGGTAAGGACGTGTGTTTCTGTGTTCATGGGGGCTATTGTTTTTATGTATTTCATTCATTGTATTTTTCTTTTCTTGTAATATTGGAGGGGATAGGAAAATAATGTTAACCTGATAACATGAGTTGAGAAATATTTCCTGCTTATCTATTTTCTAAAGGAGATTGTGTAGGATTGGTTTTTTTTTTTTTAATTAAAATTTTTTTAATGTTTATTTATTTTTGAGAGGGGGAAGGGGCAGAGAGAAAGGGAGATGGAATCTGAAGCAGGCTCCACGCTGTCAGTGCAGAGCCCAATTTGGGGCTTGAACTTACGAAATGTGAGATCATGACCTGATTCGAAATCAAGAATTAGACACTTAACTGACCAAGCCACCCATGAGCCCCTAGATTGGTATAATTTGTTTCTTAAGTATATGATAGAATGCATCAAGGGGTCATCTGGGTTTGGAGTTTTCTTTGTGGAAATGTTTTTATTTATAAGTATTTATTTAATAGATATGAACTATATAGAATTTCTATTTCTTCTAATTTGTATTTCAAGGAATTTACGTTTTACCTGAACTTTCAACTTTATTGGCATAAAGTTCTTTACAATATTCCTTTATTATCCTTTTAGCTATAGTGATATCTTTTTCTGTTCTGATATTGTTAGTGTCTTCTCTCTTTGTTTTCTTATCAGCCCACCTAGAATTGATTATTTTACTTATATTTTCAAAGAGTCAGCTTTTGGTTTCATTGATTTGTCTGTAGTCATTATATTTCTATCTCATTGACTTCTGCTTTTACCTTTATTATGTCCTTTTTTTGAATTGAATTTCATTTAGTTTTCTTGCTTTTTGAGGTAGAAGTTAGATCATTTTCCCTCTTTTGTAATATAGGAATTCAAAGCTATAAATGTCCCTCTAAGCACTAGGCTACTGTAGCCCACAAATTTTCAAGTTTTTGTTTTCAAAATACTTTCTAATTTCCCTTCTGATTTTTTAATTTGTCCCAAAGGTTATTTAAAAGTGTGTTTCTGAATTTCCAAATATTTGGAAATTTTAAAGATATCTTTCCTTTATTCCTTTCTAATTTAATTCCATTGTGGTCAAATAACATACTCTATATAATTTCAGTTCCTTAAAGTTTATGGAGCTTGCTTTATGGCCCAGCATATGGATTATTTTGGTGAATATTCTAACTACTGTTGTTAGATGGAATGTTCTGTGACAGTCAATTAGATTAATTCATGTTGGCTCTGTTGTTACAATTAAAAAAAATTTTTTTTAATGTTTACTTTGAGAGACAGAGAGACAGTGTGATCTGGGGAGGGGCAGAGAAAGAGACACACACAGAATCTGAAGCAGGCTTCAGGTTCTGAGCTGTCAGCACAGAGCCCGACGGGGGGCTCGAACTCACGACCACGAGATCATGACCTGAGCCCAAGTTGGCCGCCTAAGCAGCTGAGCCACCCAGGCGTCCCTCCAATCTTTTATATCCTGATTTACCATCTACCTGTTCACCAGCTACTTAGAGTGTTGAAATCTCTGTTATAATTGTGGATTTATCTATTTCCCTTCTGTCAATTTTTGCTTTCTGCATTTTGAAGCTCTGTTGTTAGGTGCATAAATATTGAGAATTGTTATTTTTTTTTTAAGTTCATTTATTTATTTTGAGAGAGAGACAGAGAGAGAACATGAGTAGGGGAGGGGCAGAGAGGGGGGAGAGAGAGAGAACCCCAAGCAGGCTCTGCATTGTTAGCACAGAGTCCTACACAGACTCCAACTCACCAACCATGAGATCATGACTTGAGCAGAAACCAAGAGTTGGATGCTTAACCCACTGAGACACCCAGGTGCCCCCGGATAGTTATGTTTTCTTAATGAATTGGCATTTTTTATCACCATAAATTTTCCTTATCTATCTCTGGTAATATTTCTTATCCTGAAGTTGGTTTTATCTTATATTAATATCGTCACTGCAGCTTTCTTATTTTATTATTTGTTTTTATTGTATATATTTCCCTATGGTTTTACTTTTAACCTTTATATATCTTCATATTTAAAGTATGTTTCTTATAGAGAGTACATGATTGGATTTTTAAAATCCAGTCTTACTATCTCTGCCTTTTAATTGGAATATTCAGACTATTTACATTTACTACAATTACTGATATAACTGAATTTAAAACTACCATCTTTTATTTGTTTCATCTGTTCCCTTTTCCTTTATTCCTGCTCTCCCCTATTTTTGCATCTCATTTTCTATTACTGACTAGTTCCGTACATCTTTTTAATTTTAGTGGTTACTTTAGGGTTTGGAATAGTCATCTTTAAATCAGCACAGAATTTCTTCAAATAATGACATCACTTCATATATAACCTTAGTATATTGCCATTTCCACCCTCCCTCCCATTTGTGCTATTGTTATCGTACATTTTAGTTTTACATGTCATTAACCTCATGGTCTGTGGTTATTATTTTTGCTTTAAAAAAAAACTGATCATCTTTAAAAGGAATTAAAAAATGTGAAAAGTATTTACCCTGCACTTACCACTTTTAATATTTTTCTCATTTGTGTAGATAAAAGTTTCTGTTAACATTTTTCCTTTGCCTTGAAGAACTTTAATATTTTTTTTTTGTAGTGTAGATCTCCTGGGGACAAATTCTTTCAAGTTTAGTTTATCTGAAAACAGTATTTTGCTTTCATTTTTTGAAAGATAGTTTCATTGGATATATAACTAAGTTGATATTTTTTTTTCTGTTAGCACTTCAGAGCTGTTCCATTGTCTTCTGGCTTGCAATGTTTTTGACAAAAAGTCTGTGATAATTCTCACCTTTCTCTATACAATGTGTCTTTTTTCTAGTTGCTCCAAAGATATTCTTATTATCATTGTTTCAGCAATTTTATTATGGTTGTACACCTTGGTGTAATTTTCTTGGTGGTTTTCTTGTTTGGGTTTTATTGAGCTTCTGTGGGTTTATGATTTTCATCAAATATGGGAATTTGGGGACAATTATATTTTTACATTTTTGTTGTTTGCTTTTAATTTATTTTTTAAGTTTATTTTTTTTTAATGTTTACTTACTTTTGAGAGAGAAAGTACAAGTGGGGGAGGGACACAGAGTGAGAGGGAGACACAGAATCCGAAGTAGGCTCCAGGTTCTGAGCTGTCAGTGCAGAGCCTGATGCGGGGCTCGAACTCACAAAATATGAGATCATGATCTGAGCTGAAGTCGGACATTTAACTGACTGAACCTCCCAGGCTCCCCTATTTATTTATTTTGAGAGAGAAAGAGAAAGAGCAGAGGGGAGACAGGGAGAGAGGGAAAGAGAGAATCCTAAGCAGACTGCACTGTAAATGTAGAACCTGATGTGGGGCTCAAACTCATGAACTGTGAGATCATGACCTGAGCCAAAATCAGGCGTCAGACATTTAACTGACTGAGCCATCGAGGTGCCCCTGCTTTTTGTTTTTCAACAGCCTTATTGACACAATTCACATACCATACATTCACATATGTAAAATATACAATTAAGGGGTGCTTAATCATCGGCGCAGAGTCTGCTTGGGATTCTCTGTCTGCCCCTCCCCTGTTTGTGCACTTCCTGTCTATCTTTCCCTCTCTCTCAAAATAAATAAATAAACTTAAAAAAATAAAGTATACAATTAAATGATTTTTAGTATTTTCACAGAGTTGTATAATCATCAGTACAACCAATTTTAGAATATTTTTATTACCCCAAAAGAAACCCTGTACCCTTTAAAATTGCTTCCTATATTTCCCCAACCTCTTAGCCCTAAGCAATCAATAATATAGCTATATCTGTCAATTTACCTATTCTGGACATTTCATAGAAATGGAATCTTACAATACATGGTCTTTTGTGACTGGTGTCTTTCACTTTGTGCAATGTTTTCAAAGTTTATACATGTTGTAGTATAAATCAGTATTCATTTCTTTTTATTGCCAAAAAATTTTCCTTGTGATTACACATACACATTCTTTTATCCATCCATTGGTTGATGGACATTTGAATTGCTTCTACTTTTCAGCTATTATGAATAATGTTGTGAACATTCATGTACAACTTTTTTTGTGGATGTATGTTTCCGTTTCTCTTGGTGTATAGTGATTAGTGGAGTTTTGTGTCATATGGTAATGCTATTTAACATTTTGAAGGACTGTTACATTTTACATTCTCCTCAGAAAGTATGAGCGTTCTAACTTCTCTACATTATTGCCAACACTGGTTATTATCTGTCTTTTTAATTATAGCTGTCTCATCAGGTGTGAAGTGGTACACAATTGTGGTTTTGATTTACATTTCCCTAATGACTAATGATTTTCAGTATCTTTTCATGTGCCTATTATCCACTTTGCATATCTTCTTTGTAGAATATCTATTCAAGTCCTCTGCCCACTTATAAATTGGATTGTTTGTCTTTTTGTTACTGAGTTGCAAGAGTTTCTGTACATAAGTCTATTATCAGATATAGGACTTGCAAATATTTTTTTCCAGTCTGTTGTCTTATCTTTTTCACTTCCTTTTTTTTCTAATTTTTTAAATGTTTATTTATTTTTGAGAGATAGAGAGACAGAGCACCTGTGAGGGAGGGGCAGAAAGAGAGGGAGACACAGAATCCAAAGCAGGCTCCAGGCTCTGAGCTGTCAGCACAGAGCCCGATGTGGGGCTTGAATTCACAAACCATGAGATCATGACTTGAGCCGAAGGTGGACACTTAACCGACTGAGCCACCCAGTCGCCCCTTTTCACTTTCTTAATGGTCTTCTTTGAAGCACAAAAATTTTTTATTTCATTTAATTAATTAATTAATTTTTTTACTTATACTTTTGGAGTTGTATCTAAGAAATTTTTGTCTAATAAAGGTCATAAATGCGGTACCTGAGTGGTTCAGCCGAGTAAGCATCCAACTGCGGCTGGGGTTATTATCTCACAGTTCATGGGTTTGAGCCCCGCATCGGGCTCTGTGCTGACAGCTCAGAGCCTGGAGCCTGTTTCAGATTCTGTGTCTCCCTCTCTCTCTGACCCTCCCCAGTTCATGTTCTGTCTCTCTCTGTCTCAAAAATAAATGTTAAGAGAAAAAAAATTTTTTTTAAAAATCGATTAACAAAAAAGTGAAGGTTTATTTCTGGATTCCCAGTTTCACATTTATGGCAATGCCACACTATCTTAGTTACTATAGATTTGTAGTAAATTTTGAAATAGGAAAGTGTGAATCCTTGAACTTTTTTTTTTTTTCAAGAAGGTTTTGACTACTCTGAGTACCTTGAGGTCATTATTTCTTCAAAGATATTTTCTGGTTCTGTTTTAGTTTGGGCTGCTCGTCAAACTGGATGGCCTAAGCAACAAGCATTGATTTCTCACAATTCTGGAGGCTGGGAAGTCCAAGATCAAAGTGTAGGGGTGCCTGGGTGGCTCAGTCCATTATGCGTCTGACTTTGGCTAAGCTCATGATCTCACAGTTCCTGAGTTCAGGCCCTGCATGGGGCTTTATGCTGACAGCTCAGAGCCTGGAGCCAGCTTTGGTTTCTATGTCTCCCTCTCTCTCTGCCCCACCCCCACTTGCACTGTCTCTCTCTCTCTCAAAAAATGAGTAAACGTTAAAAAATTTTTTTTTCAAAGTGTTGGCAGATACTGTGATTTGGTGAGAGCATTCTCCCTAGTTTTTTAGATGCCTGACTTCTCACTGTGTGCTCACATGGCTAAGAGAGAAAACCCTACTCTCTTTTCTCTTCTTACAACAACTCTAATCTCATTCGTGAGGACTCTAGCCTCGAGACCTAATTATTTCCCAAAGGCCTCACCTTCAAATACCATCACAGTGGGGATTAGGATTCAATTTATGAGTTTTTAAAAAAATTTTTTTTAACATTTATTTATTTTTGAGACAGAGAGAGACAGAGCATGAACGGGGGAGGGTCAGGGAGAGAGGGAGACCCAGAATCGGAAACAGGCTCCAGGCTCTGAGCGGTCAGCACAGAGCCCGATGCGGGGCTTGAACTCACGGACCGGACTGTGAGATCATGACCTGAGCTGAAGTCGGAGGCTTAACCGACTGAGCCACCCAGGCGCCCCTCAATTTATGAGTTTTGAAGAGACATAATCATTTAGTCCCCTATTCCTAGGACTCCATTTTCATACATGTTTGAGTGCTTGTGTCTCACAAGCCATTGAGGCTCTGCTCATCTTTTAGTGTTTTTACTTTCTGTACCTTAGTTTCAGTAGTTCTAATGTGATACTTTTAAGTTCACTGATAATTTCTTCTATAATATCTAATATACTTTTAATCCCATCCAATTAATTTTTCATTTTAGATACATATTTCAGTTCCAAAGTTATTTTTTTCTTTGCATCTTCCATTTCCCTTCTGTTTGTGTTCATGCTTCCTTTAAATTCTAGAGCATATTTATAATAGCTTTTTAGAAGTCCTGTCTTCTAATTCCGTCCTCCATGTCATTTCTAGATGTTTTTTCTTGAGTGGCTTTTCTCCAGTTATGATTTACATTTTCATAGGGCTTGTTTGCTATTTCCCTCCCTGCACTGTGGTCTGGAAAGTGCCTTCAGGCAGAAAGCTGGGATAATTATAGAGCTTATCTTGTTTGTTTTCATTCTCTTAGAGTCCACAGTCCTGTGTCGCTTATAGTTCAGTGTCTGAAGAAGTTGTTTCACACATTTTGTTTGGCTTTCTGTGTGTATGTGTGTGTGTATGTGTGCGTGTGTGCGCATGCGTGTATGTGTATGTGATAGTGATTCTTGTTTTGGTTAATACATCATGGCCCATTATGTTATTTAAAAGAATTTTTTAAAGTTTTTATTTATTTATTTTGAGAGATAGAGATAGAGAGAGAGAGAGCGAGCATGAATGGGGTAGTGGCAGGAGAGAGGGAGTGAGAACTCCAGCATGTGGGGCTTGAACTCACGAACTGTGAGATCATGATCTGAGCTGAGATCAAGAGTCCAACGTTTAACTGACTAAACCACCCATGCAGCCCTATGTCATTTTTAAATACAATTTTATTTCCCTTTTTTTTTCTTATTTTTTGATTCTTATGCTCTTACTAGTCACATGTTGGATCTCCTGAATTTAATTCTCTACATTTCTTTTTTACTTGCTTATTTTCCATTCTTTCTCTTTTGTTCTTTCTTGGAGAATATTTAATTTAATATTTAATTTCTTCTATCTTATTCTAAATTTTGAAGTCCTCTCATTCATTTAATGTTCCTTTTTAAAAAAAGTCCTGTTTTGGTTCTAAGGTTATAGAATCCTTTTTTATTTCTCTTAAGAAATTAATTATAGTGGGATTTTTTTTTTGTTTCCATATTATCAGTTTCTCCAAAAATGTTTGTTTCTGTCTTTCTCTTTGATTTTATTTTTTAATTTTTTTTAAGTTTATTTATTTATTTTGAGAGAGAGAGAGTGCATGTGTGAGCAGGGGTAGGGATAGAGAGAGAGAGAGGGAGAGAGAGAGAATCCCAAGTAGGCTCTGTGTCATCAGTGCAGAGTCTGACATGGGGCTTGAACTTGTGAACCATGAGATCATGACCTGAGCCAAAAATCAAGAGTTGGGCGCTTAACAGAATGAGCCACCCGGGTGTCCCTCTCTTTGATTTTAGAAGCTATTTTCAGGTTAGTGATGCTTAGCTACTTTTTCATTCACGAAAACAAATGCGACAGGCTTGTTGACTAATTAATTGGTCTCACTGTAGGACAATTAGGCATGCTTAGGTCATGATCTCACGGTTTGTGGGTTTAAGCCCCGCATCGGGCTCTGTGCTGATAGCTCAAAGCCTGGAGCCTGCTTCAGATTCTGTGTCTCCTTCTCTCTGCCCCTCACCCCCATGCACACTCTGTTTCTCTCTGTCTTTCATTCATAAATAAATAAATAAATAAATAAATAAATAAATAATAAAAATATACCTCCAATCCAGTCACTCCTTTTCATCTCCAAACAACCATTTTTTTTTAACCTTTGTAGTAGTCTCCCAGATGATCTCTTTGCTGTTATTCTTGCAACCTTTTCTTCACATAGCTGATAGAGAAGTCTTTAAAATATAATCCTTTCAGTGACTTTCTAATGCACTTAGAATAAAGTCAAACTTATGATCATGGCCTAAAAGATCTTTATGATCTCTCCCCTATCATAATCTTATGTTACACTGTTGCTTCTTCTTCATTCATTCAACCAATTAGCTATTGAGCACTCACAATGTGTTAGAGACTGAGCTAGGCACTGGGGTCCCTATCATAGTAAATTGGCCTCTTTTTTGTTCCTAGAATACTCAGAATCTTTACACCTGCTGTTCCCGATGCTTGGCATGTTCTTTCCTTAGCTCTTTGCATAGATTGTTTCTTTATCATTCTTCAGATCTCAGCATAAATGTCATTTCCTCAGAGGCTTTTTTTAATAACCTGATTTAAAATATCCACTGACCCCTTTTCCATTATGTCATCCTATTTAATTCCTTCATAGCCCTTTTCACAATCTTCTCTGCTTATTTATTTTCTGACTGTTCCCTCCTCTGTGTCATTTTAATGTAAGCTCTTTGAGGGTAGAGAGACCCTGTCTTTCTTGATCATGGTATCCTCAGTGCCTAGAACATGTTTTCTGAAGTCCAAGGGCAGTGCCTGGCACATATGATACCATAAATATTTTTAGTAGACTAGCTTGATGGGAACAGGTTCAGGAAACACTACACAGGGGAGGTAACATTGAGTTCAATATTAAAAAAAAAAGGGTTTGGTTATTTAGACATTTATCATTGGAATGAATAATTAATAGTAATGAAAGTATTTATTTTGGTTACACATTTATCCTGGTTATACATTATTAATGTTGCCTAAGAATAATTATTGTAGGTGAAATAGCTAGGTCTTAATGTCATTTAAAAAAACTTCCTTTGGGATCATTTGTAGGCAAGAATTTTTGTCCCGTTATCAAACTTTCATTTTTCTGTTCAGAGTTAAGAGCATAATAGAATAATTTGTTTTATTTAAAATTTTTTTTTAACATTTATTCATTTTTTAAGAAACTGAGACAGAGCACAAATGGGGGAGGGCAGAGACAGAGGGAGACACAGAATCTGAAACAGGCTCCAGGCTCTGAGCTGTGAGCACAGAGCCCGATGCGGGGCTCAAACCCATGAACTGTGAGATCATGACCTGAGCCGAAGTTGGACACTTAACCAACTGAGCCACCCAGGTGCCCCCCCACCTTCCTGCCCCCCAAAAAATTTTTTTAAGTAAGCTCCATGCCCAGCATGGAGCCCAACATGGGGCTTGAACTCACAACCCTGAGAGCAAGACCCAAGCTGAGGTCAAGAGTTGGATGCTTAACCAGCTGAGCTGCCCAGGCACCCCTAAAACTTAAAGTATTTTTGAATGCAGAATTTATCCCATGAACTTCTTACATCCTTCATGTTGTAAGTTGAAACAATTAATTGAGTCATGCTTCCTTATTGGTCTTTATATTTTAAACATCCATCCTGATCAGTGGCATTTTAGGTGTTTTTAAGGAATTCATTAGTAGTATAATACATATAATATTTATTTTTGTAATTATCTACTGCTTATAGTAGTTATGGGATGAGCTAGGTAATAGGTATGAATTTGGAAACAAGGTCAGAGAAAAAAATTTTAAGTTTATTTATTTATTTTAAGAGAGGGAGAGAGAGCACAAGCAGGGGAAGGGCAGAGAGATAGGAAGAGAATCCCACGCAGGCTCTGCACTGTCAGTGCAATGCCAAGCGCCAGGCTCAAACTCATGAACTATGAGATCATGACCTGAGCTGAAATCAAGAGCCAGATGCCTAACAGACTGAGCCACCCAGGCACCCCAGGGAATACTTTTTTAAGGTCAGTGGATAGCTGTCTGGAAGTAGTTTTGAAAACAAGAGCGCTGTTATGGGAGAAAGAAGCTCTTCGTTCCTCTGGTGGCTCCATGTAAAGAAATTATAAATGTTTTTTTTTTAATAATTTTTTTAACGTTTATTTATTATGGAGAGACAGAGAGACACAGAGCGTGAGCAGGGAGGGGTAGAGAGAGGGGGAGATACAGAATACGAAGCAGGCTCCAGGCTCTGAGCTGTCAGTAGAGAGCCTGCCGCGGGGCTTGAAGTCACAAACTGCGAGATCATGACCTGAGCCAAAGTCAGTCGCTTAACCAACTGAGCCACCCAGGCGTCCCTCCATGTAAAGAAATTATACCACAAGCCATCCCATTGCCAAATCAGAAACTGTGAGGTTATGACAGGGCTCAGTTTACAGATGACTGTTTCCAGGAAGCCTTCCCTAGCCCCAGGCTGAGTTAGTGCCACCACAATACTTGCGAAAACAGAATCACATTGTTTTTTCATTACTTGTTGACTGTAGGTTTTTTGAGCCCCTGGACTATAATCTTCCATCTTCTGATTTACACAGAATAGTACAGTGCCTGAGAGACCTGTAGGTGCTCAGTGCGTATTTGAATGAATAAATAACTGAATGAATATGGGATGATATGACATACTATGACATGAATATAGTTAGTGCAAATTAGAATAAGTTCAAGATCCAGCTACTTCCCCAAGGAGCAGCAGCCTGGAGAGAGTTCAGATCTAATCCCAGTTACTAGAAATTCATTCATTGGGAGATCACAGTTAAGTGGCAAGAAATCTAGTCTCTAGAGGGAAACATTTGCTGGCAAAATAATACAGAGAGGAAAAGCACATACTTTCTTCTCAGAGAAACTTCTTTCTGTTGGTGAGGGGTGGAGGCACTGGGGTATGGAAGAGAAAACCAGGTAAGAGGGCAGAATTATGCAAATAAATATATTAAGAAGTAGAGATTCATAAGCTAGTTTTAGAGTAAATCTAGAATAGTTTTTAAAGTAATAAATTTTATAGATATTTAAAAATTTTTTAAATCACAATTTCATGTAAATATTTTTAAACTAATTTTTCTTTACACTACCTTCACATGCAGAAGTTGGTTGTCAACTGCTATGAGCTGATTAAGATTCTCCAGTATTTCTAAGTCTCTTATGTCATCAATATTATTATTGCTGATATTCAATATAGAGAGGGATTTCTGTAAGAAAAATAAATAAGCATTAGTAAACAGTCTAATTAAATACTATATATAGGAACCAGAAATCTTAATCTGTGAAAAATTTAAGATTTATCAGTTCAGGCTGTTTTGCTCTTTAGGTAAGAAAATTAAAATCCATGGAGATTTTGTTTCTATGCCATATGTTTTTTCAGACATAACTTTGGGACTTCAGTAATTGTGATATGACTTACTATTTTTGTCTACAGTTCCTTCATAAGTCTGATTTTCCCTTTGCAGAATATAAAAGAGATTTATAGAAAAAAGAAGCCAGGAATCAATAAAGAAAAAAGATGCCCAGCAAACAAATGTTAACACAGTGTAGAAAAATGCTTATTTCAGTTTAAGCAAATTATCATTTTCTATTAAATATCACTAAGATTTGTACTTACATAGGAAGAAACAGTTTTTGTCTGTTTTTTAAAATAGGAAACATAGGTAAGAATAAAAGAATATCTGGTTTTTATTTTTATCTCTCTCTCTATAGTTTCCTCTTGATAATCCACATGTTCAGAGGTACTTAAAATAATAATTAGCTAATTAACAAGAGGGATCAACATTGGCTGTTAGTGAGGACATAAATATACAATAGAGCAGCATTAAACCAAAGCCATCTTAAAATCTATGATGGCCCAGGAATCTCTACCAAGATTGAGTCTACCCATGAAGGCATCTATATAGCCAACTTTTAGATTATATACTTCTTGATACTTTTTAAGACTTTAAATACAGCTTAAAAGGATTATGCCTTATATTTAGAATTTTGGAATCGGCTTGAATCTTTGCAAAACTTGAGCAAACAAAAATGTTTTTAGTGGCATTTCATAATAAATGGCATTTCATAAAAAAGCCACCTCTGGCTTCTCAACTAATTGTGACACCTCCGCAATGTATCTGGGTGTCAGGTCACAGCTGGAGCATCAAATCTGGTACTCCCAGATCTACCTGCTTCTGATAAGGCAGAGCCACATGTAAGGCAGCCTACAATGAAACCAGAATCCAGCGAGAAGATAATTTATCATCATCATTATTCTCTAGGTTGTTTAAAATTTGCCAAATAATTGTCCATTACTCTTTCCTTAAGCTTTTTCCTAAAATTTTGAATCATGATAATCACCAAGGTTGAAATTATGAATGAATTGACATCTGGATTAGAACTTGATAATTTACATAACTTTTTTACATCCTTCTTTTGATACTTTTAGTACCCTAGAGGCAGGCGTTATTATCCCAACTTTATAGCTGCTGAGTCTCTGAGAAATTATGTGAGAAAAGTTAGTTTTAGCCCTCAAATAAATTAACTGGCCATATAAACATATACAGTATGTATAATGTCCAAATATACCTTTGCCACCTTCCTGTTCCATTATAACTGTTAATCACTATATTCTTTGTCAGAATATTCAAATGTGGCCTTACTCCCAGAGAATGAAGAGTTCTTGGATCAAACAGAAGCTTTTCTCCAAGGGGAAGCCTCTGACTCTCAACATGAAGCTCTCTTAGTCCTTCTAATCCTTCTAAACCTTCTATGACAGCAATATAATTGCTTCCCAGATACCTGCAATATAAAACAGCTTTATTTTTATTTTTTTTTTATTTGAGAGAGAGAGAGAGAGCGCGCGCATGTGAGCAGGGGAGAGTGCAGAGGGAGAGAGAGAGAATCTCAAGCAGGCTACATGCTCAACACGGAGCCTGATGAGGGGCCTGATGTGGGGCCCAATGCAAGGCTTGATCCCATGACACTGGGACCATGACCTGAGCCAAAATCAAGAGTCAGATGCTCAACTGCTCAACTGACTGAGCCACCAAGGCATCCCAATATAAAACAATTTTAAATAGACATTCTGAGAACATCATGATCTGTAAACATAATGAAAACATAGTAACAATCACTGAGCTGTGTGAAAATTATACAAAGAATGCAGAAATATGTGGAATTTTCTCTTTACAATGAGCCAAAGAAAGGTTTATTTATATGATTCTTACACTTAATTTAGTCTAAGAAATTATTTTTTTTTAAGTGAGAGAATTGGAATGGTCCTTATTAAATGATCTACCAGTGCTCCTTTTATATGTTAGGGCACAGAAAAATCATGTGGGTAGTAGGTTTAAAAATGAAGATTTTTAGGGGCGCCTGGGTGGCTCGGTTGGTTAAGCATCCAACTCTTGATTTTGGCTCAGGTCATGATCTCATGGTTCATGAGTTTGAGCCCCACGTCCGGCTGTGTGCTGATAGTGCAGAGCCTGCTTGGGATTCTTTCTCTCCCTCTCTCTCTGCTCCTTCCCTGCTCGTTCATTCTTGCTCTCTCAAAATAAATAAATAACCCTTTTTTAAAAAAAAATTAAGATTTTTGGGCCTAACCCCAGAGATTCTCATTTGGCTATCTAGGTCAGAACCCAGAAATCTGCATTTTTTAAAATGTTTATTCATTTTTGAGAGGAGACAGATAAAGAGAGAGTATGAGCAGGGGAGGGGCAGTGAGGGGGGACAGAGGATCTGAAGCAGGCTCTGCACTGACAGCAGTGAGCCTGATGTGAGGATCAAACTCAAGAACCATTGTGAGATCATGGCCTGAGCTGAAGTTGGACGCTCAACCGACTGAGCCACCTAGGCACCCTGCCATCTGTGTTTTCAATAAGCATTTCCCTCATCTTCTTCCCATTTTGAGGTTCTTGGCCCACTTTTTGAGAAGGACTGATAGTTCTTCTAGTCTGGGAAAATAAATCTACCAGCCTTCATTGAATTAAAATAATTATAGGCAGTAAATGCCTTTTTACACTCAAATCTAAATCAACGTTATCAACTCTCTGACCCTGCCCTTTGAGATGTGTGATTCTTAAAGGCACAGAGCTCATTTGGTTTCCATGGAAAATCAAAAAACAAAATCAAAAAGTTTCCATGGAAACTTTTTTCCCCAGTTGAGCCTTTAAGGATGCTTTAGGTATCCTTATAAGTGGTTAAGACACCTTACTCTCCTGCAAAAGAAAAGTATGTCAGGCTTAATGAAACAAATTGCCAAGTATAACACGTGTAACACTTTATTTTGCACTAATAATACTACAAGAGAATAAAAATTGAGGCCTGTTCCACAAAAGTGCAGATAATGGAAAGGTCTGCATGCAAAAATATTACTGTAATGATGACAAACAATTATGTTACTTAAAAATAAAAGCACTAGGGGTACCTAGGTGGCTCAGTTGATTAAACCTCCAACTTGATTTCAACTCAGGCCATGATCTCACAGTTGGTGAGATCAAGCCCCATGCTATCAGCATGGATACTGCTTGGCATTCTTCCTCTCTCTCTCTCTCTCTCTGCCCCTCCCAGCTCACGCGCTTGCGCACATACACACACACACACACACACACACGCACTCTCTCTCGAAAACAAACATTAAAAAAAAAGCACTTACAGTTTTTCCAGTTTCTTTAATGACCTGAGGTTCTCTATACATGAAATACAATTGTTTTGTAGGTACAGGTGGGTCAGATTTGTAGCATAATTCAAGTTAGTGATTTCACTAATACGGTTATCATACAAGTATAAAACACTAAGACTTTTGCAAGGAGAGAGGTCTCCCTAAAAGGAAAACAAAAACAGGTTATACTTAATTTCTCCTGAAAACTTAGAAGTTTGTTTTTAAGAAAGTTTTCCACTTTCTGTACATTTCCTTAAGTTTAATATAATAGTGTATCTCTGTTCTTATTAGCACAGTAAAAACAATACTAGAATGATTATAAAATTAGTTCTAGGTTTTAGTATTCTGTAACTATATCAGTAAAATTGTATTTGTTAAGAAGGATTTTCCTAGGGCAAGCAGTGTTTCTTGGAAGCAATTAGGTTTCTCTGGAAGTTGAAACATTTAACAAATTAATGCTTCAACATTGTAGAATAGGGATTAATCATTCTGTGGAATTAGAAGGAAGCTGTTATTTATAATACTGAAAATGGGAAGTCATTGGATATTCAAAAATAATAGATGAATAAATTATGATAGTACTATTGAAGGGAATACTGTTTAACCATTAAATATTGTTTAGTTTCCTTAGTAATATTTTATAGATCTCAAAATGAAAACAGTACATTCAATATGACCCACTATTGTAAAATTATATGAATACATGCCTAGAAAGAAGACTGGAAGGACATCACCTACGTGTTAATAGTGGTTTTCTCTGCATGATAGGATTATAAGTTTCTTTCTTTTTATATGTATTTGTATTAATGAACATCAGTTACTTTTGAGATAAGAAAATAATTAAAGGTATTTTTAAAAGTCTGCCATTCTTATGTGGGTGGTAGAGTCAGCCTAGAGTAAGTAGGCAAGAGCTAGAGTGAAGTTACACTCAAAAATACCTCAGCTTGGGATGCCTGGCTAGCACAGTCAGTGGAACATGCAACTCTTGATCTTGGGGATGTGAATTCAAGCCCCATGTTGGATACAGAGATTATTTAAGAAAAAAAAAACCTGAAAAAATCTCAGCTTTTATTAACAAGTTCTTTTAAAATATAACGCCATCTTGGGGACTTATAAACTTAAGTTTATAAGTTATTCTTATCTTGGTGTGAATTATATATAATTGACCCTTATACAACATGGATTTGAACTGCATGGGTCCCCTTATACATGGATTTTTTTTCTGATAAATACTATAGAGTACTGTAATATATTTTCTTGTTTTCTTAATAATGTTCTCTTTTCTCTAGCTTTATTTTAAGAATACAGTATATAATACACGTAACGTACAAAATATGTTAATTGACTTTATGTTATCAGTAAGATTTCTGGTCGACAGTAGGCCATTAGTAGTTAAGTTTTTTGGGAATTAAAACTTATATGAGGGTTTTCGATTGTGTTGGGTGACAGGGTGTTGAGTGTGGGGGTGTTGGTATCTCTAACCCCCATATTTTTCTAGGGTCAGCTGTACCTAGTTTGCTTTCCTCTTAACAAGGGTCATCTACACCAAAGGAGCACTGATTGTGACAGGACAAAAGAACAGCAGAGGCTGTCTGCAGAGGGCAAGTGTGTAATGGTATAATGATGTAGAGAGTTTTCTGGGCAATTGGATTCATGGGGAGAAGAATCACTAAGAAACTGGAAAGAAATACAGAATAGGAACTTGGTAGAGTCTGCAAAAAAAAAAAAAGTCTTAGTTGACACTTGTGCCTAGGGCTTTGTTATTTTTTTCATTCACTTGAAAAACATTTATTAAGCACTTAATATGGGTTAGGCGCTGTGTTGGATGGGGGATTTAGAGTGATATGAACAAAATAGACATCATCTCGGCCTTTATGTACCTTATGTTTCTGAGAAAATTTCTCTCATGTGTAGTCTTTAGCATTTTATTGTAGACAATAGACATCAATACAAATGGCCTAAAAGGGTTATTGCTCCCTTTAAAGTTACCCACATTAAGGCCAACTTAACACAGAGAAAATACAGTGTCAGAATATATCCGAGTAAACAGTCTTGTCTGATATAAATGGCAGTATAACCTACATTTATATAATCAGTTAAATTATGTGTGAAAAAGATTTCACTGTTAAAGTTTTAAAATATGGTATTCATATAGTTCATTCTTACTACTTGATATGTTAAAAAACTCATATTCCAAGCATCTGGAATTATACAAAAGCATTATCTTTGAAATTGTTTTCCAACATAACACTTTCAATTCTAGTTTGCTACATAGAGTATTTCAGGGATAGATACATATATTTAGCACATAGATTTAACAATCACAATGATATATTTTGTAGAGATTTAGTTTTAATAATTTTAATACCATAAGCATGAAATTAAAATAAAAATACAATATACACCCAACTAATCAAAATACAGTTAACGAGTATGATCAAAATATAGTTAATAAGGAGGTATTTTCTGACACCAATTTCTAAACTTTACATTGTTAATTATGTAAAAATAGGAAATTTAGAATTCTTACAATTGTATCTATATTTTTGTCTGAAAAATTTAGATGAGTTATTTTCTTCAGGTATCGTGAAGTGGTTTCTTCTTTTCGGGGTTTAAGATTGTTACTTTTGGCAATTAGATCCAAGGTTAGTCGAACCATGATTTCTCTATAAGTCAAACTCTCAGCAGTAGCTCTGTTCTGATACCATGTCAGGAAGCAGGTTTAACTATTGTTTTATGCTCAACTTTCTATTAAAAAAAAAAAAGGAGCATTATGTACATGGCAATTTAGGAAAAAATTATTTTGACTTGCTCTTTAATTTTCTTATGTAGAACTATTTGATAAACTACTTCAGAGACATTTTAAAAGGCATTTTCTAAGTTTATAGACTTAATTCTTCTTATAAACAGCTTAAAAAACCAAAATTAATTAAATATACAATGTGCATTCATTTCTATTTTTAATCTTTTCCTCTCCCTAGTATTGAGTTGTTATTGTGGGCATCTTTTAAAGGATTTTTTTTCCTCTCAAGGAGTATCATCTGATGTTTTCACATGAAGGCCCAGAGGTTGGTCTCTACTCAAGCTAGTGGCAGTTGAGAATGAGACCAGAATGGTCTTCTGGCTCCTTTTTCCATAGAACCCATGGTGATCATATTTTCTAAACCCTCAAATCAGAACACATGATGTAAAAAACCTTGAGTATGCACATAGGACAGTGGGGCAAAATACTTGAAAATGGAGTTGGCCTTGAAATTGTTATAGCTGCAATCCACAAAGAGGCAACACAATGCAGTGTTTTTCAATCCAGACTGCCTGGGTTCACATTTGGTCCCATTGCTTACTGGTCAGGCAATCTTGGGCATGTTGCATCAGTTTCTTTTTTCCCCCCCATGTCCCCCATTCACAATACAGACCAGGAAAAGGGCCTGGGCTGAGATGTTTATGGATGGGTTTACTCTGCCTCCTCTTTCTATACAGTGTAAGAACACAGCCTCATACGCACCAGGAGGCTACGTTACCTCTGTTTCTTATAAAATTAGGATAATAGTAGTACCTACTTCCTAGGGATATTGTGAAGATTACATGAGATAAAAATGTATAGAATATTCTGCACAGTGCCTGGTACATAGGTCAACAAATGTTTGCTATCACCATTATTGTTTCACTGTTTTGTTCACAGATAAGGTGAACACTATTTACTTCACTGTTTCACCTGGAGTATATTAGGGCTGTTAAATAAGGGGAACATACTATCAAATAATTAATTAATTAATTATTGATTTATGTGAGAGATCCATATGTGGTCCATAAGTTTGAAGTAACCCATTTTTTTCCAACCATCACAAAACTGTGATAAATACCACAGTTTTGTAAAATTTATTGTCTTTTTAAAATATAGTTTAAAACTGAGCATTCTTTTTCTAATATATCTGGAATTTTACCAGCCAAACACCTCAGTTTGTGTAGTATTCTGGACATGAAATCAATGCTTAGGAGGAAAGTGAATTCAGTAGAAGATAAATTCAGTTTGCATTATCACACATTGACATATAACTACCCAGGCTATATTATATAAAATGCCCACAATAAAATATTTGAAGATATGGAATGAATCATTTTATTTCAAAATACAAAATGTAATCTGTAGAATAAAATTTTCATAGATTTTTCATAGATTTTCATAGATTTTTCATAGATTTTTAAAATTTTCATGAATTCATTATTTTTAACAAAAATTTAAGATTATTGTTTACAGATCAAATTTCAAACATGACAATAATATTCTGAACAAAGTTTCTAGTTAAGTAAAAATAACTTTTACTAATATTGCCTTAAAAATATTTCATGATGAAAGTTTAAAGAATAACACCCACACTCATGGACCTACAGGTAATCTTAAATATAAAAGGTTATAAATACACTTGTATTCCCTTTATGCCTTTCTCCCTATTCTTTTTTTTAAGTTTATTTATTTTGAAAGAGTGAGAGCAGGGGGAGGGGCAGAGAGAGAGGAAGAGAGAGAATCCCAAGCATGTGAGGCTCAGAGTCATGAACCTCAAGATCCTGACCTGAGCTGAAATCAAGAGTCAGTTGCTTAACCACCCAGGTACACCAACCCCCTCCTTCTCCCTATTCTCTTATTTTTAGAGTTTAGAATTAGATGTCTCTATTCATGTCTTTATACTTCTACTACAGATGTATGTATATCTAAACAATATGTAGTACTTTTTAAAACATTTTTACAGTCATAAATGGTATTATTTTTTAATGTTTATTTTGGAGAGAGACACACACACAGAGCATGAGCAGGGGAGGGCAGAGAGAGGCACACACACACACACACACACACACACACACACACACAGAATCTGAAGTAGGCTCTAAGCTCTGAGCTGTCAGCACAGAGCCTGATGCAGGGCTCAAATCCATGAACCATGAAATCATGACCTGAGCCAAAGTTGGACCCTTAACCAACTGAACCATCCAGGTGCCCCATAAATTGTATTATTTTGATTCCAACTTTCTTTTTTTGCTTAATGTTTTGTTTGTTAGAATCATCAAAGTTGATGTGTATAGCTCTGGAATATTTGCATTGCTGTGAGTATTCTATTGTAAGGAATTTATTTCTTCTGATGATAGATCTTTGGGTAGTGTTTTTTTCTTCATTTGCAATGTTGCTTCTATGGTTCTTCTATACCTGTCATTTTTAGCACATATGCAAGAGTTTCTTTAGGGTTTAAAACTAGGAATGGCTATTTCTGGGTTGCACATTTTCAACTTTACTATGTATTGTCAAATTGTTCTCCAAAGGAGTTTTACCACTGGCAGCTAAGAGAGTTCCTATTGCTCTACTATGCAGTCAACATCAGTGTCAGCACTTGATATTGGCAGTCTAAATTACTGCCATTCTGATGGGTGTGAAATGATAATATCATTGCTTTTGTTTTTTTCTCAGATCTTTTTATATATAAAAAAGGGATTTGAAAACAGCCAGATCAACAGTCTCATCTCATTATGTTTTAATTTGCCATTCTGTAATTGCTAGAGATTGAGGGTCTTTTCCTGTTTATTGCCATATGGAGTTCCTTTTCTGTTAGTTGTGGTTTCTTATATTTTGCCCATGTTGCCTTATGGGTTGTGTTTTTATAAGTAATTTTAATTTTTATTAAAAGAATTTTTTTTTTAATTTGAGAGACAGAGAGAGTGCATGTGCACGTGCGAGTGGAGGAGGGGCAGAGAGAGAGGGAGAGAGACTCCCAAGCAGGCTACTCACTGTCAGTGCAGAGCCTGATGGGGTGCTCAGTCTCATGAACCATGAGATCATGACCTGATCTAAAATCAAGAGTTGATGCTTAACTGAGTCACCCAGGCACCCCTATAAGTAATTTTTAGATACACTTATATTTTTATCAGATACCAGTATTTTGTTGATTATACATGTAGCAAATATCCATTCCCTGACTTTAGTTTGTTTTTTCTCCTTTTTTTCTCCTAGTTTGTGTTTAATGGCATCTTCTAAAAAACAGAAGCTATATATTTTTTTCATGTAGTCAAATGTATCATTTTTTTGCCCATGTTTTATGCTTTTTGTGGCTTATTTAGTAACCCCTTCCCTATCCACATTTAAGAGAAAGACTTTTTTTTCTTGTAAACATGTTTAGTTTTGCTTTGCTTTGTAAATTTTGTCTGCATTACTGTGATCAGAAGCAGCAATCAGTGCTCAGAGGACAGATCCTTGATATTTGGTGGCTAGTATGTTCTTTGCCCATTTTGGCTTCTACAAGCTATATGTAAGGTACTCTAGAAACCCTGCTACTGGGTTGTGTGTAGGGGATGGATAGTTGCTGTAGAACTGAAATTGACCAAAATTTATTTCAGTTTATTGTCTAAGCCTTCTCCTGGAAGTTGTTAGCCTTCAGTAGACTCCAGGTTCCAAAATACTTACATCAGACAGATTCTGCCAGTGCAGTTGTTGTCTAGGTGGGGAAACAGTTGCTTCCTACTCTGCCATGTTCCCAGAATCCTTTCCTCCTTAACTCTTTCATACACATTTTAAAAATCAACTTGTTGGGGTGCCTGGGTGGCTCAGTCAGTTAAGCGTCTGACTCTTGGTTTTGGCTCAGGTCATGATCTCATGGGTTCATGGGATCGAGCCACACATCAGGCTCTGTGCTGACAGCATGGGGCCTGCTTAGGATTCTCTCTCTCCCCCTCCCATTCTGCCCCTCCCCTGCTGGTGCCAGCATGCATGTGTGCTCTCTCTGTCTCAAAACAAACAAACAAACAAACAAACTTAAAAGAAAATCAGCTTGTTATGTTCCATGAAAAATCCTGTCAGGATTTTGTTAGGAATTGCACTGAATTTATAAACCATTTGTGAAGCACCAACACATCTCTAATATTGAGACTTCTTTTCCATCACTATGGTATGCCTCTCTATTTTAGGAGTGCTGCTTTAATGTAGTTTTATAATTTTCTTGTAATTAAGGCCATGCATAAGTTTTTTAAAGTCATTTTTAGGAATTATATATTTTTGTTGATACTGCAAGTGACATTCTTTTAGGAATTACATTCTCTAGAGCTTGTGTATAGAAATGCAATATTTTAAAAAATATTTGAAATATTTAAAATATGATTTCTTTACCCATATTTTAAAATTTTAGACTTTTTTCTGGAAATTTCAAATATCACTTTTACACTGATAACCAGTGAAAATGCACATCTTAAAGTGGCTATACACCCCAGGATTTCTCTCATAGCTGAGGCAGGAACTGCCATACAGGTGGCCATACAGGAGCAATCCTGTACTATGATGGGGGTGATGCCCTGTGGGGGTAATTTTTACACATGGGAGACAGTAGCCTCAATTATTTATTTTCCCTTCTTTCTTTCCCCCATGCACTTTTAGGAGACACAGCCATTTCAAAGGGTCTCTCTGAAAACAGCTCTGGTCTTTTGGGTTACATACTGGGTTGTGTTTGTTCTTCCATCTCTTTCTCATTCCTTTTTTCCTTCTGTACTACTTCCCTAAAATTAACAACCCCCTCCCCCACAAAACGTGTTATTATATGAATTTTTGCTTCAGGCTCTGTTTTCTAACCTGGGCTAAAAGAGAAAATTTGGATCATCTGAATCGTCATGAATGACCATGCTATAAATGGATTTTGGCTCTAGGTTCCAGTGCACAAAGTGGTGTTTGTATAGAAATAAATTTGATTTTCTCAGATAATTAGGAAAGTAAAGAGGCAAATGTGATATAGAAATGAAATATTTATTAAACCAAGGTAAGGGCAATGGACCTCATCAACAAGCTATAGGAAAACATTCCAGGAACTTGAATATGGAAAGGGATCCCAATAAGTGAATAACACACAATAATAGAGACTTAACTCAAAAGAACCTGCATTGTAGCAGTCATATCCACACGAAGATTTAGTTTCATTAAAACACCACCATTCATTTTATTAATGTAATATTAATTTAAACTTTATTGGTATTGTAGTTTGTTTTAGAGATATTATAACCTTCAGGTGTTTAAATTGAACCTAGTTTGGATTTGGATACATTTTAGAACATTATAACAAAAGTAATTAAGTCAACATTTGTGGGGTGTCCTTGCTTTTCTTTTAAAAGAGGTTCATTATTTTCTAAAGTTTGTGAAACTACTTTTTCACAATTTTTCCCTACTAGATACCTGTTATCTCAGGATTCCCCTTGCTAGGATATCTCTGTCTGGATTGCTAGTGGGAGACAGTTTAGAGCTGCTTTACAGGCACTCTGGGAATCCATTTTAGTGGATCCCTTGGCTTAAATTATCCTTTGGGGCTCCCACAGGCTACCGGCAGTAGATGTTTCCGAATTTAGTTTGTGTATTTTCCTTTAGCGAGTTCCAGGCTCACTGGCTTCCCAAAGCTCAAAATCGCGGGGTTCCGCTCTTAGGCTTTTTTCCCCCTTTACAAACTCATACCCGCGCAGATCCCGCTTCCTCACTCCGCGGCCACCCCTTCACCTGTGTCTCCCTTCTCTAAAGCGGTTTCTCAGCCTTGCCTGAGTCTATTTGTTTAAAATACAGACTCTCAGGGGCGCCTGGGTGGTGCAGTCGGTTAAGCGTTCGACTTCAGCCAGGTCACGATCTCACGGTCCGTGAGTTCGAGCCCCGCGTCAGGCTCTGGGCTGATGGCTCAGAGCCTGGAGGCTGTTTCCCATTCTGTGTCTCCCTCTCTCTCTGCCCCTCCCCCGTTCATGCTCTGTCTCTCTCTGTCCCAAAAATAAATAAACGTTGAAAAAAAAAATACAGACTTTCATATTGATTTTCTGGAAACTCTAGATGTCTAGAGATAAGGCTCAGGGGTCTTCATTTTAACCAGTGACCCAGGACCGTCTTACTTACTGGCAGACAAGTTTGAGAAACGTGGCTTTATGGTTTCTTCAGCCCCCAGACTTCTTCCCTGAAGGCACCTCTCCCCTTGCGGGAGGAACTGAGTCTGGAAGTCAGGTTTGTAAATTTCCTCAGTGCCTGGTTCCTCTGCAGCCTTGGTGCGGTTGCCAGGCGACCCAACGCTCTTGCTAGGGCAATGGCTTCCGGGAAATCTCGCGCGAGGTGTCTGGAAGCGTTAGGTCTGGCGCTGGTCCTTGTGACACTGGTCCCTCTCTGTGACGTGGCGGCCAGGGTTTGATGGCGACTAGATGGGGTCTGAATGAAGCTAGTTTGGTGACGTCGTGAGGCATCGGTCATGTTAGCGGTTTAGTGAACCAAACAGTAGCCAGAACAATTTTTTGCAGGCCACAATTTCCCCTTCTTACTAGATGATCCTTCTATCAGCGTTAAACGTTTCAGTGCCCAATAACCACCTTTTCCCAGCAACAGACCAAAGTATAGCGCATACTCCACCCTTTCCTCAGGGAAGGGAAAAAAAAAGTCTTTAGGGTGACATTCTACTTCGTTCATCATGACCAGCTTCGCTGCTTGCTTCTTGCCCTCTATTCTCCAGTATTCTGACACTTGGCCCAATATGCCCTGTTTTAAAAGAAATTTCCCTTCGTCTCATAGCTTTTCAAAGTAGCAATAGGACACACTTTATTTCCTCCTTAATTCTTATTTTCCCTTTTGAGTTCCAAGGACCCAGCTTGGAATTAGCACATCCTTTCTGAAGCTTTCCTATGTACTAAATCTTGTTAAGTGTTTCTCTTTTCCGCCACCCTCCCCCCACCACTAGGATATATTAAATTCTTTAACATAGCATTTAACATGTTAGTATATATTTGTTACCTATTAATTGTATCCAATAAGCTGGTAAATTCTTTGAGGGCAAGGATTATGTCTTTAACTTCACTATTTCCAGGACTTGGCAAAAAGTGCCTTGTACATTAGCAGTCACTCTATAAATGTTTGTAAAATGAATAATTTACAAGTGAAGGGAAAGAATAGAACAAGGAACTGACATTTACAGTGGATAGACTGGGAGTCATTAGGGATATGGTAAATTGAGCAGTCTGGATGTAAGAAACAGTGCAAGCCGGAAAACAGTAACACTTGTGATATTGGTGGGATGGGGGTAGGGGTATGGGTGGTATAGGTGTGGGGAAAGGTGGAAAGTTGTTATTGCTGTTCCTTGAGCAAAGAAGCATCAGAGTAGAAGACTGTTACAATTGCAAGGCAACTTAGTGCCCATGTGTACTGTCCAACTTGTCATGTTGCAGATAAGGAGACTCCCAGGCCTAGAGGGAGGAAAGAAATATGCTACAGGTCACATCTGAGGTGACAGAGAGGGGATTTACCCTTGGGCTCCTGATTTCACCCTAACCCTAACCCTAACCCTAACCCTAACCCTAACCCTAACCCTAACCCCTTTTCTTATATCTCATTGACTTAGAAGAAAAGATAGGGGGCCATGGACAGATGAACCCTTATCCCATTCAGGACATTGTTGCTAAAGTCCAGTTGTGAGGCAGTTTTGGCCTGGATTAGGTTGAAGGCAAAGGAAGTGGCAAGGAATGAACAAATTTAGGAGGCATCTTGAAACATGATTTAACAGAGATTTATAGGATAAAGGGAGGAAGAAGTTGAAAATAATCCCTGGGTATTAGCTAGGATAAAGGAATGATAATGGAGAAAGAGGAGAGGTAGCAAGAAATTTGAGGGGAACTCAATGAGTTTGGTTTATACATGCATGTTAAGTGTGAAGTGAGGTTTAATAGTTTCCAGCATAGAACTAATCATTGAAACCATGAGGTCATAAATGGCAGTGTGGGAGAAGGTAGGGAAGTGAGAAATAGCAAGTCAATAACTAGGCCAAGTAGTTTGGATGGAAGAGAGAAGCAAAGCTGATTAAGATTTCAGAGTCATCAGAGATGAGATTTGTTCTGAGAAGAAATAATAATTCAGTGATTCATAAATTAACAATTTAGATTCAGATATGGGAGAGTTTGAGGAGGAGGGGTACCTAAAGAATAAAAAGCTACAGGGATGCCTGGGTGGCTCAGTTGGTTAAGTGTCTGACTCTTGATTTCCACTCAAGTCACGATCTCCTGGTTTGTGAGTTCCAGATCTGCTGGGCTCTGCGTTGACAGTGAGGAGCCTACCTGGGATTCTCCCTCTCTTTGCCCTTCCCCCATGAGTGTGTGCACTCTCTCAAAATAAACTTAAAAAAAGAGAGAATGTGTGAGATATAATTCCTGTCTAGTGGCACACAGTGTTAAACAATAATCTGTGTATTTTCCAATATGGCAGTAATTTGGCAGACCACAAGAAATACTTGTCTTCAGTGACACGTTTAGTGTAAAGTACTCTAACATTTACACTTTGACAGATGTTGGTAAATTTGTATTTGCAAAAGAAATGTTGTGAAGTCTTGAGAATCATTTTAAAAGGCACTCTTGGGCAAAAAAAAAAAAAAAGGCACTCTTGGAAGAATAGTGCTATGAAGCACATTTTAAATTTTTTTTTTTTCAACGTTTATTTATTTTTGGGACAGAGAGAGACAGAGCATGAACGGGGGAGGGGCAGAGAGAGAGGGAGACACAGAATGGGAAACAGGCTCCAGGCTCTGAGCCATCAGCCCAGAGCCCGACGCGGGGCTCGAACTCACGGACCGCGAGATCGTGACCTGGCTGAAGTCGGACGCTTAACCGACTGCGCCACCCAGGCGCCCCAGCTATGAAGCACATTTTAAAAAGTCTCCACTGGAGTTTCCAAGTAACTTTAGTTAGAGCAAGTAACTTGCGCTCTTTGATAGAACAAACTGTTATTTAGGAGGGCCCTACATGGCAAAGAACTGAATATGACATCTAGCCAACAGCCAATGAGGAACTGAGACCTATTGTTTAAGTTTGGAAGTCAATCATGCCCCAGTTGAGCTTTTAGATGGAACCTTATCCCTGGCCAACACCTTGATTGAAGCCTTACGAGAGACCCTGAAGGAGAGGACCCAAATTCCTGACCCATGAAACCTGTGAAATAATAAAAGTATATTGTTTTAAGCCACTAGGTTTTGGGGTAATTTGTTTTGCAGCAATAAATAATACAGGGAGCAATGGAAAATTCCTTTAAGCAAGGAAGATTTGCTTAGAAATTTGGGGCATGATTCTTATTTTTATAGGATATTTGGAAAGGAAATAAAGTTATTACAGAAAGTTTTAGTTTAGGTGGAATGAAAAGTTTCTTAACAAATATCCATTTATAGAAGCTGCATTTGTAGAATAGTACAAAGAAAACCCTTTGCTTATGGATGAGGCAGTTTCCATTCAAGGTATTACTCCTGATTTCTGTAACCTGGGGATGATCATTTAATTAAGAGCTTCATGGCCTACTAATGCCATGATGTATACAATATGGGAACTAATAACAAACAACTTTTATTTATTTAAAAATGTTTAAAAAATTATTTATTTTGAGGGAGTACAAGAGTGTGTGTGTGGGGGGGGGAGAGGCAGAGAGAGAGAGAGAATCCTAATCCTCCCTCTCAGTGAAGAGCCTGAGGCAAGACTCGATCTCAGGAACCATGAGATCATGACCTGAGCTGAAATCAAGAATTGGTCACTTGGGCACTAGGCGGAGGCCACTGCACAGATCGGACTTCGCTTGCTTGTGCACCTCCTTTGCAACTATGACTGACAAACCTGATATGGCTGAGATTGAGAAATTTGATAAGTCGAAACTGAAGAAGACAGAAACGCAAGAGAAAAATCCACTGCCTTCAAAAGAAACGATTGAACAGGAGAAGCAAGCAGGCAAATCGTAATGAGGCATGCGCCACCAGTATGCATTGCACATTCCACAAGCATTGCCTTCTTATTTTACTTCTTTTAGCTGTTTAACTCTGTAAGATGCAGGGAGGTTGGATCAAGTTTAAATGACTGTGCTGCCCCTTGCCACATTGAGAACTACTGACAAACAAAGGCGCCTACCTCTCCCATCTGCTTGTCTGACTGGCAGCAAAGGAAAAGAACTTGCATGTTGGTGAAGGAAGAAGCTGGGTGGGAGGACCAGAGAAATCTAAAAACCAAGCTGGTTCAAGGTGTCCTACAGTCTGTAAAATGCAGTTTAATCAGAGTGCCATTTTTTTGTTCAAATGATTTTAATTATTGGAATGCACAATTTTTTTTAGTATGCAAATAAAAAGTTTTAAAACCTGGAAAAAAAAAAAAGAATTGGTCACTTAACCTACTGAGCCACCCAGGTACCCCAAGAAATAATTTTTAAAAAACTTAGTAACTGATTTCTGTCATTTGCTGTATTATATATTCTATAATTGTAAATGATTTGTACACAGGTTATATATCAAAATCAGTGAAACATCTTGTATACCTGTATACTTTGTTTAGTTGCTTTATTTATTTGGCTTCTCTCTGCTTTATTTTAGGTCAGCTTGTTTGAAAAGAGCTCCTTTCCTTTATGCTTGTTTTTGAAAATGGCTGGTGCTTTTTTGCTAATGTGTGGCCCTTTCCATATTTCCATAATGGTGACCCTTGATTGAAAAACAATTTTTTTCCACTCTTGTTTTAAATCTATTAAAATTTGAGAAAAAGAAATTTGAGAAAAGAGATTTATTTTATAGTGATTGCACAGTGCAACAAAAGTCAATTTCCCATACAAAGACGTGAACCCATTTAATCTTGTCATTCTAAAAACACATATTGTTAATATTTCTTAAAAAGTTGAAATGTCCATTGCATTTGTTTCTTCACTGAACAAATACTCACCAAGTACCTGCCATGTGCCATTGTTCAAGGTGCTGGGGATACAGAAGTTAGTTAGACCAAGTCCCCAGGCTGTTGGAGCTTATATGCTAGTCAGCGGAGAGAGGCAGTGAAAAAGTAAATAAATCAATGACCAAGATAATTTCAGATTGTGGTACAGTCTGTGAAACAAATAGAGTGAAACTGGGGTGGAAGGAGGGAAAGAGAGAGGTGTTATCTTAAGATGAGATGGCAAGGCCTCTCTGAGGAGGCAGAATTTGGACAGAGACTTGAAGGCTGAGGAGACTAACAAGCAGGCCTGAGTGCCTGCAAGGAAGTGTTCCAGGCCTGAGAAACACCAGTTTGAGGGCTTGGGGACAGGGGTGGGGAGGAGTGTGGTGTGTGGTGAGTGTTGAAGAACTGGATGAGCTTAAGGACCCAGAGGACAGTGTTGCTGGATCCTTTTGAGGAGGGGGAGAGAGAGAATGGAATGAAAGCAAAACAGGAATCCATCAACCCTTAGGCCACAGTGTGAAATTTGGATTTTGATATATAGCAGCATTTAACCCATAAGGCAGAATGTAAAATTTCCCTTTGTTTTTAGGAAAAACTAATTTTATTATATTTAAAATTTGAATGAGAGAACAGTTGTCACTTTATTAAAATTTGAAATTCAAAATCTTGATTGAAATGTAATGTTATATAGTATTATCAAAGATGCTCTTAGAAATCTGATAGCAAGAGCCTGAGAGTTAGAAAATATAATTTCTATTTGTGCTCCCAATTCTCATATTTAATATAGCTTTAGATCTGGGGATAGCTAGAAGTTCATTGTGTTGTTGTCTGTCTAAATAAATTACTATTTCAATAGTTAATAGTTCCTTAGTTTTAAGTGATGTAGTATTTTACCTAAATATTAAGACCATTTAGAATGTTTAAAAATAATCTCCCCTGAAAAGTGGTGTTGATGTGTAATTCTCACATCGGTGACAGATCAACTTTCTGAAGTTATAGAACATTTCAGATAGTTATAATTATTCAACCATGATTGTGTCCTCATAATGTCAGATCATAAATTAAATTTCTTATTTATCCTAATTTCTGTTACTTTATTTAAGCCCAGGATATTAAGATAATAGCCTCAAGTATACTGGAAACACATGCAAGAAACCATAGATGGATTACATACAAGTTGAAGGAAAGGATTAAAGCTAAATACATGCATGTTTTAAAGGATTTATCTGATATCATAAATACAGTACAAATAATAAATGCAAATAAATTTAGTACAAATAATAAATTGAACTGAATATGAGGATGTGGTATGGGGTAGTAAATTCTAGGAACAAAAACGGAGCTATTTAAATCAAACATTTATTTGGAGATGAGCTTTTATCAGCTAATTTTTCAGGAAGGTAAATAATTTAAAGTTATGACTATTAATGATAAACATATTCATAGTTATGTGATAGATATTTATAATTCTCTATAATCTAACATAAAGGTCACAGAGCCCTATTCTGAACAATATACTTCTTTATGCATATGCCTCTTAGGTTATGAGAAGTACAACTGTAGTTCATCAAAATGTGCCCCAAGGCACAATACCATTTTACTCAGTCATTAGTAAGGTTAGCATAATTGCTTAGTATAATCCAAAGAAAATATGAGTACTGACATCAGGGACTCTCCAATTTGTTAGGCAATTGTTCCATAATTTTTGGCACCAAGATAATCCACATGTTGAAAAAGCAATTAATCATTGGTGCTAGTTATCAAGCTGTGATTTTAGCTATTTCCTCCCAAATTTGACCCCAAATGACAGAGTTCCTTATTTTGTTTTTGAAATATTCTGATTTCTGAGATCAAAAGTTTAAATATGCCAATCTGGTTATAGTTGAGTTGAGCTTTGTGTTATTAGTTTTCTAAAATAAGTAGATCATAACTTTATATTTACAAAGGTAGATGGCATTTCTTCCACTAATATTTGGATAAAAGGTTTAGAAAAGTTTAGAAACTTACAGACTGGTTACCTCAGAAGAAATTAATTAAAATCCTTAAACTAGCATTTTCGCCCCAAGAAGGTAAATTTATTTGCTGTTGGAACTTGTATCAAAAACAGGCCAAAACAAGAGAACACACAATTAGATTTTCAATTTTCTAACTAATATTTTGCAAACATAATGATACAGATACATCAGTTACTAAATAATGAAAGTGAATGAAATAAATACCTCATCATAATTTTAACATTATCATCTTTTATTTTATGTAATAAGGATGAATAAAAACAACAGCTGCCATTGTGTCTAATATATTTTCCTATCTTCAAAAAAACAATACCCAAACAACCCCTGCCCTCACATTGTCCACCAATGTATGTCTTTGGTGTTTATAGTTAAAACAATCCAGAAATATAGAAAGAAACCTTGGAAATTCAATAGTCTCTGTTCAGTTCAGTTTATTCAGCTACATGTGGATACAGTGCAGGCTTCGCAATACAAATGAACTCCTCTCTGCATGCATGACTTACGCATCTGTACCTCATCACTCATGTAACAGTTTTTGGAAACTCTGAACCTCTGCAATATGCAGCACTCCAACTCTCAGTTTCTGTGATTCATTGTTGCTTATGCTCTTGCTCTTCTGTGTTTATTTTCCATACGGCTGTGCTGTTAGTCACTTTATTATTATATTGTGCAATGCAGTGATTTTTCAAAATTCTGAATACCAGGTAGTCCTACTAATTTGTAACAACAATCTTCACACTTGATCCCTCAAATGGAGCACATGATGTTTGGTCTCAGAACTTGTTTTCCAAATTCAGAAACAATGGAGCACAAATGGCTTCTCTTCCCATTGGTTCTTTGTTCTTGGCAGTACTGCTGATTTCAAAATAACAGCATGTGTGGTATCTTATTGTTAATCAATAAGTAAAACCTGTAGAATGAAGAACTCACTTCATAATTGGACATTGTAACCAAAAAATGGTAGTAAATGCATAAATTCTCAATAATGTATAGCACTGCTGAGTTGTTTTGAACAAGAACCTAGAGATACTAGAATATGGAAAATTTGGAACACCCTTGATTCCGGAATCTTGCTGTATGTATTCTTGACTGGTCCCAATCCCCATTCCATATCCACTGACTTCTCTATCTCTGCTCCAGCCTGTGCTTCTGGCTCCAGTCTTATTATTTGGACATTGGGATTAAGTTGTTGATGACGAGTGACATTTCCTGTATAATATCACCAAAGACCTTGAGAAATTATCTCAAAAAAAAAAAAAAAAAAAAGGAAACTTAACAAAAAACAGACTTCACTTAGAAAATGCTCTTTTCAGCTCCTGAATAGCTCAAGACTGTAAGATAATACTTTGCAGGAAAAGGCAACCCCAATTCACAACTTAGTTTCTGAATGATGGCTGCAATTAAACCCTGATTTCCTAAAAGCACATTAATCTAAATTCGAGCATTTATGCCAAAAGAGATCATGAAAATACATTACAAAGGATCTTGCTTTTTAATAAAGCAAATACATTTACAACAACGTGCAAATGCTCCTTTCTGGGTCATTTTTTGCTGGATTGGACCATTGAGTAGAGGGGACATTTTTGGTTGCCTCTGTAGTATCCATTTAACCTCTCAGTGTATAGTGGTCATACATTTTGGGGATTACTAATCCCATTCCTACCTCCCGGTGTGGCCCTAAATTGGTTTAAACCAGTCTCTATATATAATCTCAGGGGTGAGCTCATGATCCATTTGACCAGAGTGAACTTAGAATCTTATTTTGACAGTCACGAGCAGCTTTCACCCTAACTGGATGGTGTGGTGGGTAGCCAGCGTGAGGGAATCCAGCTTTAGGTTTAGGTCAACATGTGGAAGGCAGAGTTGAGAACCGTAACAGGAAGCCTAATCCAACTGTGCCTAAACCAAATATGATTCTGGGCTCAGGTGAGCCAACAAATCCTTTTTGTTTAAGCAACTAGATTTAAAAAATATATATTTATTTGTTCTGGGGAGAGCATAAGCTGGGGGAAGGTAAAAAGAGGGGGACAGATGATCCAAGCCAAGCTCTGTGCTGACAGGCTGACAGCAGCGAGCCCGATGTGGGGCTTAAACTCACGAACTCATGAACTGTGAGATCATGACCTGAGCTGAAGTCAGACATGCTCAACCAAGCCACCCAGGTGCCTCAGCAATTGGATATTTTTATGTGTATATGTGTATTACTTCCAGTCAAGGCATCATTACTGAAATGTGGAGATTTCTCAAAATGAGTCCAATGAAGTTAGGACTGAAATAATTTCTTTTCCTAGTAATTATTATAGGCATTTTCCATAACACGAAGGTGTCTTGTTTAGGTCATGAATGTCAGATTAAATGTGGATTAACTGTATTTAAATCTTAGAATGAAAGCTCCTAGTATGTTTTCATGGTGACTCCAATGACTCCTTATTCTTTCATGTCAAAAACTTAACCATTCAGCCCTGTCATTGTTCCTAAAGGTATTGCTGAAGACTGTGGCAGTAGATTGTTTTGGCTGCTTGTTGAATGCAGTCATGTTTTCTTAAAGGGTATACAAATGGAGGTCAGTTTGAGCCATGTGAAATTGGGGATACCTGCTTTTATATAGAGTTACAAAATAATGGGTACCTGGCTGGTTTAGCAGGATCTCGGGGTCATCAGTTCAAGCCCCACATTGGGCATAAAGATTACTTAAAAAAAAAAAAAAATTAAAGGGTTACAAAATGAAACCAAAATGCTAACATATCACATCAACCATTGGAGAATGTATTTGGATACTAGTATTAATGGGCTTCTTCATCTTACCATAGACTACCTCATTGCTAAACCCAATAGAAAACTTTTAGGCTTTGTTTTCCTTGACCTTTTTGGCAGTGTGTCAGGTCATGAGTAAATTACTTAAAAGTTTTCTGCTCCTGTGGTCTCGTTTTCCTCTGCTGATTTTCATATTTGATGTTTCCATGATTTGTCTTCTTTTCACCATCTTCCACAAGTCATTTCATTTGCTCTCAGCCAGCCCTCACCCCCAGATCTCTCAACCGTGCTCTTAGAAACATCAATCTAGTACATTTCTGCTGTTTAAAACCTTTAAGATCCCACTGCTATTGGGATAAAGTCCCAAATGCCTCTGCAGGATCTATACTCATCTGTTAAAGTCATCTCTTGCTACTTCTTACATCCAACTGGACACTCTCAGGTCTGATGGAATTTCAGTTCTTGAAGGTACTAGGTTCTTGCTCTCTGCCTCTTGCCTTCTACACATTGCTATACTCTCTGCTTATAAACTTGCCTCCTCATTTTGCTTTTCTGGCTAGTCCTCCTGTCTTTTAAATTTCATTTTTATGTCAGGTCACTTCCTCCAGGAAGCTCACTCTGGGAACTCCTCTCTGGTTTAAGTGTTCCTCCTGAGTTTCCCAGCACACTATTTCTCCCTTCCTAATACACACAGGTTCTTGTTAACTTAGCTTTAGCCTCCATGGTAAGTTCTGTGAAGACAGTGGCCTTGTCTATCTGGTTTAGAATATCTGCAGAATAAAATTAGGCCTGTTCAGTAAAGGTACTTGGTAAATATTTGAATACCTAGAAAACCTATGTTAGGCTCTGTCTTAAGTTATTTATTGTTCAGGAAAATAATTTCTGGTGTGACTTGGTTAACATTTCATAAGAACAAAAAAAATCAAATTATATTTTTACTAATGGACTACCAAAAGAAGGTATAGGCAAATTGAAAAGTGGCTCTGATAATCAGTATGGCAGGTAAAGTGCTGAAATTCTTTGACTCAGATAGGCAAGACTCTTTAAAAAATAGGTTCCAATAAATATTTCTTTCCCTTATATTTAAGAACATTAAAGGATACTAGAAAAATAATGAAAGAACAATTTCATTTTAAAGAGCTTTATTACAGGATGTTAATATTCAGGACACTTCAGAGCACCTTATACTTCTAATTAGATTTTTGGTAACTGGTTTTAAAGTGTTACTTGAGTATTTTTCTCATATTGGCTTTCAGTCAAAAAGCCTACTTAGTGACTGTTTAAGAGATGTTAATTTGATTAAACAGTTTATCTTTAATAACCTGAGACATCAATCCATGGATAGCTTCTATGGTAGTTTTACAGCTGCAAAGAAAAAAACACATCACATAATGTCACAAGAGCTGAAAACTTTCGAAAATGCAAGTACCCCCCATTTCTATCCTTGTACCCCCAATAATGATTTTCATTTCTATTCATACTCCACAAATCACAACAATTTACAGTTTACTCTTCTGATTTTTAGCCTTCTGCATATCCTTTAACCATTTCATTACAGTTGACCTTTGAACAACATGGGGGGTAAGGGTACCAACTCCTCGGCACAGCTGAAAATTCACATGTAACTTTTGACTCCCCCAAAACTAAACTACTAATACCCTACTGTTGATAGGAAGCCTTACTGATAAACAGATGATTAACACATATTTTGTATGTTACCTGTATTATATACTATATTCTTATAACAAAGTAAGCTAGGGAAAATAAAGTGTTAAGAAAACCTACAGTCACACTACTATACTGTATTTATAGAAAAAAAACCCCATGAATAAATGGACCCATGTTGTTCAAGAGTCAACTATACTTACTAGAACCTTCACAAGAGAATAACAGTGTAAAATATGATCTACAGTAAAACCGTGGTTTGCAAGCATAATTTGTTCCAGAAACATGCCTGTAATCCAAAGCCCTCATATATCAAAGCGAATTTCAAGAACCATTGACTCAGTTGTGATCATGCACTGTTTGGCATCACATACTACTCGTATTGCAAGACATTGCTTGCTTATCAAGTTAAAATTTATTAGAAATATTTGGTTGTTTTGCAGAATACTTGCAAAAACAAGTTACTTGCAATCCAAAGTTTTACTGTAATTCATAAGTTAATTTTATTACTTATCAGGAGTTTTGGGGAAAGTCCTGTTTTGGAAGGTGACTGAAATTATATATGTCATAATTAAAGACTGATTCTAATATTATATTAAAATCTGTTATTCCTTATTATTTATTATTTAGAATAAAAAAGATTTTAAAGAATCCTATACTTTTTTTTTCTGAAATAATCACCAAAGGTCAAAGTTACAGTGGGTAAACGACTTAGATTTTAGAATTGATAAAAAATTAAAAGCAAAAAAAAAAAAAAAAAAAATACAACCCAAACAAAACAAAAAACCCACCAATATTCAGAAGAGATATGATTCTTATAAAGTTACCCAAAACAGGAAAATTCTCTACTTTTGTACTACTATTTGTTTCCTTCCTACTTTTCTTCTTACATAATTGGAGACATTCCCATTGTGAAATTTTTGCTTCATAAGAAACTGAGATATAAATGTAGATAAAATTACAAATCACAGACAACATCTAGATTAGCAAAAACATATACTCAGTGCAGGTACCAAAAATGAGACCTAATATCAAAGAAAAATGTAATTTTTATCCAGGCCACCAGCCCTATGTCTTCTAAAAACTCATGGAAAAGAAAGGAATGAGATGATTTTAACCCAAGATGGCTCCCTCCTAACACACTTGGCTTTCCCTTCTCCTTCCTATTGACCAGTCCAGTTTTTCTGCATACCAAAGTGTCAGTTTATAGAGATGTCAACAGTTTTCCCTTCCTCTCTGCTTCTAATTATCACATTAAAAGTCAAAGCTTCGTGAAAGTAAATGTTATTTAGATTTCTTACCAGTCCTCTATGTATCTGAAGGGCCACCTGATTATTTTGTAAGTTATCAGAGAACACATTCTAGGTTTGTTCCTAACAAATTTTTGGGAGTGAGATTTGGGATACTAAATTACTGTATTAAGGATAATTTCAGAAGAATCACTTAAGAGAGATGCAATAATTTCTGTGATATTTAGGGGTTTGAAACTTCATAAAAATGTGAAATTTGATCAATTTAAGAAATCTCAACATAAACCCTTAACAGATGAGTAAGATAGAATAGACTGGGATGTCCCTTTGCAACAATTTTTTCTTTTAAAGATGCAGCGATGGATTGGTTTTCTTTGTTATACTTTCTAGCTAAATCTAAAAATGGTGCCTGGGAGTTTTTCATTACATTACCTAGATCTTTAAGCCTTTAATGTTTTAACTTGAATTTTCTAGGTTCAAATGTGCATTTGACAACTCCTGAAAGTCTCAAGAAATTAATACTCAGGTACAATTCTAAGTTGTAAATAAGTTGAAAAGGAATTTGATTCCTACTATATATAATGTGCAAATTTTGAAACAAAAAGAGGGGCAGGAATAGATTTGCTCTTACCTGTCTCTTGTAGCTTTGGCAAGTTTGTCTTCTGACTTTCTGTCATGTGTTTCTAAACCCAACATGAAACTCCCTCGTCCCAGCTGGGCTTCTGACTGTTCTAATTTTTCAGACAAATCAAAGACCTGACCAGTGGTATAGTCTGCATTCTGTAGGGAAAATGGTATTGTGTCAGTGTGTGTGTATATATACATATATATATATATATATATATATATATATATATGAATTAATTTTTTTCTATTTAGAACATTTCATTTACAAAGAATTCTACCATGAAGTATAAGTAGATAGTGAAGAAATCAAATTTATTTGTAAAAAACTGACTCCAAAGTTCAAACAGGTTCAAGTTTAGAGTTTTCCCCCTTTTATAATTTAAAGATTAAACTTGGAATTCTTTTCGACTCCTTAAATCTATTATTATTATGAGAGGCTTTAAAGTACACAGGTCTGAGTCTCAGGTCTGGCCTTGCTGCAGATTAGTCGGAGGCTTTGGGAAAACTCCTTTACTTTTCTGGACTTTCATTTTCTGAAAATGGAGGAGGACAGCAGTAATTTCTACATTAAGGCTATTTATGAAGATTACATTAAGTGATGTATCTAAAGTAACATATATAAAGATCTTAGGACTGTCCATGGCACCTGGTAAAGGCTTAATAATTGTTCTCATTGAACTTTCAGAATTAGTACTTAACAACAGTTTTTAAAAAATTTGTTTTAGCTTTTGTGATTATAAAATTAATAGTTATTGCAGAAAATTTGGAAAATGCCGAACAATATAAAGAGAAAGGGAAATACCTATAATCCCTCCACCTAGCTATAACTAGTTATATTTTAGAATATTGCTGTATGCTTGCTTAAACACCTACATTTGGTAAGTGCTACATACACTGTTTTGTCTGTTAATATTTTATACTTTTTAAAAAGAAAAATTTTAACAGTTACATATGTAACTTAAGCGTTAAACACTTAAGCATTTTTTAATTTTTTTTTTTCAACGTTTATTTATTTTTGGGACAGAAAGAGACAGAGCATGAACGGGGGAGGGGCAGAGAGAGAGGGAGACACAGAATCGGAAACAGACTCCAGGCTCTGAGCCATCAGCCCAGAGCCCGACGCGGGGCTCGAATTCACGGACCGCGAGATCGTGACCTGGCTGAAGTCGGACGCTTAACCGACTGCGCCACCCAGGCGCCCCAACACTTAAGCATTTTTATGGGATATCTAAAATACAAAACAAATTTTCACAAAGATGAGTTATGAAGTACATATTCCATTTCATTTATCTTCAATAGAAGAGAATGAAGATTAATAAAAAATTTGGCAACAATTAATATGTTACTTTATTTACTCAGACTGTAAGACATGTGCATGAAATACAGTTCATCCACCAAACATGAAGTTATTTGCCGTCATCAGTCACTACACAGGGCCTTTTACAAGGCTACCAGTTCTTCCAATGAGTTTATAGGCTGATAATATTTTTTAACGATGCAATTATATTCACTTTGTCTAGATCTAAATGGTTTAGGACACCAATACATTCTCTGCCCCCAAAGATTTGAAAACTAAGGTTTGCAGACCACTGCACATTTGGAATATTTATCTCAAGCCTTAAAAATGTAGGATGGCAGCAACAGTTATACTGTTAAAATGACATTATATTTCAAACACATGGAATGAGTATAGGGAAGTAATTACTTAAGTCAGAAAATTACTTTCTTCTGTAGTTTTTAGGTTATTTGCTTTAGCTGGGGAAAGAGAGGAGTTGAACATATATTTATAAATTTTTTGTTTTAAATGCTGCAATTTACCATATATAAAACCACAAGAGGAAATATAATTTAATCTGTACTTGATTATTAATATCCTCAATACATGCAATGCTAGAAACAGGGATAGCCATTGGCTGAGTATGTAGAGCTGTTTGCCTTTACACAAAGATTTAGATTGCTCTGGTCTTAGTGTTTACTCCCCCTGCTATCATGTGTCACTTCTGGCTGTTATTAGGAAACTTGCCTATAAGGAAATAACTCCATATAAAGCATTTAGCAGTGTCTGGCACAAAGGAAGCACTTAATGAAAGTATGCTATAATGATCACTCTCCTTCCTTCTAATTTGCTACTTCTGATGGCTGAGGGTAAGAAATAAGAACAGGGGCGCCTGGGTGGCTCAGTCAGTTAAGTGTCCGACTCTTGGCTTTGGCGTAGGTTACGGTCGCATGGTTAGTAGGATCGAGCCCCATGTTGGGCTCAGTGGTGACAGTGTGGAGCCTATTTGGGATTCTCTGTTTCTCTCTGCCCCTCCTCTGCTTGCACTTTCTCTCAAAATAAATAAACTTAAAAAAAAAAAAAAAAGAACAGAAGGCTTGTCAGAACCGTATTTAAAATCATAGACACTTCTCCAAAGAAGACATCCAGGTGGCCAACTGACACATGAAAAAATGCTCAACATCACTCATCATCAGGGAAATACAAATCAAAACCACGAGATACCACCTCACACCTGTCAGAATAGCTAACATTAGCAACTCAGGCAACAACAGATGTTGGCAAGGATTTGGAGAAAGAGGAACCCTTTTTGCACTACTGGTGGGAATGCAAACTGGTGGTGCAGCCACTGTGGAAAACAGTATGGTGGTTCCTCAAAAAATTAAAAATAGAACTACCATATGACCCTGTAATTGCATTACTAGGTATTTATCCAGAGGATACAGGAATGCTGATTCAATGGGGCACATGAAATCCAATGTTTATAGCAGCACTATCAACAATAGCCAAAGGATGGAATGAGTCCAAATGTCCATCGATGGATGAATGGATAGAGAAGATGTGGTATATATATACAATGGAGTATTATGCGGCAATCAAAAAGAATGAAATCTTGCCATTTGCAACTACGTGGATGGAACTGGAGGGTATTATGCTAAGTGAAATTAGTCAGAGAAATATAGATACCATGTAACTTCACTCATATGAGGATTTTAAGAGACAAAACAGATGAACATCAGGAAAGTGAAACAAAAATAATATAAAAACAGGGAGGGGGACAAAACATAAGAGACTTTTAAATATGCAGAACAAACAGAGGGTTATGGAGGGGTTGTAGGAGGGGGGAATGGGCTAAATGGGTAAGGGGCATTAAGGAATCTACTCCTGAAATCATTGTTGCACTACATGCTAATTTGGATGTAAATTAAAAAAAATAAAATAAAAAAAAAATCATAGAAAATATGCTCAAGTGAGGCCTTTTCCTGTTAACAAACAAATGTTAACAAACAAAAAATAACAGTAACCTATTGAGGCTTTATTATATGCCAGGCACTTTGCTAACTACTTATTTACATAAAGAATTTCATTTAGGGGCGCCTGCCTGGCTCAGTTGGAAGAGCATACTGACTCTTGATCTTGGGGTTGTGAGTTCCAGTCCCATGTTAGGTGTAGAGATTACTTAAATATATAAAACTTAAAAAAAAAAAAAAAAGAATTTCATTTAATTCTCAGGGTACTTCCTGATGTAGGTACTATTATCCCTGAACCCAAGAGAAGGTTCAGGCTCATTAAACGGCTTTCTGAAGGTCACATAGCTGGTGAAGTGCCAGAATTTTCTTTTTTCTTTGAACTGAGTTTATTTCATACCAAATTTTGTGGTTTAACCATTATGCTATACTGTACAATATGAGGTGGCCTACTTAAAAGAAAGAAAAAGAAAAAGGAAAGCAACTGTTCCTGACCAAGCTGTAAAATACCTTTCTAAGTATGTTAGGTTTTAATGATAATTGGAAAAGATTCAGTGACTTATTTTATTTTTTGCTGCCCAGCATCTGCTATTTTAAGTTAATGGTATTCTGATTTTCTTCTGGGGATAACCCTTCCTAATTCTTAGTCCATGTGCTCCTGAAAGAGTTTTTTCTACCCCAGCCTAACAGTGAAGTATATAACTTGGCGCAGCCACTCTTGGTGTTCATTTCCTTGGCCCGGAACAGGTTTAGGGATGGGAATGTGACCTAAACAAGGCTCAGACACAATGAGGTTTGGCCTGGGGTTATGCGTGAGTGTGTGTATCTAGATGTTCTCTTTTGAAGGGGAAACTGAGGGGCTGGGAGGTCCCAGGTTAATGCTGACATCTTATTTTCAGCCTGAAACTGAAGCTAACTGATATGAAATCAAACCTGACACAGAAAGACCAAGACTTAATAATAATATATGAATGCAAACTTGCTGTGCCTGAAGTAAGGCCTACTCCTGGACTTTGCATCTTACAAGATTCACTTTTTTGTTTAGCCCAGTTTGGTTGGGTCTCCTATCACTTGTAACTGGAGTCCCAACTGAGACACCTGACAGAACAAAAAACAGTATTTGTATTTTTCTCTCTGTAAGTCTCTTTAAGGCAGGGGCAGATTTCACCCACAACTGACTGCTTATATTTGTCATTTGGACTTAGTCTCGGTAGTATATGACAAAGACCTTGGCTTGGCCTAGTATCCCAATCTAGGTCTGGTCATACAGAATCTGGTATCAGCCCTGATATCTTGGCCAAGTCAGGTATAGCCTTTCTACGAAAAAGGGTTCCAGATATTAAACCACTTAAATAGCTTAGATAAAATTCAAATGCATCCCTTGGAAATATAGTACTTACAGTAAGCAAGCTAGAGGAACTCAGGGTATTCACCCAGTATTTATTCCACAAAAGCTCAAGCAATTTGCGATCCAATGAGGATTTGAAATATGAGACTTCTAAGGCATAATACCTACAAAACAAAAGCACAAATTTAATAAGTAAAAACAAAAACCAAAACAATTCAACCATATATAAAAGTTATGGCCAAATTTAAAGAATTACATTTTATATCTAAATAGTTATGTTTTAGTTTTTAGTTCAATAGAACAATCAGTAGCCACAGGTTCCTTACGCTTCTTTTAAATCTTCTGTTAACTAAACCTTCTTGTGTTATATTTCTTCCCATTGTAGAGCCCAGAAAGTCCCCCAAGCTAATCAACAACCAATCAGAACTTCTGAATGACATATGTTTATCTATGTTATTGAATGTTATCTATGTCTGAATGACATATGTTTATCTATGTTATTGAATTCATAAATTCTATCCAATAGCACATAAACTTAAAGAATTGCCTCTCTAGGGTCAACGATAATTTTTGATAGGTTTTTAAATATACTGAAAATGACATGTGGATTTCCCATTTCTCCCTTTCTAATCTCCTAATTAGGACCTACTACTTTTTGGGAAAGCAAATTTTAAAGCAGAGTCCTTAGAGTACCTTAAATTCTGCTTCCGAAAGTGCCTAACTTATAATCAGGGAGAGCAAGAAATATGAAAAATTTGGTTGAATGTATGAAAAAACATATTTTTTAAAGTAATAAATAGGTTCTGTATATTAGTAAATACAAAGAAACACAGGGACTTCTTTACCTTCAGGAGCCTATTACTGTTTATAGGGGAGATATGGTATGCATACACAAAAAATTAAATATGTGTGCTGAATAATAGGAAGTGATGCTATAGTGCATATATAAAATTAATCACCTACTAATTAAATATAATTAAATGAGTACTCTTAGTGTAGACAGAACTGCCAGAGAAGCCCCAGGAAGAAGGCAGGACTCAGAGTAACCCTTTCATGAGTCTATGGTGTGGATATGTTAACAGCAAGGAGGGCATTAGGCAGCATCCACTTACAAACAGGAAAGCCACAAAAGGAACGGTAAGTAAATCACTTTGTCTGGACAGTTAAGCCATAGCAGAATAATGTCCAGTTGGTGGAACACATTACATAAAAGATTAAGAATTTTAAACTTTATAGGTGGGGGGATGGGTTAAATAGGTGATGGGGATTAAGGATTGCACTTGTGATGAGCACTAGGTATTATATGTAAGTGCTGAATCACTAAATTATATATCTGAAACTAATATAACATTGTATGTTAACTAAGTGGAGTTTAAAAATAAAAACTTAAAAAAAAAAAAGAAATTTAAACTTTATCTTCTAGATAGTGGGGACTCCTGGAAGGTGATGGATATGGCCAAAGAGGTGTTTTACAACAATGATATAGCCAAAGAGGTGTTTTAAGAAAGCTGGCTGTGGTAGGATGTCTTACAGAGAAACTGTAGGCAGGAAGACCACAAAAGATACTATTGCAGTGCAGCAGATGTGAAGAGAGAAAGGCTCAGGCTCAAGTTAGTTGTGCAATTAAGTGAGGGCCTTTTCTTTTTTTTTTTTTTTTTTTTAACATTTATTTATTTTTGGGACAGAGAGAGACAGAGCATGAATGGGGGAGGGGCAGAGAGAGAGGGAGGCACAGAATCGGAAGCAGGCTCCAGGCTCTGAGCCATCAGCCCAGATCCTGACGCGGGGCTCGAACTCACGGACTGTGAGATCGTGACCCAAGCTGAAGTCGGACGCTTAACCAACTGAGCCACCCAGGCGCCCCAATGAGGGCCTTTTCAACATTAAGATACCTGTGCAGATCTGAAGAAGGACAGGACATAGCTAGTGAAATGTGGAAGTGGAACAGTGTATTTTTTGAGCACCTGTTATTTCCTGTGTACTTTACATATATTCTCATTTAGTCTTCCCTATAACCATACAAAGAATGCATTTATTATTCCCAGTTTATAGACAAACATTTACAGAGAAAGCCTTAAAGCTAGTAAGTGGCAGAGAAAGGATATGGAAAGTTGTATCTATTATCAAAAGCCTCAGTTTTATTTTTACATCCAAACTGTAGACACTTGAGAGTATTTAAGAAGTGAAGTGCTAGGTGGAAAGGTCAGCTTTAGAAAGGAGGGGTTGTATTGCTGATACTTGAGGAAAAAAGAGATGAGAGGATGAACACAGCAACAGATATTCCAATTTATAAAGGATGGAAAATAAGGGAACTCAAACTTGAAGTTTTAGAATAGGCTTTATGTTTTAAAATTTATGGATCACCTTAATGTAAAATTACTGTTTTAATTCCATAGGCTGATGCAATGAAAATTTTTGTTTAATATGTAGTGATTAGCTGCAAATCTCAGTAGCAGAGTTGAAAACAAGAAGAACATTCAAAATTACTTGTGGAGCTAAATCCTCATCTTCTGTACAGGAAGTCAGTAATAGATACTGCCTAGAACTGAAAATCGAGAAGTAGCACTATCAGCATGTTGTTTGAAGAGATGGGGTAAATACTTACAGGAATATCTATAATAATAGTTTAAGTGACTGTCTCTGGGGGATGGGAAAGGGAATGGTACAAAATTGTTTTTCGTAGTAAGTTTCACAGAGCCATTTTACTCTTTAAGCCATGTTCCTGTATAAATACTGACAACATACAAGCTTATTTAAAAACACTTTGTGTCCTATTTTCACTAAAATTCTTTAAAGTTGAAAATATTTATTATCTACATTATATTCTATGTTTAAAACAGACTTTGGATGTGCAATATGATGTGGGATTTAAAATAGGAAAGAAAAAAGATCAATATAAATTGTAAATAATACCTCATCACCAAATAATTTAGGAAATGAATCTGTAAGCAGCCTGCTCCAAACCCCTGCTCTTTCAACTTGGGACAAGTAAGCCACTCATTTGCCCTATGAAAAAGTTTACTCTCTTATTTAGGAACTGATCCTAAGAGAACATCTTTGAATATCTTAGCAATTCCAGGCTCAAAATTCTAGGCTCTAGCAATGAAGATAGCTAGAAAGTGGCTATTCTTCTCTGATGGACTCTTATTTCAGTAAAACAGGAAATGCAGGTTTGTTTACAGAAAGCATAGACTGCTTCAGTCTTTGTTTCAAAAGCTGCAGTTGGTGAAAACAGCAGTGTAGGTATTAAAGGTGTAAGCTTTTTATACCACTGTAACTCAATATAAATGAAAAAAAAATTGTTACTCTGAAAATGAAAGTATCACAGCAAAGGTGTTTCCATGCTTAGGAGCAATTCTCTCAAACAGGAATGGTTTAAATTTTTTTCAATAGGGCAAATTATGTGATTTAATCCCATGCCTCTAACTGAAAAATAAAAAAGAATATATTTTTTTATAAGTATGTCAAAGATGACAGATATATTTAAAAACTCAATTTTAGAAATTCTAGAATTTTCTAAGAATTTCTGAACAGAAAAATAAGAGTAGTAGTACATGGGTAGTCATGGGTATTCCTAGAAGTTAAGATAGGAGGTATGGAGAAAATGGGATACTAAATAATCATTTAAGTAACATTTTTTTGGGGGTGGGGGATGCCTACCCTTCTGTGTGCCATGCCCTGTTTAAAATGTTAGGATACAGCAGTGAATTAATTCTAGTGTCATGAAATTTACATTCTAATGGGGTCAACAAGGAAGCAAAAACTTATCAGATGGTCCTAAGTGCTAAGAAGAAATATAAAGCTGGGAAACTGAAACACAGAATGACAGGAAGGTGTTACATTAGACAAGAGGACTAGTGAGCATTCTCTCTGTTAAGGTGACCCGTAAACAGATATTCCATGATTGAAGTAGTTAGTGAGCCATGTGGAAATAAGGAACAATTTTCCTGGCAGTGGGAACAGCAAGTGCAGAGGCCCTGAGGCAGATATCTGCCTGGCGCTCTGACAACCCTAAGGAAGCCACTATGGCTGGACTGGAAAAGCAAGGGTTTTGTGATAGGAGATGAGCTCAGAGAGGTAGTAGGGGTCAGATCACATAGGACTGTGTAGTCCATGGTAGGACTATAGATCTTATTCTTGGTGATACAGGAAATCATTCTGGAGAAGGAGGAATGTGATCTGACTTACATTTTAACAGATTCAGTTTTGACAAAAGATCTTTAAAGGGGTGAAGGGCAGAAGCTGGAAGACTAGTTAGAAGGCTAGTAGTGCTCTGGTTCAGGATCCAGATGGTGTTGGCTTGGGTCAATATTAGGTAGCAAGATATATTTAGAAGATAGAGAACACTGTTTTCATTGCTTTAACACTTCTAAAAACTTAGATATAGGGGCGCCTGGGAGGCTCAGATGGTTGAGCGTCTGACTCTTGATTTTGGCTCAGGTCATGATCTCATAGTTCAAGAGTTTGAGCCCTGTATTAGGCTCTGTGCTGGGAGTGTAGGATTCTCTCTCTCTGCCCCTCCCCTGCTCACTCACTCTTTCTGTCTCTCAAAATAAATAAACATTTATTGAGATGTAATTCATATACTGTAAGATTGACTATCTTAAAGAGTATATATAATTCATTGGTTTTAGTATGGCTTCTTTAAATTTTGGAGTGAAATGTTTAGGAAGAATTTTTGCTAAATGGAACTTGGGTATTTTGAGGGCTTGTAGACATGCTAGTGTCAGGCTGGCCCTGAATACAACTTCTCTCAACTGTCAATTTCATTAATGAGCCAACTATCTTGTACACTGATATGTTTATGGTTGTGTGAAAGGCAAATAACATGTTAAGTTAAAACAATTATTAATAAAAATTTTAAACATTATCCTAAATTTTATATTCTTACTGCAGTTTTAAAAGGTATTATGAAATACATTTCATCTGAACCTTTATTCTCATCTGTAAAATTAGGGGCTTAGACTGGATGATCTCTATGGTTTCCTATGATGACTTTGGCATCAGATACATTTTAAAATTACTTACTGTTTGCAGTGTACACCAAAGTCTTCTATTTTATTAAGTGGGATAGTCTGGTACTCAGAAGGTCCTTCATCAGGGGGTTTATAGCCCTCAACAAAAATGAAGAAAAATAGAAGGTTTAAAAAAAACATAGAAACATGTTTCCTATGAAGCTTTCCATTTATGGAAACATTAATTTTGGGGAGCCACATATTGAACTTAAACATTCCAGTTAAAAAAAAAAAGTATATTGCTTTTACTCTCCCTCAACCCCATTTGGTGGCTGATGGCTGGATTTTCATTTTTCTTGTCCTTAGGTGATATACACATATGCTAATATCTATTTCAGATTACAGAGAAGGAAACTGATGTTTTTAGCTTGTTTGTCTAGTTCCTGTCAGAATGCCATGGGCATACAGAGACTTATTAACAAATGAAGACTACTTTTTAGTAAGGTTAATAATATATAGCACATGACAGTGCAGAGCCTGCTTGGGAGGCTCTCCCTCCCCCCCCCCCCGCCTCCGTTCTTCTCCCACTTGCCCGTGTGTGCAGTCTTTCTCAAAATAAATAAACATTAAAAAACAAAAAATACATAGCATAAATATGTTGTCTTTTGCTAAGGACAATTTGTGGTAGTTAGACTGCTATTTTGTAAATATTTTTAAATTGTTTTAGGTCAAAACAAGATATTAACCATAATATGACTTTAAAAATAAGTCATTTAAAAATTACAAGGAGTTAAAATTTTAAAAATTACCTTTGGGTATGTCCTAAAGGCTCCAAGATTCACCTTCCCTGCAGATATTGTTCTTGTTGGGTCAATCTACAAGAAAGATATATTTAATATATATGTAAATACTTCATTTGTTTAAATGTTATAAAGTTAGAAATACATATGTATATATAATACTACATGCATGCACACACACAAACACTGATTAAAATAAACCAAATAATAGAAAAAGGAAAAAAATAACCAAATATGATAAAAAAGTTCAATAAAGTGGGTAAGTATAGAAATCTCATAGTGAATTTAGAATTTAGATCTAGTTATTACACTATTTAAGAATGTTATTTGAAGATTTGTTTAGCCCTTTTTCAAGTTTCCTTTTACTAGATGAACAATTTCAATCTTTCTTATGGGTTGCATCTAAAACACTGAGCATAGCAAGAGCTGCTCTAGCAATTCCTGACTTACTCAATTCAGTCAACATTACTGAATACCTATTATGTGCAGGGAACTGAGACACAGGTGCTGTGATCACCCTCATCCTATAGAATAGGACAAGAGATGCAGAGTAACTTGTTCAAAGTCCCAGCTTATAAGAGGTGAAATTCAGATTCAATCCTAGGCATACTGACACCAGATCATTGCTCTTTACTATCGTTGTTCTCAGTATACTTGCTTTAATAAATCTTTGTGAAGAACTTAATTAAGACTGGTTGCAAAAATACTTACTACTACTGCTACGAATGGTTCCTGGAACTGCTGATTGAGCATCTGAGTACTAACGTCTATCCCAGAAAGCCAGCAGCCATAGCCAGGATGGCTATGATACCAGCCAATTGCATTTTCAAGGCGGCCAACCTAACAAAGAAGAGGGCAAAGAAGATTGAGGTTTCTGTTTAATCTTAGAAACACCTGTAATTTGTCTGTTTACATAGCATTATGATAAAGTAATAGCATGCAGAATAGTTCATAGCATATGCTGCTTTCAGGTTAAAAAAATTTTTTTGGCATATGTAATACCTGAAACATAATACCTGAAGCATAAAATTAACAAGAAGTACAGTAAGGTTATTTAGTCTCCCTCCCACCTTGTTTCCCTCAACTATCCTGTTCCTCAGCCCAGATGTTACCACTATAACCAGTTGCTTACATACTTATCTTGCAGATATATTCTTTGCATAAATGTAGATTAATACAAAAACAACAGTATACCACATACAGTGTTCTATACTTTGTTTTTTCACTCAAAATATTGTGGGGTTTGTTCCACGTAAATAAAATATATAGATAACTACTTTTTAATTTTTATTTTTCTTAAAGGCTGGCTTGCAGTTCATTGTATGGATATACCATAATCTATTTAATCAGTTTTATATTCAGGAACATTTAGGTTGTTTCCAAAATTTTGGATTTAAACATACATCTGATACTGAGTGTGAGAATTAAAAAAAAATTTTTATGGAGATATAATTGACATATAACATTGTATTAGTTCAGGTGTACACCATAATGATTCAATATATGTATATACTGCAAAATGATCACTACAAGAAATGTAGTTAACATTCATCACCATACATTAGGTACAACTTTTTTTTCCTTATGTTGCAAACTTTTAAGATCTACTCTTGAGTATAAGAATTTAATTAAAAAAAATCCATGCTAACCTCATATACATCTTACATAAAAATTGTTGGAAATAACTTAAATATAAACTTTAATGTAAAGAGGATAGTTTTAAGTTTAGAAACTCAAGAGAGGCCATGAGACTCTTATTAGAGTTACTAAACTTAAAGAAACAACGTTTTTACCTGTTTGGCGTTTTCTATATATGCAGCCATGTACTCATATGCAGCAGCCTGAGCATTTACTCGGGTTTCAGTGCCCTCTACAGGCAAAGCAAAACTGTCCATAATGATCATGGTTTCACCATCCACCTTTCCCAGCATTAAGCCCATCACTTCTAAGTTGCCTCCTGATCTGGCATGCATCACCATTTTCAATAGAGCCAATGCTGAGATTTTGCAGTACTTAAAGTAATGGTGACTATAAAACAAAAGCACAGTATAATTAACTTTCTTTTATAAAACACAATTTCAAAGACAGTTCTTGTGAAGATACCAAATAAGTATTGAAGGAATTTACAGTGATGGGAGGGGGAGAAAGATTGTAGAATATGGGAAAGAAAAAGGAAGAAGTTGCTGCAGGGGGCTGGAAATGATAAACATGTCAGAGTCCTGCAAAGTATTTCCTTTTAGGGGAATGGAAAAGTATGAAAAGCTTTTTAAATATGCTATTCAAGTAGAAAGGAATTATATGACCAGTTCAGTAGGCTTTTTCTCCATTAATTTTGGAATCACCAAATCTCTGATTCTGACTTTAGTTGGATGGCTGTGCCTAAAGATTCTCAGGTCTAACTTTCTGGCCTTATGGTTAAGAAAGTGGACTCTGACATCCATCTGCCTAGGTTTGAATCTTTGCATTGCCATGCTAGCTGTGGCCTAGAGAACCACTTCATGTCTGTGCCTCAGTTTCCTCATCTTTAAATAGGAATATTTCAGAGTTGTTGTTAGGAGGAAATAAGGTAAGTGAAATAATGTATATAAAGTGTTTAGCTTAGTGCCTAACATGTACTAAAACTTTATAAGTGCTAGCTGTTATTAGTCTTAACCCATCTTTTACAGTACTCTTAAAAATCAGTGTGTTGAAGGGTGTGGTTTCTTTCTGTGTTATCTGCTTCAAAATTGAGAATGTAGCTCTAGTATCTTTAGTTCAGAGTTTGTCATCTGTGGATGTGACTAAACTACTCTTCACTACAATTACATTTTCCCATCTCACGGACACAGCCCAAGAGAGCTAGGATGAATATAATTAATTAGAGTCACAATCGGACAGTAGGGGAAGCAGATAATTTCCAAATATTTAATAGGCTACAGCAACCTAAAATGCATAGCCTGCTCTAGAAGTAAGCAGACAAGCAGTCTTTGATAACTAGTCTTTAATAAAGTGGTCAATGTTTCTGAGAAGCCTTTTTAAGATGTCTGCCCACAGGTTTCAATCCCAACTGAAAAATTTGGAGACCTGGTATTGGGTGTCCAGACATGAATTAAAATCTTGGCTCCTGTTTCCGATTTTATGTCTCCCTCTCTCTCTGCCCCTCCCCCGTTCATGCTCTGTCTCTCTCTGTCCCAAAAATAAATAAAAAACGTTGAAAAAAAAAAATCTTGGCTCCCCCATTTACTGGGAAAAAGAAAAAAAAAGACAGTTACTGTGCTCCTATTTACATACATTGTAGACCATTTTTTAATACATTATCTCAACTAATCTTTATGACATTACCATAAAGGTAGGTCTTAATTCCTTTTTACAGATAAAAAATGAAGACACATTAATTTGCTAGGGCCAATTAACTAACTAGTGACAGTTATGAGGTTTGAACTTCAGTCTATTGTCACTTAAGAGTTCACTGCCTCAGTGTGATCATGAAATAAGTTACTTATATTTGCTTGTTTTCTTATATGCAGAAAAGTAATGAAAATACAGTACTGCAGGGGCACCTAGCTGGCTCAGCTGGAAGACCGTGCCACTCTTGATCATGGGTTTGTGAGTTCAAGCCCCACGTGGGGTGTAGAGATTACTTAAATAAAAAAAATATAGTACTCGGTTATCATGCAGATTAAATAATATATGGAAATTCCTAGCTCAGTGCTCAATCTATATTAAATACTTGATAAACACGGCTGAATCTGAATACTGACAAGAGTTTACCCTTGTAAAAAACTGAGAAAGACGGAAGAATTTTGTTGTTGACACTGTTGTCTTTTCTATCTTTCCATTTGACAGACTGCTCTTTTTACTCTCTCCCTAGCATAATCTGCTTTCAGGAAAGGTAAGTGCTGTGGGTAAACAGTCCTTGACTTGTCACCATTCCCAGGGACACAGGGCTTTTGCTAAGGGGCAAAGAGCTTTAAACTCTATTGATATAATTCCTAGCTTATGTGAACTGATGAAGTAATATTTTGGGAGACTGGGTGGACCCTCGTTTCTGAAACTGTTATGGCAATCAAAAATTGATTATAGATCTCTAAAAGATGGCTCATAGTTACTTTAAAGGCCCTTGGGCTGACTTAGTTTTTGAAGACAGGTGCAGTCTCCAGTCTGAGATCAGCTGGTCCTAACCAGGTGTATTACCGACACAAGGCTTAAGGCAGAGTGCGACATATATATGATAATACAGATACTGAGAATTGACAAACCAAAAAATCGCTTGTCGTTTTTCTCTTACATCCTCTGGAGGCAAATGGGTTAAAGAGAGACAGAAGGGGGAGTCAAAGCAAGCCTCCCTAGAGGGCCTTTGGCTCTACTTGCGGAGACAAAAGGTGGATCAAAATTTCTCGGGCGCATATTCTTCTCCCTGCCCATGAAAACACAAGCTCTCCACCCTCTGCAACTCCCACTCCCTCTGGGTGTCCTAAACTCCCGCCACCCCTTCCCTCCCCTGCGTCTCGCCAGGGACCTCCTCACTCCTTAGTCCAGGGCTTCGCCGCCAGTATTTCCTGCTGCTGTTTCTTGTCGTATTTGTAGATTTCATCGATACTCTGGGCTTCCTGCATGTTGTTGGCCAATTCCCAGGTTTTCTGAGCCATACCACTCCCGGACGCCGCCATTGCGAGGAATCGGAGAAGTTGTCGCCTCCACAACCAAGACGCAACTTTACCTCGCTGGGTTCTCAGGTGTGGGTTTCGGACCCTCCCGAGCACAGGTGCAAACTCGTACTAGTCTCTCGAGGCAGCCATGACACCTAAAACCGGAGGTGAAGTCGGTACAGACCATTCGCGGATGGCGGGAGGGCTTCCGGGGTGCCACGATATAAATAGCGGTTACATAATAGAGACAGAAGAATCTTCTTGTGGCTGAAATGAGAATATATTACCTTAAAAAAATTTTATGTATGAATAGAACAAACACAATGATTGGGCAAGGGAATGGTATAGCCTTCCGTACCGGAAGAAGGGCACGTTAACGTTATGCTAGAAACTGGAACCGGTCCTCTTTGTTCGTACTGCGCAGGCTCGGCCTCCGCCATGTTAAAAATGGGTAGATCCGTGAGATAGGATGGGGGGAAACTGTTTTCATGTGGGTGTAGGCACCTCAAATAAAATGTTTGTTGAAAACCTAAAAAATAAGGATGTCTGTGAAAAACTTGAGATATAAGTAGTTCTGGATGCGGGCTAAGACGAAGTTAAACATGGCATTCTTGTTGCAGATGAATTGCTGCACTTGCGTAAAATCCTAAGGCTTCTTTGGTGGGTTGGCGCTACACTTCTGTAGCAGGGTGTTTTCTGGCATTCCGAAGAGGCTGTGGAGACTCGTGGAAGGCTATGACCGTGTATTCTGACCTGTTTGTAAAAATTAACATCTACAGGAGCTGTTCGTGTTCTGAAATTCTAGTACCCAAGTCTTAATATTAGTTACGGCTTAATAAACCACTCCCTGTCCCTGAGGCCAAATTAATCTCAACAACTTTTCTTCCAATAGTTAATACAATGTTTAATTATTTTACTTATTTTCCTGTTTTAGGTATTTTTCCTTCTTCACCCCCCAACTCCATTCTAGATTTCAAGTTCCAAAGCCTAGGTACCAGGTTTGTGTTCCTCGTTTTATCCCTAATATCTAATACAGATGTTCAGTAATTTGTTTTGCCTGGGGTGAGGGGAGGGAGCGGAAGAATAGGATCACACCTCAATTCTCCAGCTTCATCTTTATCTAATCATCCTGAAATTTAGCATTTGTGGTTAGCATTGCCTAAAATACTCTCCCCCCCTTTATTTATTTTTTTTTTTGTCTGGGGGCCCAAATTAATCTTCAAAAACAGAGCTCAGAGCTCTCTACCATGAAATCTGATGATTCAGGGTTTTCTAAATGTACTGTAGGTGCTTGCATAACTGTTACATTGCATTGTGGTAATGTATTTATTTGGAATTTTTTCTTTTCACTGTACGCTTTAGAGTTCAGGACACTCTATCAGTTGTGTCCACCAATCCTAGTACAGTTTGTGGCAAATAGTTAAAAACATTAAAGACCAAATCCAGACCCCTGCCTGCGGTTTTGACATTAACTTCCATTTGAAGAAATTTTGTTTTTAAAACCCTCTTACAAAGTAATTTAGGAAAAAGGATTCCTAGTTCCACTCTCCTGGGATGCTAGAGATTTCTTTTCTTTTTTTTTTTTTTTTTAATTTTTTTAACGTTTATTTTTGAGACAGAGAGAGACACAGCACGAACAGGGGAGGGTCAGAGAGAGAGGGAGACACAGTATCTGAAACAGGCTCCAGGCTCTGAGCTGTCAGCACAGAGCCCCACGCGGGGCTCGAACTCACGGACTGCGAGATCATGACCTGAGCCTAAGTCGGACACGAAACCAACTAAGCCACCCAGGCGCCCCTAGAGATTTCTTTTCTAATGATGGCACATGGCCACTCAGTATTGCGTGAATTGAATATGTTGAAAATAGTAATGACTAAACGTTCACCAGACCCCTAGAAGAGAAATGTGGAGAGGTATGCCAACACTTTTTTCTCTCACTGCCACCCCTGCTCTTTTTTCTTTTCATGCTGGCTGGGGCTTGGAAGGTTTGGAGGGGCTGGAATCAATTTAGCTTGGGAAGAATTTTCCACGGTTTAACAGCTCCCAGTCAGACCAGGAGAACTAGGTGGCGGAGAACCCAAACATGCTGGCCGGCAAGTCCTGCTGGCGATAGGGAGGCTGTGTGGCCTCCGGTACGATAGGGGGCGCCCCGACTGCGCGACCTTACCCCCGCGGCCGAAGTGGGGCGGGGCCGCGTTTGGCCGTTGGGGAAGGACGGGGGGCGGGCTCGGCTTAAGAGGCGGAGCCGGGGCCGGGCGGTTAGTCGCAGTGTTCCCGTGCCCGGCGGCTGCCGCCACCTCTTTGGCCCGCAAAGAGCCTCTCTAGGGCGCTGTGCGTCTTCCCGGACGCGAGCCCGCTCTCCTGAGTAAGCGTTAGTCAGCCGTGGGTGGAGAGCGGGCCTGGCAGGGTGTGGTCGGGGGATGGGGGAAGTGGTGTCCCTGGGCGGGGGCAGGGGCTCTAGCGGGGGGGCGGTGGAGGTCTCGCGGCGGCCACGCTGGCCGCGGAGCTGGAGTTGCTGCGTTTGGGAGTGCGGGGTTCTTTGCTGGGTGAGGTCTCGCGGCCGCTGGGCTAGGGGCGGGGCCTGAGTTACTGGGTAGAGGTCGGGGTCTCGCGGCTTCAGGGCTGGAGACGGTAGCGGAGGTACGAGATCCTGGTCTCGGTCTCACAGCAGTAGGCTGGGGGCGGTGCTTGGTTCCTGGGGACACGGGTTCCCTGTGGGTGGGGGTCGGGCGCGGTGTCTTGGTTACGCGGTCTGGACTCTGGGGGCCCCTCAACTGCCGCCGCGGTGGGTGCTGTGGAGACCCGGTTGCTTGACGACGCGTTGACGCTTTCTAATGTGGCCGCCACCCACATCTCCCGCGTGTCTTCCCAGCAGCCGGCTCTCCGCTGCTGGGCTAAGCTTCCCGGAGCACCTTTCCTTTACTGGGTACTGGTTGATGGTTAACGTTTATTGAGTGCTTATGTTCTTGGCGCGGTTCTCAGTGTTTTGTTTTCCAAGTAAAATTTATTTAATCACAGCCCTGTGAAGTCGGTCTTGTTATTTTCCTGTTTTCCTCTGCCTGCGTGAGCTTGGATCTCTTCTAATTGCCTTCGTTTTAGGATTGTTATCTGGGCTTTTGATCCAGCTTTCAGTAAATGTTAGCGTTGAGACTTACTTCTTGAGAGAGGTTGACTCTCAAGATCATAGGATTAAGAAGTTCACCGGGAAGCAAACCAGCAGTTTCCAAACACCTCAGAAAATACTAGAACCTAACAGCAACCAATTTGGGTTTGTAAAAAGCCAATTTTATCCTCAGAGAGGTTCTGTTTTATATGAAAGAATGGCATGTCATGTTGACAAGCAAGAATGAATCTCACAGAAATCCTTAAGATGGTGCTTTCTTTTCTGCATGTTTCTTCTCACTAGGAGGACACTGTGTGGTGGTTAAATAGCTGCTGAAGTGCTCCTCAGGTATGAAATTTTAGGTCTCCTTCAGTACGGTTGACCTTCTGAAAGGGAGCAGGTGGTTTTAAATAGGATAAATTGGAACGGGATGGTTTAATACAATTTTTCTCAAATGCAGTTTTCAGATAAATGTGATTTATTTATTACAAACTGTGAGCAGATTGCAGATTATTCTTCTAACATTCTCACTTGCATTCCCATTCTATGTTGAGTGGGAGACAGGTTTTTGAGCAAGTATTCTGGAAATTTTGTATAACCCAAAGACCATCTAACTTATGCTGCGGTCCTTAGTCACCATTAATGATGTAAGTTGCTAAAGGACTTAATAGTGTGCTTATATATTTACTTTATCTGTATCCTAACCCTCAACCTTCCTTTCTCCCACAAGTTACTTGTTAGCAACTTTTAGGGGGATTTGTCAAAATTTGTGTGTGCCCATGGAAGCAAGTTGCTCATGTGGATGTCATCTGCCAGGAGAAAAAGATTAAGCACCTTTCATTTGGTGGGGAAATCTCTGAATGGATGGGAAATGAGAAACATTGTCCTGGTTCACCTCATCCCTCGTCTTTCTTTTAAAACTTTTTCACAGGCTCCTCCCTGTGAAAGGACACACATATGTTTTCAATCTCTGCTCTTTTGTCCTCAGCCCTGTTCTTCTCTAGGGTCTCTTTTTCAAAGCAGCCGTTTTGAAACGGCTTTAATGATCCCATAGCTTTAATGATCATTTTAAGACCTGCCAAGTCCTCCCTGCCCCCATCTTGAACTCTATTCTGAATTCCAGACATACTCAAATTGTTTTCTTCATATTGCTGCTGACTCTCTTATGGGTATCTCCCATCAGTCTGGCCAGATGGAGCCATGTAGCAGGGGGCATTATCTTGTTCAAATTTGAGGGGAGGGTCTGTATCTTACACTTTCCATTCCTCTAGCATCTAGAATAATGTCCTCCTATAGGAGGGAGGTTATTTTCTGTTCCTTATGCTTCCATAGTGGGGAGGAAATTTACATTTCACTCAAGAGGGAAAAGGATGTGAACATTTGCTGCTCTCTTTGTGATTGAAGAAATTGGGAGAAAGAATTGGGTATACTCAGTTCTGGGTCCTCTGTGTTTTTTAGATTCACCAAGGCTTAGCACAATGAGTGCATATTCTAGTCTTATATTTCTATCTATATGATAAGTGTAGAGGGTCTAAGTTTAAGGTTTAAATATGTTGGGGTGCCTGGGTGGCTCAGTTGGTTAAGCATCTGGCTTCAGTTCAGGTCATGATCTCACAGTTTGTGAGTTCGAGCCCCACGTCAGGCTCTCTTCTGTCAGTGCAGAGACAGCAGAAGTAGCTTTCTCTCTCTCTCTCAAAAATAAACATTTAAAAAAATTTTTAAAAAAAGGTTTAGAAATGTTGATTTGGATTATGATAATCAAGTATCAGTTACTGGTGATTTAAAATCTAGTGTACTTTGGAGACTTTCTTTAAAAACATGATTACTGATGTATGTCAAAACTATGAAAATATAATAATAAAACAGCTATGATCTATTGATTTTTTTCAGTGCCAGGTGTGGCCACAAATTTTATATGCATAATTTTGTTTTTTCTTCATAACAGTTCTGGAGTAGATATGTCTACCCTACAGATGAGGAAAGCAGAAGGGAGGATAAAGAACATATTGAGTTGATCAGATAGAGTTAATTGGTGAGGGAATTGGGTTTCAAATCCAGGTCTTTCAGTTAAACTGTTTTCTTAAAAACTGTTTATCATCTACATACTATGTATGTAGCTACTGGGGTGGGGGGAAACAACTTGGTAATATCTTAAAAGTTGTGAGTGATTTTACATTGTAGGGTGAAGGAAGATAAAAATCCCCTTAAGATTTCTTCTTTCAGCTGATTTTTCTTACAAGTTAATCTTTATTTTTATTATTTTTTAAATGTTGATTTATTTATTTTGAGAGAGAGCATGTGTGCTCAAGTGCGGTAGGGGAAGAGAGAGAGGAGGGAGAGAATCCCAAGTCAGTGCAGAGACAGACTTGGGGCTTGATCCCACAAACTGTGAAATCATGAGCTGAAACCAAGAGTCAGATGCTTAAATCGAATGAGCCACCCAGGTACCTGTATAATTTAATTTTTAAATGATCAATAATCTATTTTGTACTTAGGCTGTGCCCATCAACTCAGTCTATGTGATTCACTATAATTCTTGAGTAATTTTGTAGTTGAAATATGTTTATGTAAGTTGTCATGTTGAAGGAGTGAAAAAGAAAAGATGGGCCATGACAGCTGGAAGCTGGGTTGTACTATCTATCACCAAGGCCTTGGTGTTGGCTAGGAACTGGCCTGGCACTACTGCTTAGGCTTAGTGTTCTTCCCTTGAAGAGAAACAATTGCACAGAACATCAACATTTGACAAAGCTGTTCTGTGTGATAGATCAAGAGAAAAAAAAATACCACTCCGTAATCCTGTCCAGATACAGATAAAACATGAATGTTGTCCAAGCCACAAAAGACCAAGCATCCCCTCTCCCAGCTGATAAGTGACTGCTGGCTCTTAACCAGTTACAGCTTTAGATAAGATTTGCTAAGATGTCCAATCATAGAATTACCCTCACTTTCTGACAGGCTTCATTCCTGAGCAAAGCTCTGCTCACAAATCACCTAAGAGTTGCAAATCCTGTTAGTCTCTTCTAACACCTTTATTCTTAGATACTCCAGAGTTCCTCATGGTGGATATCTAGGATGCATCCCTTGATGCAATGAGTAATAATAAACCCAACGAGTTTAACCACAAAAATGTTCCTGGTGGTATTTGGAGGGCATTTGCAGGAGAAAGCTTGCCTTGGCTTTTCAATTTAATTTAAAGATACTATATTTTAATCAGATAGTGGAACAAAATAAATGATTAAACATATGTAATAAATCTGGTGCTTTAGTTATGTCATGTGTTATACACACAACCATTGTTAAAAAATATTACTATGGTTACATAAAGTCAATTCTAGAATTTGTAATGAGTGGTAAAATATTATACTAAAGGGAAATTTATGTACTCAAGAGTGATAATTGTTAATAGTATTATGTGGAGACCTTAGATTACTCAGGTTACCTTTGTGTTTTTTTGGATAATGACATTTCTGCTTAAATTTTGTATAAAATTCTGCTTCAAAGTAAATATTATCCCATCATCTTTTATTTCTATTAGACATAAAATATTTAGGGAAATTAGGGGATTTTAAGAAGTGCTTTTTGTTTTTAATGTTTTTTTTTTTTTTGAGGGAGGGAGGGAGAGAGAGAGAGAGAGAGAGAATATGAGTGGGGGAGGGGAAGAGAGGGAGAGAATCCAAAGCAGGCCCTATGCTGTCAGCAGAGAGCCTGATGTGGAGCTTAAACCCATGAACTATGAGATCATGACCTGAGCTGAAGTCGGATTCTTTTTATTTTTTAATTTTTTAATGTTTATTTTTGAGAGACAGAGACAGCATGAGCGGGGGAGGGGCAGAGAGAGAGAGGGAGACCTAGAACATGAAGCAGGCTCCAGCCTCCGAGCTGTCAGCATAGAGTCTGATGTGGGGCTCAAACTCATGAGCCATGAGATCATGACCTCAGCCGAAGTTGGATGCCCAACCAACTGAGCCACCCGGGTGCCCCTGAAGTTGGATTCATAACCGACTGAGTCACCCAGGCACCCCAGAAGTGATCTTTTCTTAAACATGAAAATTACTGTTTGCTGTTGAGCTGTTTTAAATTTTTACTACAAAAAAACTTTTGTCACAATTAGCAAATTAAAAATGGCTTAACTATGTAAACTTTTGTTGGTTTGGAATGTATTTTGCTAAAACCATATTTTATAATCAGTGTTCTTTTTGGAAGTAAATAATAGAATGAAGTTCACATTATGTACTACTTTCTACTTTATTAATTCCTTTTCTTCCTTCAAAATGATGATGAAGGAACTCACCCCAAAAGAAAGAGCAGGAAGAAATGACAGCCAGGGACTTAACACAGATACAAGCAAGATGTCTGAACCATAATTTAGAATCTCATAATAAGAATACTAGCTGGGGTTGAAAAAAGCATAGAATCCCTTTCTGCGGAGATAAAAGAGGTAAAATCTAGTCAGGATGAAATTTAAAATGCTATAACTGAGATACAATCTCGAATGGATGCCATGACAGCAATGATGGATGAAGCAGAGCAACTAATCAGTGGTACAGAGAACAAACTTATGGAGAATAATGAAGTGGAAAAAAAAAGAGGGAAACTAAGGCAAAAGAGCACAATATAAGAATTAGATAACTCAGTGACTCATTAAAAAGGAATAACATTCGAATCATAGGGGTCCCAGAAGATGAAGAGAGAGAAAAAGGGGTAGAAGGGTTATGTGAGCAAGTCATTGTAGAAAACTTAACTACTATGGGGAAAGACAGATATCAAAATCCAGGAAGCACAGAGAACTCTCATCAGATTCAACAAAAACCGACCATCAACAAGGCATCATGGTCAAATTCACAAAATACTCAAGCAAGGAAAGAATCATGAAAACAGCGAGGGGAAAAAAGTCCTTAACCTACAAGGGAAGACAATTAGGTTCACAGCAGACTTATCCACAGAAACGTGTTAGGCCAGAATGGAGTGGCAGGATATATTCAATGTGCAGAATTGGAAAAACTATACAGCCAAGAATTCTTTATCCAGCAAGGCTGTCATTCAAAATAGAAAAAGATTCCCAAACAAAAACTAAAGGAGTTCGTGACGACTATACCAGCCCTGCAAGAAATTTTAAGGGGGGCTCTCTGAAGGGAGAAAAGTTGAAAAATAACAAAATAGACCAAACGCAACAAAGACTAGAAAGGACCGGAGAACACCACCAGAAACTCCCAACTCTACAGGCAACATAATGGCAATAAATTCACATCTTTCAGTACTCTAAATGTCTGGACTAAGTGCTCCAATCAGAAGATATAGGGTAGCAGATAAGAAAACAAGATTCATGTATATGCTGCTCACAAGAGACCCATTTTAGATTTAAAGACACCTGCAGGGTGAAAGAACAGGGATGGAGAAACATCTATCATGCTGATGGCTGCCAAAAGAAAGCCAGAGTAGCCATACTTCTATCAGACAATCTAGATTTTAAAATAAAGACTAACGAGATGAAGAAGGGCATTATATCATAATTAAGGGGTCTATTCACCAAGAACATCTAACAGTTGTAAATATTTATGCTCTAAATGTAGTAGCACCTAAATATATAAATCAATCACAAACATACAGAAACTCATTGATAATAATACCATAATAGTAGGGGACTTCAATATCCCACTTACAGCAACAGACAGATCATGTAAGTAGAAAATCAACAAGGAAACAATGGCTTTGAATGACACACTGGACAAGATGGACTTAACAGATACATTGAGAACTTTTCATCCTAAAGCAGCAGAATACACATTGTTCTCGAGTGCACATGGAACATCTCAAGAATAGATCACATACTGGGACACAAATCAGCCCTAAGTAAGTACAAAAAGATCAAGATCATACCATGCGTATTTTTAGACCACAATACTATGAAACTCGAAATCAACCACAAGAAAAAAATTGGAAAGACTGAATACTTGGAGACTAAAGAACATCCTACTAAAGAATGAATGGGCTAATCAAGAAGATAAAGAGGAAATTAAAAGGTACATGGCAGCCAATGAAAATGATAACACCACAGCCCAAAATCTCTGGGATCCAGCAAAGGCAGTCATAAGAGGGAAGTATATAGCAATCGAGGCCTTCCTAAAGAAGGAAGAAAGGTCTCAGATACACAACCTAACCTTACACCTTAAAGAGCTGGAAAAAGAACAGCAAATAAAACCCCAAACCAGTAGAAGACAGGAAATAATAAAGATTAGAGCAGAAATCAATGCTATCAAAACCAAAAAGCCCTAGTGGGACAGATCATTGAAACCAGGAGCTCGTTCTTTGAAATAATTAACAAAATTGACAAACCCCTAGCCAGTTTGATCAAAAAGAAAAAGGAAAGAACTCAAATAAATAAAACCATGAATGAAAGGAGAGATCACAACCAACACTGTAGAACTACAAACAATAATAAGAGAATATTATGTGCACTTATACACCAATAAATTGGGCAGTCTGGAGAAATGGACAAATTCCTAGAAACATATAAAGTACCAAAATTGAACCAAGAAGAAATAGACAATTTGAACAGACCTATAACTGGTAAAGAAATCGAATTAGTAATCAAAAATCTCCCAAAAAACAAGAGTCCAGAGCTGGATGGCTTTCCAGGGAAAGATTTAAACATTTAACATTTGAAGAAGAGTTAACACCTATTCTTTTGAATCTGTTCCAAAAAATAGGTATGGAAGGAAAACTTTCAAACTCATGCTACAAGGCCAGCATTACCTTGATTCCAAAACCAGACAAAGACCCCACTAAAAAGGAGAACTACAGACCAACTTCCTTGATGAACATGGATGCAAAAATCGTCAACAAGATACTAGCCAGCTGGATCCAACAATATGTTAAAAGAGTTATTCATCATGACCAAGTGGGATTTATACCTTGGATACAGGGCTGGTTCTGTATTCACAAAACAATCAATATGATACATCACATCAATAAAAGAAAGGATAAGAACCACGTGATCCTCTCAGTAGATGCAGAGAAAGCATTTGACAAAATACAGCATCCTTGCTTGATAAAAAGCCTCAGGAAAGTAGGGATAGAAGGATCATATCTCAAGATCGTAAAAGCCATATATGAAAGACCCACTGCTAATATCATTCGATGGGCAAAAACAGCTTTCCCCCTAAGGTCAGGAACACGACAGGGATGTCCACTCTCACCACTGTTATTCAACATAGTATTGGAAGTCTTAGTCTCAGCAATCAGACAATACAAAGAAAAAAGAGGCATCCAGATCAGCCAGGAGGAGGTCAAACTTTCACTATTCGCAGTTGACATGATACTATATATGGAAAACCCAAAAGATTCCACCAAAAAACTGCTAGAAGTGATCCATGAATTCAAAAAAGTTGCAGGATATAAAATCAACGCACAGAAATTGGTTGTATTCCTATACACCAATAATGATGCAATAGAGAGAAATCAAGGAATGATCTCACTTACAATTGCATCAAAACCCATAAAATATATAGGAATAAATCTAACCGAAGAGGTGAAAAGTTGATACACTGAAAACTATAGAAAGGTTATGAAAGAAATTGAAGAAGACACAAAAAAGTGGAAAAATATTCTATGCTCCTGGATAAGAAGAACAAATATTGTTAAAATGTTGCTACTACCCAAGCAATCTACATATTCACTGCAGTACCTATCAAAATAACACCATCCTTCTTCACAGAGCTAGAACAAACAATCCTAAAATATATGGAACCAGAAAAGATACCGAATAGCCGAATCAATCCTGAAAAAGATCAAAGCTGGAGGCATCACAATCCCAGACTTCAAGCTGTATTACAAAGCTGTAATCAAGACAGTGGGTACTGGCACAAAAACAAACACTTAGATCAATGGAACAGAATAAAGAACCCAGAAATAGACCCCCAGACGTGTGGCCAACTAATCTTTGACAAAGCAGGAAAGAATGTCCAATGGAATAAAGGCAGTCTCTTCAAATGGTGCTGGGAAAACATGCAGAAGAGTGAACCTGGTCCGCTTTCTTATACCATACACAAAAATAAACTTTGAATGAAAGACCTAAACTTAAGACAGGAAGCCATCAAAATCTTCAAGGAGAAAGCAGGCAAAAACCTCTTTGACCTTGGTTGCAGCAACTTCTTACTTGACATGTTTCCGGATGCAAGGGAAACAAGCAAAAATGAACTATTGGGACCTCATCAAAATAAAAAGCTTCTGCACAGTGCAGGAAACAATCAGCAAAACAAAAAGGCAACTGATAGGATGGGAGAAGATATTGGCAAGTGACATGTCAGGTAAAGGGTTAGTATCCAAAATCTATGAAGAACTTCTCAAACTCAACACCCAAAAAAACAAATAATCCAGTGAAGAAATGGGCAAAAGACATAAATAGACACTTCTCCAAAGAAGACATCCAGATGGCCAACTGACACATGAAAAAATGCTCAACATCACTCATCGTCAGGGAAATACAAATCAAAACCACAATGAGATACCACCTCAGGCCTGTCAGAATGGCTAACATTAACAACTCAGGCAACAGCAGGTGTTGGAGAGGATGTGGAGAAAGAGGATCTCTTTTGCATTGTTGGTGGGAATGCAAACTGGTGAGCCACTCTGGAAAATGTATGGAGGTTCCTCAAAAAATTAAAACTAGAACTACCCTATGACCTAGCAATTGCGCTACTAGGTATTTATCCAAGGGATACAGGTATGCTGTTTTGAAGGGGTACATGTGTCCCAATGTTTATAGCAGAGCTGTTGACAATAGCAAAGTATGGAAAGAGCCCAAATGTCTGTTGATGGATGAATGGATAAAGAGGAAGTGGTGTATATATACAATGGAGTATTATGTGGCAATCAAAAAGAATGAAATCTTGCCTTTTGCAACTCTGTGGATCGAACTAGTGGGTATTATGCTAAGTGAAATTGGAGAAAGACAAGTATCATGGCTTCACTCATATGAGGACTTTGATACAAAACATAAACATAAGGGAAGGGAAGCAAAAATAACATAAAAACAAGGAGGGAACACAACTTAAGAGACTCTTGAATACAGAGAACAAACAGGGTTGCTGTAGGGTTGTGGCGGGGGGGATTGGTTAAATGGGTAAGGGGCATTAAGGAAGTCATTTGTTGTGATGAACACTGGGTGTTATACTTAGGGGATGGATCACTGGAATGTATTCCTGAAATCATGATTATACCATATGCTAATGAATTTGGATGTAAATTAAAAAATAAAAAAAAAAGGATGGGTGTTCTTCGTGCTGTTCTTATTTGTAAGTTTTTTCTTAACTTGAAATTACCTGTGAATAGTTTTAAAAAAGCTAAAAAAAGGTGCTTTGACTTCTGGATCAGTGTATGTGTGTGTGAGAGAAATGATGGTGGTTGTGTGTATTCAGAATTTTCTGATATATGTCATTGGTTTTTGGGGTGGGTTTGGGAGAGAAGCAGGCAGACATGTTTTGGTCAAGCTTATTTGAATTACTGAATTTGGTAAGTGAAATTGAATATTAAATGTGGGTTAAGCCTCCATGTTGTTAATTAGCCTAAAAATATTGTGGTATGGCTGTGTTCATTTAAGTTTTTTTTCAGTTTGTTTGTTTAGTATCTTCAAAATGGCTGATAATTTGGATGAATTTATTGAAGAGCGAAAAGCCAAACTGGCCAAAGACAAAGCAGAATTGGAAAGTGATCCACCTTACATGGAAATGAAGGTAAACTTAATTTTCTTACAAGATGTTTCACTAAAATTGTCTCTGAAGATTAGTCTTGTGTAAATGTAAAAAATTCTCTCTTATGAGTGAGAATCTTCTGTTTCATACTTTAGTTTGGGTCCTGTCATTCTGAGTCTGAGAGCCTGACTCTGGACAAGATTGCATTGATTTTGAATGCAGTTTTTCTGTTGTGGTGTTTTGTATCTCAAAGTTTGTTTTCTCTTACTAGGGTTTTACTTGATAATTGCTGTGCTTCATAAAATAAGGAGACTACTTTTAGTACAGGGAACTTTCAGGATATTATAAAAACAAGTTTTCATATTCTACATGAAAAGTATCTTTTAAGTAAATCAGGATCTTAAATTTCTTTTTTTAATTGAGAAGTGAATTTATTATAATAGTTTATTTTGATATCTTTGCTTTTCAAATTAGAAATTTTTTTGAGTGTTCTTGAAAACAGTACTTGAAAAAGCTTTAAAAGTTTTCCTAGTTAAATAATGGTTGATCCACTCAGTAAATACTGAGACTGTGCTAGATACTATTTTAAACTCTTCCATAGCACTCATCTGGACAGATGTGCCACCTTCTTTTGTGAGTTCAGTGTACTAATAAGATACAGGATATAGATTAATCTATCATATAGTGCACTGAAATCATAGTAACCATATATATTGGTATGCCCAAGACAGTCCTGGGTTACCTGTTACCCTGTGTCTCATCTGGTTTAGCATTTATCTTGGGCAAAGGTATGGGCATCTGGTTGAGATGATAAATAACATTGACACTTTAATTATCAGGGAATGTTACTTACATAGCTAACATTTATTGTATGCTATGTGTGGAAGAGGCTTAGTTTTATTGTATTTTATTCTCTTCATTTTAAAAATTCTAGTATAATTAAAATACAGTTTTATATTAGTTTCTGGTGTACAATATAGTGATTTAACAGTTCTGTACATCACTCTGTGCTCATCACTCTAGGTGTACTCTTAATGTTCTTCACCCCCACCCATTTCCCTTGTGGCAACCACCAGTTCTCTATATTTAAGAACCTGTTTTTTTGTTTCTCTTCTTTATTTGTTTTGTTTCTTAAATTCCACATGAGTGAAATCCTATAGTATTTGTCTTTCTTTGACTTATTTCACTTGGTATAATACCCTCTAGATTCATCTATGTTGTTGCAAATGGTGACAGTTCATTCTTTTTTATGGCTGATACATACACCATTTATACGCCATTGTGTGTATATGTGTATGTATATTTGTATGTGTGTATATATCTTTATCTGTTCATCTATGGATAGATGCTTGGGTTGCTTCCATATCTTGCTATTGTAAATAATGCTGCAATAAGTACAGGGGTGCATATATCCTTTTGAATTAATGTTTTCATTTTCTTTGGGTAAATACCCAGTAGTGGAAATATAGGAACCTCCATGCTGTTTTCCATAGTGGCTGTACCAGTTTGCATTTCCACCAACAGAACATGAGGGTTCCCTTTTCTCCAGTCTCACCAACGCTTATTTCTTCTATTTTTGATTGTAGCCATTCTGATAGGTGCAAGGTGTTATCTCACCGTGGTTTTGATTTGCATTTCCCTGATGATTAGTGATACTGAGCATCTTTTTGTGTGTCTGTTGGCCATCTGTATGTCTTTGGAAAAATGTGTATCTAGTCCTTTACCCATTTTTAAATTGAATTTTTTTTTCTTTTTTGGTGGTGTGGTAGAAGTTCTTTTTATATTTTGGATATTAACCTCTTCTAGGATGTATCATTTGCAATTACCTTCTCCCATTTGGTGGGTGGTCTTTTTGTTTCATTGATGGTTTCCTTTACTGTGCAGAAGCTCATTATTTTGGTGTTGTTTCATTAGTTAAATTTTGCTTTTGTTTCCCTTGCTAAAGGACACATATCTAGAAAAATGATGCTAATGCCAGTGTCAGTGAGCTTATTGCCTGTGTTTTCTTCTAGGGGTTTTATGGTTTCAGGTCTCACATGTAGGTCTTAATCCATTTTGAGTTTATTTTTATGTGTGGTATAAGAAGACCATCCAGTTTCATTCTTCTACAGGTTACGGACCGGTTTTCCTAACACCATCTGTTGAAGAGTTTGTCTTTTTCCCATTGTGTATTCTTGTCGCTACTGTTGCAGATTAATTGACTGTATATGCGTGAGTTTATTTCTGGGCTCTATTCTGTTCTGTTGATCTGTGTGTTTATTTTTGTACCACTACCATACTGTTTTGATGCTACAGCTTTGTAGTATATGTTGAAATCTGGGATTGTGGTATTTCTAGTTTTCTTCTTTTTGAAGATTACTTTGGCTGCTTTGGGTCTTTTGTGGTTCCATGCAAATTTTAGGATTATTTGTTCTATTTCTGTGAAAAATACTGTTGCTGTTTTGATAGAAATTGCATTAAATCTGTAGATTGCTTTGGGTTGTATGGACATTTTAACAATATTCTTCCAATCAGTGAGCGTGGAATATTTTCCCATTTTTTTTTTGTTGTCCTTAATTTCTTTCATCAGTATTTTATAGTTTTTAGAGTACAGGTCTTCCACCTCCTTGGTTAAGTTTATTCCTGGGTATTTTGTTATTTTTGGTGTCGTTTTTGTGAAGGGGACTGTTTTCTTGATTTTTGCTTCATTATTAGTGTATAGGAATGCAACATATTTCTGTATATTGGGTTTTTTTTTTTTTTTAATCCTGCAAGAATCCTTACAGAATTCATTTATCAGTTTTAGTAGTTTTTTGGTGGAGTCTTTAGGGTTTTCTATATAGAGTATCATGTCATCTGCAAATAGTTTTACTTCCTTACCAATTTGGATGCTTTTGATTTCTTTTACTTATCTGATTGCTGTGGCTAGGACTTCCAGTATTATGTTGAATAAAAGTGGTGAGAATGGACATCCATGTTTTGGTCTTGATATTAGGGGAAAAGCTCTCAAATTTTTCCTGTTAATGACTTTAGCTATGGGTTTTTCACATATGGCCTTCGTTATGTTGAGGTATGTTCCCTCTAAACCTACTTTGGTGAGAGTTTTTAGCATGAATGGATGTTATACTTTGTCAAATGCTTTTTCTGCATGTATTGAAATAATAATGGTTTTAACCTTTCTGTTGTTGATTATTGTGTTGATTGGTGAATGTTGAACCACCCTTGCATCCCAGGAATAAAGCTCACGTGATCTTGGTGAATGATTTTTTTTTTAGTGTATTGTTGGATTTCGTATGTTAATATTTTGTTAAGGTTATTTGTATCTATGTTCATCAGAGATAGGGGCTGGTAGTTCCTTTTTTTTTTTTTTTTTTTGGTATGGCCTTTGTCTGACTTTGACATCAGGGTAATACTGTCCTCACAGAATGAATTTGGAAGCTTTTCTCCCTCTTCTATTTTTTAGAGTAGTTTAAGAAGAGTAGGTATTAACTCTTCTTTAAAATGGTAGAATTCACCTGTGAAGCTGTCTGGTCCTGGACTTTTGTTTAGTGGCAGTTTTTTGATTACTGATTCAATTTCATTGATCTGTGTAGATTTTCTCTGTCTTCCTGATTCAGATTGAGAACACTATATGTTTCTGGGAATTTATCCATTTCTTCTAGGTTGTCCAATTTGTAGGCATATAACTTTTCATATTTTCTTATAATCTTCTGTATTTCTGTGGTGTTATCTATTTCATTTCTGATTTTGTTTATTTGAGCCCCCCCCCCCTTTTTTTTTTTTTTTTTTGGTGAGTCTGGCTAAAGGTTTACCATGTTTTGTTGATTTTTACGAAGAGCCACCAGTTCCTGGTCTCACTGATCTGTTCTGTTGTTTGTTTTGTTTGTTGGTGTGGTTTTTTTTAGTTTCTATTTTGTTTATTTCTGCTCTGATCTTTATTATTTCCTTCTTCTGCTGGTTTGGGTTTTGTTTGTTCTTTTTCTGTCTCCTTTAGATACAAGGTTAAGTTGTTCTTTTGAGATTGTTCTTGCTTCTTGAGGTAGCTGTGTATTGCTTAAAATCCTTTCTTTTTAGAATAGCTTTTGCTGCATTCCAAAGATTTTGGTCCATTGTGTTTTCATTTTCATTTGTCTCCGTGTACTTTTTGATTTTGTCATTGATTTCTTGGGTGACCCATTCATTGTTTAGTAGCACGTTATTTAACCTCCATGTATTTGTGTTCTTTCCAGATTTTTTTCTTGTGGTTGATTTCTAGTTTCAAATCAAAGATGGAAAAGATGGATGATATGACCTCAGTCTTTTTGAATTTGTTGTCTTATTTTGTTGCCTAATATGTGATCTATTCTGGAGAATGTTCGCTGTGCACTTGAAATGAATGTGTATTCTGCTATTTTAGGATGGAACGTTCTGAATATATCTGTTGATCCATCTGTTTAAATGTACCTATGAAGCCACTGTTTTCTTGTTGATTTTCTGTCTGGGTGATCTACCTATTGTTGTAAGTTCATGTTAAAGTCCCCTACTATTAGTAGTATTACTGTCAATACTACTAATAATACTATAATTTTGTTAATAACTGCTTTATGTATTTGGGTCCTCCTATGGTGGGTACAGAAATATTTACAATTGTTATACCTTCTGTTGAATTATTCCCTTTATGATTATGTAGTGTCCTTCTTTGTCTCTTGTTACAGTCTTTGTTTTTCTTTTTTTTTTTTTTTTTTAAATTTTTTTTTTCAACGTTTTTATTTATTTTTGGGACAGAGAGAGACAGAGCATGAACGGGGGAGGGGCAGAGAGAGAGGGAGACACAGAATCGAAAACAGGCTCCAGGCTCCGAGCCATCAGCCCAGAGCCTGACGCGGGGCTCGAACTCACGGACCGCGAGATCGTGACCTGGCTGAAGTCGGACGCTTAACCGACTGCGCCACCCAGGTGCCCCTTCTTTTTTTTTTTTTTTTTCAACATTTATTTATTTTTGGGACAGAGAGAGACAGAGCATGAATGGGGGAGGGGCAGAGAGAGAGGGAGACACAGAATTGGAAACAGGCTCCAGGCTCTGAGCCCTCAGCCCAGAGCCCGACGCGGGGCTCGAACTCATGGACCGCGAGATGGTGACCTGGCTGAAGTCGGACGCTTAACCCACTGCGCTACCCAGGCACCCCCAGTCTTTGTTTTTCAAAGACTGTTTTGTCCCATATAAGTATCATTACTCCATCTTTCTTTTTCACTTCTATTTGCATGATAAATGTTGTTCAGTCCCTTCACTTTCAATCTGCATGGGTCTTTAGGTCTGAAATGAGTCTCTTGTAGGCAGCATATGTTGTGTGCTTTTTTATCCATTTGGTCACCTGTGTCTTTTGAATTAGAATGTTTAGTACATTTACATTCAAAGTAATTATTGATAGGTATGTACTTGTTGCCATTTTGTTACTTGTGTTGTGGTTATTTTTATAGTTCTTTGTTCCTTTTCTTGCTCTCTTTTGTGATTTGACAGCTGTTTTCTTGTGATATGTTTGGATTCCTTTCTCTTTATTTCCTGTGTATCTATTACTGGTTTTGATGTGTGATTACCATTAGGTGTATATATATCTTGCATATATAGCAGTCTATATGAAGTTAATGGTCACTTAAGTTTGGACCCATTATAAAAGCACTGAATTTTTACTTCCCCCTCCCCCATGTTTTAGGTATATGGTGTCATACTTTATATCCTTCTGTTTTGTGAATTCCATGACTGAGTTTTATGGATATATTTGATTTTACTGCTTTTGTATTTTAACCTCCATATTGGTTTTATAAGGATTTATTCTGTCTTACTATGTTTATGTACCTGTGAAATGTTTTCCTTTCCTACTTTCCTTTTTAATTTTTTTAAGTTTATTTATTTATTTTGAGAAAGAGAGTGTGCCTGTGCCAGTGGGAGAGGGGCAGAGAGAGAGAATCCCAAGCCCCATGAGGGGCTCAATCTCATAAACCTGGAGCTCATGACCTGAGCCGAGATCAAGGGTTGGATGCTTAACTGACTGAGCCACCCAGGCACCCCTTAAATTTTTCTTTGAATGTTTATTTATTTATATATTTTATTTATTTATTTCTAATGTTTGTTTAGTTTTGAGAGTACAAGCCTGGGAGGGGCAGATGGAGAGGGACAGAGGGTCTGAAGCAGGCTCTAAATGAACTGTGTGATCATGACCTGAGCAGATGTCAGAGGCTTAACTGACTGAACCACCCATGCACCCCTTTTAAATTTTAATTTGAGCACATGCAAGTGTGGGGAGGGACCGAGGGGAAGAGAGAGAATCTCAAGCAGGGTACATGCTTAGCATGGACCCTGAAGTTGGGCTTGATACCACAACTCTGGGATCATGACCTGAACCCAAATCAAGAGTCAGACACTCAACCGACACATTCACCCAGGTGCTCCCCTTTCTTACTTTTCCTGCTGTGGTCTTTCCTTTCCACTTTAACTTTTCTTATCAGGCTGGTTCAGTGGTAGTGAATTCCTTTAAATTTTGCTTGTCTGGAAAACTCTTTATCTTTCCTTCCATTCTGAATGATAGCCTTGCTGGATAGAGTATTCTTAGTTGCAGGTTTTTTTCCTTTCAGGAATGAAGCTTGGTCTTAAGAAGTTAAATTTATGATTCACATGAATCTGTGAGATAAATACTGTTGTTATGGTCATTTTCTAAAAGTAAGCTAAGGCATAAGTAATGAGACTAAGGTTATAGAGTTGGTAGAACTTTGATTCCTGACATCCTGACTGTAGGCCTGTTCTCGTAACCATACTAGTTTGCCTTCTTTCCATAAGAGCTGCTGTGGTCAAGGAGTTGTGTCAAGGACTTTACATGTTATTATCTCACTTAATCATAATACCCCTATTAAGTAGGTGGAATATTTTTGTTTTACAAAATAAATGTCAAGAAGTTGAAACCCAAAGGGGTTAAGTAATTCGTCCAGCTATACATAGTGATAGATTCAGAATTGCCATCGCCATATGTCCAGCTCCAAAGTCTATGGTTTTAACCACTGTCCACTTAGGACTACGTTACAGTGTTTGAAAATGGTTATTATATAGCTTTAAATACAGCATTATTATAATTTTTAATATTAAATAGTACATAAATCATGATCTTTAAGTCTTAGTTCAAATATCATGCTCATTGAGGTCTTTTAGTTCCTCCTGCATCATTATGGCTCTTCATACCATGCTCTTTTTATTTTTCCTTAACCTTTACCAGTTACTCTTTGTATATTACATAGTCTAATGATTTATTATGTCTGTTGTTTGTCCCCTGAATAGTTTGAGCTCCATGATGGCTGAGATTCTCCTATGTTTTTTTCATTCATGTTTCCAGTACCTGGGACACTATGTAGCAGGAACTCAGTAACTATTAGTTGATAAATGAATTCTAAGATTTAATTAAAATTTATCACGGTGTTAATACTTTTGGTTAATTCCTCAAATCTCACACTTAAATTTGTTCATGATGTATTGTATAGTTTTTCAAGTCATTTAATTAGAGTGTTGGGATACATTGTGTATTTTGTGGATTTTCCCATACTTTTGTAAATATTGTGTCTCTTTCAGGGAAAGACATCAGAGAAGCTTTCTGAAAACAGTAAAATATTAATTTCCATGGCCAAAGAAAACATACCACCAAATAGTCAACAGACCAGGAGTTCCTTAGGTACGTCATTAGGTGTACTAAATTGATTTTAAAGTATTATTAGCATGCTGTTGTGAAAGAGCTTTGTCTTGTCAGAAAAAAAGATTTCTTTAGAATCCCAGTAACTGTTTCCTTTCTGGAACCTTACATATGACTGTACTGTCTACAAATGAAATATAATACATCCTGAGAACCATCTGCCCATTTTAAATTATATTCCCTTATAATTTACAAAATCATAGCAGTAAATATATATATAACATAACTAAAAATTAATTGAAAAACTTGAATGGAATTTGTGTCTGTGTGAGAGGGAAATGTGTTAATTGAATAAAAATGGTGGGCTTTTATTTAAAAAATCAAAGGGATGCTTAGAGGATACAAAATGTAATTTGGTGAATGACCATTTTAATTATTGGTTACCCTATTACAATTGGGCAGAAGTTAATATGTTGCAACTATACTAAGTCTTTGATTATGGTTTGTTATGAAAATATTTAGAAATTTTTTATTGAAGTATAAATGACATAGTGTTCTATTAATTTCAGGTATGCAATATATTGATTCAACAATTTTGTACATTACTCACCATGATAAGTATAGTCACCATATGACATTATTGTAGTATTACTGACTATTCCCCATACTGTATTTTTCATCTTTGTGACTTACTTTTGACTGGAAATTTGGATTTTTATCTATTTTACCCACCACCCTCATCCATCTCACCTCTGGCAACCACCAGTTTATTTGCTGTGTTTAAGAGTCTTTTTTTCTTCTGTTTGTTTGTTTTGTTTTTTAGATTCACATGTAAGTGAAATCATATGGTATTTTTCTCTGACTTATTTCACTTAGCACAATACTCTCTAGGTCCATCCATGTTGCAAATGGCAAGATCTTATTTATTTATTTGTTTTTAAATTTTTTTTAACGTTTATATATTTTTGAGAGAGAGAGAGACAGAGTGTGAGTGGGGGAGGGGCAGAAAGGGAGGGAGAAATAGAATCTGAAGCAGGCTCCAGTTCTGAGCTGTCAGCACAGAGCCCGACGTGGGGCTTGAACCCACAAACTGTGAGATTGTGACCTGAGCTAAAGTCTGGAGCTTAACCCTCTGAGCCACCCAGGTGCCCCACAAGATCTTATTTTTTTTGACTGAATAATATTCCATTCCATATATATATAACCGTATCTTCTTTATACATTGATGGACACTGGGTTGCTTCTGTATCTTGTTATTGTAAATAATACTGAAATAAGTTCAGGGGTGATATATCTTTTCAAATTGGTGTTTTTGTTTTGTTTGTTAAATAACCAGTGATGAAATTACTGGATCATATGTTATATTTAGTTTTAATTTTGGGGGTAATCTCCATACTGATTTATACAGTGGTTACACCAATTTACATTCCCACAAACAGTTCATGAGCGTTCCTTTTTCTCCACATGCTCACCAACACTTGTTGTTTATTGTGTTTATTTTGATTGTAGTTATTCTGACAGGTGTAAGGTTTTGATTTGCATTTCCCTGTGTATTAGTGATGTTGAGCATCTTTTCATCTGTTAGTCACCTTTATGTCTTCTTTTGAAAAATGTTCATGTCTTCTCATTTTTTAACCAGATTATTTGTTCTTTTGGTGTTGTGTAAGGTCTTTATATATTTCAGAAAGTAAGTCTCTTACTGGGTGAATCATTTATAAATGTCTTCTATTCAGTGGGTTGTCTTGTGTTTTTGATGGTTTCCTTTGCTGTGCGAAAGGTTTTTATTTTAGGGTATTCCCAGTATTTTAGTTTTGCTCTTGTTTTTTTGCCTCAGGAAGCATATATAGAAAAATGATGATAAGACCAGTGTCAGAGAGATTGTTGCCTATGTTTTCTTCTGGGACTTTTATGGTTTTAGGTCTCACCTTTAGGTCTTAATCCATTTTGAGTTTATTTTTGTGTATAGTGTAAGAAAGTCATCCACTTTCATTCTTTTGCATTTAGCTCTCCTATATTCCCAACACTATTTATTGAAGAGATTATCTGTTCCCTATTGTATATTTTTGACTCTTTTGTCATATATCTATATACATATTTTTAAGTATGTATGTACTCAGCATGGAGCCCAGTGTGGGGCTTGAACTCATGACCTTGAGATCAAGACCTGAGCTGAGACCAAGAGTTGGACACTCAACTGACTGAGCAACCCAGGCACCTCTCTTTTGTCATAAATTGACCATTTAAGTGTGGGCTTCCTTCTGGATGCTCTATTCTTTTGCATTTATCTATGTGTCTATTTTTGTACCAGTACCTTACAGCTTTGTAGTATATCTTGAAATCTGGGATTGTGATACCTGCAGCTTTGTTTATCTTTCTCAAGTTTGCTTTGACTCTTCAGGATCATTTATTTTATTTTAAATACAAATGAGTTTATTTTTTCTGTTTCACTGTTTGTTTAAGTTCTACTTAATTAACATACAGTGCAATATTCATTTCAGGAATAGAATTCAGTACAACACCCAGTGCTCATCATAACAAGTGTCCTCCTGATAACCATCACCCATCTGGTCCATCCCTCACCCACCTCCCTCCATCAACCCTCAGTTTGTTCTCTATCTTTAAGAGTCTCCTGGGTGACTCAGTTTATTAACTGTCTGACTCTTGATTTCGGCTCACACCATGGTGTCACGTTTAGTGGGTTTGAGCCCCATGTGGGGTTCTGCACTGACAGTGTGGAGCCTGCTTGGGATTCTCTTTCTTTCTGCCTGCCATGCCTCCCCCCCTCCCCACCCCCCAAATAAATAGACTTAAAAAAAAATTTAAGAAAGAGTCTCTTACGGTTTGTTTCCCTCCCTCCCTCCTTCTCTCTTTCTCTCTCTACCCCCCATATATTCATCTGTTTTGTTTCTTAAATTCCATATGAGTGAATTCATATGGTATTTGTCTTTCTCTGACTGACTTAGTTTGCTTATCTTAATATACTCCAGCTCCATCCATCTTGTTACAAATGGCAAGATTTCATTCTTTTTGATGGCTGAGCAATATTCCATTGTGTGTGTCTGTGTGTGTGTGTGTGTCTGTGTATACATACATCACAACTTCTTCATCTATTTAGCAGTTGATGGACCCTTGGGCTCTTTCCATTGTTTGGCTATTGTTGGTAATACTGCTATAAACATCGGAGTGCATGTACCGCTTTGAATCAATATTTTTGTATCCTGTGGGTAAATACCTAGTAGTACACTTGCTGGATTGCAAGGTAGTTCTATTTTTAACCTTATGAGGAACCTCCATACTGTTCTCCAGAGTAGCTGCATCAGTTTGCATTCCCACCAACAGTGCAAGAGGGTTCCCCTTTCTTCACATCCTTGCCAACACCTGTTGTGTCTTGTGTTTGTTTTTTTTCTTTTTAAATGTTTATTTAGTTTAGAGAGTGAGCGAGCAAGCAGGGGAGGTGCAGAGAGAGAGAGACAGAGGATCTCAGGCAAGCTCCTCGATGTCAACACAGAGCCCCACGTGGGGCCTGAACGCATGAACTGACATCATGACCTGAGTGCCAAAATCAAGAATTGGTCACTTAACTGACTGAGCCACCCAGGTACCCCTTGTGTTGTTAATTTTAGCCATTCTGACAGGTATGAGATGGTATTTTATCATGGTTTTGATTTGTATTTCATGTTCAAGGTCTTTCTAAATTTAAGTACTGTATTATATTTTGGTTAAACTTGTTTATCTCCAAGGACCTCAGTTTCCTTATCTTTAATATAAAAATGTTGGGTTGTCTTCTCACCCTAAAGTTTTATGAAGTGAAATTTTGATTATTGCAAAAAATAATTTTTTAAGCTTAATAGTAGATTTTCTTATACAGTAAGGTTAGACAGAATCACTGTGGCATTCTGGGTTACAACTTCCTTTGGATTGTACCTGTCCTGTCTTTGTGACCTGGCACAGGTTATTTAAGCTCTCTCTTGCCTTATCTTAGTAATTGGCATCTATTTTAAAAAGTTATTGTGGCAGGAAAAGCTGACTGGCACATAAGTGGTGCATGATAAACATTTACTTTGTGATCTCCTATTTTTTTAAGTGTAGGTTTTGAGAATTATATTAAGAATTGAAGAGTTATTTTTTATTACATGCACAAATGATTGAGAGTTTGGAGCACCTGGGTGGCTCAGTCGGTTGAGTGTCGGACTTCAGCTCAGGTCATGATCTCACAGTTTGTGGGTTTGAGCCCCGCATCAGGCTCTGTGGTGACCGCTTGCTCAGAGCCTGGAGCCTGCTACAGATTCTGTGTCTTCTTCTCTCTGTGCCCCTCCCCTGCTCACGCTTTGTCTCACTCTGTTTCTCAAAAATAAATGTAAAAATAAAAATAAAAAAATAAAAAAACAAATGATTGAGACTTTAAAGTCTAATTTCAAGGGGCACCTGGGTGGTTCAATTGGTTAAGCATTCGGCTCTTGCTTTTGGCTCAGGTCATGATCTCGAGGCTCATGAGATCGAGCCCCTTGGTGGGCTTGGGTTCAGGCTCGGGCTTGGGCTCGAACTAGGCCTTGGTGCTGACAGCACGGAGCCTGCTTGGGATGCTCTCTCACCCTCTCTGCCCCTCTCTAGCTGACGTTCTCTCTCAAACTTAAAATAGGAAAATAAAAAGGTCTAGTTTCAAGACCATAACTTCTGCCTGTTTCTTAATTGATATTCCTTAGGCCTGTGTCCTATGCCTTCTTTTCATTTCATATACTCTCTGACTGACCTCATCCACTCAAAGATTTTACATGCTATCAGTCTGTACATAACTGATAAGTCTGTATTCCAATCCTGATTTTTTTTTTCAACTTTTTTTATTTATTTTGGGGACAGAGAGAGAGCATGAACAGGGGAGGGGCAGAGAGAGAGGGAGACACAGAATCGGAAACAGGCTCCAGGCTCTGAGCCATCAGCCCAGAGCCTGACGCGGGGCTCGAACTCACGGACCCCGAGATGGTGACCTGGCTGAAGTCGGACGCTTAACCGACTGCGCCACCCAGGCGCCCCAATCCTGATTTTTTAAAATTGAACTCCAGACCCATATATCTAATTTCCTATTGGATATCTGTACTTGGATGTCATGGCCTCACAAGTAACATGTGCAAAATTACCTTGATTCTTCTCAAACTTTCTGGTACTCCAGTGAGATAGCTGGCTACCTCGTCATCCTTGACTTCTGTGTTCCCTTTGCCTCCCACAGCAAGTAATTACACAAGTCTGGTTGATTCTACTACCTAAATTTAAAAATAAATTTACCTTTCTCTAATCCCATAAACATTGTTTTATGTGGGCTTACATTGTCTCTCATCAGATTTTTTTCTAGGGTTCTTTTTGGCTTCTGGTCTAACCTCCCTAACCCCCCAACTAAGTCTCTGCACTGCCCTTTAATGTCCTTTCAAAAAACATCTAGAATCATGTTAGTCTTTGCTTCAAACCCTTAATGTATTCTTGTTTCCTGTATAATTTTATCCTTTTATTCTTTTTCCCAGATTGTGTGGCTCTTCATGCTTTGTGTTTCTGTCACATTGGTTTTCCCCATAAAGTGTAATTTTGAACTTATTCAGCTCTCTTGTATTGCAGTGGTATGCCAGCTTGCCTGCCATTGTATATTTGCCACTTAGCACAGTGCCTGGCACTTCAGTGTTTAAGGAAAATATTTTTAAAAAATGTTTATTTAGGGGCGCCTGGGTGGCGCAGTCGGTTAAGCGTCCGACTTCAGCCAGGTCACGATCTCACGGTCCGTGAGTTCGAGCCCCGCGTCAGGCTCTGGGCTGATGGCTCAGAGCCTGGAGCCTGTTTCCGATTCTGTGTCTCCCTCTCTCTCTGCCCCTCCCCCGTTCATGCTCTGTCTCTCTCTGTCCCAAAAATAAATAAACGTTGAAAAAAAAAATTAAAAAAAAATGTTTATTTATTTTGAGAGAGAGAGAACGTGTGCAGACATGATCTGGGGAGGGGCAGAGAGAGAGAGAGAGAAGGGGGGAGAGAGAGAATCCCAAGCAGGCTCTGTGCTGTCAGTGCCTAGGCTAAGCCTGAGTCCAGTGCGGGGCTTGATCTCATGAACCATGAGATCGTGACCTGAGACTAAACCAAGAGTGGAAGCTTAATCAACTGAGCCACCTAGGCACCCCTTAAGATATTTTGAATAAATGAAGGTCCCCATTGCAAAAATAAACTATTCTGTTGGGTATGTAGAATTGAATTTTCATGGAATGTTTCTTTTGTTGCCAACTGAAACAATTATTATTTATTTATTTAAAAATTTTTTTTTAATGTTTATTTCTGAGACAGACAGAGCATGAGTGGGGGAGGGGCAGAGAGAGAGGGAGACACAGAATCAGAAGCAGGCTCCAGGCTCTGAGCTGTCAGCACAGAGCCCGACACGGGGCTCGAACTCACAAACCATGAGATCATGACCTGAGCTGCAGTCGGTCGCTCAACTGACTGAGCCACCCATGCGCCCCTGAAACAATTATTTTGATGCACATTGAATCTTATTAAAGAATAATATATAATTTGACTAATTTTATAGCTTATCAGCATTCAGTTACTGACTTCTTGCTTGAATAATTTTGGTCTTAAAAATTAGACCAAATGTACGTGAAAAGATGTTCAACATCACTAGTCGTTAGGGAAATGCAAATTAAGACTACAAAGAGATCATGTCATGCTTGTTACATTGGCCGTCATCAAAAAGACAGAAATAAAAGGGGGCACATGGGTGGCTCAGTTGGTTAAGTGTCTGAATCTTGATTTTGGCTCAGGTCGTGATCTCATGGTTTGTAGGATCGAGCCCTGTGGTGGGCTCTATGCTTGGGATTTTTTTCTCTCCCTCTCTCTCTGCCCCTTCCCTGCATGCATGCACTCTCTCTTTCTCAAAATAAAGAAATAAACTTAAGAAAATGATTTAAAAAAAAAAAGACTGAGTTAACAAATGCTGGCATGGAACCCTTGCACACTGTTGGTGGGTTGAAGACATTATGGTCAGTGAAGTAAGTCAGAGAAAGAAAAGATAATGTATGATCTCACATGTGGAATCTAAACAGAAAACAAAACCAAACTCAGAAAAAAAGATCAGACATGTGGTTTCCAGAGGTGAAGAAGGGTGGAGGTAGGATAGATTGTTGGAAGGTGGTCAAAAGGTACTTATAATGGTCAAAAGGTACTTATAATGTATATAAGTACTAGGGAAATAATGTACAACATGATGATTTTAGCTAATATTGCTCTGTAATCTATAGGAAATATGTTGAACGTAAGTCCTAACAGTTCTCATCAAAAGGAATAAGCTTTTCTTTTTTTCTTGCCTTTTCATTTTATCTATACACGCAGATGGATGTTAGCAGAACCTATTGTGGTATTTATTCTATAATATATATAAATCAAATAATCAAGCTATATGCCTTAAACTTACACAGTGATATATGTCAATTATTTTTCAATAAAACTGGAAAGAACACCAAATACATAGTTTTTCACAGTGGGAAAATGGAAAATAATTTGGCAATGGAGAGTTTTCTCACATGGTCTCAGATAGGACTTATAACACAAACTGGTCTAAAAAAGGTCATATTTAGAAATTACATATTCAGTGAAATATATTTGACACCATACTTTGAATAAGTAATTAAGCATAGTAGTTATCAGTAATATACTGGCAATATTCGTTCTAGCCAGTGAAAATCTGATAGCTCATAGTACAGCTATCATAAGCATTTTCTGATTTTTTGTAAATTCATTTGTGTTAGTGGTAATATTTATGGGTAATGCTTATCCATGTGGCTCATTCTTGCATTCTCATTGTATATCTCTCACAAAAGTATTTGAGAGGCATTACAGTGACTTCTAACACCAGCTACCCAGAGTTGGACCAAACTTCACAGATTAAGGGCACAGCCCTCCACAAGACTTCTCTTATTTTAGACATCAGCTGCTAGTATTGGGGTCCTCAAGCCATCCTCTATTCTGGCTATAAATATGGGGTTTCCATTACACTGTCAAATGTGATAAATCACTAAAATGACTTACAGAACTCAGGAAAGTGCTATACTTAATGATTACAGTTGTATTGTAGCATAATGCTACAAATCAGAACCAGCCAAAGGGGGCAATGTGTAGCATGTGGTCTGGGAGGGTCCAAATGTAGCTTTTACCAGTCTCAGGGATTGTATCACCCCCCTGGCACATCACTACTGTTGTGCCACTCTCACCTGAGTTTCAGTGTCCGGAGTTTTTATTGATACTGCATTGCCTATGTGGCTCAGACTCCATACTCCCAACTTTCCCCAGAGATCTGGCTGATGTCAGATGGCTTAGAGGTCTAACCCTCTTAATCACATCTTTCTGGTGTGGTCTTTCTGGTGTGACCAGCTCCCATCTATGTCATCTCTTCAGCTAAACTATAGAGGAGCTCACCGTGAGTTAGCATATTAGTATAAACTATTGGATATGGGTTGCAGAACCTACCATGAATAACAAAAACACTCCCATCACTTGGAATATTCCAAGGATTTAGAAGTTATTTCCCAGGAACCAGAAATAAAGGCTAGCAAAATTCTTTATTCTATGTAGCATGTACATGGCTTACTCTATATAAGCTGATAAAATTATGTCCTTTGTAAGGACTTTGTTAGAATAACTCAGGTTTAGTGAAATATGAGAGTTAGCTAGCTGAAAACGATCTGTAAAAGCAAATTGTATTTTCTATCTTCCTACACCATTTCTAGGCATATTAATCATTTTATAATTAAAAGAAATTCAACTTTTACTAACTCATTATTTAAGAACTATTACTATTAAGAAATGCTTTCACTAACTTTTAAAAAAAATTTTTAAAATTTATTTTTGAGAGAGAGACAGAGTGTGAGCAGGAGTGGGGCACAGAGAGAGAGAGAGAGAGGGAGACAGAATCTGAAGCAGGCTCAAGGCTCTCAGCTGCCAGCACACAGCCCAATGCAGGTCTCGAACTCACAAATTGTGAGATCGTGACCTGAGCTGAAGTCAGTTAACTTTTAAGTCATTAACTTTTTAAGTGTAGATCTATGTACTTCAGTTAAATCTCATCTTTCTCTTTTCTCTTTCTTAGAGAAGTTGAGTGTTTTACCTTAGGTTGAGCATTATTGCTTTGATTTTAATGCTTTATATCCTGGAAGACATTTTTAATAGTTGACATAATATAGCCAGTATTTTCAACATTGTTTTTTATATACATATTTTTGACCCAACATCTGTAGATAGATACTACATTGCTTTTGAAATGTATTATCTGGTTCAAATGGTGAATATAAAAAGCATTGCTTTATTTTGAGTTTTATAAAAAGAATTTTATATTAAGTAAAATTTGCATATGGCAAAATGATTTTAAAGAGTACAAAACAATATAACATGGAAATTGTGACCCTCCCAACCCTGTTGTCCAGTCTCTCTTGATAAGCAGTATCTTGTATATAATTTCATGATTAGACTGTATACGTGTGTATATAGCCCTTTCTTCTTTTCCATGTGGTAGCTTAGATCCTGTTCTCTTTTTGAAAATACTACCTTTGTGATTTATAGTATGGGGACATAGCCATAACCTTTCGAGATTAAAAAGCAATGGAATGCATCTATTTGACAGACCTGTAGCAGTTACTGTCTGCTGCTAAGGTTTTTATTACAGATGCAAGAAAAAGTTGTCCTTACCCTTCTAATTGTGGCAGCTGTGATTGAATGGGGGAATATAGGGGGAAACATGATAATACAGGGGGAAACATGGGGAGAGAATTTTTGCAGCTCAGAAATAACTTGTAAATAGTGAAGACCCTGTTATACTCTAAAAAGGAAACTGAAATTTGAGTTAAAAGGGGCAACCTAGACTTGGGCATAAAACTGAATTAAACAGCCTTTATCTCTGGGTGAAAAGAAAGTTCATTGTATACCAAACTGGTACGTGTGGTGCATATAGAAGGTGTCATATAGCACTTATTATGTTATATTAAAACTGTATGCCTGCTTGTTTACTGTCTAGATGCTGTACCTTTGGGCAAAAACTTATGTATCTGTTTATCTCCCCAAGACCAGCAAAGTATCTGGCACATGGGTGATGTTAAGTATGTTACATGAAAATTTACTGAGTATGTGTCTTGGAAGAGAGGTTGGCTTTTAAATGTAGCAATGTTGAAACTTTATTAAAAAAAACAAAATTCATAGAGGGAAGAAATCAGTTGAGAAATTTAATATTTTCTGGCATGTGGGTGGTTTAGTTTGTTAAGCATCCACCTTTGGCTTAGATCATGATCTCATGGTTCATGAGTTCGAGCCCTGTGTTGGGCTCTGTGCAGATGGCTCAGAGCCTGGAACCTGCTTCGGATTCTGTCTCTCGCTCTCTCTCTGCCCTCCCCTGCTCATAGGCTGTTTCTTTCTGTCTAAGTAAGTAAACAACAACAAAAAAATTTAATATTTTCAATAAGTTATTTGATAAAATTTCACTAATTAAAAGAAACATGAAAAACAAATTCCTATCAAATCTCATTAATTTGATAAGAATAAGATGTTAGATTAAGTTTAGATAAATTTTACTTCAAATCCAGCAATTAAAAAAAAGTCACTGTATTTGTCAGGGTTTTTCAGAGAACCAATAGGGTGTGTGTGTGTGTGTGTGTGTGTGTGTGTGTGTGTAAGTAAGTAAATGTATATTTAAGGAATTGGCTTGTGATTATATGGAGGCTGGAAAGTCTAATATCTGCAAGGTAAGCCGCAAAACTCGTGACCCAGGGAAGAGGTGATGTTGCAGTTCTAAGTCTGAAGTTGTCTATTGGCAGAATTCCTTCTCACTTGAGGAAGGTCAGTCTTTGTTAAGGCCTTCCACTGATTGGATGAGGCCCAGTCACATTATGGAGGGCAGATTGCTTTAGTCAAAGTCTACTAATTTAAATGTTTATCTCACCTGAAAAACACTCTGACAGAAATATCCATAGTAATGTCTTTTTAAAAATGTTTATTTTGGGGGCGCCTGGGTGGCTCAGTCGGTTGAGCGGCCGACTTCAGCTCAGGTCATGATCTCGCGGTCTGTGAGTTTGAGTCCCGTGTCAGGCTCTGTGCTGGCAGCTCAGAGCCTGGAGCCTGTTTCAGATTCTGTGTCTCCCTCTCTCTGACCCTCCCCCATTCATGCTCTGTCTCAAAAATAAATAAACGTTAAAAAAAAAATAATTAAAAAAAAATGTTTATTTTGGGAGAGAGGAGTGGCAGAAAGAGAGGGAGAGAGAGAATCCCAAGCAGGCTCTGTTCTGTCAGCACACACAAAGCCTGTCTCAGGTCTGCATCTGAGATCATCACCTGAATGGAAACCAAGAGTCACACACTTAACTGACTGAGCCGCCTAGGCACCCCTCCATAATGTTTGGCCAACTATCTGGGCAACATGGCCTAGCCAAGTGGACATATAAAATTAACCATCATAGTCACTACTGAAATCTTTTCTTTTCCTGACTTTGTTTACAAGTGGCATAGAAATAATGTTAAAAATTAAATGCAAGTAGAATTTCACGTAACTGTTAGCACTAATAAATCTTTAGTGTTTGTTGGCTTAACTAATATTGCAAGTGTATTGTTATGCCAACAAGTTGGACACCTTAGACAAAATTGATAAATTCCTGGAAAGTCCCAAATTACTGAAACTGATTCAAGAAGAAATGCAAAATCTAAATAGATCTCTAACATGTAAAGAAATTGAATTCTTCATTAAAAATCTTTCACAAAGGAAAGCCCCAGGCATGGATGACTTCATTGATGAATTCTACCAAACATTTAAAGAGGAAATAATACCAGTACTTGATAAATTTAAAAGAGAAATGCACACTTCCCAACACATTTTGTGAGGCTAGTATTATCCCGATATCAAGGCCAGATAAAGTTTCCACAAGAAAATTACAAAGCAGTATGTGTTATGAATATAGATGTAGAAATCCTAAACAAAATGTTAACAGATTGAAACTAGCAACACATAAAAATGATTATACACTCTGGCCAGTGAGTTTTATCATAGTAGTGCAAGTTTTTAGTTTTAACATGTCTAAATTAATACACCAGATTAATAGAGTTAAGGGCAAAAAGCACATGATTATCTCAATAATCGCAGAAAAAGTATTTGACAAATCCAACACTGATTTATTATAAAAACTGTCAACAAACTAGGAATAAAAGATTTTGATTTCTGAACAAGGACATCTATGAAAAACCTACAGCCAACATCATACATAATGTTTATGACTGTCAGCTTTCCTTACAAGGAACAAGACAGGAATGTGTATTCTTATCACCTCATTCAACTTTGTACTGAAAGTTCTAGCCAGCGTGATGAAAAAATACAATAAATAAAAGGCATCAAGGTTAAGAAGAAAAACTGCCCTTGTTTGCAGATGACATAATTCTGTTTGGAGAAAATTCTAAGAATCTACAAAAAAGCTATTAGAATTAATGAGCTTAGGAAGTTAACAGAATATGAGATCAATAAAAAAATATGTAAGCTGTTTTGGTTATATATTAGAACAATCTGGAAATCTTTAGTGAACAGTTTCATTTGCCATAGCAACAAATAGAATAAAATATAGTTGACCCTTGAACAGCAGGAGTTTGAACTGGGCGCAGTGGGGGCAGGGGTTCTATTTATACGTGGATTTTTTTCAATAAATATGAGAAACATTTTTGGAGATTTGTGACAATTTGAAAAATTTCACAGATGAACCTTTTAGCCTAGAAATATCGAAAAAAATTAAGAAAGGTGTATTGTGAATGTTAAAAATATGTGGATACTAGTCTATTTTATCATTCATTGTCTTAAAATGTATACAGATCTATTAAAAGTTATCAAAATTATGCCCTGAACACAGACTGTATATGGTGTCATTTGTAGTCAAGAGAAATGTAGGGACACCTGGGTGGCTCAGTTGGTTAAGTATCTGACTCTTGATTTTGGCTCAGCTGATGATCTCATAGTTCGTGAGTTTGGAACCCTTTGTTGGGCTCTGTGTTGACAGCATAGTCTACTTTGGCTTTTTCTCTCTCCTGCGCAGAGTATGTGCACTCTTTCAAATACAAGAGAAAGAAATGTAAATAAATATCAAGATGCACTATTAAATCGAAACTGTGTACAATTAACTGTAGTACATACTGTTGTACTGTAATAATTTTGTATCTACCTTCTATTGCTGTTGTGATGAGCTCAAGTGTTGGGAGTAGCCACTTAAAAAACCATGTGATGCTGGGGTGCCTGGCTGGCTCATTTGAAAGAGCATGCAATTCTTGATTCTGGGTTATGAGTTCTAGCCCCACATTGAGTGTAGAGATTACTTAAATAAATTAAAAAAAAAAAAGCCATGTGATGCTGATCATCTCTTGAGAAGGCAGTTCATCTTCAATAAATGATGTATTGCGGTACAAAGCAATCTCTTTTGTGATTTTCTCATGTTTTTGTGTTTAGTGCAATGTTGTAAACTGAGTTACACCATGGGACCCAAACAAAATGCCTCTTGTGATGCTGGGAGTGCTCCCAAGAAGCAGAGAAAAGTCATATTACAAGAAAAAATTGAATTGCTTGATATGTAGATTAGGGTCTGCAGCTATGGTTGCCTGCCATTTCAAGATAAAAGAATCTAATGTAAGAACCATTGTTAAAAGGAAAGAAAGAAAAGGAAAGGAAATTCATGAAGCCATGCTAGGTCAGTGGGTATGAAAACCTTGCACTTTTTGTGAAATGCCTTTTCATCTTATATTGAAAATGGGCTTTTATGTGGATGCAGGATTGCTGTAAGAAAGTCATACCTATAAACACTACTATGATTTGAGAAAAAGAAAAATACTACCATGATTTGTGACAACTTAAAAGTAAAAGGAAGGTGAAGAATCTAAAGGTGGAGAATTTAATGGCAAAAAGAGGCGGTTTGATAATTTTGGAAAGAGGTTTAACTTAAATAATCAAGATAACAGGAGAAGCAGCTTCTGCTGATGAAGAGGCAGCAGACAGGTTTCTAGATAGCACTAAGAAAATCACTGAGGAGAAAGGATATTTGCCTGAACCGGTTTTAAGGCAGACGAAGATGTCCTATTCTTAAAAAAAAAAAAAAAAAAAAAAAGAAATAGTGCCATAAAGGACATTTGTTAGTAAGAAAAAAAAGCGAGCACCAGGATTTAAGGCAGGAGGGGCTAGGCTAACCATACTGTTTTGTGCAAATGCATTTGGGTTTATGATCAGGACTGCCTTTACATTTAAAGCTGCTAATCTTTGAGTCTTGAAGGGAAAAGATAAACACCAGCTACTAGTCTTTTGGTTGTATGACAAGAAGGGCTAGACAATAAGAACTTTTTTTCCAGATTGATTCCATTGATGTTTGCTGGCTACCCAGAACCCCATGAGTTCAACACTAAAGGTGTAGAAGTGGCCTACTTGCTCCCAAACACAACATATTTAATTCAGCTGCTAAATCAGGGAGTTGTATGAACCTTTATAGCTCATTACATATGGTACTGCATGGAAAGGATTGTCAACACTGTGGAAGAGAACCCTGATAGGATTGAAGATGTCATTGTTGTTCTAGTAAAAGCCATCCAGCCCGCAACAATAAACTCCTGGTGGAGAAAACTATTCATCACAATACATAAGAATGGGAAAAGGCAGCCATATGTATAAGATTCATGTATGTTTATATGTGTGTGTACATAAAATTTACATATCAGTGAGAAAAAGACTGAAAATCTGAAAAGACTGAAATCTGAAAATGGACAAAACACTTGGTTGGCTATTCTTAAAAGAGGGAAATCCAAATGCATTGAGAAGGTGCTCGGCATCATTAGTCATTAGGAAAATACAAATTGGAACTACAGTAAGACATCATTACACACAAGTATGATGTCTTATATTTAAAGAACTTACAGAACCAAGAGTGGGCCAGTGGCTGGTAGGAATGGATAATAATGCAACTTGGAAAAACTGGCAATCTCAACTAAACCCTGTGACCTTATCCAGTGACCCAACAATTCTACTCTTAGGAATATAGCCAAGAGAAATACATGTGTCCACTAAAAGACGTGTACAAGAATGTCAATGGAATTTTGTTTATAATAGTGCTCTCCCCACCCTCCCAAACAGCATGAATAAGCTCAAATGCCTGATAACAGTAGGATGGATTAAAAAAAGTTGTACTGTATTCATACAATGAGAGAAGACACAAAGTGAAAAGAATGAACCACTGCTGCATATAGCTGCGTGGCTAACTCTGATGGACATAACATTGAGTGAAAGTAAAATGCAAAAGATGACAAGCTTTTTATTTGAAGTTCAAGAAACAGATCCAGTACATCCACACTGATAGAAGTCTGAATACTTGTGAACTCTGGAAGGGAGTGTTAATGGGGAAGGAGCATAAGTGTGCCTTCTGAGGTGTAAAGAAATAGTTTTTTATGAGTGCATATGTTTGAACAAACTCCTTGAGCATTTTACTTAAGGTTGTACTTTTTGCTGTACATACAGTATTTCTCAACTTTAAAAAATTGGGCTTCTGGGAGAAAGTTTTCTTTGCTTTCCATAGTAGGATGTGCTTAAAATTAGTAGGTATTTTGGGATTTGACAGAAAATTTAGATTTCCTGATACTTTATACGTTAGCAAGAGAAACCAAAAACCGTAATTTAAATTAAGAAAGATCCTAATATTTGAAAGGTCAGTAAAAATATTAAAGTTCAGGGGCGTCTGGGTCACTCGGTTGAGCGTTTGACTCTTGATTTCAGCTCAGGTCATGGTCTCATGGTTCCTGGGATTGAGCCCTGTGGAACTTGACTGGGATTCTCTCTCTCCCTTTCTCTCTGCCCCTCCCTTGTCCAATCCCCCTCACCCTCCCAAAATAAGTAAATAAAAAATTAAATGTATTAAAAACATTAAAGTCCACTATTCTTTCTGCTGTTGCTGCAGTTGTTGTTGCTACTACTACCAAATAACCTATATTGAGTGCTTACTATGTGTCAGATGCTGTACTGCATTCTTACCTGATTTAATTTGGAGTTGGAGTAAATGACATGTTCTTCTTTTGGGACTTCCATACTATCATGCCTCCTGTCCTCCCTATAACTTGACATCTTTGAAATTTACAACATTATAGTCTCTTGTACTCACTTGCTTTTTTTTTTTTTTTTTTGGAGATGGATAAAAAGACTATTCTTCAGTGTTATCCCATTGCAATCGTGAATTAATCTAATTATTTTTATTACAAAAAATTTTTTTTAATGTTTATTTTTGAGAGAGAGAAAGAGAGAGACAGAGCATAAGTAGGGGAGGAACAGAGAGAGAGGGAGACACAGAATCTGAAACAGGCCCCAGGCTCTGAGCTGTCAGCACAGAGCCTGATGCGGGGTTCAAACCCACAAACCGCGAGATTGTGACCTGAGCCGAAGCCAGACGCTCAACCGACTGAGCCACCCAGGCTCCCCTATTTTTATTTTTTAAAATTTACATCCAAGTTAGTTAGCATATAGTGCGACAATGATTTCAGGAGTAGATTCCTTAATGCCCCTTACTCATTTAGCCCATCCCACAGCCCCTCCAGTAACCCTCTGTTTGTTCTCCATATTTAAGAGTCTCTTATGTTTTATCCCCCTCCCTGTTTTTATATTATTTTTGTTTCCCTTCCCTTATGTTCATCTGTTTTGTCTCTTAAAGTCCTCATATGAGTGAAGTCATATGATATTTGTCTTTCTCCAACTGACTAATTTCACTTAGCATAATACCCTCCAGTTCCATCCATGTAGTTGCAAATGGCAAGATTTCATTCTTTTTGATTGCCGCATAATACTCCATTGTGTATATATATACCACATCTTTTTTTTTTTTTTTAAATTTTTTTTTTTCCAACGTTTATTTATTTTTGGGACAGAGAGAGACAGAGCATGAACGGGGGAGGGGCAGAGAGAGAGGGAGACACAGAATCGGAAACAGGCTCCAGGCTCTGAGCCATCAGCCCAGAGCCTGACGCGGGGCTCGAACTCACGGACCGCGAGATCGTGACCTGGCTGAAGTCGGACGCTTAACTGACTGCGCCACCCAGGCGCCCCTACCACATCTTCTTTATCCATTCATCCATCGATGGACATTTGGGCTCTTTCCATCCTTTGGCTATTGTTGATAGTGCTGCTATAAACATGGGGGTGCATGTGCCCCTTCGAACCAGCATATCTGTATCCCTTGGATAAATACCTAGTAGTGCAATCGCTGAGTCATTGGGTAGTTCTATTTTTAATTTTTTGAGGACCTCCATACTGTTTTCCAGAGTGGCCACACCAGTTTGTCTTCCCACCAGCAGTGCAAAAGAGATCCTCTTCCTCCACATCCTCGCCAATATCTGTTGTTGTTATGTGTTGTTATGAGTTGTTAGCCATTCTGACAGGTGTGAGGTGGTATCTCATTGTGGTTTTGATTTGTATTTCCCTGACGATGAGTGATGTTGAGCATTTTTTCATGTGTCGGTTGACCATCTGGATGTCTTCTTTGGAGAAGTGTCTATTCATGTCTTTTGCTCATGTCTTCACTGGATTATTTGTTTTTTGGGTGTTGAGTTTGATAAGTTCTCTATAGAGTTTGGATACTAATCCTTTGTCTGATATGTCATTTGCAAATACCTTCTCCCATTCTGTTGGTTATCCTTTGGTTTTGCTGATTGTTTCCTTCACTGTGCAGAAGGTTTTTATTTTGATGAGGTCTCAATAGTTCATTTTTGTGTTTGTTTCTCTTGCCTTGGGAGATATGTTGAGTAAGCAGTTGCTGTGGCCAAGGTCAAAGAGGTTGGTGCCTGCTTTCTCCTTGAGGAATTTGATGGCCTCCTGTCTTACATTTAGGTCTTTCATCCATTTGAGTTTATTTTTGTGTGTGGTATAAGAAAGTGGTCCAGGTTCATTTTGCTGCATGTTGCTGTCCAGTTTTCCCAGCACCACTTGCCGAAGAGACTGTCTTTATTCCATTGGATATTCTCTCCTGCTTTGTCAAAGATTAGTTGGCCATACGTTTGTGGGTCCATTTCTGGGTTCTCTATTCTGTTCCATTGATCTGAGTGTCTGTTTTTATGCCAGTACCATGCTGTCTTCATGATTACACTTTGTAATACAGCTTGACTTTAGTACCTCTTAAGTTTCTTGACTTCTTCATCTCATGATACTGTTTTCAGCTCCTTAACTACCTACTCTAATTGTCATATCCTAGACTTATGTTGCCAATAACTGAATTATAGTTGCAAATATTTTCTTTGATGACCACTTCCATTTTTTTTCCAGCTAATTTTATCTTGTACCCTGCCTCCAACAAATAGTCCAAGTAATTGACATTCCAAATAATGGACATTACTATGACCTACCATTGATTGATTCAACTCCCTTATGGACCTACTCTTTCATTATTTCCTTCCTTATGCAGTCTAAATTCTGTGGTCCAGTATATTGACTCCCTTGCACCCCCTCATCTTTCTTGCCTTTCTTTCCCTTTGTCTTATAAAGTACTGACTACTGATACAAGGTGGGTCCTCAATCCTGTTGGTGGTTCTACTAAATTTCCCTAATATTCGCTATCTGACTCTACAAGGCAGCTGTTTCATCTTTTTCCTCTCTGTATAAATTCTATTCTCCAGTCCCCAGCCCATGGTTTTACTTTGTATTTCACTGCAAAAATCGAAGTAATTAGAATTTACCCTTATCTCCTTCCACCTGTCAGCCAACCCACACCTGTACCATATATTCTGCCTTGTCTTCTATTACCAGAGATTGTCATTGTGCCTTAGACCAACCGCTTTACTTATATAGCATCTTGTCTTCCTTTTTGACTGAAAATACTATCACTTCATCAATTTTGTTCCTCATCTGAATCACAGATATTTTTCCTGTTAGATCATTTATTTCAGAATCTATGCATTGCTATAATATATCCTATTTTATAAAATCCTTTATGTTTCTCCAGCTACTGTCAATTTCTAGGTTCTTTTTAGCAAAAGTTAGAGTTGTCTATATTTATTATCTCCAAGTCCTCTCACCTTTGTCTCTGTCAAACTTGTCCAATCAGGCTTGCTTTTGTGCTGCTCACCCACAAAGATCAAGGTAATAGCCCATTACATAGCAACATTTAATGAGCGGTTCTCACATCTCATATTTTTCTTTCTTTCTTTTTTTTTTCCCAAAGATTTTATTTTATTTTTAAGTAATCTCCACACCCAACATGGGGCTTAAACTCACAACCCCGAGATCAAGAGTTGCCCGCTTCACCGACTGAACCAGCCAGGTGCCCCTCAAATCTTATATTTTTCAACTTAACTGCTCCACCTAACATCTTACCACTTCTAGAAGTATTTTCTTCACTTGGCTTCTAGAGTCTTCTGGTTTTCCTCTGATGTTACTAGTTCCTCCTTGCATAGGAGAAAAGCAGGTCTGGGACTGACTATCCTTAGAAGGGCCTGGTTGCAAGGCTGATCGTTGGCTAGTATCTGGAACTTAGCTAGCAGACAATTCCCTATACTGACATAAAACTTACCTTAAATGATAGGGCTCATTGTGCCTAAATTTTATAAACCATGTGACTTATGCAGAGCACCTGCTTTCCTTTTGGGGAGTCTGGAATCTTGATATGTGCTAGACAAAGGGTGCCTGTCTGAACAGCTCCAAACAAACTATGGGCACTGAGTCTCTAATGAGCTTCACATATGTTGTCAGAATTTGTTGCTGGAAGAATTAAGCATGTCCTATGTGATTCCATTGGGGAAGAACCGTAATTATGAGTATAATGCATCCTGTGAATCTTTCTAGTGAATCACCCAGAAGGTACCTCTGAGGACTCCCAACACACACCTTTTCATTTTTTCTGGTTCCTTTTCAATTCCCACACTAAACTTTGGGTACTTGAAGGATCCATCTTCCATGACCATAGTCCCTATGTGTTTTTTATCCAGGTAATAACTCTCAATCTTATGTCAAAAATACTGTTGATCTGTATTTTAGGCTCTAAAATTTTCTTGATTTATTTTATTTTTCATGCTCAGAAGTAATTATTTTGGAAATCAAGTAAAGTGATTACAGATGAACAAAGTAAGATAAAGAGATTTTACTCTTGTTACTAGAATTTTTGTGTAATTTTAAAAAAATCATCTTATTTTATCTTACTTTTTTTTTAAGTAGGCTTCACTGCCAACGTGGAGCTGGGTATGGGGTTTGAACTCAAGGCCATGAGATCAATACCTGAGCTGAGAGCAAGAGTTGGATGCTTAACCTACTGAGCCACCCAGGCATCCCTAAAAATTCTTTTTAAATACAATTATACTCATGGAAATTTGGAAAAGAATAAGGAAGAAATAAATTACATTGTTTAATTTAAAAAGTATCAGAAAAGAAGCAACTGCAGAATTATCAATTGCAGAGAAGCTCTGAGGTTTAGACTAAGCTAAAAATACTACAGTTAATGTAAAGATTTTGGAACTCAGGCAACAGGAAATTGTTGATGGTTTTCTAGTTTTTTAAGTTACATTTTCTATTAACATTCTTTTCAGCATTTGTAGTCTTAGGTTTCTCTTATTACAGATTAAATGCCAGACATTCTACTGCCTTTTTGCAGTTTGTGTAAGTCAAGTGAGTCCTTTGTAGTCATACCTTTGTAGCTAAAGTTTGAGTACAGTGTCCTCCTCTATTAAAGCAGTCATGTCACTTGATAACTCACCTGTTTATGAAAAGTCCTTTTATTATTTCCTATAACTAGTCTTTTGATTATGTTTACATAATAACTTCTGATGGTGATATAATGAAAGAAAAAACTAAGTGTTCCATGGTAATTTGTTTTATAAAGCATTTATTATGAGTGCTATGTTAGAAGTAAATTAATTTTAGAAAGATTGTGTACTTTATTTTGAATAGTTTATTTAGCCCATAGCCACTATAGAAACTAATACTTCTAATTGATGTAGTTCTGAAGCATAATGTTAACTGGCTTAGAGTCACTGATGTTGTACTTGAAGTGACATCACTTCAAATGACCCTAAGGTGACTACTGCTTTACTTGCCACTAGAACCATCATAAGACAACTACTCTGAATAAGTAAGTCTGATCATGTTTCTTAGCTCATTAAGTCCATCGAGATGCCATAGTTAGTGCATAGTTTAAAATGAACAGAATATTAAAATTGTTCCATACAGTTCTTAATTTTCTCTTACCTACCTCTAATGCCATGAAGTGTTGGTACTGGATGACAAAAGAAGAATTAAAAAGTTAGTATTTTCTGTTGACTAAACCTTAAACTAATAACATTTAAACTAATTCAGAAGGCATTATGTATTATTCTTCCTTGTCTTTTAAGACAGTATTATTTGAGTTAATAGTAAAAAGCAAATATTCTTGATAAATAAAATTGAAATCAGTATAAATAGTAATTTATAATTGAAAATCATATTTTAGTTTCTATTCTTCCACATAAATCCAGCAAGCAGGATTGGAAAACAGTGGTAAAATCTAAATATATGACTTCAGAAAGCTGTAAATTACTGTTCCCCGAGTAGGAAAGCCTCACATGGTGGGAAGCATCATCCTTGTTTTCTTTTTCTCCTTGACACAACAGAGTAACCATTGTGACTAAGGATATGTAACTTTAGTTACTACTTATTATGCTTTCCATGCAGTCAGACTGCCTAAAAGCAGAAATGAAATATTAAGAATTGTGTTTTTTCCCATTCTCTCATTCATTCCTCTTATTCAGGCATTCATTCTTATGTACTCATTCATACATTCATTGAGTGAACGTTTCTTGGGTATAGCTTGTATGCCAGGCATTATAAAATTGAAGAAAGCATGGCCTTACATTCATTGACTTCATAGTTTTGTTCCATGTGTGATACTCTATTCTGAATGTGAGAATCAAAAATTTCTCTCTTTAGGCTTCAATTCTGTTATCTTTAAAAATAAAGTTAGATTCTTTTTGAGGAAAGAATGCTTTTCTAGGATGATTTAAAATTTTAAGCATATGGGATATTTTTGGGAGAGTGTTGAGAGCATCAGTGAGAGGATTCTAAGGAATCCTCTGCTTTACCCACTATTACCAGGATTATGGAAGCCAGAGGTATGTATCAAGAGAATTCCATGGTGTTCATGGTGGAAAGTGGAATTTAATTATTCCATAAAAATCAACAGACATTCATTTATATTTATACTGGATGGGTCTTTCCCCCCTGAAATATTTCAGTGATGTAGTAAAGCAGAGATATGATACTTTTATGGTAAGTCCCATCATTTAGATGCATTGTGTGCGAATAAAGTACAAATATGGTGAAATTCATAGCAGTTTATAAACTGCAGTTTGTTATTTCATCTATATTTTCATTAAGGAAAATAATTTTATTCTGTTTAGAAATGATAATTTTTATACTATAGTATTACATATTTGATTTTTTTTATTTTAAATTAAAATTTTGTATTTTATCAGTTTTTTTCTTCCTCCAAAATGACAAAATGAAGGAATTTACCCCAAAAGAAAACGGGAAGAAATGACAGCCAAGGGCTAAATTATTACAGATATAAGCAAGATCCCTGAACTAGAATGTAGAAACACTATAATAAGAATATTAGTTGATATTGAAAAATGCATAGAATCCCTTTCTGCAGAGATAAAAGATATAAAATTTAGTCAGGACAAAATTAAAAATTCTGTAACTGGGATGCAATCTTGAATGGATGCCTTAGCAGCAAGGGTGGATGAAACAGAAGCGAATTAGTGATTTAGAAGATAAAATTATGGAGAATAATGAAACAGAAAAAAAGAGGGAAACAAAGGTAAAAGATCACATTACAAGACATAGAGAACTCCGTGACTTATTAAAAAGGAATAACATTCTAATCATAGGAGTCCCAGAAGATGAGAAGAGTGAGAAAGGAGCAGAAGGTTTCTGTGAACAAATTGTAACAGAAAACTTGACTAATCTGGGGAGGACACAGACATCAAAATCCAAGCAGCACAGAGAACTCCCATTAGATTCAACAAAAACCAACTATCACCAAGGCATATCATGGTCAAATTCACAAAATACACAGTCAAGGAAAGAATTATGAAAGGAACAAGGGAAAAAAGTCCTTACCCTATAAGGGAAGACAGATCAGGTTTGCAGCAGACCTATCCACAGAAACTTGGCAGGCCAGAAAGGAGTAGCAGGATGTATCCAACATGCTGAATCTGAAAAATATGCAACTGAGAATTTTTTTTTTTTTTTTTTTTTTTTTTACATTTTTATTTATTTTTGGGACAGAGAGAGACAGAGCATGAACGGGGGAGGGGCAGAGAGAGAGGGAGACACAGAATCGGAAACAGGCTCCAGGCTCCGAGCCATCAGCCCAGAGCCTGACGCGGGGCTCGAACTCACGGACCGCGAGATCGTGACCTGGCTGAAGTCGGCCGCTTAACCGACTGCGCCACCCAGGCGCCCCCAACTGAGAATTTTTAATCCAGCAAGTCTTTCATTCAAAATAGGAGAGATAAAGAGTTTCTCAGACAAACAAAAACTAAAGGAGTTCGTGACGACTATACCAGCCCTGCAAGAAATTTTAAGGGGGACTCTTTGGAGAAAAAACGAAACAAAACATAAAAGACCAAAAGCAACAAAGACTAGAAAGGACCAGAGAACATCACCAGAAAGTCCATCTCTACAAGCACAACAATGGCACTAAATTCATGTCTTTCAGTACTCACTCTAAAGTTCAATGGACTAAATGCTCCAATCAAAAGACATAGGGTAACAGAATGGATAAGAAAACAAGACCCATGTATATGTTGCTTACAAGAGACCCATTTTAGACTTAAAGACACCTGCAGAGTGAAAGTATGGGAATGGAGAACCATCTATCATAATAATGGCCGCCAAAAGAAAGCTGGAGTAGCCACACTTATATCAAACAATCTAGATTTTAAAATAAAGACTGTAGGGGCGCCTGGGTGGCGCAGTCGGTTAAGCGTCCGACTTCAGCCAGGTCACGATCTCACGGTACGTGAGTTCGAGCCCCGCGTCGGGCTCTGGGCTGATGGCTCAGAGCCTGGAGCCTGTTTCCGATTCTGTGTCTCCCTCTCTCTCTGCCCCTCCCCCGTTCATGCTCTGTCTCTCTCTGTCCCAAAAATAAATAAACGTGGAAAAAAAAATTAAAAAAAAAAATAAAATAAAGACTGTAGCAAGAGATGAAGAAGGGCATTATATCATAATGGGTCTATCCACCAAGAAGATCTAACAATTGTATTTATGCCTCCAACATGGAGGCACCTGGAATATATAAATCAATTAATCACAAATATAAACTTATTGATAATAATACCATAATAGTAGGAGACTTCAACACCCCACTTACAGCAACAGACTGATCATATAAGCAGAAAATCAGCAAGGAAACAATGGCTTTGAATGACACACTGGACCAGATGGACTTAACAGATACATTGGGAATGTTTCATCCTAAAGCAGCAGAATACACATTGTTCTCAAGTGCACATGGAACATCTCCAGAATAGATCACATAATAGATTACAGTTCCAGACTTCAAACTATATTACAAAGTTGTAATCATGAAGACAGCATGGTACTTGCACGAAAACAGACACTCAGATCAATGGAACAGAATAGAGAACCCAGAAATGGACCTACAAACATATGGCCAACTAATCTTTGACAAAGCAGGAAAGAATATCCAATGGAATAAAGACAGTCTCTTCAGCAAGTGGTGCTGGGAAAACTGGACAGCGACATGCAGCAAAATGAACCTGGACTACTTTGTTACACACACACAAAATTAAACTAAAAAATGGGTGAAAGTCATAAGTGTAAGACAGGAAGCCATCAAATTCCTCAAGGAGAAAGCAGGCATCAACCTCTTTGACCTTGGCTGCAGCAACTTCTTACATGTCTCCGGACGCAAGGGAAACAAGCAACAATGAACTATTGAGACCTCATCAACATAAAAAACTTATGCAAAGCAAAGGAAACTATCAGCAAAGCTAAAAAGCAGCCAGTGGAATGGGAGAAGATATTTGCAAATGGCCTATCAGATAAAGTGATAGTATCCAAAATCTGTAAAAAACTTATCAAAAGTCAACACCCCAAAAACAAATAATCCAGTAAAGAAATGGACAAAAGACATGAATAGACACTTTCCAAACAAATCCAGATGGCTAATAAACACATGAAGAATTGCTCAACATCACTTATCATCAGGGAAATAAATACAAATTAAAACCACAATGAGATAGCACCTCACATCAGTCAGAATGACTAAAATTAACAACTCAGGCAACAACAGATGTTGGCAAGGATTGGAGAAAAAGGATCTCTTTTGCATTGTTGGTGGGAATGCAAGCTGGTGCAGCCACTGTGGAAAATAGTATGGAGGTTCTTAAAAAATTAAAAATAGAACTACCCTACGACCGTGTAATTGCATTACTAGGTGTTTATCCAGAGGATACAGGAGTGCTGATTCGATGGGACACATGCCCTCCAGTATTTATAGCAGCGCTGTTGACAATAGCCAAAGTATGGAAAGAGCCCAAATGTCCATCGATGGATGAATGGACAAAGAAGGTGTGATATATGTATTTATAATGGAATAATACTCAGCAATTGAAAAGAATAACATCTTGGCATTTGCAACTAATGTGGATGGAACTAGAGTGTTTTATGCTAAGCGCAATAAGAGAAAGACAAATACTATACAATTTCATGCATATGTGGAATTTAAGATACAAAACAAATGAACATAAAGGAAGGGAAGCAAAAATAATATAAAAACAGAGTAAGACAAGCTATAAGAAACTCTTAAATACAGTGAACAAACAGGGTTGCTGGAGGCATATTTGTTGGGGGATGGGCTAAGTGGGTCATGGCCATTAAAGGAGGGCATTTGTTGGGATGAGCACTGGGTGTTATATGTAAGTGATGAATTACTAGGTTCTCTTCCTGGAATCATTATTTTTTTTTAATTTTTTAAAAATGTTTTTTATTTATTTTTAAGATAGAGACAGAACATGAGTGGGGATGGGGCAGAGAGAGAGGGAGACATAGAATCTGAAGAAGGATCCAGGCTCTGAGCTGTCAGCACAGAGCCGGACGTGGGGCTCGAACTCACGAACTGTGAGATCATGACCTGAGCCGAAGTCGGACGCTCAACCAGCTGAGCCACCCAGGCACCCCTTCCTGGAATCATTATTACACTATATGTTAACTACCTTGGATTTAAATTTTAAAAATGATAATTTTTTTATACTGTAGTATTACATGGTAGGAGTAGAAGAAGGGAGAGGAGCTTCAAAAATCTAAACACTCAATATCTGTGCTTCTTGACATAGTATTTTACTGTTAAAATGTTTCCAAAGTAGTGTTATTTGATTTTAACTGCTTTGTTGAGATATAATTTACATAGTATAAAATTTACCCATTTAAATTATACAACACTGATTTTTAGTGTATTTACAGGTTGTACAGCCATCACTGTTACCATCCCAAGATGTCATTTGGTTTTTGAACTCTATGTAATGAAACATAATTCAAAATTAAAGTTTTCCTTAAAATATTAACATCCTTTTACAGAATTTCTGTTGGAATGATGAAAAATTCTAGAAGTGGGCTCACCTTTTGTGTGTGTGGTGATTGTTGCACAACACTGTGAAAATACTTAATGCCACTGAATCATATGCTTAAAAATGGTTATAATGAAAATTTTGTAATATGTATATTTTGCCACAACAAAAATTAATATCCATTTATGTGAAGTCAGAATTGGTGGCTTAACATTAAAAGTTTTTGGAAATTTCAGCCTGAGCCACACAGTTTTAATAATTTTTTCTCAAACATTTTATAATAAAGATATTCTTAGGTTAAAATCACATTATTAATTAATTAAAACAGAACTTAAAATTGTTGTATTTGTTTTTATAGAGATTTCAGTAGGGTTAAGTGAGGAAGTAAAGGTAATCAGCTTTTCTTTGCTTTAATTTTGTACTCTGTGAAAAGCCAGATGCCAAACAATGCAGAACCATTTATCTAAAGGGGGTAAAGTAAACGTGCGCATGCACATACACACACACAGACAGACACAGTAATTTAAAAATATCTGTTTATAAATGCATAAAGTCTCTGGAAGGAGATGTGAGAAACAGTGATGTTGGTTATTTTGGGCAGGAGAACAAGGTGACAGGTTCATGGGTGGGAGGCATATTTTCCCTATGTGAATGTATGACCTACTGAAATATTTTAAATAAACAATTCATTATCCTGATCCTGGTCTCAGAATCAGCATGACTGTGTTCTTACCTACTGTGCTCTGGTGACAGCATATTGTATTGAAACTGACATTGGTTTGAAAATGAGCTATATTACTTAAGTTGTTCTCTTTCTAGGAATTGATTATGGATTAAGTTTACCACTTGGGGAAGATTATGAACGGAAGAAACATAAACTAAAAGAAGAATTGAGGCAAGATTACAGACGCTATCTTACTCAGGTAATAAATTCTATTAATTTATGCTTCAGATCTTATGCTTCAGAATTCTTCTCCTAAATTATTTTCCTAAGGTTTTAGTCATATGTGTTAATTTTTAGGTTTTCAGTGGTATCTAGCAGTAGGATATTACAGTGAAAGTTAAGTGACATGTATGACATTGGTAGAAAAAAAATGGTGCTGAGAACTAGTACCATTGACTCTTGACCTTTGGAACAGGGTAGTGGGCTTTAATTTTAAATCTGATGGTAAGTTCTGGTTGTTCATGTTTTCTGTAGAGTTATCATGGTTTAAAATAGCCCAATTATGATTCCAAACTCCTCTACTCCCCCCAAACATGTATTAAAATGACACATGGGGTTCTAGTTGCTAATTATTTTCCTGTCAGCTAAGCTTATAAAAACTTCATTTAATATATTTATTTAACCTCCCAAGTCTTTGCTTTATGATTTAATATATTTACTTAGCAGAACCCTTGTTTTAAGTATATTTGGTTAAATTATGTAATTTCTAAGCTAAAGATTTCTTGTAGTTTTCAAATGCAATTTATTTTTGAAGTTATCAGATTATTTTAAACAATCATGATGTTTCTAGTCATCTCAAGATATTCTATAGTTTTTTCATACTTTGTAATGTTTGTTGCAAATGTTTAAGTGGTTTCTTATTTATTCTGATGTGCACATGGAGAGAAAGAACTTTGAATACTTTGTTTCCCTTGACTTTAGGGTATTACACAAGCGAAAAGAAAGGTAGGGTTGCCTGCAAAACGTTTTCCTTTCATTTTTCTTCTCTTTTCTTTTCTTTTCTTTTCTTTTCTTTTCTTTTCTTTTCTTTTCTTTTCTTTTTTTAGATCTAGTAGCTTGCAGTTATTTTCATTTTATGATGTTGCTCTCAAACTATTAAGAAAAATAACTTCATTTGTGATTTTGACTTTTTGAATGGTAACATTTTGTATCCTTTTACCAATGTCAGTCTATACATTATAATTTTCCATTAATACAATCAGGCACTATTCCTTTTGATTCCTGCTTTGCATTTATTTTTATTGCTTTCTTATACATCTTTTAGAAATATTCTATGGCCCATTTGTTTTCAGCATGCCAATTTTTTTCTTCTAATTTTGCTAATCACATTAAAATTAATAATACTCAGGATATTCTAAGATGTTTTTAAAGTGTGTTGTCAGGATTTGGATTACTCAATATTTTTGCACTCAAACGCATGGACTGCATTTGTAAATTTATACTGGAAAACAAAAACATTGTAGTTTTACAGAACTTTAAAAAAGTATCTCACGCATCCATCATCATTCACCCAACAGTTTTTAAGCACTTATGAAGACGAATTTGTCTTCAAGGGGTCTTAAGAGTCTGGTTGTAGAGATGACATCATACAGGTCAGAAACTGATACCTAATAAGGATATAATGATTAGGAGAGACTCCAAGGTGTTATTTTGTAAGACACGATAGGTAGAATTTGGATACACTAGAGGGTGAATCAAGGAGAGGACGTTTTCCAGACGGAGAATATAGAATAAAGAAGGACTTAGAAGGGAGGCTTTAGCTTTGTATGAATGAGGCATATTGGGTTTACCAGCCTGGGTTGGTTAGACTAGATTATTTTTGAGAGTAGTAAAAAATAATGATGTAGACAGATAGGAAAGCATCAGATTAGGTTTTTTTTAAAGGAATTTTATTTGTGTATGTATGTATGTATGTATGTATTTTTTAAGTAGGCTCTATGCCCAACATGGAGCTTGAACTCACGATCCTGAGATCAAGAGTTGCATGCTCTACTGACTAAGCCAGCCAGGTACCTCAGATTAGGTTATTAATTTCATATGTGTGAAACACTATACCTCCTTAAGCAGCCTGTGAAGAGCTCAATAACTATTTTAGGACTGTTCTGCATATTAGAGATTCTTAGTGTTTATTTTAAATTACTGCTACAGATTTTTAACTCTTCTTTTCCTGCTAATTTTCAGTCTGTTCATGCTACTTTCCACAATGATCCTGTTTCTTACCAATTTAAATACTTCATTGTCTCCTCACTGAGCTTCTGGATAAAAATGCATATTCCTTAGCATGGCATTTGAAGTCTTTTGTGTTCCAGCCTGCCTCCCTGGCCTCGTACTCAGTTTTGTCCCCTCTCCCAGCATGCCTTTGTTAGGTGAGGTTTTCCTCTGGTATCTACCATTTTCACTTATCTACTTCATAGATAGAAGATTTTAAAAAAGAATGATGGTAGGAGGCATAGGAAGAAATTGCCTTTATGAAGGAGAGAAAGAATCAAGAAAGAAAAAGAATCAAGGAGTACAAATCTTTAAATTCAAATGGATATGAAGGAGTTTTGGTGTTGGAGTATCAAGAATGTGGTTATGATAGAGGAGCAGTAGTTTCTTAATATGCAAGAGACACATTTTGGTTGACATATGAGAAGGTGGACATGGAAAGGAAGGCAAGGGAAAAAGAAAATAACATAGGATTTGGGTAGGTGGCTGCAGTGGCTTCCTTGACCGCTAGAATATGTATTTTCCAAGTCTACTCTTTTTAGATATTTTTTTGTGGCTTCCAGACTTGGATTGTGTGGATAGTTAAATTACAAAAAATCAGATCTTTAAATTTTGCCAAGAAGAGCCATTAAAACAGTTAATTACCATCTCTTTCCCAATTTTTAGAACAAAAGACACTTGGTCATCTAACATTGCAGGGAGAATATATTCTCAGGAGAATAATTTTTATATTGAATTAATAAATGTGTATTTCCAGCCCAGACTTCTCTCCTGAACCTCACACTTACTCTATTTGGCTACCTATCTTAGAAATCTAATGGGTATCTTATGTTGAACATGTCCAAAAGAGAACTCTAGATTTCTATTCTTCCCTCTCCCATCCTTTAGAAGCCTGGAATGTTTGTAGCCTGTTCTTTTAATTTTTTTTGTCACAGTACTTATCATCTACTAACATACCATACTCTTCCTTATGTTTATTATTTCAATTTCCTTTGCTTGAGTGTAAGCTTTAGGAAGGCAGGGATCTTTGTTTTCCTCACTGATGCAACTCAGATGTTTCAAACAGTTTGGGACATAGGCTCTCAATATTGAATGAATGAGCGAATGACTAAAATTTAGACTTTTGAATAACTCACTATATTGTCCTTATTATGTTTTTCATTTTATTGAAAATTTCAAACATTATCCTGGGCCTTTATAGGGAGTGGGAATTGCCCAGTGAAGGAGTGAGGGTGCTGTGTCTCTGTCTTCCAAGGGTTGGAACTCTGAATGTGTTTTTTGCACATGTATAACTACAAAATGGCTAGGTTTATAGGGTACTTTTTATATAAGGGTTAAACTGATTCAGGGATTTAGTCAGGTATCCTATTGTTTTCCTTGACAAGTAAGTTTAGAGTTCTATACAACCAACTTTCATATTAGCTTTTGTAGCACAACTTATTTGTAAACTATTATTTGTAAATTCAGATTCAGTGAAACCTTTTTAATCGCTTAGTTTTATTAATCACTGTTCCCAAATGTTTTAGATATAACTGTATTATAGCAGTTGGTACATTAAATTGTAGTTATTTGTTTACATATTTGTTTCCCCAGCAACACAGTAAATTTCTTACATGTAGGGAATATATTCTTATCTTTGTCTCCCTACCACCAAAAAAAATAACTTTTGTTTTAGGTAGTCAATAATTAATGAATAAGTAAAAGGCATGGAGCTACATAGGTTAACAAATATTGATTGATTTAATCCTCATAAGCTAGTGATTTAGATCCCTGTTTTACACACAAAAGAACTGAGGCAGAGAAGTTAAATAACTTCTAGATTGTGACTACAAAGTAGCAGTACCAGAAAGTTGGAGATCATATATATTTTTTTCTAATCCTTGTGATTGCTTTATAGCCTTCAAAGAGATTTTGCATTCTTTTTTAATGTTTATTTTTGAGAGAGACAGTGTGAGAGTGGGAGAGGAGCAGAAAGAGAGGGAGACACAGAATCCAAAGGAGGCTCCAGGCTCTGAGCTGTCAGCACAGAGCCCAACATGGGGTTTGAATGCACGGACCTCAAGATCATGACCTGAGCCACAGTTGGACGCTTAACTGACTGAGCCACCCAGGCACCCCGAGATTTTACATTTTTAATCCTCTTTGATCATTATGCCAGCTTTGGTAGATAGGCAGAGCAGTTACTATTCTCATTTTATGGTAGAAGCCTAGGTCAGGAAGGTTAGGTAACTTGCTCAAGTGTGACAGAACTAAGTGTTGGGGCTAGTCCTGGAGCCTATGTCTTTTGACTCCTAACCTGATGGTCTTTTTACTACACTGTATTGTCTAAATGTTTAATGATCAAGGATGGAGGTACACATAAGGAAACAGTGTTCGTAGTTTATATCTTCTGGGATTTGAGTGGATATCCACTCATAAATTATTACAGGAAAATTAGTAAACAAACATGATTGCAGTGTGCACACGGATCTTGGTGAGCAAGTTTAAATTGGCCTTAAGAACAAAAGGACAGTAGGGCACTGAGGATGAAGAATATGTGTTTAGATGAGGAATATAAATTGAAAAAGAGTTTCCTTTTTTCCCATGCTTTTGAATCATCTGGAATATACATATATGTATGTAGCAGGTGAAAATTAAGACCTGATTCTCTTCTTCAGGGAGTTGTTGATTGGAAGAAAATTCTGTTTCCTAATTACTTTTGTTATGAACTCTGTAGAATTGTACTTTGTGTCTTCATCTCCATTTCATTCTTTTGCTCTGCATAAGTAATCACTTAGAAAATAGAACGTAAGACACATTTATGGAACATTTTATAAAGGCAATTAGATAATATATTTTTTTTAATGTGTATGTATACAGAAAAATTTTCTGTCCACGAGTGAAACAGATCCATCTACTCTGGGCGTTTCTCTTCCTATTGGTGAGAGGTTATCTGCTAAGGTAGGTGAATAGGAGTAGTTATTGTGAGTAATAGTTTTATGAGGCATCAAGATAATTAAAGAACATACTCCTGACTTAAATCCAAGGAGAAGATTATATCATTTCCCATACTTGAATATATGCCTTTTTAAAAAGTCTGCAGAGTCTCTGTGCTGTTTTTTAAAAAACTTTTGAATGTAACATTTATAACAATGTAAGATACCTTTAATCTGTGAATTAATTGAGTATATAGAATATATATTTTTCAGCATTGGTTTTGAGCTTTAAGTTCATTTCATGTGTCACAGTTATCAGTGAGATGAGTAGATGAGAGTATACTGAGCTTTTATGTAGGGTGAGGTCTGGGGCTATTTGAGTGTATTGCTATCACTGTACAAATAATATGTCCATACTCTTTAGAGATGGACTGATAAAGCACTGCAAAGCTAGGTGAGCGATCACAACATAGTACATAAGACAAATGGGCAGTAGTAAGCTTCAAAAGATGACCTAGTTAAATCTTTAACTCTTTTTTAGATTGTGCTGTTTCAATGACAGTGGAAGTATTAAGGCTTAAGAACATTTCCTGTGTTTCAACAAAACATTTACCTTATAATATATTAGTGTCTGTGATAATTTTACCTTCTTAGGTTTAAAATACAACAAGCAACTTCTTTATACTTGGGAAAGAAATGGTTAGCAGCAGGTGTTTTGGCTGTAGGGTGGAGGAATAGAGGCAGGAGATATCCCTGAGAAGGAAAGAAGGAAGGTAACCTGGTCAAATCTCCTTGGAAACATGCTGACAACTCTCCTGGCAAACACACTCATGTATTTACTAGTGGGACAGTTTTATTTATGAATGCCTTTCGCAGAGTGCACCTGGATTTTTCTAAGATTGCTGTTGGTAAATGAACCTAGAATCCCATGGATTTATGGGGCATGGCTTTTTTGAAAATGTTAACTAAGTGATGTAACTTATAAAATGTATAAAATGGAGATGTTTCACAACCAAAGCACCTCCCTTCTATTAATGACTTCCTGTGTTAACCTGGACCTAAGTGTGTAGTAATAGTAATGCATATTTTAATTTTTTTTAAATAGTAATGCATATTTTAATTTTTTTTAAAAATAGTAATGCATATTTTAATGTGACAAGAAAGGATGTGGGGAATTGCATTGGTGGTCTCAGACCTTTTCCTGCCCCTCTCATGCCTTGCAACTATTTCTATCCTTGAAATTATTAGCAGTGCTTGATTCTGGGTAATATCTTATGTTGTATGTGTTTGATTGGACATAAAGGTACTTTTTTCTGAAGTTGGAATTTTAACATTACCTTTTGGTTTTTATTTTAAGGAAAGATTGAAACTTGAACGCAACAAAGAATATAATCAGTTTCTCAGGGGTAAGGAAGAATCCACTGAAAAGTTCAGACAGGTAGAAAAGAGTAGTACTGAGGTAGGTTTTCCTTTTAAAGTAAATCTTTAACACCAAAGGTTGAATATTTTGTACTTAATTGATAATATTTTTGTATGTTAAACATTTCACTTGGTTTTTATGTAAATATTTTAAAGAGTAAACCAAATTGAACTAAACTCAGGACAATATTTAGTTTTATAAATGGTTTTATCATATGTTGAAGAACTTACCCTACTTTTTAACTTTATTGGGGAGGTATAATTTTAGAGATTGACTTTGTGATTTTTAGTTTTTAATTTTAAGTGATTTTTAGAACATTGACAATTTCTAGCTATATATATATTTTTCCACATTTAAAAATGGTTGATGTTACGGGCACCTGGGTGGCTCAGTCGGTTAAGCGTCCAACGGGCTCAGGTTATGATCTCGCGGTTTGTGGATTTGGGCCACACGTCGGGCTCTGTGCTGACAGCTCGGAGCCTGGAGCCTGCTTCAGATTCTGTGTCTCGCTCCCTCTCTGCCCCTCCCCTGCTCACGCTGTCTCTCTCTGTCTCAAAAATAAATAAAACATTAAAAAAAAATGGTTGATGTTTTTGGGGCCCAAAAATTGAGCACTTTCTATATTCTTTGTGTTAAGAATTTAATTTGAAATAATTGGAAGCAATTTTACCTGCCAAAGTATGCTTTAATATTTCCTGGGATAGGAATTTGCATTTAGTTTATCCTCTCTTTTTGTACCCACTTACTTATATCACTGTTGATTGTTTATTTGATATTTATTATGTTTTGAAGGATAGCATTTCCATGAAGATTTTTTTTTTTTTTTTTATAAAGATATTTCTTTGGGTGATTAAGCCTTGGAGTTGAGATTGTAAGTAGACTCAGCGTCATTTGAGGGTTTAATTACCTTTTAAAAAATAGAATTGTATTAAGATCTGTTTCTTGTTTTCTATTTGACTAGCACAAGAATCAAAGAAATAAAAAACCTATTAGTCAGGTTAAGCCTGATTTACCTTCACAAATACAAGCATCTTGTGAAAATTCAGAGGGTCCTACGAGAAATGTCTTAACTCCTTCGGAGGCATATGAAGAGCTTCTAAACCAAAGAAGACTAGAGGAGAACAGATACCGACAACTAGATGATGAAATTGAATTAAGGAATAGAAGAACCATTAAAAAAACTAATGAAGAAGTGGGCATTTCCGATAAAAAACATCAAAGGTTTGCCAGCAAGGCTGACATTCCAGAGAGAAGATTTAGCAAGTTTAATGATTATCGTGTTTTTGATAGACACTATTATAGACCAGATCAAGATCCTGAAGTAAGTGAAGAAATGGACGAGAGGTTTAGATATGAAAGTGATTTTGATAGAAGACTTTTGAGAGTGTATACAAATGACAGGTATTTACAACTTTATTTTTATTTTCTTTGTTTAATATTAATGTTATTTTTTATCATTATGCTAGGGAGAAGGAGTTTCATTTGATTTGCATATTTGATTAATTATAAGATGCTGTCAATTTTAGGTTATACCATTCTTTTTTATGTGCCACTGAAGGAACAAATACAATTCCTGAAATGGCAAGAAAGGAATAAAGCTGTAATAAAGCTGTGACACTGAAAGGCTACAACTTTTATGTAAAATTAGATGGAAAATAAACTTTTTCACAGAAGGGGACAGAAAGGAATCTTCCATGTCTCAACCTTGGCACTGAACAGAGGGTGTACAAAAAAAAACTTGCCTGAGATTTTGAACTGTAAGCCAGTACTAATTGAGGTTTGCAGTCTGAATTCATGTTGCTACTATTGTCTGAAAAACCTTGAGGCAAGAATTCAGTGTGGTCTCAGATTCACAATGCCCCTAGGTGACTGACAGGGGAAGAACTCTTCTTTGCCATAACTTGATTTAAAACCAGGTTGATGGCAATCCCAGATTCACATGTTAAAATGTGGATAAAAAGGATATTTTAAAATAGATGAAATACAGCTTATTCCTTTAATTTTCCTATGCTCCTAAGTACTTGTATCAGTATATTTCATTGTTTGTAAGTCACTTATTAAACATTTACTTAAGTAAAATGATACCAGGTTTTTACTATCAGATTTTCAGGTGCTTTTCAGTTTTTTTGATGATTGTTTTTGGGACACTATTTGTAATTTCTTAACTGCTACACTGGGGTTTTATTTTATTAAGTCATTTACCTTAATACTTACAATTTGCTATATTTTAATGAACTTTTGATTTGGAGATAGAAATATGGCAGGGTTCCATATTTGTCAGTGACTTGTTAACTTGCAAGTGTTAAATATAAATTTTCACGAGTTTATGAGACCTGTTTCATTAGTCCAAATAGATTACTTTTTAAATATTTTAGAAAATTTCTGAGATCTATTGCTGTACATTTAGTATTCTAAATATTAGTTAATCCTAACTAAATGTTAATATTCTAAATATTAACAGAACCTTTACAGTCTGTTGTCTTCTACTTCTTATTCTGTAGCTGTTATCGCCTGCTCACCCAGTCTTTTTAATTAATATTCACGCTGATTTAAGTGATATTAATGAAAGATTAGAATTTTGCAGTGCTACTTGTCATATCTCTGATTTGAATTGTTTGTGCTTCAGAAAATACTCCAAATCCTATAATGTTTTATATTTAAAAATGTTTATAACTGAAGGTAGTCAGAGGCTGCCTAAACTAAAAGAGGTCTCAAATAGGGAAGTGCAGGTAATCTTGGACTCTTGGTTCTGCCTTCTTTGTACATGAGAACATTTTTTTCCTTATGGTGTCTGTTTATCTTTAAAGTATAATGTAATGCTATCTTTTGAGTTTGGAATTGCAAGAAATTATGATGATTGCTTTTAAAAAATATTTTGATATATTTTTTTGTAATTATATCCTGTGATAATTTTAAACTTGAACAAATTAATTTCAGCCTAATTTTTTGAGAACTAGCTTATTTTCTTATGTATCCTATAAATGAAGTGAACTCTTTCTATATAACCTTTCCAGGTAGCATTTTAAGAATAGATTAAACATGAGGATCAGTGAGTATAATTCCTGGTGTACATTTTAAAATGTTTAAAAGTATTTCTTCAAATTTAAGTCATTATTATATGTTACTGCACTTTGTTAATGCATAAACTTACATCTCCAGATGTAGGTTTTTCACATATGTCTCTAAGACATTTGAAGTTAAAATTTAGTTTCTGTATTTCAGATTTGTAGATTCCTTAATTCCCACAAAAAGTTTATATCATTCAATAGTTTTTATTTAGCAGGCAGAGTGGTTGGTAGGAAAAATGACTCTATTTATTAGTGAAGTTTTTTGAGACTAAAGAAATGTGTAACTATATGTGGCTTCTTGCTCTAACCATTTATTCTTTTTTAAAAAAAATTATTAAGTATTGTTGATACGCAGTTGATTTCACATGCACACATAGGGCTTCATCAGTTTTACACATTATGCAGTGCTCACCACATTGTGTGTAGTTACTGTCTGTCACCATACAACATTATTACAATATTGTTGACTATATTCCCTATGCTGTAGTTTTCATTGCTATGATTTATTTAATTCATAACTACCAAGTTTGTATCTCTTAATCCCTGTCACCTATTCAGCCTTTTCCCTGTGTGCCCCCACCCTCTGGCAATAAGATTATTGTGTTTATGAGTCTTTTTCTGTTTTTTGTTATTTGTTCATTCGTTTTGTGTTTTAGATTCCACATATGAGTAAAAGCATATGGTATTTTTCTTTTTCTAACTTATTTCACTTAGCATAATACTCTCTAGGTCCATTCATGTTGCAGACAGCAAGAGCTCATTCTTTTTTTTGCTGGCATTCCATTCTATATATATACACCATATGTTCTTTATCCATTCATCTATGGATGGACACTTGGGTTGTTTTCATAACCTGGCTATTGTAAATAATGTTGCAATAAACATTGGCATGCAGGTATGTTTTCAAATTAGTGTTTTCATTTTCTTTGGTTAAATACCCAGTAGTGGAGTTACTGGATCATATGGTGTATCTATTTATGATTTTTGGGCAATCTCCATACTGTTATCCATAGTGGCTGCACCAGTTTATAGTTCCACCAACAGTGCATGAGGGTTCCCTTTTCTCCAAATCCTCATTAGCACTTATGATTTCTTGTCTTTTTGATACTAGCCATTCTCATTGATACGAGGTGATATCTTATTGTGGTTTTCATTTGCATTTCCCTGATGGCTAGTGATGTTGAGCATCTTTTTGTGTGTCTTTTGGCCATTTGTATGTCTCTTTGGAAAAATGACTACTCAGATCCTCTGCTTGTTTTCTAATTGGATTATTTGCTTTTTGGTTTGAGTTGTATGAGTTCTTTATATGTTCTGGAAATTAACCCCTTAACGGATGAATCATTTGAAGATATCTCCAGTGGGTTGCTTTTTGTTTTGTTGATAGTTTCCTTTTTGTACAAAAACATTTTATTTTGGTGTAGTCCTGATAGTTCACTTTTGCTTTTGTTTCCGTTGCCTCAGGAGACATATCCATAAATATGTTGTTAAGGTTGATGTCCAAGAGACTGTTATCTGTATTTTCTCTTAGAAGCTTTATGGTTTCAGGTGTCATGTTTAGGTCTTCAATCCATTTTTAGTTCATTTTTGTGTATGGTATAAGAAAGTGGTTCAGTGTTTTTTTTTTTTTTTTTTTTTTTTACATGTAGCTGTTCAGTTTTCCCAGCACCCTTTTGTTGAAGAAACTGTCTTTTCCCCATTGTAGATTCTTGTAATTGACTGTATAAGTGTCGGTATTTTTCTGGGGTCTGTATTCAGTTCCATTGATCTATATGTCTGTTTTTATGTCAGTACCCTACTGTTTTGATTATTATAGCTTTGTAGTACTATTTTCAAATTTGGATTGTGATGCTTCCACCTTTGTTCTTTTTTGTCAAGATTGCTTTAGCTATTAAGGATATTTTGTAGTTTAGTACAAATTTTAGGATTATTTGTTTCTTCTGTGAAAAATGCTGTTGGTATTTTGATAGGGATTGCATTGAATCTGTAGATTGCTGTAGGCAGGAGGGACATTTTTAATAATATTTTTGCCAGTCCATGAACATAGAATATCTTTCCATTTGTTTGTGTCATCTTCATTTTCTGTCATCAGAGTCTTATAATTTTCATGCATAGGCTTTTCACCTCCCTGGTTAAATTTATTCCTAGGTTTTTTGTTGGTTGGTTGGTTGGTTGGTTGGTTGCAATTGTAAGTGGGATGAATTTTTTTTCTTTCTGCATCTTCATTGATTAGTGTATAGAAGTGCAGCAGTTTCTGTATATTAATTTTCTATCCTGCAACATTACCAAATTCATTCTTTTAATGTTTATTTTGAGAGAGAGATTGAGCACAAGCAGGGGAAGGGCAGAGAGAGAGGGAGCGAGACAATCCCAAGCAGGCTCTGCACTGTCATTGTAGAGCCTGACACAGGGCTCGATCCCACTGACCATGAGATCATGACCTGAGTTGAAATTAAGAGTTGGATGCTTAACCCGACTGAGCCATCCAGGTACCCCACTGAATTCATTTATTAATTCTAATAGTTTTTTGGTGGTCTTTTGGACTTACTGTATATAGTATCATGTTATTTGCAAATAGTGGAAGTTTTACTGCTTCCTTGCTTTCTGTTGCTTGTCTGATTGCTGTGACTTGTACTTCCAATATAGTGTTGAATAAAAGTGGTGAGAGTGGGTATTCTTGTCTTCTTCTTGATTTTAGTTAGAGAAAAGACTCTCAGTTTTTCACCATTGATGTTAAGCATGTGTTTTCCATATATAGGTTTTATTATGAGGTATGTTCTGTCTGAATCCATTTTGTTAAGAGTTTTTCTCATAAATGATGTTGTATTTTGTCTCATGCTTTTTCTGCATCTGTTGAGTGTTCATATAGTTTTTATCCTTCATTTTTATTAGTTTGCATGTATTTAACCATCCTTGCATCCCCAGAATAAATCCCAGTTGATCGGGTGAATGATTCTTTTAATGTATTTTTGAATTTGGCTTGCTCATATTTTGTTGACAATTTTTGCATGTGTGTTCATCAGGGATTTTGACCTGTAGGTTTGTGGACTTTTTTTTTTTTTTTTAATATACTGTCTGTGTCAGATTTTGGTATCAGGGTAATCCTGGTCTTGTATAAAGAATTTGGAACTTTTCCTTCCTCTTCTATTTTTTGGAATAGTTTGGGAAGAGTAGGTATTAACTCTTCTTCATATATTTGGTAGAATTCACCTGGGAAGCCATCTTGTCCTAGACTTTTGTTTGTTGCAAGATTTTTGATTGTAGTTCAGTTTTGTTACTAGTAATCAGTCTGATCAGATTTTCTGTGTCTTCCTGATGGAGTTTTGGAAGATTGTATGATTCTGGGAATTTAGCCATTTATTCTAGGTTATCCAACTTGTTGGCATATAATTTTTCATATTCTCTTATAATCCTTTGTATGTTTGTGGTGTCAGTTGTTACTTTCTTTGATTTCTGAGTTTAAGTCCTCTTTTTTTCTTGATTAGTCTGGCTAACGGTTTATCAGTTTTGTTTTCAGAGAACCCGCTCTGTGTTTATTGGTCTTTAGTCCCCATTTCATTTATTTTCTCTCTGATCTTTATTTTTTTCTTCCTATTGACTCTGGGTTTTATTTGTTATTTTTCTAGTTACTTTAGGCATAAGGTTAGGTTGTTTATTTGAGTTTTTTTTTCTTGTTCCTTGAGGTAGGCCTATATTACTATGAATGCTCTAAGAATTGCTTTCACTATGTCCCAAAGATTAGACTATTGTGCTTCCTTTTTCATATTTCTCCATGTGTTTTGGATTTCCTCTGATTTCTTCATTGACCCATTGATTATTTAGGAGAATGTTGTTTAGCCTCCACATTTTCTATATTTTTTGTACCCCCCTGCACCCCCAACTTGTAATTGGTTTCTACTTTCATACTCTTGTGACTGGAAAAGATGCTTGATAGGATTTCAGTCTTAAATTTGATCTGACTTGTTTTGTGACACAACATGTGATCTGTCCTGTGGAATTTTTCATGTGCACTTGAAAAGGATGTGTATTATGCTGTGTTTGGATGGAATGTTCCTTATATATCTTTTAAATACATCTGGTATAATGTGTTATTCAAAGCCACTGTTTACTTCTGGATTTTCTGTGTGGATGGTATCCATTGATTTAAAGGGGGTGTTAAAGTCCTCTACTATTACTGTCAGTTTCTCTCTTTATGTTTGTAAATATTTGGTTTATGTACTTAGGTGCTTCTATATTGGGTGCATAGATATTTACAATTGTTATCTCTTCTCCATGAATTGACTCCTTTATCATTATGTAATACCTTCTTTATTTTTTGTCTAAGCATTTATTCATAATATATTGTAATCTTAACCAGAAGTTCTTGACAAAAAATAATTATGATTGTGAGAAGTACAAAATTAATTTTCCTTCATTTTCCTAAGTTTCTCTTATTCTTTTTTCTTATAAAATTTAGCATGTATAAATTCTAGTTTTGATTTTTAACAATTTTTGAGTTTTATATTTTTGGTCTCAGGTTTTTTCTAATTAGCCCATAAATGTTTTCATGTGCCATAATGTCTTTATTAATGAATTATTTTGTCCACTTTATGGGAAAGCTAAAGCCCAGGAATGATTTTACACTCTTGAACTCAAGATTAATCACTGGCAGTGGTTTTAAATAATTAACAAGGTAGTTAACATTTTGTTTAACACTTGTATTCTGTGTGTGTGTGTGTGTGTGTTATTTATGAATATTTACAATTTAACTAAAATAATGTTTTAGGAGTTTTTATAAGTTGAATGTAATGGTATGTTTCCTAATACTTTGAAATTTATAGACCACTTTTAAATGTGATCATCCTAGTCTTTATTATTTATTAACTTGATCTGTAGAAGTTACTGTATTACTTTACTATGTTTACTTTATAACCAATGTTAGCGAGTAGAAGAAACTTTTAGCTTTAAAAAATGCTTTTTAAAGAAGTTTTTATGTGATTAATGCAGTTAGCACTTCCATTCTATTTAACTCTTGATATTTGATAGTTTGTAATCTTAATAGTCATTTAATAAATTTCTGAAATAACATGCCATCTGAAATTAGAATCTGTGTATTATCCACATGGATGAGTACATGCTTACTTAGTGTGGGACATTGTAAGAAATGTGCCTGCTTAATATGTAAGATATAAATGAGGAGAAATGGCTAATTAGAACTTGAGTTATTTGATATAACTTTTTAAAAATATATAGTAATTAATTTTCATTTATCTTTGAAAGGGCTATTTTAATACTATTATTTTCTCCATTTTAAAGATGGGCTTGATATTAGAAAATCATTTATTAAAGTAAATATAAAAATTGTGAAACAACTGAAAACATAGGGAAAAAGGGTGATCCACAGTTAATAGCTCAGTATTTTTAACATCTAAGAGAGTACCCCTAATAACAGAATTCATTCACATTAGAGAAGTTCGTGATATGAAAACAAGATGATGTAACTATTTTGTGAATTAGATGAGTTAAAAAAATTTTTTTTAAGTTTATTTTTGAGAGAGAGAGAGAGAGAGAGATAGAAAGAGAGAGAGAGAGAGCAAGCGAGCACAAGCAGGGAAGGGGCAGAGAGAGAGGGAGACACAGAATCTGAAGCAGGCTCCAGGCTCTGAGCTGTCAGCACAGAGCCTGACGCCGGACTGGAACTCAGGAACCGTGAGATCTAATCTGAGCCACAGTTGGGCGCTTAACCAACTGAGCCACCCAGACACCCCTAGATGAGTTTTTTAAAAGTAAGGTGAAAAATGATTCTTCCTTGCTGTGAGCCATAGGAATCTATGACCAAGAGATGGTAAATATTTTGTTTTTATGAATTTATAATTTGACTTCACAGCTTGTTAGGTTCCCTTCTAGTTTTTTTGTTTTTGTTTTTAAAATCTTATATTAGTAAATTTAAAAAATATTTATGGAATCACTATCTGTAAATAGTTTTTCATTGGTTTAACAAAGTAAGCATAATCCTATTATGAGTCATTTCATACAATTAAATAGGATGCCTTAGGATTTTATTTTATCCTTTTTGGTGAAATGTGTATCTCTGCTTTTATTGGGCCTCTTAAACATTTCTCTAGTCTTGATTTTATTGTAATTGTCAGCAACAGGAGGGGACTTTTATAGTTTTGATAGTGAAATTTTTTTCTTTAGTGAAAGGGTATACCTTAAAGCTGTCTTCCTTATAGGCAGTTCATTGGGAAGTCTTTGTGATTTTACTGTAGAATTTAGCATAGACCTTGACTTTATACATAAATAAAATGATTAATTTGGAAGGAACTTTGAATATGGCCTTTTGTGTTTATGGTGCTTACTTTATTAAGATAGCTCTGTATATTGAAAAAATTGTAAAACATGTTTTAGTATAGTTGCTCTGGATATAGCGTACTTTGGTTATAGCTACATAAAGATAGGTTAGAATTGCAAGTCCAAATGTCTTTAGAGAACTTACCTAAAAATGCAGGAAGCCACAGTTCTTAGATAAATTTTAGAAAGATTTTTGTATATCTAAATAGTCTTTAATTCTGGTTAATTCCGGTTTAATCACAAAGTATGCTTCTAAAAATTTATAACTTTAAATTTCTCTATATTTGAAAACTTTCATTTGTTCAGGCAGTACTTTACCACATCACATTTATTTTTGTCGAGTAATGGGAGACCACCTCCAGGTTTGGTGATTCAGCAGGAGGACTCACAAGACTTTGTATCTATAGTTATATTCATGGGTATGACTTATTACAGTGAAGGGATACACAATAAAATCAGCAGAGGAAGAAGGGGCATGGACAAAGTCTGAAGGTAAGCAGGTGCAAGTTTCCAGAAGTTCTCTCCTAGTGGACTCACACTGCACATACTTAATTCCTCCAGCATTGAATTGTGACAGCGTGAGTGAAACGTTGTCTACCAGGAAAGGTCATTAGAGACGCAGCGCCCATGTTTTTATTGTGGGCTGGTCACACAGGCACCCTTTTTCGAGGATGTAGGAAAATTCTGAACTTCTGAAGGAAAGCAGATGTTCAGCATAAACTATATGGTTTGTATAAACAGTTTATGCACAGTGAGCCACTTTTCTCCATCCGGGGAATGGTGGGACTCCTCCCAAAATATGTGTTCCAGGTGCCAGCCAAGGACCACCCTTCCAAATAGGCATTTCTGATAACTCTTTTCTGCTCCTGCATATTTAATATAGACTAGTATAACTAATTCTGGTTGCTTGGCATTATTAATTACAAATTAGTTTGAGTTTATATTTACCAATTCTTTAAGTGGTAGCAATAGGGAATGACGAAACTGATATGTCAGTTTAAAACAGAGTTTTGAGCACATGGGTATAGCTATAAAACCAGCTGTATTTTGATAAATTGAAATAGTGTGAAATTCCTTTTTGAAGTGGCTTTTGGAGGTTTCTGTTATTTTAGATACGGATTAAAAAATGGAAGCAATTTATGTAACATGCCAGGTTCTATATTATGAAGGTTATAATCCTCAGTAGCCTTTTCTCCTAGATAATATTGATAGTCGTCTGTGTGATGGAAACAAATGAAGAACAACTTCTATGCTGGCTCTGAGAATGAGAAGTCCTTTTCTTTTAAAAACTGCCATTTTTCTTAATGTGAAAATGAAATTCACCGAAAACATCAAATAATACTTTAACAAACCTGTTTCTTTCTAATAGTCCTTTTGAGAGACAATATAGCTTGTTAACAGCAGTGAAAAGAAATATGACTTGTGAAATGCTGATTTTCATGGATGCTGATAAGTGTTGGTGTGAAAAGTCATGTTGATTTCTCTGGTATGAGGAATTAAGCTAAAGAAATCAATGTTTGCCAAGTGGAAAAAAAAAGATTAATTGAAAAAATATTAAAATTATTTTCTGGAAAGGATTTTTAAGAAGAAAACAAACATTCTGATATATTTTTTTGTTGTCCAAGACCTTGTGAGTAAAGTGAACTAATAAGTTTTTATGCGTATATCAGCCTGTTGATAATTTTTTCCATTCTCCTTTTGCTAATATTTATTCTTTCATGTGATTTACAATGTTATCAAATGTTGTGGCTTGCTACATTTGATTTTAATTGGTAAGACAGTTGCTATATTTTAAGTTAAAAAGATTTTTATATGCAGTGAAATAATTTCCAAGAATCTGAATTTTGTTTCTTTCAGCAAAAAGAGATCTGATTGTGAAATGTGTCTGTAATCCTCATGAGGGCAAGGGCCACATTCATATACCCAGTGCCTAGAATAAATGAATAAATAGTACTTGCATGTAGCAGGTCCTCAGTAAATATTCTTTGAATTAAATGAATGATAAAAAAGTCTTAGTATATACAATAGTTTGAAATTAAAATTTTCTAGAAGTTATATTCAAATAATTTATAACCTCTTTTTTTTAAAGACTATTGAATCTAATCTCTTAGTAGTTTCTTATTAACTAGCAAATCATACTTGAATTAAATCTCATTCATGTTAATTTTCAAATGTGTTTACAGTAAAACTTCATTATAACACTTTGTTCCCTTTAACATCTCCAACATCAAATGTAAAATCACCAAAGAGATAATATGAGAAGGCCCACTGTATGTGGAGCAAGCTCTATAAGCTAATGTGTTTTTAAGGATGTACGGGAACAGACAAGGGAATGTGCCTCCTAAGGAGTATGGTGGTGATGTCACAGAGCATTCAAACATACGCATTTCATCTGCTGGAAATAAAAGGTATAGTATGTAATATGAATTCTGCTCTTCAGTCATTACACTGTGAAACTGCAGCTGCTAAAACTGGCTTACTGAATAAGTAGGAAGGTATAGTATGTTAACAGATTCCTTATTAATAAGAAAAGAGTTAAAGGGAAAAAAGGAGGGTGGAAGAATTGTGTTAAATGAAAATTTATAGTACTTTACAGCGTTATTTTGAATTGCAAGTTTGGATTATAAGTGTGCCAAGGTATTCCAAATAAGTCCCTATAATTATAAGGTATTTAAATTTGGTTGAAATAATGAAAGGACAAATAAGCATATAGTTTAATGGATTAAAAATCAATTTATAATATCTTGGAGTTATGGGAGTGATGTAACTTAACTGGGAATAAATTGAAAATGTTCGTACAATGTGAGTTTTCCTTTCAAAAAAATTTCTTTTTGATTTTCAGCTTATTGAGTAGATAACTTTTATGCTTACTTTGTAAAATTAGTGCTCATAATCTGTCATGTCAAAAAGAATGGAAATATATGTATTTTATATTCATGTTCTCTTTCTGTTTATAGTTTTTTTTGGTGGCTTTCTTATACCATACATAAGGATAAAGAGTTCTGAATCCATAGTGCATAATGGAGATAATAATGTCATTATATCACAAAAGGTGTCTATTTTCTCTGAAGAAAGTAATATATTGAAGTGCTTGAGATAAGATAATTTGCTATTTGGGTCTGATTAGGCTTTCTTTGAGGAAATTGTCTCTCCTCCCCCCTCCCCCATTTCTGTATTTCAAGGAAGGAGTTTTTAAGGGATGATCTTCTTTTCTAGTGTGCATATAGGTATCACTTTTCACTTCTTTTTTTAGGATTTATTTGTATTTATATTCTTTTTTTTATTGGGTTAACTGTTCTTATATAAAAGGATTTTATTGAGAATCTATAGAGCCAATAATACAGACTGAAGAAAAAGGTTATATATTTATAGAGGCTGAATATATATATCAAGGTCTCACTGTAGAAAGAGATAAAATGCTATGATTTTACCCTGACTTTAAAAATATGTAACTATTGTAGTGTCCATAGTACTTTTAATGTCCAATAACTCATACCTACAATTTACTGTAAATTTTTGTTGCCTGAAAATCATTTGAGTTCTAATCCTTCTTGTTTTTGTTCTAGTGCTCGAGATAATGAACCATCTAAATCCACTAACCAAGACATCTGTAGTCCTTTTGCGGGGATGCTCTTTGGTGTGTACAAAACTTCATTGATTAAACTTTTGCATACTGTTCTTATAAAAGGTCTTTAGTGAGAACTCAGTGATATCATTAATACTACTGTTATTAGTAATATAAAATATTTATCTAGTGCTTACTTTAGGGTAGACCCTCTGCTAAACATTTAGTGTATATTGTATAGGTCTGTATAATTTTATTTTTTATTTATTTTCTTAAATGTTTATTCTTTTTTTTTTTTTAATTTTTTTTTTTCAACGTTTATTTATTTTTGGGACAGAGAGAGACAGAGCATGAACGGGGGAGGGGCAGAGAGAGAGGGAGACACAGAATCGGAAGCAGGCTCCAGGCTCTGAGCCATCAGCCCAGAGCCCGACGCGGGGCTCAAACTCACGGACCGCGAGATCGTGACCTGGCTGAAGTCGGACGCTTAACCGATTGCGCCACCCAGGCGCCCCTTAAATGTTTATTCTTGAGAGACATAGGGAGATAGAGCACGAGCTGGGGAGGGGCAACCCCCGAGGGGCTGTCAGAACAGAGCCAGACTCGGGGCCAGAACCCACATGACCTGAGCCAAAGTTGGACACTTAACTGACTGAGCCACCCAGGCACCCCTAATTTTATTTAATTTTAATTTTAATTAAAAAAAATTTTTTTTGAGAGAGAGGGCTCAGGTGATTGAGGAGCAGAGAGAGAGAATCCCACAAGGGGGAGAGAGGGGGAGAGAGAGGGAGAGAGAAGCGGGGCTCACCTGAAGTGAGGCTTCTGTTTACCCAAAGTGAGGCTTGAGCTCACCAAAGCAGGGCTCGTGCTCACCTGAAGTGGGGCTCAAGCTTACCTGATGTGGGACTCAAGTTCATGAATTGAGATCATGACCTGAGCTGAAGTCAGATGCTAAATGACTGAACCACCCAGTCTGTATATAATTTTAAAGTGGAATAACTTTTATTTATTGATGAACTTTACATAGATGATGCATGAAATATTAATTTCAGTAACCTTGTTGTAGTGTGACTGTTTATTATTCTGTTTTGTATGTGATAGCTTTTTTCTTCATTCTTCTTTTTAGCTAGCACAGAATTGCCTTACATTTTAAGTTTAGTTTCCCTGAACTAAACCTTTTTATTCTTTGATATACATCTTTCCTATGTTCTTTCCATGTGGTTTTTGAAGTGTTTTGTTCAAATCATCATAATCCAAATTTTCTATTTATCAGAAATGAAGGTCGTTGCTTAATATAAGTATGTTGATTTGCTACTTGTCATAATTGCAGAAACTGTGTGAAGAGTACCTTACTAATTTCCTATGTGTAACTTTAAAATAGAAAAGTGGTCTGATTTCTGTGTAAAAACTATTAGAAAAAATTACCTGAAATTTGGTTTCAGTGGAAGTATATGAGGAAATTAGATAACACTTTTGATTCATTTAACCCAAAAGCAGTCAGTAATTTAAATCTTGGTTTAGAGATATTTAATTGCATGATATTCTCAGATCTTTATTTCCTTGAGATGGTTATTGTGAGAAAATATGGCGTAGCAACTAGAGTTTTATTCTAATATAATGTCTTTAATTGAGAATTTACCAGTGTAACCTATCAGTAAGGTAAAGGCTTCATTCTTACGATGTATTTTGTTAAACATGGTAAAAATTGGAGAAATGGCTTTCTTTGTTGAGAGCTCACTGACAAATAATTTTATCAATAAATGGATTACTCTACTCTAAAGTTTTAATGTTGAATGTCATGAATTTATCATTACTGCAGTCCAGGAATTATGGATGAATGTTTGGTGAGATAATAGACTCTAATGCTTGGAACAAACCATTGAAGTGATTTAATCCAGTAATTTATCTAATGATTGTTTTTTTTTCCCCAGCCTATATTTGTATGGACCCATAAAGAACTCTAGAGGTAGCACAATCTGATTGTTATAAAATTCTCATTTCAATTGAATTGAAATTTGTCTTCCTATAGTTTTGCTCCAAGAACTTATGCTTTATTTAAAAAATTAAGGCTGTGTCTAATGAGAGCAAAACAACAATATGTTATGTGGTTTATAAAAGAATCATTGATTTTTTTAGAAGTATGCATTTGAATTTTCAAATATTTGGGGATTTTCCTTTTATATTTTTATTACTGACTGCTTGTTTAATTCCCTTATGGTCTGAAAAAATCAGTTTGTATAACTTCAATTTCAAATTGAATTTAAAATACTTTTTAATGGCCCAGAATATAGTCTATCTTGGTGAGTGTTTAGTGTGTAGTTGGAAGAATGTGCATTGTATGGTTGTTGAGTGTAGTGGTTTATAAATGCCAAGTAGTTCAATTGGTTGGTAGTAATGTTCATGTCTTGTGCATACTTAATGATTTTTTAATTTTTCTTCTACCACTTGTTTAAAACAAGTTTTAAATTCTCTGACTACCTTGTTCTTAATGTGGAGTCTGGAGTGCTGGAGGGATTTTCTTAGTGTGCCTGCATCTTTGTCAGTTTTCAGGACCTGTTTGACTCTAACAGAGTGATTGCTTTTGCTTTTTCTTTGGTGCAAGGCTGATTCTGTGTGTCTCATTTTCAGAAATAAGTCTCAGTGTTCATGATGCTTCCCAGAGTGGTAGCCAAACCCTCCTTTATGTCTGTGGAGCTTGTTGTGTGAGAATTTCCTGCCCTTCCCCTAACAGTAACAGGACTTTGCTTTTTGTAAGTGCAGAACTGGGTCCAAGCAGGTTTTCTGCTCTTTCACCAGTAGATTCTGGCCATTGCTTTATAATGAAAGAAGGATCTGGAAAGAATGGTCTCTTTCATATGTCTCCTGTTGCCCCATCTCCAGTCTCATAAGCTTCTGATGAAGGTAGAGAAGTGAGTGAGATTCCCCTTGTGTCTGGGTAGATTCCAGAGAGTCTGTATCGTTATTCTAGCCTGCTCAAAGCCTTTAAGAAGTCATTAACATTTCAGCATTTTTCTTCCTACCTGCTTTTAAGGTAACTGCCTACTTCTTCATACTCTGGGAAAGGTAAAAAATGTGGATTATCCCATCTCTTTGGATTGGTTTTTATGCCCTTTTGAAATCACTTTACCTGGTTGCTTATAACCTCAGCTCTCTGACAGGTTTTTTAAAAGTTACAGTTTTATAGATGATTGAGCTTTTTCACCATTGTAGGATTTGAGCAGTGTTCTCTTGTAGCTTTCTGCTAAATAGAAGAAGAACTCCTCAGTTTTTGTTTTTTGTTTAAAACAGCTTCTTGGGGCACCTGGGTTTCTCAGTCAGTTAGGAGTCTGACTTCACCTCAGGTCATGATCTCACAGTTCGTGAGTTCGAGCCCTCCATAGGAACCCTGCAACGGGGTCTGTGCTGACAGCTCAGAGTGGAGCCTGCTTCAGATTCTGTGTCTCCCTCTTTCTCTGCCCCTCCCTTGCTCTTGCTTTGTCTCTCTCTTTCTCAAAAATAAATGAACATTAAAAAAATTTAAAACAGCTTCTCATTTCTTCCTCATTATGTTCCTGTTTATATATATATGTGTGTGTGTGTGTGTATATATATATATATATATATATATATATACACATATATATATATATATTTAAAGTTCTATTAAATCCAGTTAATTTTTTTTTTTTAAGGGAGTTCCATGCCCAATGTGGGGCTTAAACTCACGACCCCTGAGAGATCAAGAGTTGCATGCTCTACTGCCTGAGCCAGCCAGGCACCCCTATGTTCCCATTTTTATTTAAATGCTTGGGCATAGTTACAGTAGCTAATTTAATGTCTTTATTTGTTTCATCATCTGTTGTGTTTTTTTTTTTTTTTTTCTATTGACTAACTTTTCTAATAGTTATTGGTCACTGTATTAGTTTTCTGTGCTGCATCACAGATTAGCACAGGTTTGGGGCTCAAAACATCCCACGTTATCTCATCTTGTCTGTGGATCAGGAGTTTAGGTTCTCTGCTCAGGTCTCATAAGGGTCAGGTCTCATAGAGTCAGCCAGGCTCTATTTTCCATCTGAATCTTGACTGGGGAAGAATCTACTTCTAAGCCCATTCACATTGCTGGTGGAATTCATTTACTGGTGGTTGTATTACTAAGGGCCTCTTACTGGATATTAGCTGGAGACCACCCACAATTTTTACAGGCCATCTGTTGTTTCTTGCCATGTGTGCTACCTTACCATGGTTGCTCACTTTATTATGCCAACAAGGAGAATATCTAAACTCAGGGAGGGCTTTTACCTGATTATATCTGGCCCACCCAAGATAATCTCCCTTTTAAGTAATTCAGACTTGAATTTTGATCCAGAATTGGTACCTAAATCATATTAGCAAACTCCTTTCTGTTGGCTGGAAACATGTTACAGGTTCTGTTTATACTCAAAGGGAGAGTTTATACAGGGAGTCAGCACCAGAAGGCAGGTAGCATAGCATCTACCTTAGAATTTTGCCTACTACAGTCACATTTTTCTGATATTTAAGAACCAGTCTTTTTGAGGTTTTACTTTAAGCTTAGCTAGGGAAATCTTAGGGTAGCTTTCTTCCTAGGGACAATCCAGCCTTGTTACTACCGAATGACCTTTCTTGGGGGCATCTTCCTTGAACACTATAAGGGATACTGAGAACTGCACTATAGCTGGCTGGAATTTGAATTTGTCTCTACTTTGAGGATGTTGGAGAATTTTTCAGTTTGTGTCTTCCATAGTTTTCTGTCCAGCCTAATGGGATTTTATCCTGTGCATTCATAGACTAGTCTACAGTAACGTCTGAAGGGACCCCTCCACAGATTTCTAAAGCTCTTTTTATGCTTCTTTTTGGATCTTTGACCTAAACTTCTACACATTTTAGCCTTCTTGATCTTGATCTTTACGTGATTTGCTTAGTTTCCTGGCTTTGTTTGGATTCTCCCTCTCTGTACCTATGCTCTATAAATTACATTCAGGCAGAAATGGCAGTGCTTAAAGTGCTCACCTCATTAGTTTTCTTTCTCTCAGGTAGTACAGTCCTTGGCTACCTGTTGTCCAGTGTCTGAAAAACAGTTATGGTAAAACCTTGGATTGTGAGTAATTTGTTCTGCAAGTGTTCTGTAAGACGAGCATACATTTCTAATAAGTTTTAACTTGATAAATAAGTGATGTCTTGCAATATGAGTAGTATGTGATGCCAAATGTCACATGATTACAACTGAGCCAGTGGTTCTTGAAATTTGCTTTAATATACAAGTGCTTTGGATCACAAGCATAGAACGAATTATGCTCACAAACCAAGGTTTTACTATATTTCATATTTTGCCTAGTTTTGTTATTTTCTTTTATGGTGGAAAGTTAAGTTCTGTGTTTATTACTCCATCATGGTCAGAAGTAGAATGGATAGATCTACTTTAATATAAAAGATTATTATTAACCTTAGTGTTATTTGTCTTACTCCTATGGGAACTTCACAATTGCTGACATCTGTGTTTAATGGGCATACTTAGATGCTGTATGTTCACTGATGGTTGGGAAACTAATAATTAAGGTAGTAGAGAAATTTCTGGCTCAATTGCATTTTTGCTATCCTGTGATTTGTGTGGTGTTTCAGATGATGCATGTCTAGATTAAGAGGTTATTTTGTGTCACTAACATATGCAATAATAACGTTGATGAAAGAAATTTAAGATGACACAAATGGAAAGATATTCCATGCTCATGGGTTAGAAGAATTAATATTATTAAAATGTCTGTGCTACCCACCATAGTCTACAGATTCAGTGCAATTCCAGCAGAATACCAATAGAAGTTTTTACAAAACCAGAAAAAATAATACTAAAATTTGTATTGAACGACACAAAAGACAGTGGATAGCCAGAGTAATTTTGAGAAAGGAAAACAGTACTGGAGGTATCACAATTCCAAATTTCAAGATAGTATCACAGGGCTACAGTCAGTAACCAGAACAGTATGGTACTGGCACAAAAATAGATGCATAGATCAATGGAACTGAATAGGGAGCCCAGAAATAAACCCACACTTACACAGTTAATTAATCTATGACAACTGAGGAAAGAACATACAATGGGGAAAAGACAGCCTCTTTAATAAATGGTGCTAGGAAAACTGAACATCTACATGTAATAGAATGAAACTGGGCCACTTTCTTACATCGTACACAAAAATAAACTCAAAATGGGTTAAAGACTTAAATGTGAGACCAGAAACTAAAAAAAAAGTCCTAGAAGAGAACACAGGCAGTAATTTCTCTGACATCAGCTGTAGCAACATCTTTGTAGAAATGTCTCCTAAGGCAAGGGAAACAAAAGCAAAAATAACCTTTTGGAACTACACTAAACTAAACTAAACTAAACTAAACTAAACTAAACTAAAATTCCTTCCACAGCAGAGGTAATCATCAACAAAATGAAAGGGCATCCTAGTGAACGGGAGAAGATATTTGCAAGTGATATATCTGATAAGGGGTTAATATCCAAAATATATAAAGAACTTATACAACTCCACACCAAAAAAAAAAAAAAAAAATCCAATTAAAAATGGGCAGCAAACCTGAATAGATATTTTTTCCAATGAAGACCTACAGATGACCAGCAGATACATGAAAAGATGCTCAGCATCACTAATCATCAGGGAAATGCAAATCAAAAACACAATGACATATCACCTTCTACTTGTCAGAATGGTTAGAATAAAAAAAAGACAAATAACAAGTGGTGGTGAGGATATCGAGAAAAATAAATTCGTGTATTATTGATGAGAATGCAAATTGGACAGCTACTGTGGAAAACAGTATGTAGGTTCCTCAAGAAATTAAAAATAGAAATGATCCAATAATTCTACTGGGTATTTACCCAAAGAAAATGAAAACACTAATTTAAAAAGATATATGTACCCCTATGTTTATTGCAGTATTATTTATAATAGCCAAGATATGGAAGCAACCTAAGTGTCCCCTTAATTGACAAATGAATAATGAAGAAGTGGTATATATAGACAATAATGTGTGTGTAATAACACAACCACGAAAAGGATGAGATTGTGTCATTTGCAACAACATGGGTGGACCTAGATGTTATTACACTTAAGTGAAATCAGAGAAAGATGACTACTGTATGATTTCACTTGGATGTGGAATCTGAAAAACAAATTAATAAACAAATATGTGGAGTCAGACTTATAAATACAGAGAACAAAGTGATGGTTGCCAGAGGGGAACAGAGTGGGAGGATGGGCAAAATGGATGAAGGAGTGTGGAAGATACAGGCTTTCAGATATGGAATGAATAAGTCATGAGAATAAAAGGCACATCATAGGGAATATAGTCAGTGATACTATAATAACATTATATGATTACAGATGGTAGCTGCAGTAGTGGTGAACGTAGCATAATGTATAGACTTGTTGAATCAAGGTTGTACACCTGGAACCAATGTAACATTGTGTGTCAACTATAGCCTTAAAAAAAAAAATCACCTCTAAGTCCAAAAAATTAAATGCAGTAATAATGATCTTCTGTGTATATAAATGTTTGCACAACTTGATTTGCACATGATACCTGGGTGAGAGGTTTGTATTTTTTTCTGTAGAACTGAGGTAGAATTTGAGCAGGGTACCAGTGTGATTAGTGTTATGTTTTAAGACAGTTAATCTTACATAAATATGCTGCATTTATTGGAGCAGAGGGAGGGGAATGGAGAAACTAATTAGGAGGTTATTGCTGCAGTCTAGGTGAAATGTAGATAGGTTGGATCCAAGGTTAATTGTGGTGAGAATAGAAAGAGGATCTGAATATGAAGTGAATAAGAGAATGAGCAATCAAAGTTATAGCAGGTTTTGAGGTTCAATGATCAGGCCATTAACAGAAAACAAAGAAGGGCAATTGCTTTTGAAGTGTTCATTTTGGACATACTTGTTAAATTTAAGGGGCTTGTGGGAGTTATTAGTGGCAATTATTATCTCAATTATTAGAAAAATGGGGATGGAGATTATTAGAGTATTCTCTTATTTAAGGTTTTTGAGGTATAGAGGTTTGGGAAAGAGTAATGTATCTTGTGATTGACATATAGTAGATATTCATAAATTGTGAAATTAGTTGAAGAGGTAATGATACATGATTTTACCTTTTATATTTTCTGCACATGCACTACTCTTTGATATAATTAAAAATTATATTTACATTATTTAAAATTCGAGTTTCTAGTTGCAGATGTTGTTTAAGAGTTAAGACCAGTTTGTGAGATGCTCTGACAGCGCAGACTCTCTCTCTCTGCCCCTCTCCTGCTTGTGTGCATGCGCCTTCTCTCTCTCACTCTCTAAATAAATCATCTTAAAAAAGAGGGCCAATTCCCCCCCCTTTTTTTTAAGTTTATTTATTTATTTTGAGAGCGAGCACAAGTGTGAGCGGGGGGGGGGAGGGGCAGAAAGAGAGGGGGAGAGAGAATCTCTCTCAATCTCAATGTGAGCTGAAACACAAGTTGGATTCTTAACCGACTGAGCCACTCAGATACCACTAGACAGTTTTTTTTCTTACCACTTTCTAGGAGGTGAAGATCGAGAACTTATTCAAAGAAGGAAGGAGAAATACAGACTAGAACTACTAGAACAAATGGCCGAACAACAGAAGAACAAGAGACGGTAATGAAAGGTTTGCATTTAAAAAAGATGTTTTGAATTTAAAATGCATTTGTGTAAAATGACATGGTGATAAACAGTTACATAGTAAAATAATGGAATATTTTTCCTAAGATGATTATGTATCTGTAAATCACTTCCATTTCAGCCTCTGCAGTGTACATCAATCTGCCAGGGTGGTAGAACAAATACTATGGGAGTGTTCATTTACTGTGTCATATAGGTAGCAAATGAGATGATGTGTATATCCTATAGTAGGCCTTGTAGATACCTTTATTAATTTCTTCAATTTTTGATTTTGGGTAGCATTTAGTGTAATCTACATGCCCACTATATTATCTCATGTAGTAACAAATATGAAATGGAAGTATTTTGTCTTATATAATGTGAAATGATTAGCATACCCATAAATGCAATATAAAAATAATCATGATAAATTGATAGATATTTATATTGTATACAAGTCCTAGTGTTTGCAGTCTTTCTTGTAGAAATACCTGTGAAATACTAATTATAGTTTACAAGTAGGATTAGATATCTTGGTTCTGGAGAATTTTGAGACCTACCATCTTTTAGTTTTGCCTTTTTCCCTCTATCTTAGAGAAAGCCAATATCTCCTGTCTTACATTAATAATTTTTTAGCATCAGTTTCTTTTTTTTTTTTTTTTTTTTAATTTTTTTTTCAACGTTTATTTATTTTTGGGACAGAGAGAGACAGAGCATGAACGGGGGAGGGCAGAGAGAGAGGGAGACACAGAATCGGAAACAGGCTCCAGGCTCTGAGCCATCAGCCCAGAGCCCGACGCGGGGCTCGAACTCACGGACCGTGAGATCGTGACCTGGCTGAAGTCGGACGCTTAACCGACTGCGCCACCCAGGCGCCCCTAGCATCAGTTTCTTAAAAACTCTTATTAGAAGCTTATTAGAAAGTATGGTATTAATTTTTAAATTTTTACCCTTCCTTTTGCCAACAAAATATACATGTATCCTAAATGTCTTTGTTTCATGAAGTGAAGATTTTGTTTTACTTCTGTACTTTATTCCGTGTGAATTGCTGAGGCTTCTAAGTACTTGAGGCACTTACTGTAAGTCAGTTTACAGGTGAATTTGCACGAAATCAAAAATTGAGTTTTCAGAATTATTTAAGGCTTTATTATCAGTAAATAGAATTATTTGTACTTGAAGATGTTATTGCATGGACTTTGTGCTAAAATTTGCCTTAGTAATGATTTTGATTATGTTTACTTTAACTGTTTAATATATAGAATTTTAATTTTGTTCAGAGAAAAAGATATGGAACTCAGGGTTGCAGCTTCTGGAGCACGAGACCCTGAGAAATCGGTAAGGGTTCCTGGAATCTTTTAATGTTTGCTCTTTGATTTAAATAAGCCTCAAAGGTGGTGGCAGGTGGAGATAGAAGATATTGGGGGAAATATAAGCGTAGACCAATTTGAATAGTAATAAATTCAGTTCTCATAAAATTTAAGTTCTAACTCTTGTTTATTTCTCTAAGATAATTTTTCCTTTTTCATATGTGCATCATTTTTTTAGTTTGTTTTTAAATTAGTTCTTTCTACTTGGTTCAAATGCACTATTGCAGGAAAAGTTATCTCTATTCAATCTACAATAGACATTAATATTTTTCTTGAGTTTTTCTTGTATAGGAATGATTTCCAAAGAAACTGAAACCTTTGATTCTAGTGTTTAAGCATTTTAGTAATTTTTATTTAATGTAGGACTAGAGAGATAATAATCTTGTTTTTACTTTAATTTTGCAATTCTCATTAAATGGAATGAATTACATCATTGCAGTTAAGTGGGGAGGAGGTAATATTTTATTGCTCTTCTCAAATTGTGCTTTTTCTGTAGCGGGATCTGTAGAATGTATTTGCTAACACAAGTTTTTGTCTACCTTTGATGACTAAGAAACTTTAATTTCATTAAAAAGTTCATTCCTGCAAAGAATACAGCAACTTAAAATTATTCAAATATGGGCAGCTTTTGATACACTTTTACTTGTGCTGAGTATATATCCTGTGGGTTGCCCGTTTAAAGAAGTGTAATACTGGACCAGTATCACTCCCAGGGTGCTTGACTTCTCATAGAATAAAACTTTTAGATTAATCTGAGAAATGATTCCTGAGGAATTAAACATGTTGGGGAAAAAAAGGATAATTCCAAAGCTAAATACATTTTCTTCTATTAATGGATACCTTGGAAATAATTTATATAATCAAAAACTTTCTTTTAATATCTTGAACTTTTTAATGTAATATGGTAGTATGTTATTAAACATTTGATTTATAGTTACATTAGTATTTGATGGGCATTCCTATTTATATTTAAATGAAACAACCTTTAGAATGTCAAGTGGCTTTATGAGGGTAGATAAACACATTAGACATAATAGACCAATACTTTTGGGTTTACTTTTGATGTCAAATTTTAGAAGAGGATACATAAATGATGTTCTGAAGTGGGGGTTAGCAAACTATAGCCTTGGCCAAATCTAGTTGCTTCCTAGTTTTGTAAATAAAGTTGTACTGTATAGCTGCACACCCTCACTCATTGTTTTACATTTTATTTTGGGCTACTTTAGCATTTGAAGAAACCACATGCCCTGCAAAGCCTGATCAACTTACTCTCTGGCTCTTTACAGAAAACCTTGGCTAATCATTCTAGAGAACACTTAATGTCAGAAATGTCAATTGGATAGAGAAACAGCACAATGTTGTATAATAAGAATTTTACATTCAGCATTAATATCTGCCTCTAATCTTTGCTTGATTATTTATTAATGGTGAGACATCAGGTGATTCATGTACTTCCATGTGGGGGCTTCAATTTCAAATGGGAGCTTCAGTTACCCCATTTATAAAATAAGGATTGGATCTTCAAGGCCTTTTATTGCTGTAAAATTCTTTTATTCTGTGACAGTCTGATATAGAGGGTCTTTTGAGGTCCCTTCCACCTTTAAATTTCTACCTTTAAATTTATGATTTTATGTAACAAACAGACTTTTTTCTTTATTTTAGCCTGATAGACTAAAGCAGTTTAGTGTGGCACCAAGACACTTTGAAGAGAAGATACCACCTGAAAGACCCAGAGTAGCTTTCCAGACACCTCTCCCTCCCTTACCTGCCCCATCTGCCCCACCCATCCCATCAGTTCACTCCATCCCATCTCAAAATGAAGACTTGCACAATGGACCCAGCTGCACCCTTGGTGAAATGGTGCCTCCCAGGTGCTTGTTTAAAATGTTTTGTGTTTGGGAATTAGGTAAGGTATCATTATATTTCATGTTGAGAAGGATTTGCTGAAGTGAATACAGTTATCCTTCAGAGATTTTTGTACAAATAACAGCTTCTGTCAAAGAATTTCTCTTGAGATTTGTTTGCATTGTTGGTCTTTTATTATAAAACAAGGGAAATCCTTACAACATTCTTTTATTGTTTAAAGATGTTAAGTATTTTTAGAATGAGTAACTACATTTGGTATATAGCTTTAGGTTACATTTTAGAATATCTATTTTTTAAAAACTTTTAACATACAAAAGCTATATATTTTCTTAAATTCTGTAATTTCCACTTGGCAAACAGTGAATACTTCTTTCAGTTTAAGCAAAACAAAGTTTCTAATGTGACTTTTTTGTATATATTACTTTATTTCAGCTTGTGTTTCCTTCAACTCTTTCTCTGTGATTGCTTACAGGCTATGCAAATCAAATTCCTGAAATAAAAGGTGTTGAGGTTATAAAACCTGTAACTTAGGTATTAGGATAAGGATTTGATTTTTATAGGTAAAAAGTATTAAGCCATACTAAGGCTATATACATAAAGAAAATTGTCTTGTTAACATTGAAATTTTCTGGGCTGTGCTTTCTTTCCTTAGTAGGAGTTGAGCTTATTTTTTGCTTACTATTAATGTCTTATAGAAGTGTGTTTAATCAGGTGTTCTTCTTTTTTAACATTGATATTTTTCTGTGCTGTACTTTCCTCCGGTAGGACTTGGTCTTATCTTTTGTTTAGTACTAACAAATTGTAGCATGATGTGTATTCTGTTTATTGGGTCCTTTGTTTCTTTCATCTAATGGCTTCTTGACTCAAAAGACTAGGAGGGAGTGAAATGACAGAGCATGGTATGATGGTCTTAGCATTGGCGTAGGGATTAAAATGGTTAGCTCCACTGTCTGGATTTTGGGAAAACCACACCTTTATTAAACTTTAGTTTTCTCATTTGTAAAAGTGAAATAGTAGTTAGTTTTTCTTACCTATAGTTACAGGGTTGTTGTAAGGATCAAATTTTATATAAATCTCTATATAAATTTAAGATTTAATGATGTTGACAGTTTCCTTTCATAGCAGTTTCTTAACTACTTTGTTGACGTATCTATGCAGTGAGGATAATAAGGTTAGACACACTGAGTGACCAGGAAGTGTGAAAAATATTCATGACTGGAGAGAACTTTAATGACTTCTTAGCTCTTCAGAATTATTTTGAAGTATACAACAAGGGATAACCTGTTAAGATACACTCAAAAGTAAAACATTCTAGGATGCCCCCTTTTCCCTTTCTGGTCATCTAAATGAATTTGCCTTTTCCAATTTGCCTTTTCCAATATTGGAAAATATTGCCTTGGTGGAAATAGATATTTGCTAATCAGCAATGAAGTGCTGAGGTAGAGGTTTTTAAAACATTTTAACTTCATGAAATAGAAAACATTATGCCAAGACTTTACTGTTGATATATAAGTTGTTTTTGTTTACATTATGGTTGACTTCCTTTGAAAGAACAATTAAGTTATTTTACAATTAGAAAAATACACCTTTTACCTGCCAGTCAAATGGAACCATTTATAATCCTGTTTTATACCTCTTTGCTTTTTCTTCCTGCACTGTCCTCTGTGTTACTCCAGCAACATGGCTGAAGCATTCTCTTTTCTAGAAAGCCTTACTTATTCTTTCCTCCTTACCCCTATTTGATTTAAATGTCCTTGTTCCATGTTCCTACAGCACCTCGTGTCTATTGGTATTGTTTCACTTCCATGGTGTGCTTTGTCTGTTTATTTTTGTGTTATTCCTGAGGGACAGGGACCATATTTGTTCAATACTTGCATATACTGACTAATTAGATGTTAATTGATTATTATTCAAAGTTTTTGTCATATAAGTATTGCACCTTAGATTCTGAAATTTGGTAGTGTATTTTTTGCTTTTTGAATCCTTATTTTTGATGAGATTAAAGCAAGATGGTGGCTTTTCTAAAGCAGCAGTTACATTTTCAATAACATTTTTGCAAAAGAATTATGCCTTGATTTAAAAAACATTGCAGTGAAATATGAGAAAATTTTTCCAATTTTCTTTTGATACAGGATTGCACCTCTGCCTCCTCCTCCCCTGCTACCACCTTTGGCTGCTAATTATCGGACTCCTTATGATGATGCGTACTATTTTTATGGGGCCAGGAATACTTTGGATCCCAGTCTTGCTTATTGTAAGTTATCTATAGGGTAAACATGTTTTCCTAGTGGTTTAGTCAGGAAAATTATTTTTTTTTGTAAGCAAAAATAAATAAGTTGGAAAAGCACAGCTTTACTTAATTCAAATATTACATGTTTATTGACTTAAAAATGTCCCATTTTAAAACTCAACTATATTGCTTAGTTATTTCTTTTTTGTTTAGCTTTAAGAAATAACTATTTTGTGGTTTCTTGCAATGCTCTTTGCTCACTCCTAACTGAGAAGGAAATACGGAATTTTTTCCTTAGGTGACATTTTTAGTATGTGACTTTTTCTTTATGGATAAAGTGTTAATACACGGGTTCTCTGAAATAAATGTGTTTCTTTTCTTTTAAGATGGTCCGGGAATGATGGGAGGACAGCCTGCAGCTTATGTTAGTGCTCCTGTCACCCAACAGCCAGCACAGCCTATTATGTAAGTTGTTAAAATAATAATTTCTTTCAAAATTAATTTGTCTTCCATAGAACCTGTATTAATCATTTTTTCTCTTCAGAACAGATGTAACTTTAACTGTCAATTATTGTGTAACCCGCACGTTCAAAGTAATGCTTTTAGTCTGTGTTCATGGAAAGTACATTTTTTTTTTTTTTTTTTTTATGAAGTTTATTGACAAATTGGTTTCCATACAACACCCAGTGCTCATGCCAAAAGGTGCCCTCCTCAATACCCATCACCCACCCTCCCTCCCTCCCACCCCCCATCAACCCTCAGTTTGTTCTCAGTTTTTAACAGTCTCTTATGCTTTGGCTCTCTCCCACTCTAACGTCTTTTTTTTTTTTCTCCCTTCCCCTCCCCCATGGGTTCCTGTTGAGTTTCTCAGGATCCACATAAGAGTGAAACCATATGGTATCTGTCTTTCTCTGTATGGCTTATTTCACTTAGCATCACACTCTCCAGTTCCATCCACGTTGCTACAAAAGGCCATATTTCATTTTTTCTCATTGCCACGTAGTATTCCATTGTGTATATAAACCACAATTTCTTTATCCATTCATCAGTTGATGGACATTTAGGCTCTTTCCATAATTTGGCTATTGTTGAGAGTGCTGCTATGAACATTGGGGTACAAGTGCCCCTATGCATCAGTACTCCTGTATCCCTTGGGTAGATTCCTAGCAGTGCTATTGCTGGGTCATAGGGTAGGTCTATTTTTAATTTTCTGAGGAACCTCCACACTGTTTTCCAGAGCGGCTGCACCAATTTGCATTCCCACCAACAGTGCAAGAGGGTTCCCTTTCTCCACATCCTCTCCAGCATCTATAGTCTCCTGATTTGTTCATTTTGGCCACTCTGACTGGCGTGAGGTGATACCTGAGTGTGGTTTTGATTTGTATTTCCCTGATAAGGAGCGACGCTGAACATCTTTTCATGTGCCTGTTGGCCATCTGGATGTCTTCTTTAGAGAAGTGTCTATTCATGTTTTCTGCCCATTTCTTCACTGGGTTATTTGTTTTTCGGGTGTGGAGTTTGGTGAGCTCTTTATAGATTTTAGATACTAGCCCTTTGTCCGATATGTCATTTGCAAATATCTTTTCCCATTCCGTTGGTTGTCTTTTAGTTTTGTTGGTTGTTTCCTTTGCTGTGCAGAAGCTTTTTATCTTCATAAGGTCCCAGTAATTCACTTTTGCTTTTAATTCCCTTGCCTTTGGGGATGTGTCGAGTAAGAGATTGCTACGGCTGAGGTCAGAGAGGTCTTTTCCTGCTTTCTCCTCTAAGGTTCTGATGGTTTCCTGTCTCACATTTAGGTCCTTTATCCATTTTGAGTTTATTTTTGTAAATGGTGTGAGAAAGTGGTCTAGTTTCAACCTTCTGCATGTTGCTGTCCAGTTCTCCCAGCACCATTTGTTAAAGAGGCTGTCTTTTTTCCATTGGATGTTCTTTCCTGCTTTGTCAAAGATGAGTTGGCCATATGTTTGTGGGTCTAGTTCTGGGGTTTCTATTCTATTCCATTGGTCTGTGTGTCTGTTTTTGTGCCAATACCATGCTGTCTTGATGATGACAGCTTTGTAGTAGAGGCTGAGGTCTGGGATTGTGATGCCTCCTGCTTTGGTCTTCTTCTTCAAAATTCCTTTGGCTATTCGGGGCCTTTTGTGGTTCCATATGAATTTTAGGATTGCTTGTTCTAGTTTCGAGAAGAATGCTGGTGCAATTTTGATTGGGATTGCATTGAATGTGTAGATAGCTTTGGGTAGTATTGACATTTTGACAATATTTATTTTTCCAATCCATGAGCAGGGAATGTCTTTCCATTTCTTTAAATCTTCTTCAATTACCTTCATAAGCTTTCTATAATTTTCAGCATACAGATCCTTTACATCTTTGGTTAGATTTATTCCTAGGTATTTTATGCTTTTTGGTGCAATTGTGAATGGGATCAGTTTCTTTATTTGTCTTTCTGTTGCTTCATTGTTAGTGTATAAGAATGCAACTGTTTTCTGTACATTGATTTTGTATCCTGCAACTTTGCTGAATTCATGTATCAGTTCTAGCAGACTTTTGGTGGAGTCTATCGGATTTTCCATGTATAATATCATGTCATCTGCAAAAAGCGAAAGCTTGACTTCATCTTTGCCAATTTTGATGCCTTTGATTTCCTTTTGTTGTCTGATTGCTGATGCTAGAACTTCCAGCACTATGTTAAATAACAACGGTGAGAGTGGGCATCCCTGTCGTGTTCCTGATCTCAGGGAAAAAGCTCTCAGTTTTTCCCCGTTGAGGATGATGTTAGCTGTGGGCTTTTCATAAATGGCTTTTATGATCTTTAAGTATGTTCCTTCTATCCCGACTTTCTCAAGGGTTTTTATTAAGAAAGGGTGCTGGATTTTATCAAAGGCCTTTTCTGCATCGATTGACAGGATCATATGGTTCTTCTCTTTTTTTTTGTTAATGTGATGTATCACGTTGATTGATTTGCGAATGTTGAACCAGCCCTGCATCCCAGGAATGAATCCCACTTGATCATGGTGAATAATTCTTTTTATATGCTGTTGAATTCGATTTGCTAGTATCTTATTGAGAATTTTTGCATCCATATTCATCAGAGATATTGGCCTGTAGTTCTCTTTTTTTACTGGGTCTCTGTCTGGTTTAGGAATCAAAGTAATACTGGCTTCATAGAATGAGTCTGGAAGTTTTCCTTCCCTTTCTATTTCTTGGAATAGCTTGAGAAGGATAGGTATTATCTCTGCTTTAAACGTCTGGTAGAACTCCCCTGGGAAGCCATCTGGTCCTGGACTCTTATTTGTTGGGAGATTTTTGATAACCGATTCAATTTCTTCGCTGGTTATGGGTCTGTTCAAGCTTTCTATTTCCTCCTGATTGAGTTTTGGAAGAGTGTGGGTGTTCAGGAATTTGTCCATTTCTTCCAGGTTGTCCAATTTGTTGGCATATAATTTTTCATAGTATTCCCTGATAATTGTTTGTATCTCTGAGGGATTGGTTGTAATAATTCCATTTTCATTCATGATTTTATCTATTTGGGTCATCTCCCTTTTCTTTTTGAGAAGCCTGGCTAGAGGTTTGTCAATTTTGTTTATTTTTTCAAAAAACCAACTCTTGGTTTCGTTGATCTGCTCTACAGTTTTTTTAGATTCTATATTGTTTATTTCTGCTCTGATCTTTATTATTTCTCTTCTTCTGCTGGGTTTAGGCTGCCTTTGCTGTTCTGCTTCTATTTCCTTTAGGTGTGCTGTTAGATTTTGTATTTGGGATTTTTCTTGTTTCTTGAGATAGGCCTGGATTGCGATGTATTTTCCTCTCAGGACTGCCTTCGCTGCGTCCCAAAGCGTTTGGATTGTTGTATTTTCATTTTCGTTTGTTTCCATATATTTTTTGATTTCTTCTCTAATTGCCTGGTTGACCCACTCATTCGTGAGTAGGGTGTTCTTTAACCTCCATGCTTTTGGAGGTTTTCCAGACTTTTTCCTGTGGTTGACTTCAAGCTTCATAGCATTGTGGTCTGAAAGTATGCATGGTATAATTTCAATTCTTGTAAACTTATGAAGGGCTGATTTGTGACCCAGTATATGATCTATCTTGGAGAATGTTCCATGTGCACTCGAGAAGAAAGTATATTCTGTTGCTTTGGGATGCAGAGTTCTAAATATATCTGTCAAGTCCATCTGATCCAGTGTCTCATTCAGGGCCCTTGTTTCTTTATTGACCGTGTGTCTAGATGATCTATCCATTTCTGTAAGTGGGGTGTTAAAGTCCCCAGCAATTACCACATTCTTATCAATAAGGTTGCTTATGTTTATGAGTAATTGTTTTATATATTTGGGGGCTCCGGTATTCGGCGCATAGACATTTATAATTGTTAGCTCTTCCTGATGGATAGACCCTGTAACTATTATATAATGTCCTTCTTCATCTCTTGTTACAGCCTTTAATTTAAAGTCTAGTTTGTCTGATATAAGTATGGCTACTCCAGCTTTCTTCTGGCTTCCAGTAGCATGATAGATAGTTCTCCATCCCCTCACTCTCAATCTAAAGGTGTCCTCAGGTCTAAAATGAGTCTCTTGTAGACAGCAAATAGATGGGTCTTGTTTTTTTATCCATTCTGATACCCTATGTCTTTTGGTTGGCGCATTTAATCCATTTACATTCAGTGTTATTATAGAAAGATACGGGTTTAGAGTCATTGTGATGTCTGTATGTTTTATGCTTGTAGTGATGTCTCTGGTACTTTGTCTCACAGGGTCCCCCTTAGGATCTCTTGTAGGGCTGGTTTAGTGGTGACAAATTCCTTCAGTTTTTGTTTGTTTGGGAAGACCTTTATCTCTCCTTCTATTCTAAATGACAGACTTGCTGGATAAAGGATTCTTGGCTGCATATTTTTGCTGTCTAGCACCCTGAAAATCTCGTGCCAATTCTTTCTGGCCTGCCAAGTTTCAAAAGAGAGATCAGTCACGAGTCTTATAGGTCTCCCTTTATATGTGAGGGCACGTTTACCCCTTGCTGCTTTCAGAATTTTCTCTTTATCTTTGTATTTTGCCAGTTTCACTATGATATGTCGTGCAGAAGATCGATTCAAGTTACGTCTGAAGGGAGTTCTCTGTGCCTCTTGGATTTCAATGCCTTTTTCCTTCCCCAGTTCAGGGAAGTTCTCAGCTATGATTTCTTCAAGTACCCCTTCAGCACCTTTCCCTCTCTCTTCCTCCTCTGGGATACCAATTATGCGTAAATTATTTCTTTTTAGTGTATCACTTAGTTCTCTAATTTTCCCCTCATACTCCTGGATTTTTTTATCTCTCTTTTTCTCAGCTTCCTCTTTTTCCATAACTTTATCTTCTAGTTCACCTATTCTCTCCTCTGCCTCTTCCATCCGAGCTGTGGCGGTTTGCATTTTGTTTTCCATTTCCTTTAAAGCGTTTTTCAGCTCCTCGTGACTGTTCATTAGTCCCCTGATGTCTGTAGCAAGAGATTCTCTGCTGTCCTGTATGCTGTTTTCCAGCCCAGCGATTAATTTTATGACTATTATTCTAAATTCACTTTCTGTTATATTATTTAAATCCTTTTTGATCAGCTCATTAGCTGTTGTTATTTCCTGGAGATTCTTCTGGGGGGAATTCTTCCGCTTGGTCATTTTGGATAGTCCCTGGTGTGGTGAGGGCCTGCAGGGCACTTCCCCTGTGCTGTGGTGTATAACTGGAGTTGGTGGGCGGGGCCGCAGTCCGACCTGATGTCTGCCCCCAGCCCACCGCTGGGGCCACAGTCAGACTGGTGTGTGCCTTCTCTTCCCCTCTCCTAGGGGCGGGATTCACTGTGGGGTGGCGTGGCCCGTCTGGGCTACTTGCACACTGCCAGGCTTGTGATGCTGGGGATCTGGCGTATTAGCTGGGGTGGGAAGGCAAGGTGCACGGCGGCAGGGGGGGCAGGCTTAGCTCGCTTCTCCTTAGGTGATCCACTTCAGGAGGGGCCCTGTGCAGCCGGAGGGAGTCAGATCGCTGCCGGAGGTTTGGCTCAGCAGAAGCACAGAGTTGGGTGTTTGCGAGGAGCGAGCAAGTTCCCTGGTTCCCTTTGGGATTTTGGCTGGGGGATGGGCGAGGGAGATGGCGCTGGCGAGCATCTTTGTTCCCCACCAAACTGAGCTCTGTCGTCCGGGGGCTCAGCAGCTCACCCTCCCTTTGTTCTCCAGCCTTCCCGCTTTCGGAGCAGAGCTGTTAACTTATGACCTCCCAGACGCTACGTCGCGCTTGCTGTCAGAACACACTCCGTCCGTCCGGCCCCTCCGCTTTTGCCAGCCAGACTCGGGGGCTCTGCTTGGCCAGCGGGCCGCCCCTCCGCCCGGCTCCCTCCCGCCAGTCCGTGGAGCGCGCACCGCCTCGCCGCCCTTCCTACCCTCTTCCGTGGGCCTCTCGTCTGCACTTGGGTCCGGTGACTCTGTTCTGCTAATCCTCTGGCGGTTTTCTGGGTTATTTAGGCAGGTGGAGGTGGAATCTAAGTGATCAGCAGGACGCGCGGTGAGCCCAGCGTCCTCCTACGCCGCCATCTTCTTATTCCCAATCGGAAAGTACATTTAAAAAATAAAGAGTAATCTCACTTTCATGTTAGAAAAGTCATTCATACATATTATTGATAAATAAAAATATAAATAGGCATATGCAAAAATTGAAATCACCTAAATCCCACTCATCTAGTGATAGATGTATCTAAATAAGCATTCAGGAAGTCCTTTTATGTACTTGTATAAACATACACACAACATACACCAAAATTATGTTATACACTATAATTATTATTCTGTAACCTGCTTTTAAATTAACAGTATGTCATAAATATCTTTTGCATGTTAGTATACTTTGTAGCATCATTATTTAAAATTAAACTATTTATTTTGAGATAATTATGGATTCCCATGATGGAATTGTAAGAAATAATATAGAGACATCTTGTATACCCTTTGCCCAGTGTCTTCTAAAGCTAAGATCTTATAAAACTATGGTATAGTAGCACAGCCCAGATATATGACGTTGGGTACTGTCACGATACAGAACACTTCCATCTTCACAAAGATTCATTATGATTACCTTTTATATTATAGCCACATGTAGTTCTTTCCTGCTCCTACTCCTTCCATAGGCACTAGGAACAACTAATCTGGTTTCCATTTCTTTTTAATACTGTTAAAAAATGCTGTATAACTCTCAACAATAGCCAAATTATGGAAAGAGCCTAAATGTCCATCAACTGATGAATGGATAAAGAAATTGTGGTTTATATACACAATGGAGTACTATGTGGCAATGAGAAAGAATGAAATATGGCCTTTTGTAGCAACGTGGATGGAACTGGAGAGTGTGATGCTAAGTGAAATAAGCCATACAGAGAAAGACAGATACCATATGTTTTCACTCTTATGTGTATCCTGAGAAACTTAACAGAAACCCATGGGGGAGGGGAAGGAAAAAAAAAAAAAAAGAGGTTAGAGTGGGAGAGAGCCAAAGAGTAAGAGACTGTTAAAAACTGAGAACAAACTGAGGGTTGATGGGGGGTGGGAGGGAGGGAGGGTGGGTGATGGGTATTGAGGAGGGCACTTTTTGGGATGAGCACTGGGTGTTGTATGGAAACCAATTTGACAATAAATTTCATATATTGAAAAAAATAAAAAAATGTATATATATATTTTAAATGCTGTATAAATGGAATCACATGTGTAACCTTTTGGGGTTGACTTTTTATTTTGTTTTTTATTTTTATTTTTATTTTTATTTTTATTTTTATTCATTTTTTGAGAGTGTGTGTGCATGCAAGCGGGTTGGGGCAAAGGGAGAGGAAGAGAATCTTTTTTTTTTTGGTGGGGAGAGAGAGAATCTTAAGCAGGCTACATGCCCATTGTGGAGCCAGATGGATGTGGGACTCCATCTCATGACCCTGAGATCATGACCTGAGCCAAAACTGAGAGTCAGACACTTAGCTGACTAGCCACCCATGTGCCCCAGGGTTGACCTTTTAAAATCAGCATAATTCTCTAGATATTCATCCAGATTGTTGCGTGTATAAATTGTTCTTATTGCTGAGTAACATTTCATGGTAAGGATGTACAACAGTTTGTTTAACCCTTTCATCGTTGAAGGACATCTAAGTTAGTATGAATAGAGCTACTATAAATATTTGTGTATAGGTTTTGTGTGAGTGTAGTCTTCAGTTCTTTAAGATAATTGGTCAGGAATGTTGTTGTTGGGTTATATGGTAGTTACAACTTCAGTTTTATAAGAAATTGCCAAACTGTTTTCATGGAGACTGTATTACCATTTTTACATTTGTATTGGCAGTTTATTCAGAATCTGGTTTCTGTATGTCTTTACCAGCACTTGGTGTTGTGACTTTTGTTTATGCTACTTTGGTAAGTGTGTAATGATATATCATTGGAGATATATGTATATATATATATATATACACACACACACACACACACACACATACATATATATATAATTTACATCCAAGTTAGCACATGGTGCAACAATGATTTTAGGAGTAGATTCCTTAAGCCCCTTACTCATTTAGCCCATCCCCCCCTCCCACAACCCCTCCAGCAACCCTCTGTTCTCTATATTTAAGAGTCTCTTCTGTTTTGTCCCCCTCCCTGTTTTTATATTTTTTTTGTTTCCCTTCCCTTATGTTAATCTGTTTTTTATCTTAGAGCCCTCATATGAGTGAAGTCATAAGATTTTTGTCTTTCTCCAACTGACTAATTTCATTTAGCATAATACCCTCTAGTTCCATCCACGTAGTTGCAAATGGTAAGATTTCATTCTTTTTGATTTACAAGTAATACTCCATTGTATGTATGTATGTATGTATGTATGTGTATGTATGTATGTATATATATATATATATATGTATGTACACATCTTTTTTTTTTTTTTTTTAACATTTATTTATTTTTGAGAGACAGAGACAGAGCATGAGCAGGGGATGGGGAGAGAGAAGGAGACACAGAATCGGAAGCAGGCTCCAGGCTCTGAGCTGTTTGTTAGCACAGAGCCCGATGCACGGCTTGAACTCATGAACTGTGAGACCATGACCTGAGCTGAAATCGGAGGCTCAACCGACTGAGCCACCCAGGCACCCCTATACCACATCTTCTTTATCCATTCATCCATCAATGGACATTTGAGCTCTTTCCATCCTTTGGCTATTGTTGATAGTGCTGCTATAAACATTGGGGTGCATGTGTCCTTTTGAAACAGCATACTTGTATCCCTTGGATAAATACCTAGTAGTGCGATTGCTGGGTTGTAGGGTAGTTCTATTTTTAATTTTTTGAGGAACCTCCATACTGTTTTCCAGAGTGGCCACACCAGTTTGCCTTCCCACCAGCAGTGCAAATGAGATCCTCTTTTTCCGCATCCTCCCCAACATTTGTTGCCTGAGTTGTTAGCCATTCTGACAGGTGTGAGGTGGTATCTCATTGTGGTTTTGATTTGTATTTCCCTATGATGAATGATGTTGAGCGTTTTTTCATGTGTCGGTTGGCCATCTGGTTGTCTTCTTTGGGGAAGTGTCTATTCATGTCTTTTGCCCATTTCTTCACTGGATTATTTGTTTTTTGGGTGTTGAGTTTGATAAGTTCTCTATAGATTTTGGATACTAACCCTTTATCTGATATGTTGTTTGCAAATATCTTCTTCCATTTTGTCGGTTGTCTTTTAGTTTTGCTGATGGTTTCCTTCACTGTGCAGAAGTTTTTTATTTTGATGAGGTCCAGTAGTTCATTTTTGCTTTTGTTTCCCTTGTCTCCAGAGACGTGTTGAGTAAGAAGTTGCTGCAGCTGAGGTCAAAGAGGTTTTTGCCTGCTTTCTCTCAAGGATATTTATGACTTCCTGTCTTTTGTTTAGGTCTTTCATTCATTTTGAGTTTATTTTTGTGTATGGTGTAAGAAAGTGGTCCACGTTCATTTTTCTGCATGTCACTGTCCAGTTTTCCCAGCACCACTTGCTGAAGAGAGTGTCTTTATTTTTTATTTATTTTTTTTTGCATTTGACAATGTTTAATGCTTACTCTTGGTATACATTTTCAGCAAACTAGAATCAAAAGAAAATTTTCTACATCAGTGTACCAATTATCAATTATTTGACTTTCAACTTCATATCAACTCTTCTTTACCCTGTTTTGTGGTGCTGGAGTTAGTAACCATTTCTTCTTTACCAGCTGCCCCAAGTTTGGCTTTATCAGCACAAGGTGCAGCAGGAACACTGTAAGTTTCCATCTGGTATAATTTTCTTTCAGCCTGAAGAACTTTGGTTTTTCTTATAATGTAGGATTTTTTTTGAGATAAATTATCGTAGTTTTATTTGTCTTTATTTTAATTTCATTATGGAAAGATAGTTTTCCTACATATAGAATTGTAGGTTGTTTTCTTTTAGCATTTCAAATTCTACTGTCTGTGTCTATTGTTTTTGTGAAGTATGCAGTCCTCTGAATTCATGGTGTATCTTATTAGATTGTGTCTTTTTCTTTGGCTGCTTTCAAGGTTTTCTCTTTTATTTTTGGTCTTCAGTAATTTGACTATGGTACTTCTGGGTGGAGTTTTCTGTCTCTTTATCTTTTTAGGGATCACCAAGGCTCTTGAATCTTTAAATTTATGTCTTTACCAAGTTTGGGCAACTTTTGGTCATCATTTTCTCAATTGTTTTTCTGCTCCATTGCCTCTTTTTTCTCCTGATAATCTCATTGCAAGTATTTTACCTCTTTCAGTATTGTCCCACAAACCAATTTTGAGCAAGTCCCTGGCTGTGATTTTGTTTTGACGTTTCTTTTAGGGAGAATTCTTCCATCTTGTCATTTTGGCTAAGTTTCTGTCTTTTGTGTGTTTTGAAAGCTTATTATGTTTCCTGCACCTGAGAGTAATGCTGTATTTAAAAGGGGTCATACACTGTCCAGGGCCTGGCACTTCAGGAAATGTTTCTGGTATATGCTGTGTATGCTCTTGGAGTTTTCGCTGCTCTTTCCCCCATGTCAATCCTTTGTAGAGCTCCTCCTTGCTTGCAGTGGGGAGTGTTTGGACCTATAACTAGGTGCGCTTTGATTTGGTTGTTAAAATAAGCCTTGCAGCACTTGCACATTGTCTCCCTCCAATCTTGAAGATCCTTCTGCTTATCAGTCCTCAGATGGTTCCAAGTGATCTGACCTCAAAACAGCTGTGTTTGAAGAACACGGAAAGCCTAGGGTTCCTCTAAGAGACTGCCTTTATTCCATTGGATATTTGTTCCTGCTTTGTCAAAGATTAGTTGGCCTTAGGTTTGTGGGTCCATTTCTGGGTTCTCTATTTTGTTCCGTTGACCTGAGTATCTGTTTTTATGCCAGTATCATACTGTCTTGATGATTACAGCTTTGTAATACAGCTTGAAGTCTGGGATTGTGATGTCTCCAGCTTTGGTTTTCTTTTTCAAGATTGCTTTGTCTATTTGGGGTCTTTTCTGGTTCCATACAAATTTTGGGATTGTTTGTTCTAGCTCTGTGAAGAATGCTGGTGTTATTTTGATAGGTACTGCATTGAATGTATAGATTGCTTTGGGTAGTATCGACATTTTAACAATATTTGTTCTTCCTATCCAGGAGCATGGAATATTTTTCCATTTTTTTGTGTCTTCCTCAATTTCTTTCATAAGCTTTCTATAGTTTTCAGTGTATAGACTTTTCACCTCTTTGGTTAGGTTTATTCCTAGGTATTTTATGGTTTTTGGTGGAATTGTAAATGGGATGGATTCCTTGATTTCTCTTTATGTAGCTTCATTATTGGTGTATAGGAATGCAACCTATTTCTGTGCGTTGAATTTATGTCCTGCGACTTTGCTGAATTCATGGATCAGTTCTAGCAGTTTTTTGTTGGAACCTTTTGGGTTTTCCATATAGAGTATCATGTCATCTGCAAGGAGTGAAAGTTTGACCTCGTCCTGGCTGATTTGGATGCCTTTTATTTCTTTGTGTTGTCTGATTGCTGGGGCTAAGGCTTCCAATACTATGTTGAATAATAGTGGCTAGAGTGGACATCACTGTCTTTTTCCTGAGCTTAGGCGGAAAGCTCTCAGTGTTTCCCCTTTGAGAATGATATTAGTGATGGGTCTTTCATATATGGCTTTTATGATCTCGAGGTATGATCCTTCTGTCCCTACTTTCTTGAGGGTTTTTATCAAGAAAGGATGCTGTATTTTGTCAAATGCTTTCTCTGCATCTATTGAGAGGATCATGTGGTTCTTGTCCTTTCTTTTATTGATGTGATGTATCACCTTGATTGTTTTGTGGATATTGAACCAGCCCTGCATCCCAGGTATAAATCCCACTTGGTCGTGGTGAATTATTTTTTTAACAGTGTTGGATCTGGTTGGCTAGTATCTTGTTGAGGATTGTATCATTGGAGTTTTAATTTACATTTCCCCAATAATGATGATGCTTAACATCTTTTCATGTATTTATTTGCCATCTATAAATCTTTTTTTATTTTATTTTATTTTATTTTATTTTATTTTATTTTATTTTTTTAATATATGAAATTTATTGTCAAATTGGTTTCCATACAACACCCAGTGCTCATGCCAAAAGGTGCCCTCCTCAATACCCATCACCCACCCTCCCTCCCTCCCACCCCCCATCAACCCTCAGTTTGTTCTCAGTTTTTAACAGTCTCTTACTCTTTGGCTCTCTCCCACTCTAACCTCTTTTTTTTTTTTTTTCCTTCCCCTCCCCCATGGGTTTCTTTTAAGTTTCTCAGGATCCACATAAGAGTGAAAACATATGGTATCTGTCTTTCTCTGTATGGCTTATTTCACTTAGCATCACACTCTCCAGTTCCATCCACGTTGCTACAAAAGGCCATATTTCATTTTTTCTCATTGCCACATAGTATTCCATTGTGTATATAAACCACAATTTCTTTATCCATTCATCAGTTGATGGACATTTAGGCTCTTTCCATAATTTGGCTATTGTTGAGAGTGCTGCTATAAACATTGGGGTACACGTGCCCCTATGCATCAGTACTCCTGTATCCCTTGGATAAATTCCTAGCAGTGCTATTGCTGGGTCATAGGGTAGGTCTATTTTTAATTTTCTGAGGAACCTCCACACTGCTTTCCAGAGCAGCTGCACCAATTTGCATTCCCACCAACAGTGCAAGAGGGTTCCCGTTTCTCCACATCCTCTCCAGCATCTATAGTCTCCTGATTTGTTCATTTTGGCCACTCTGACTGGCGTGAGGTGATATCTGAGTGTGGTTTTGATTTGTATTTCCCTGATAAGGAGCGACGTTGAACATCTTTTCATGTGCTTGTTGGCCATCCAGATGTCTTCTTTAGAGAAGTGTCTATTCATGTTTTCTGCCCATTTCTTCACTGGGTTATTTGTTTTTCGGGTGTGGAGTTTGGTGAGCTCTTTATAGATTTTGGATACTAGCCCTTTGTCCGATATGTCATTTGCAAATATCTTTTCCCATTCCGTTGGTTGCCTTTTAGTTTTGTTGGTTGTTTCCTTTGCTGTGCAGAAGCTTTTTATCTTCATTAGGTCCCAGTAATTCACTTTTGCTTTTAATTCCCTTGCCTTTGGGGATGTGTCGAGTAAGAGATTGCTACGGCTGAGGTCAGAGAGGTCTTTTCCTGCTTTCTCCTCTAAGGTTTTGATGGTTTCCTGTCTCACATTTAGGTCCTTTATCCATTTTGAGTTTATTTTTGTGAATGGTGTGAGAAAGTGGTCTAGTTTCAACCTTCTGCATGTTGCTGTCCAGTTCTCCCAGCACCATTTGTTAAAGAGACTGTCTTTTTTCCATTGGATGTTCTTTCCTGCTTTGTCAAAGATGAGTTGGCCATACGTTTGTGGGTCTAATTCTGGGGTTTCTATTCTATTCCATTGGTCTGTGTGTCTGTTTTTGTGCCAATACCATGCTGTCTTGATGATGACAGCTTTGTAGTAGAGGCTAAAGTCTGGGATTGTGATGCCTCCTGCTTTGGTCTTCTTCTTCAAAATTCCTTTGGCTATTCGGGGCCTTTTGTGGTTCCATATGAATTTTAGGATTGCTTGTTCTAGTTTCGAGAAGAATGCTGGTGCGATTTTGATTGGGATTGCATTGAATGTGTAGATAGCTTTGGGTAGTATTGACATTTTGACAATATTTATTCTTCCAATCCATGAGCAGGGAATGTCTTTCCATTTCTTTAAATCTTCTTCAATTACCTTCATAAGCTTTCTATAGTTTTCAGCATACAGATCTTTTACATCTTTGGTTAGATTTATTCCTAGGTATTTTATGCTTCTTGGTGCAATTGTGAATGGGATCCGTTCCTTATTTGTCTTTCTGTTGCTTCATTGTTAGTGTATAAGAATGCAACTGATTTCTGTACATTGATTTTGTATCCTGCAACTTTGCTGAATTCATGTATCAGTTCTAGCAGACTTTTGGTGGAGTCTGTCGGATTTTCCATGTATAATATCATGTCATCTGCAAAAAGTGAAAGCTTGACTTCATTTTCACCAATTTTGATGCCTTTGATTCCCTTTTGTTGTCTGCTGATGCTAGAACTTCCAGTACTATGTTAAACAACAGCGGCGAGAGTGGGCATCCCTGTCGTGTTCCTGATCTCAGGGAAAAAGCTCTCAGTTTTTCCCCGTTGAGGATGATGTTAGCTGTGGGCTTTTCATAAATGGCTTTTTTGATCTTTAAGTATGTTCCTTCTATCCCGACTTTCTCAAGGGTTTTTATTAAGAAAGGGTGCTGGATTTTGTCAAAGGCCTTTTCTGCATCGATTGACAGCATCATATGGTTCTTCTCTTTTTTTTTGTTAATGTGATGTATCATGTTGATTGATTTGTGAATGTTGAACCAGCCCTGCATCCCAGGAATGAATCCCACTTGATCATGGTGAATAATTCTTTTTATATGCCGTTGAATTCGATTTGGTAGTATCTTATTGAGAATTTTTGCATCCATATTCATCAGAGATATTGGCCTGTAGTTCTCTTTTTTTACTGGGTCTCTGTCTGGTTTAGGAATCAAAGTAATACTGGCTTCATAGAATGAGTCTGGAAGTTTTCCTTCCCTTTCTATTTCTTGGAATAGCTTGAGAAGGATAGGTATTATCTCTGCTTTAAACGTCTGGTAGAACTCCCCTGGGAAGCCATCTGGTCCTGGACTCTTATTTGTTGGGAGATTTTTGATAACCGATTCAATTTCTTCGCTGGTTATGGGTCTGTTCAAGTTTTCTATTTCCTCCTGATTGAGTTTTGGAAGAGTGTGGATGTTTAGGAATTTGTCCATTTCTTCCAGGTTGTCCAATTTGTTGGCATATAATTTTTCATAGTATTCCCTGATAAATGTTTGTATCTCTGAGGGATTGGTTGTAATAATTCCATTTTCATTCATGATTTTATCTCTTTGGGTCATCTCCCTTTTCTTTTTGAGAAGCCTGGCTAGAGGTTTGTCAATTTTGTTTATTTTTTCAAAAAACCAACTCTTGGTTTCGTTGATCTGCTCTACAGTTTTTAAGGATTCTATATTGTTTATTTCTGCTCTGATCTTTATTATTTCTCTTCTTCTGCTGGGTTTAGGCTGTCTTTGCTGTTCTGCTTCTAGTTCCTCTAGGTGTGCTGTTAGATTTTGTATTTGGGATTTTTCTTGTTTCTTGAGATAGGCCTAGATTGCAATGTATTTTCCTCTCAGGACTGCCTTCGCTGCGTCCCAAAGCGTTTGGATTGTTGTATTTTCATTTTCGTTTGTTTCCATATATTTTTAAATTTCTTCTCTAATTGCCTGGTTGACCCACTCATTCTTTAGTAGGGTGTTCTTTAACCTCCATGCTTTTGGAGGTTTTCCAGACTTTTTCCTGTGGTTGATTTCAAGCTTCATAGCATTGTGGTCTGAAAGTATGCATGGTATAATTTCAATTCTTGTAAACTTATGAAGGGCTGTTTTGTGACCCAGTGTATGGTCTATCTTGGAGAATGTTCCATGTGCACTCGAGAAGAAAATATATTCTGTTGCTTTGGGATGCAGAGTTCTAAATATATCTGTCAAGTCCATCTGATCCAATGTATCATTCAGGGCCCTTGTTTCTTTATTGACCATGTGTCTAGATGATCTATCCATTTCTGTAAGTGGGGTGTTAAAGTCCCCTGCAATTACCACATTTCTTATCAATAAGGTTGCTTATGTTTATGAGTAATTGTTTTATATATTTGGGGGCTCCGGTATTCGGTGCATAGACATTTATAATTGTTAGCTCTTCCTGATGGATAGACCCTGTAATTATTATATAATGCCCTTCTTCATCTCTTGTTACAGCCTTTAATTTAAAGTCTAGTTTGTCTGATATACGTATGGCTACTCCAGCTTTCTTTTGGCTTCCAGTAGCATGATAAATAGTTCTCCATCCCCTCACTCTCAATCTAAAGGTGTCCTCAGGTCTAAAATGAGTCTCTTGTAGACAGCAAATAGATGGGTCTTGTTTTTTTTATCCATTCTGATACCCTATGTCTTTTGGTTGGCGCATTTAATCCATTTACATTCAGTGTTATTATAGAAAGATACGGGTTTAGAGTCATTGTGATGTCTGTATGTTTTATGCTTGTAGTGATGTCTCTGGTACTTTGTCTCACAGGGTCCCCCTTAGGATCTCTTGTAGGGCTGGTTTAGTGGTGACAAATTCCTTCAGTTTTTGTTTGTTTGGGAAGACCTTTATCTCTCCTTCTATTCTAAATGACAGACTTGCTGGATAAAGGATTCTCGGCTGCATATTTTTGCTGTTTAGCATACTGAAAATCTCGTGCCAATCCTTTCTGGCCTGCCAAGTTTCAGTAGAGAGATCCGTCACGAGTCTTATAGGTCTCCCTTTATATGTGAGGGAACGTTTATCCCTTGCTGCTTTCAGAATTTTCTCTTTATCCTTGTATTTTGCCAGTTTCACTATGATATGTCGTGCAGAAGATCGATTCAAGTTACGTCTGAAGGGAGTTCTCTGTGCCTCTTGGGTTTCAATGCCTTTTTCCTTACCCAGTTCAGGGAAGTTCTCAGCTATTATTTCTTCAAGTACACCTTCAGCACCTTTCCCTCTCTCTTCCTCCTCTGGGATACCAATTATGTGTAGATTATTTTTCTTTAGTGCGTCACTTAGTTCTCTAATTTTCCCCTCATACTCCTGGATTTTTTTTATCTCTCTTTCTCTCAGCTTCCTCTTTTTCCATAACTTTATCTTCTAGTTCACCTATTCTCTCCTCTGCCTCTTCAATCTGAGCTGTCGTCGTTTCCATTTTGTTTTGCATTTCGTTTAAAGTGCTTTTCAGCTCCTCGTGACTGTTCCTTAGTCCCTTGATCTCTGTAGCAAGAGATTCTCTGCTGTCCTCTATACTGTTTTCAAGCCCAGTGATTAATTTTATGACTATTATTCTAAATTCACTTTCTGTTATATTATTTAAATCCTTTTTGATCAGTTCATTAGCTGTTGTTATTTCCTGGAGATTCTTCTGAGGGGAATTCTTCCGTTTGGTCACTTTGGATAGTCCCTGGAGTGGTGAGGACCTGCAGGGCACTTCCCCTGTGCTGTGGTGTATAACTGGAGTTGGTGGGCGGGGCCGCAGTCCGCCCTGATGTCTGCCCCCAGCCCACCGCTGGGGCCACAGTCGGACTGGTGTGTGCCTTCTCTTCCTCTCTTCTAGGGGCGGGATTCACTGTGGGGTGGCGTGGCCCGTCTGGGCTACTTGCACATTGCCAGGCTTGTGATGCTGGGGATCTGGCGTATTAGCTGGGGTGGGTAGGCAAGGTGCACGGGGGCAGGAGGGGCAGGCTTAGCTCGCTTCTCCTTAGGTGATCCACTTCAGGAGGGGCCCTGTGGCAGCGGGAGGGAGTCAGATCCGCTGCCGGAGGTTTGGCTCAGCAGAAGCACAGAGTTGGGTGTTTGCGAGGAGCGAGCAAGTTCCCTGGTTCCCTTTGGGATTTTGGCTGGGGGATGGGCGAGGGAGATGGCGCTGGCGAGCATCTTTGTTCCCCACCAAACTGAGCTCTGTCGTCCGGGGGCTCAGCAGCTCACCCTCCCTTTGTTCTCCAGCCTTCCCGCTTTCGGAGCAGAGCTGTTAACTTATGACCTCCCAGACGCTACGTCGCGCTTGCTGTCAGAACACACTCCGTCCGTCCGGCCCCTCCGCTTTTGCCAGCCAGACTCGGGGGCTCTGCTTGGCCAGCGGGCCGCCCCTCCGCCCGGCTCCCTCCCGCCAGTCCGTGGAGCGCGCACCGCCTCGCCGCCCTTCCTACCCTCTTCCGTGGGCCTCTCGTCTGCGCTTGGCTCCGGCGACTCCGTTCTGCTAATCCTCTGGCGGTTTTCTGGGTTATTTAGGCAGGTGGAGGTGGAATCTAAGTGATCAGCAGGACGCGCGGTGAGCCCAGCGTCCTCTTACGCCGCCATCTTCCCTCTCCCCACTTTTGTTCTTTTTTTGGTTAGCTTGCATTTTCCATGTCTTACCCTCAATTTATTTGTGTATTTGAATCTAAAGTGTGTCTCTGTGCAGACAACTTATTTTTGCATCCTGCTCTGTCTGCCCCTATTCCCGCCCATCCCCTGACCCACCCTGTTCTGCTAGCCTCTGCGTAAATTTGCATTGAGTGCAATTCTTATTAAGAACTTGTTTGCTATTTTGCCTTTTAAAAAAATAGCCTCTGTTTTTGTTTTTCTGTTCCTCCATTGATTCCTCCTTTTATGTTAAATATTTTATAGCATTCAGTTTTAATTCTCTTCCTCTGTTATGATTCTTGTGGGATTTTTGGTGTTTTTGTTACAGATTAAAATTAATACATTAATTAAAAAGAACTGAATTTAGATCAATATCAACTTAATTTAAAATTGTAAAGGGACACCTAGGTAACTTAGTAAAAAGTTTGACTCTTTTTTTTTTTTTTAATTTTTTTATTTGAAAGAGAGAGCGCGAGAGCGCATGTGCAAGCAGGGGAGAAGGGCAGAGGGAGAGAGAGAGAGAATCTTAAGCAGGCTCCATGCTCAACACAGAATCCAACAACCCTGGGATCATGACCTGAGCTGAAATCAAGAGTCAGATACTCAACTGACTTAGCCACCCAGGCGCCTTAAGTGTCTGACTCTTGATTGTGGCTCAGGTCGTGATGTGTCATGGCTCAGGTCATGGCTGTGAAATTGAGCCCTGTACTGGGCTCCGTGCTGGACATGGAGCCTGCTTAACATTCATTCTGTCTCTCTCTCTCAATCTCTCTATCACCCCCCCCCACCCCAACACTCCAGTGCATGTGCACTCTCTCTCAAAACAATGTAAAAAATATTTCTCCAGTATAATGCCATTCCTTCCCTTCTCCTTGATGCCATGGTTGTCGTACAAATTACATCTTTATACACTTAAATAAGCCCATTAACATGGTTTTATAATTATTTCCTTTCCTTTCTTGATCCTTTGTTTCTTTATCTTTTAAGTTAGAGAAGAATAGAGTTGCAAATAAAAACATTTGTAATCTCTTTTATCTTTACCTATGTAATTACTGTTACTGGTGTTCTTTATTTCTTTGTGTTTATTCTCGTTGCTGTCAGGTGTTCCTCAATTCAATCTGAGGTCCTCCATTCAATATTATAGGACATGTCTGTTAGAGATGACTTCTCTGAGTTTTTATTTAATGGCCCAGTCATTGCTGTCAGCATTTTGAATGTGTCATCTCATTGCCTTCTTGTCTTCAAGGTTTCTGATAAGCTCTTAATCTTATTGGAGTTCCCTTGTACGTGATGAATTGTTATTTTCTTGCTGTTTTCAAGAGTCTCTCCTTGTCTTTCGGCAGATTGACTATAATGTGTATACATATGGATTTCTGTGCTTTCCTGCTTAGAATCTGATGAGCTACTGGATGTGTTGATTAATATTTTTCATCAAATTTGGGAAATTTTCAGCCAGTGTTCAAACATTCTTTATGTCACTTTGTCTTTTTTCTTTCTGAGACTCCTATACTTGGTATTCTTGATGGTGTCCCACAGGGCCTCTGAGGTTTTGTTCATTTTTCTTCAATCTTTTTCTTTCTGTTCCTCAGACTTCATCTCAAGTGACACGTCTTCAAGTTCAGTGAATGTTTCTTCTGCCTGCCTGATAAAATCTTCTACTAAAATCTCTAGTGACTTTCCACCTCTATAATATCTATTTTTTTAATGTTTCTTTTCTTTTCTTTTCTTTTTTTTTCTTTTCTCTTTCTTTCTTTCTTTGTTATTTATTTTTAATTTACATCCAAGTTAGTTAGCATATACTGCAATAATGATTTCAGGAGTAGATTACAGTGATTGATCCCCTATGTATTACACTCAGTGCTCATCCCAACAAGTTTCAATGTTTATTTTTCAGAGAGAATGAGTGGAGGAAGGGCAGAGAGAGAGGGGGACAGAGGATTCAAAGCAGGCTCTGCACTGACAGCAGAGAGCCTGATGTGGGACTCGAACTCACAAACCATGAGATCATGACCTGAGCTGAAATTGGATACTTAACCCACTGAGCAACCGTTTTTTTGATTTTTTTTTTAAATAATTTCTCTCTGTTGATATTCTTTATTTGGTGTAACATTGTTCTTACACTTTCCTTTAATTCTTGAGATATGATTTTCCTTCATTTTTTAAGATATTTGTAATTCATCAAGGTCTTTGTCCACTAAGTCCAACACATGGGATTTCTCAAGGACAGGTTCTACTGACTGGTTTCTTTTTCCTATCTATGGTCTATACTTCTCTGCTTTTTACTAGTCTCATATACATTTTTTTTGTGTGATTGAAAAGTGGACCTTTAAAAAGATACAATGTGGCAACTGTGGAGATCAGATTTTTTCCTTTCCCTAAGGCTTATTGTTGTTGCTATTTGTTGTTGTGACTCTTTTTCAAGTAATATTGTGAACCAATTCTGTAAAGTTTATATTGTTATGTGTGACTACTGATGCCTCTCCTGTCTTATTAGCTTAATAGTTAGGTCATGACTGAACAGAGGTTTCCTTAAAGGACTTAAATTTCCTTAAAGGACTTAAATCTGTAAGACTCTTTGTGGAGTGTTCTGTCTTCATGTTGGTGCATGTTCAGTACCCAAGCAGTTTATACCTCTGCCTTCACTTTCTCCTGGCACAGAACCTCACTGCCAGCCAGAGGTGAGAGATCAGAGTGTTCTCAGAGATTTTCTGGGCATCTTTGTAGTTCTGCATATGCACGAGGCTTTCTAGATTCGCAGGAATATGTTAGTTTTTCAGGCCCCTATGGATATTTTACTCCCCAATTTTTCTCCCCCCCCCCCTTTTTTTTTTGGTCAGCCTTTTGCATGTTCCAGTGGTTTTGCTGCCTCAGATAACTGTAATGTTGCCGCTGATTGTTTTCTACAAACACTTCATGATAAGGATGTTATATTGAATAAGGTTTAGGTATGTGTTAAATAAAGGCAGGCCTTAAGAATGGAGCTTTTCCAGGGAGCTGCCAGATAGGTCACAAGTGACATTTATGTATAGATTGGCTGTTTGGGGAGCTTCAAATCTGTTCTACACGTCCAGTGGTAGAGGGCTGTTGGTTTTTACAGCTGCCATCTGTGGCAGATTGTTGGATTTTAAGGCTTCAGTAGAGCTAGGCAGAAGTTGAATGGGAAAGGGCAGTTCACATGTCATAAATTCCTGTTCTTAATGAAAGTTTTTATTTTTTAAGACTCTTCTTGGATTTTTGCAAGACTTTTGTTAATTTTCAGAATTATTAAAAAGTTGATTTTGACCATTGTTAGCAGTGTTTTCAGTACTTCAATGGAGTAGCAAATTTTCAGAGGTTCTTACTTTGCTATTGTGGAAGTCTTTCCCAGTTATAGAACACTTTCATCTCAGTAAGATTCCTCACGTCCATTTACTGTTAGTCCTGATTCCTGTCCCCAGTGTAGTTGTTTCTTAAATTATCTTTTTTCTATTATATTTTTCTGAATGCTATATTACAGAGTGTAAAATTGTTGTATAATAATAACAGTTAAATAATGAAATGACCTCTTTAATTTTTTGCCAGCCCGTTTCTCATGCACTTATTTATCCCCAAGCATTTTAGTCTAATTAGAAATGGAAGGAACCCGTGCTTCTGTAAACTGTTTTGGTGTGCACCTAATTTGTCTTCTTTCCAATGTCGTATTTCTTTAAGACAGCTTAATTCATAGGTAAAAATGGTACAGCAAAGGGGCTTGTAAGTCTGTCATTCACATCCCCAAACCTGTGTTGACTGATTGATGATTTGTACTTAGAATTTTGATTGTCCTAAATTGGTATACATTTACTAAAACAATAATAGTCATAATAATAATAGCAATTTCAGTTTACTGAGTAGTGTATGTTGTCATGTCATGTCATTATATACATTATAGTTTATATCTGTCAGTATTTGCAATTGAAGAAATTGAAACTCAGCTATATAAAATGACTTCCTGGAGCGCCTGGGTGGCTCAGTTGGTTAAGTGTCCGACTTTGGCTCAGGTCATGATCTCGCAGTTCATGAATTTGAACCCCATGTTGGGCTCTGTGTTGACAGCTCAGAGCCTGGAGCCTGCTTCAGATTCTGTGTCTCCCTGTCTCTCCGCCCCTCCCCCACTCACACTCTGTCTCTCTCTCAAAAATAAATAAACATTAAAAAAAATTATAACATGACTTCCCTAAGTCCTCAGTCAATAAGCAGTTTAGGTGGAGACTGAAGTGGCTTTGTTTGGCTTCAAAGCCTCAACTCTTTGCTACAGTTTAGGAAACTAGTCACATTTACACTGTAATGATTTGTGATTACAGCAGAAATTGTAATTATTTTATAAATATATTTATTTTGTGAACCAAAATTTGCCACCTACAAAAGGACTATCTTTTTATTGAGCAAGGTCTATTAAGGACCATGTTAAAGAACTTTAGAGTTGAAAAAGATCTTTGGAATTTCTTACGCTATGAAGGTTTCAGAGAGGCTACAAATCTATTGAAATATTGAATGCTTAAATTTTGTGTATATATGTTTCTGCAATAAATGTGGGTATCTTTTAATCAAATTCTCAAATTAACTATGACAGGACTCCCTTCCCAAAGATGATGAGATAAAACCATTGGTAGGTATCCATGGCTACACTGAAGGCCAAATTATCTCCTGTGACTTTGACAGTGTTATCCACTCCTCCAGTTTTGATATTGGCATTGTCCTCAATAACCACTTTGTCACGCTCATTTCTTATGTGACAATAAATTTAACTACATTGTCTGAATGGTACACCTTATGGTCTGAATGATTTTTTGAGATTAAAAAAAATTTTTTTTAATGTTTATTTTTAAGAGAGAGAGACTGAGCATGAGTGGGGAGGGAGGGAAAGAAAGAGAGAGAGAGAGAGAGCGAGAGAGAGTGAGAGAATCTGAAGCAGTCTATAGGCTCTGAGCTGTCAGCACAGAGCCCAACGGGGGGCTCGGACTCCTGAAATGTGAGAGATCATGACCTGAGCCAAACTCCGACACTTAACTGACTGAGCCACCCAGGCACCCCTGGTCTGGGTGATTTCTAAGTAGTAAGAGCTCTGGATCACCAGAGAAAGAGGGGGAAAAAAAAGAAGGAGAAGAACAGGAGTCTTCAATTGCTAGGGAATCACTGCTTCAACTTTATTCACTTCTCAAAACCATTTTTGGCAGTTTCCATCCCAGGTCCCATAAGCATGGCAGGGTTTTAGAGAATCTCCTAGTCTTAAGCCATAAATATCATCGGTAAAATCTATAATGACTTCGTGAAAAAAGGAAAAAAGTGTCTAAGTTTATGTGTTTTTCTTATTTTTGTTTTTGGAATGCTGTTTATCTTTGTTCTTTGTGCTTCTTTTGTTGATAACTTTAAAAAATTGATTTCTTGAAACATGAAAGCAATGTCGTTCTTTAAGCAGAATTATTGAAAAATTGATGATAGAATTAAGGGAGGATGATAGAAATTGGATTAATGAAGGAAGGAAAAAAGTACAGAGATTATTAATGAAGCTGCCGGAGTCCGAGTAACATAAGGGAAATTCCCGAAATTCCTGTTCTCAATGAACAGGAATTTAAAGTAATTGGTACTTTAAATAGTAATTTAAAAAGTAATTTAAATACTTTTCCGTGGAAAATATGAAGTTCACATTTAAAAATCACCAAATAGGGGCGCCTGGGTGGCTAAGTCGGTTAAGCATCCAACTTTGGCTCAGGTCATAATCTCACAGTTCATGGGTTTGAGCCTCTCATTGGGCTCTGCACTGACAGCTCAGAGCCTTTAACCTGCTTTGGATTCTGTGTCTCCCTCTCTCTCTGTCCCTCCACCTCTTGTGCTCTGTCTCTCTCTCTTAAAAATAAATAAATATTAAAAAACAAAAATCACAAAATATACAAGGAACTAAACCATGAGTGGGGATAGGCTTGCAAAAACAGACAGATAAGGACCTCAGATTAGGAATTATTAGACAAAATCTAAAATAGTCATATTGGTCATGTTTATATCAGGGCATAATAAACTTATGAAGAATGACCAGTCAGAGTTTAAATGCAGCTATGTATTTTAGAAAAATTTTTAAATGATTGAGAATATTAACTTAATGGATGGACCTTAATAGCAGATGTCACATATCTAAAGTGAGAATTAATGAACTAGAACAGTTTTCAAAATGTGGCTCCCAGAGTAGCAAAATCATAGGGCAAACTCTCAGGCCCTTACCCTCCCTGTGAATAAAAATTCTGTAGAGGGGCTGACACCTTGTGTTTCAACAAGCTTTCCAGATGATTCTGTTGTACTCTAAAATTTTTTTTTTAATGTTTATTTTTGAGAGAGAGCGAGTGAGCAGGGGAGATGCAGAGAGAGAGAGGGAGAGAGGATCCAAAGTTGGCTCCTCACGGACAGCAGAGAGCCCTATGTGGGGCTCAAACTCATGAACCCATGAACTGTGTGTGACCTACACTGATATTGGACACTTAACTGACTGAGCCACCCAGGCACCCCATGTTGTCCTCTAAAATTTGAAAACCTCTGAACTAGTAGATACAAAATCATTCAGAACAGGGAGAAAAAGACATGGAAAATATGAAAAAAAAAAAGGATAAAAATTATGGAACTAAAAAGGACTAAATATGAAATTGGAATTCTAGAGAGAGTGGGACAAAAATATTTGAAGAGATGATATCTTAACATTTTCTAATTTTTTAACCTATACATTCTGGAATCCTAACACCTTGCAAACAGGCTAGATAAAAGACAATTGTAGTAAAACTTGAGAATATAAAATACAGAGGAACGTGAAATCTGCCAGAGAGAAAAGACCTTTCTTTCTTTTTTTTAAAAAATTTTTTTTTTTCAACGTTTATTTATTTTTGGGACAGAGAGAGACAGAGCATGAACGGGGGAGGGGGCAGAGAGAGAGGGAGACACAGAATCAGAAACAGGCTCCAGGCTCTGAGCCATCAGCCCAGAGCCTGACGCGGGGCTTGAACTCCCGGACCGCGAGATCGTGACCTGGCTGAAGTCAGACGCTTAACCGACTGCGCCACCTAGGTGCCCCAAAAAAGAAAAGACCTTTCTTTCAAAAGAACTCTAGAAAGCTATTCAGAAGATAAAGATACTGTCAATGTGTTGAGACAGTTGTATACTCAGCAAAGTTATTTTTCATTAATGAAAATGAAATAAAAATATTTTAAGAGGAACCACTAAATTTACCATTAGCAGACCCTTAGTAAATGAAATTCTAAACGCAGAAGGAAGGAGGTTGCAGTGAGAAAGGTCTGAGTTTCATAAAGGAGTGGAAAGGAAGAAAGGTGGTAAATAAGTAGGTGGAATTAAATATTTATGTAAAATTATTTTGGATTTAAGGGTAAGTAAAATTAAGAATAATTAATAGGAATAGCATATAATATGGAAGGGGCTAAATAGGATTAATGTGTTTTAAAATCTTTGTATCATTTGGGAGGTTGGTAAATATTTTGATTAGCTTTAGTCTTTGGTAAGTATGGATGTTATATTTTTAGGGTAAGCATGAAAAGTATTGTGATAAGGGATGCGTGGGTGGCTCAGTCAGTTACGCATCTAACTTCAGCTCAGGTCATGATCTCACTGCTCATGGGTTCAAGCCCTGCGTTGGGCTCTTTGCTGACCGCTTAGAACCTGGAGCCTGCTTCCGATTCTGTCTCTCTCTGCCCCTCCCCCGCTCGCATGCTGTCTCTCTTTCAAGAATAAATAAACATTAAAAAAAAATTAAAAAGTATTGAGATAAAAGGCACAACTTACTAATGTACTAAAGGGAAAAATTAAAAAGGCAAAAAGAACAAAATGAGATATAGAAAGGTTTAAGGAGCAAGCCTGTTTAACTTGATTATAAGTACAAATTAAATGGAAAATTTTAATTTGATATTAGTAAATTTTTAAGTATCTATATCTGTTTCAATGAGAAAGCTTGTCATACTAGATGCGAAAGCAAAATCCAGGGGTTACCCGTATTACATATATTTAAATGTGATATAGAACAGTTGAAAGTAAAAGGGTACAAATACACTAGGAGAATATGAAATAAATTTTGTTTACTATATTAACATCAGATAAAATGGATTTTTTAGTCATAAAGCTTCAAGATCAAAAGAATTCTTTTATAAAGAATAAAGGTTCATTTTAGCAGCATAAAGGCAACACAAAATTTTATGCACCTAAAAATAAGGTCTCAAAATATATAAAGCAAAATTTTAAAGAACTTCAGATTAAAGTAGACAAACAGAATCCTAGTGTGAGACTATATTATTTCTTTATATAAGTGATAGCTTGATAAGGCAGAAAACAAGCAGTAGGGTTATAGAAGAATAAAAAGATTAATAAAAGACAAGGTTTTACTGAAGTTGATAAAAAAAAATGATGAGGCATAAATAAATACTGGGAATGAAAAATTGTCACTGTAGTTGGAGTTAAAGTTAAAATGATAGTAAGGGTATATTATGCATAGTTTTATGCCAATGAATATGGAAATTTAAGTGAAGAAGAAAGATTCCTCTTAAAATTTAACTTAATAAAATAGACTCAAAAAGAAATAGAAAACTTGAATAATATAAAAACTTTTTTAGAAATTAGGTCATAAGGGGTGCCTGGATGGCTCAGTCAGTTAAGTGTCCATCTTCGACTCGGGTCATGATCTCGCGGTTCGTGGGTTCGCACCCCGCGTTGGGTTCTGTGCTAACAGCTCAGAGCCTGGAGCCTGCTTCAGATTCTATGTCTCCCTCTCTCTGCTCCTCCCCTGCTCATGCTCTGTCTCTGTCTCTCTCAAAAATAAACATGAAAAAAAAAATAAAAAAAAAAAGAAATTAGGTCATAAGTTTCAAATCTTCCCTCAAACTTACACAAAATAATACAGAGTACAGAAGAGGAGGGAATACTCCACAGCTGTGATTATGAGAATGTCATAATCTTTATATGAAACCCAACAAGGTCATAATGACAATTGGAAATTTCCAGCTGATTTCAATCATAAAGATAGATACAGCCATCCTAAAACTGAACCTCATAATGTAAAAAGGGATATTGAATTCTAAATTGGAATTTCCTGGAAAATAGGATGAATAAATGTAGTAGTACACATCAACTAAGAGTGTGGACTGTGGAGGCAGAGTGTCTTGGTATGAATCCTGGTTTTTCTATTCAGCTGGAGGCATGTTGCTTAACTTCTATTCCCTGTTTATTAAGTGGGATAATAATGGTATCAACTCATAGGTTTATTCTGAGGATTGAATGAATTAAAATATGTAAAGTGTCTAAAAAAGTGTCTGACATATACTAAATGCTAATTGGTGTTAGATGTCAATATTGTAAAATCAGTATTATAATGTACTATATTGGTATAATAAAGAAGAAAGCTATATGACCATCTCAGTAGTTACAGAAAAAGAAGTAATAAACATCAATATCCATTAGCGATTGAAAACTTAGCAGAATATGTTAGAGGAGAGCCTACTTAACCTGAGAATGTGTAAACATGAAAGACCTATATCATATACTTTACTTAATGGTGATACATGTAAAACATTCTTTTTGAAATTGGCAATATGACGAGTGTTCTTATGACCACATTTTTTAGGGCCCAATAATTGCAGCAAGATCAAAAATAAAAAAGGAAGAAAGATAGGTATGAGTACTAGGAAGGAAGAGAGCAAACAAAATGTTATTTGCAAAAGAACGTACACATACAATGTTAGAAGTTTTAGCAGCATTGCTGAGTACAAAATCAGTATATATAAAAAGCAGTTGGAGGAAATGGCAGTTACCTTAAATAGTTAAACATATGCTTACCATACAACACTTGGTATATACTTAAGAGGAATGAAAATATATATACACACCAAGACTCATATGTGAATGTTCATAACTGTATTGTTCACAATACTTTAAGTATAAACAATTCAAATGTCCATCAGCTGATAAATGGGTAAACAAAATGTGTTATATCCATATAAGTGAAATATTATTCAGCCATAGAAAGTTAGGAAATCCTAATGTATGCTACAACATACCTCAAAAATAGTGTTATTTTTTGACTACCACCCCCTTACCACTTCTCTCCTTGCTCCCATCCCAATCTGACTGTGTATCTCTAAACCCTCTCATCTTTGGGCCATGGGAAAATTGATAAAGGCCAAGAATTTGGGTCCTTGAGTGAATGGTAAAAGACAGGAAGCAAAAGGAGTGAAATAGATAATGAGTGAATCAATTCACTATGTAATTTGTAGCTATTTTGTTTTGAGAGATTGGTTTTACTCAAATAAGCCCCTTCAGCCTTCTTCATTTGCACATACAGAGCCCCCACAAAGTAGAAGTTCTGTTAGGAATCATTTGCTCTGGATCTTCTCATCTGTCCTTTTATCCTCTCAGGATGCAGTGTGACAGTATACATAAACATACCTGTTTATCTTCATAAAAGATTATAAATAAATTGGATAAATTAGATACACAAAGGGAACTCTTATTTAAAGACATGATACTGTTTTTGGAGATAAGCCTTTCGTAGTCTCTTTTTCATAGTTATAATTTTATAATAAAACTAATATTTGAGTTTATCTTTTGTAATTCAGATTTTTAAAATGTATTATTTTCTTCAAAGTGGCTACATTCCTATGTTTAAGACAAATAGCACTTTATTGCTTGAGATTTCTGTAACCATAATATGTTTTAAGTTTTTCATTTTTTGATTCATTGCAAATTTTTCAAAAATATAAATTTTATTTGAGACAGACTTTTTACTGTGATTTTATTGTTTTATTTTTGAGATGGCTAAGAAGTTGGTATACATTTATTAAGTACATTCTTATGATATTGAGAGAATTCTACTGTATTATTTCCCTGCATTCAGAAAAGTGCCTAAGCCATACATATACCACTTGATGACTTATCACACAGATTTTACCCCCATGTAACTGCCACATAGGTCAAGAAATAGATCTAATAAATGTAAAAGTTTCATTAATTGTGAAAACAGAGAGAGTGGAGAGAGCTTAGTAAGGGAACATTTACTTAAGGATTTCTCTTTGACCTACAGAGAAATATCTTCCCCTATTTTTAAATCTACTTAAATGCTATGCTGTTTCAAAGGAGTGTTGTATTCTTGCTTTGTCATAAATGGATACAAATTGTTGTGTACTTGATGTAGGAATATGATTGGACAGAATGAACTGAAAATCACAAGTGATCGAGGAATAAATTCAGGATTAATTTTTGAAGATAAACCAAAGCCTTCAAAACAGTCACTTCAGTCTTACCAAGAAGCTTTGCAGCAACAGGTATTCATTTATTCATTCATGCATTTGTTCATTGATACATTTAATGTTGAACATCTTATATGTTAGCACAGTGGTCCCTTAGAACTCTTTGTGGCACAGGAGAAAACAATACCAGTCATTTATAATTCAATATGATAAATTTTTGATGCAGATAGATTAGAATGCTTTTGGAAACATAGGATAAGAATAATTGCCTGGTGATTAAGAAGACTTCATGTGTTGTTGATATTTGAGCTGTATGTTATACAGTGAATAGATTTTAAATTCCTGGCATACTCAGGAAATAGAATTGATGTGGGAGAAGGATCTGAAATGTCAGATTGTGCTGGATCGTGAAGTTTAGCTAGTAAGTTTTCAATTTCATCCTATTATGGATAGCCTAAAGGAGGAAATTTTAAGCCAGAGAGTAAAAGGAATGGTTTAAAAGTTTTAGGAGGATAGCTAGTTGTGATGTGTATGATTGAGAAAGAGATGTGGTGGAGAAACCTTAAAACTATTGAGGCAGTCCAGATAGGAGGTAATGAGGCTCTGAACCAGACAGGGAAGATAGAATATCCAGAAGACAACTCTGGGATTTATTGATAGTACTTAGATATAGGGAATGAGAAAGAAGAAATGGCTTGAAGATGATTCTGTATGTTGTAATCTACATGAATAATGAGGCTATGAATATGAATTAAGAGAAAAAAAGTAGAACACTTTTAGAGAAAAGGATAATGGGTTCTGTTGTAGTTTGTTATATTTGAAGAGAGCTTACTTAAAAGTAATTGTATCAAATGTTTGGGGTTTTTTGGGGAATATCCATATATCTCGGAGAGGATCCTGGAATTCTTCGTAGGTATATGCCCACCTTAGGTACTTTTCTATAAAGTTCTACTTGGATTTCTTCTAAAGCTCCTTTTGTTCAGTTTTTATATGGCAACCTCCTTGAAAATGGATTTTTCTTAATTAGAGAATTACTTTAATTTTTGGATGGTAGGTTTCTACAAATAGAAGACTGAACACCACTGACAAAACTAGATTTCCTAATTCTAGAATTTTATTTCATGCATGTGATGACTTCCATGGCTTTGCTGGAATGGGTGCTTAAATTTTCTATGTATGTGATTATGTTTTTAAAAGTAACTTCCCAAAATGTAGATACTTGTTCATTGCCTATCGAAATGTCTCTAGAGACCCAATCCTATGCTTATACTTGATGATGAGAAGCCTATTTTGTTTGCTTTCATAAAGTTGTACTTAAAGTAGCCCAGAATTCTCCAACCTCTTTGAATTCTGAGAATGGAGTTTGCCCAGGGTAGAAAAGTCTGGTGAGGTGTGGGGACTAGTTTGTGGCTGGCCAGGTCCCATGAAAAGATAAATGGAAAAGGAAAGTAGGGAGATCCTGTTGGTCCTCAAGCAACTGGTGATGTTAGGGAGGGAGTGGCTCAGGTAGAAGTTGGGGGTGGGAAGGAGGAATTGGTTCAGTCTCAACTGGCATCAGTGGCTGGAAAGTACTCATGGCATGATATGAGGGACCAGCCGCTATTCATTCTAGCCAAGGAGTGTTTTTAAATTGAGTATTCCATTGATTTATGATTTTAAATTTTATAGTGAAATAGACTGTAAAAATTTTTTTCCCAAGGTTTTTTCTCTAATAAGAAAAATAAAAACTGATATTAAAACTAAACTTTTTATATCAGAGTGCTTGTCAGCACTTATAAATATCCCTTCATATTATCAAGATTCGGGAAAGAGAAGAAAGAAGAAAGAGAGAACGCGAAGAAAAAGAAGAATATGAAGCTAAATTAGAAGCTGAAATGAGAAGTTACAACCCCTGGGGGAAAGGTGGAGGTGGTGCTCCTCTGAGAGATGCAAAAGGCAATCTGATAAGTATGTTGCTTTCATTGATCTGTTGTTTCTAAAAGAAACTGAACTGTTTTTAAATTTTTAAAAGAATGGGGAGTAGAAGTGGGAATCAAAGCCTCAAAGGCAAGGTCTCTTTTTTTGTTGCTTAATACAAAAGAAGTATTTTGCAATAAATGTAATAGCAGTTTTGAGGGTCTTTTTTCTTTAGAGTACTATTTAACTTTGTTACACATTTTTCATCCTCTAGTGCTAACTCAGTTGCAGAGAAAAGCTCATGTTAATTGGTAAGTTTTAACCCAACCTAGTAATTAGATTTAAAAAAAATCCTAGTAAGAAAAACCCCTTATTAAAAATTTTTTAAACTAGTAAAACATATTTAAAATAGGTGATCTGAAATAGTTGTGGGATGTGGTGTTTCATATATAGCCATATACCTGCATAGTGCAAGGACTGTTGGTAAATAAAGACCTGATCTCAGAAACTTTCTGGCAGGTTGTAAAATCATGTTGATGTGTCTTTCAATTATGTACCCTCAAAAATGTTTGATCTAGAAACCACACAAGGCACTTAGCAAAAGAGGCCTTATACAACTTGTTATATATATTAGGATGGGCTCTATTAACTTTTAGATATGAATAAAAGTAGACAAAGATGGATTTTTTGAAAATTGTTTCATTAGAAATTAGAAATGAATAATAGAAACCCATTAAATGGTAAAAATACAGATTTCATGTTGTTCTTTAGGCACTATACATTAATTTTAGTGATAGTTGAGGGATGTAGTCAGAATACTTTTTGGATATGAGTTATTAAGAGTTCTTAAATATTATGATTTGCTTCTTTGTTAAAGATGGCTTTAAAAAAAAAGTATTTGAGGTCCACTTAAATTACTAAGATAACTCTTTTCTCATAGTTTTGAAGACTGGAACTCTTAACTCTTTTTTTTTTTTTTAATTTTTTTTTTTTCAACGTTTATTTATTTTTGGGACAGAGAGAGACAGAGCATGAACGGGGGAGGGGCAGAGAGAGAAGGAGACACAGAATCGGAAACAGGCTCCAGGCTCTGAGCCATCAGCCCAGAGCCTGACGCGGGGCTTGAACTCACAGACCGCGAGATCGTGACCTGGCTGAAGTCGGACGCTTAACCGACTGCGCCACCCAGGCGCCCCTTAACTCTTTTTTATAGATGAGATAATTTTAGGTGATATATAGATAAACATTTCTTATTTTAAAAGTTAAATGTTTATTTGAATATATATTGCAAAAACACTGGTTTTTCATTTAAGGATAGTGCTATAACATTTCCTTTTAAAGTACAGGTATTAGTCCAGGCATTTAACAAAAAGTGCTATAAGAAACAACCCCTATTTCTCAGAGGCTTGAGGTTTAAGGTTTAATAAATAAAAGTTTACTTCTCAGTTATGTCACATTCTTCTTCTATTTTTTATTTTTAAGAGAGAGAGAGAGAGAGAGCACAAGTGCACGCATGAGCAGGGGAGGGGCAGAGAGAGGGAGAGAGAGAATCCCAAGCAGGCTCTGCGTGGTCAGTGCAGAGCCCGATGCAGGGCTTGAACCCATAACAGTGAGATCATGACTGAGCTGAAATTGAGTCCGACACTTAACTGACTCAGCCACCCAGATGCCCCAGTTATGTCACATTCTGATGCTGTTTGGGTGGTTTCTGTTATATTTGAAATATGTAGTAAAGATCTGTGTTTTGCCATGTGATGATGACCAAGACCATGTATCCTCTGTACTTTGTTTCCTAATTTTAATTTGGTTGCTGGCTTTTCTAGTTACTCCTGTTTTATCTTTGATCTTTTATTACAAAGAAAGAAATTTAATGTTCGTCCTTGTCTTAGCTCTCTAGGGAAGATCTTTGATCTCTTTATAAGGGGAATTGTTATTAATAAATATTAAAATCTATTACCCATACAAGTGGAGTAATAGCAACCCTTTTTAAGTAAATATCTCTATTTTTATTATTTGTATGACACTTAAAATCTGTTTCCTTTCTAAGTTCTTTATTCATTAAAGTTCTTTTTTCAAGTTCCTATAAAAAAAAACACACTGTGTTCTAATGTCTTTCAGTGGATGAATGAATAAACAAAATGTGGTGCATTTATACAGTGGGATGTTACTCAGGAATTAAAATGAACTATTGATGCACATAATAACTTGGAAGAGTCTTCAAAGAAATTATGCTAAGTGAAAATAGCCCCTTTCTAATGGTGACATACATGTATATTCTCAAAATGACAAAATGGTTGGGGATAGGGAATAACTCTAAAGAGATACCATGTTGGAGTATTTTGGGGTGATGAAACAGTTCTGTATCCCGATTATGATGATGTTACTTGAGTATCACATGTTAAATTTTTTTTAAATTTTATTTTTTATTTTTTTAAATTTACATCTAAATTAGTTAGCATATAGTGCAACAATGATTTCAGGAGTAGATTTCTTAGTGCCCCTTACCCATTTATCCTATCCCCCCTCCCATAACCCCTCCCGTAACCCTCAGTTTGTTCTCCATATTTATGAGTCTCTTCTGTTTTGTCCCCCTCCTTGTTTTTATATTATTTTTGTTTCCCTTCCCTTATGTTAATCTGTTTTGTCTCTTAAAGTCCTCATATGAGTGAAGTCATATGATTTTTGTCTTTCTCTAATTTCACTTAGCATAATACCCTCCAGTTGCATCCATGTAGTTGCAAATGGCAAGATTTCATTCTTTTTGATTGCTGAGTAATACTCCGTTGTATGTATATACCACATCTTCTTTATCCATTCATCCATCGATGGACATTTGGGCTCTCTCCATACTTTGGCTATTGTTGATAGTGCTGCTATAAACATGGGGGTGCATGTGTCCTTTCGAAACAGCATACTTGTATCCCTTGGATAAATGCCTAGTAGTGCAATTGCTGGGTCGTAGGGTAGTTCTATTTTTAGTTTTTTGAGGAACCTCCATACTGTTTTCCAGAGTGGCTGCACCAGCTTGCATTCCCACACATGTTAAATTCTTTAAAAACTACACCAAAAAAAAAAAAAAAAACCAATTAAAAAAAAAACACTTAACCAGTTTGAAAGATAGTGAAAGTATCTCCTACTTCTAACTGATTAGTAGTGAGAGTAAATGTTTCTTTACATATACTTAAGTATTTGTGTTTATGTATTGTATTTGAGCCAGTTAGATTTATGTTTGTTTTTATGTTGATTATTAAGACACAATTTGCATAAGACAAAATACACCCTTTTTAAAAAAATTTTTTTAACATTTATTTATTTTTGAGAGACAGAGAAAGAGCATGAGTGGGGGAGGGGCAGAGAGAGAGAGACACAGAATCTGAAGCAAGCTCCAGGCTCTTAGCTGACAGCACAGAGCATAAGACAAAATACACCCTTTTTAAAAAAAATTTTTTAACATTTATTTATTTTTGAGAGAGAAAGAGCATGAATGGGGGAGTGGCAAAGAGAGAGACACACAGAATCCAAAGCAAGCTCCAGGCTCTTAGCTGACAGCAGAGAGCCCGACCCAGGGCTTGAACTCAGGAACCATGAGATCATGACCTGAGCTGAAGTCGGACGCTTAACCTACTGAGCCACCCAGGTGCCCCAATATACCCTTTTTTTAAAAAAAGTTTTATTTATTTGTTTTTGAGAGAGAGTGAGAGCGTGTGAGCCCTTGTGAGCGGGGGAGGGGTAGAGAGAAGAGAATCCCAAGCAGACTCTGTGCTGTCAGTATAGATCCCGATACAGGGCTCAATCTCATGAACTGTGAGATCATGATGTGAGCCAAAATCAAATTGGACGCTTAACTGACCGAGCCACCCAGTGTCCCCCAAATTTATCCTTTATTATTCAGTGAGTTTTGACAACTGACTCCAGTAGCCACTGCCACAGTCAAGATATAGAACATTTCCAGTATCCAGCCCCATACCTTTGCCAACCTCTGATCTGCATTCTGACACAATAGTATTGACTTTTGTGTCTTTTTTTCCCTTAATGTTTTTGAGATTTATTCTTGTTGTTGTATATGGCTGTAGTTTACTTTTTATTACTGAATGGTATTGCACTATGTGGAAGTATCACAAGTGTTTATCCTTTTACCTGTTGATGGATATTTGAGTTGTTTACAATTTAAGGCTATTAGAAATAAAACTTATAAACATTCACCTGCAAGTCTTTATGTGAACATAAATTTTCATTTTTTGTGGTTAAATGCACAGAAATGGAATTGCTAGGATGAATAGTAAGTATATATTTAACTTCATAAGAGACAACCAGACCATTTTCCAAAGTGGTTGTTCTATTTTGAGGCACTAGGTTTCTCGTTGCTTTGCATCCTCATCAGCCCATGTAATTGTTCTTCTTTAAAATTTTAGCCTTTCTAGTAAGTAAGTACGATAAGTCATTGTGTTTTTTTTTTAAACTTTTTATTTTGAAATAACTCAAGACTTAGAGAAGAGTTGTGAAGATATAGAGGGTGCCCTTTACCTAGTTTCCCTTAATATTAACATCTTACATGATCTTGGTATAGTGACCAAAACTAGAAATTAAAATGGGTTCGATGCTATTAAATAAATTATTGACTTTATTTGGATTTTCTCCTACCTTATTCTGTTCCAGCCTCTAGTCCAGGATCCCATATTGTATGTAGTTGTCATGTCTCTTTAGTCTCCTTCAAGCTGGTAGGTCCTCTGTCTTTCTGTGTCTTAATTGTTTTTATATATATAATAGCTTTGTTGAGATCTCATTTTCCATGCCATAGAATTTATCCCTTTGAAGTACACAATTCAGTAGTTTTTACTATATTCACAGAACTGTGCTACAATCAGTTTTATAACATTTTGTATTGCCTCAATACTCTTGTTGAAAATCAGTTGACTATAAGGTTATTTATGGACTCTTAAGTTCTGTTCTGTTGATCTAGATATCTATCCTTATGCCCATATTACGCTCTCTTGATTACTGTAGCTTTGTGTAGTAGGTTTTGAAAGTGAGAAGTGTGACTCTTCCAACTTTGTTCTTCTTTTTCAAGATTGTTTTGTCAACTTGATTTCCCTTCCATTTTCGGATAAATTTTACTCTTGTCAATCTGAATAAAAAAAAAATTGTGGTAAGATTTTCATTGGGATTACCTTGACTTTATAGATTAATTTGGGGTGGCCAGCATCTATATTGTCTTTCGATACATGGATTTGGAATATTTATCCACTTACTAGTCTTCGTTAACTTCTTTTAGCAATATTTTGCAGCTTTCAGATCTTGTAACATATTTTGTAAATTGTATCCATAAATATTTCATATGTTTTAATGCTGTTTTAAATGATAACATTAAAAAATTTCAATATCCATTTGTTCATTGCTAGTGTATAGAAAGACCGTTGATTTTTGTATGTTCTTGCTTAACTCATCGGTTTTATTAGGGGTTTTTTTGTACGTTCTTTGAGATTTTTTAATATGGACAGTTAAGTTATCTGCAAACAGTTTTACTTCTTCCTTTCCAGTATGAATACTTTTCAGTTATTTTGGTTGATTTACAGTGGATAGGAATTCCAGTACAATATTTAGAAATCTTGAGAACCGACATCCTTGTCTTGTTCTCGATTTCATTTGGAAAGCACTCAGTCTTGGCTGTAGGTTTTCTGTAGATTTTTTTTTAAACCAGGTTTAGAACATTCTCTTCTTTCTCAGAGTTTTCATCATGAATATATGTTGAAGTTTACCAGGTGCTTTTCTACATCTTTTGAAACGATAATTTCATCTTTCTTACTCTGTTGATATATGGTGAATTACATTGGTTTTTTATTTATTTATTTAAAAAAATTTTTTTTTCAACGTTTGTTTATTTTTGGGACAGAGAGAGACAGAGCAGGAACGGGGGAGGGGCAGAGAGAGAGGGAGACGCAGAATCGGAAACAGGCTCCAGGCTCTGAGCCATCAGCCCAGAGCCCGACTTGGGGCTTGAACTCACGGACTGCGAGATCGTGACCTGGCTGAAGTCGGACACTTAACCGACTGCGCCACCCAGGCGCCCCTCCATTGGTTTTTTAAAAAAATTCTAATCATGTATTGCTGGTTTCTTTTTATTTGTTTTTAATGTTTTATTTTTTGTTTTTGAGAGAGACAGAGACAGAGAACAGGTGGGTCAGGGGCAGAGAGAGGGAGACACAGAATCTGAAGCAGGCTCCAGGCTGCAAACTTCAGCACAGAGCCTGTTGTGGGGCTCGAACTTGCTAACTGTAAGATCATGACCAGAGCCGTAATCAGATGCTTAACCGACTGAGCCACCCAGATACCCCTACATTGACTGATTTTTTTTAAAATGGTGAGCCGCTCTTTCTCCTGGTATAAACCCTATTTAATATTATTTTAATTTTTTTTTACATGTTGTAGAATTTGATTTGCTAGTTAAGGATCTTTGCATTTAGGCACATAAGGGATATTTGTCTGTTTCTCTTATAATTTTGTCTGGTTTTGGTATCAGGATGATGCTGGCCTCACAAATATGAATTTGGAAAAGTTTCCTCTTCTGTTGGTAGAATTCACCAGTGAAGCCATCTGGGCTGGGAGTTTTCTTGTTGGGAGTCTTTAAACCATGAATTAAAATTTTTTTTAATAAATTATTTAGTTTTTTAAAGTTTATATATTTGTTTTTGAGAGAGAGAGAAAACATGAGTGGGAGAGGGGCAGAGACAGAGAGAGATTCCCAAGCAGGCTCCACACCATCAGTGCAGAGCCGAATGCGGGGCTCAAACCCAAGAACTGTGAGATTATGCCCTTAGCTGAAATCAGGCACTTAACTGATTGAACCACCCAGGCACCCTGAATTCAACTTATTTAATAAAGACATTTAGTTTATTTATTTCTTCTTGTGTGAACTTAATGTGTTTGAATCATTAAAGGAATTTATCCATTTCATCTTTTTAGTTTATTGGCATAACAATAGTTTATTGTTGTATAATAATTTTATTTTTATTGTTATTTTATTTTTATATGTATTTTATTTATTTTATGTTTATTGTATAAACTATGCCAATAGTTTATTGGCATCACTGTAGAATCTACAGTGATAGTTCCTCTTTTATTCCTGATATTTGTAATTTATTTATTCTTATTTTACTTAATGAGTTTGCCTGGAGGTTTATCCATTTTATTGATCTTCTCATAAAACCAGCTTTGGTTTCATTGATTTTTCTGTTTTTCCCTTCGTGTTTCATTGATACCTGCTCTCATCTTCACTATTTTCTTTAGTTTACTTTGTACTTAATTTTCTTTGTTCTGTTTTCTTAATGTGGAAGCTTAGATTATGATTTGATTTCTTTTTTAATATATGCACTTAAAAATGCTATTAATTTCCTTTTGAGTACTGCTTTAAATGTATCTCACAAATTTTGATACGTGGTTTTTTCATTTTCATTCAATTCCGTTTTCTTATTGTGATTTTTCTTTGATCCATTGATTATTTAGACATTAGTTTTAAAAATTTCCAAATATTTGGGTATTTTCTGAGTAACTTGCAGTCACTTTTAGGGTATATTCTCTTTTGTTTAGAGAATATACTTTTTTGTTATTTCAATATTTTTAGGTTTGTGAGATTTATTTTATGGACCACGAGTTAGATTTTTGTCTTAGAGACTGTGATCTTTATAAGTAAATATGTATATTTTAATTTGGAAATATATGTTAATAGTTGAATCAGGGTTGAAAATTTTCTTTAGCCCTCTGAATTGATTTATTAAAGAAGAGTTTGTGTATCAGTCATGATTGCTGAATAATCTTGGGTCTGTAGAAATATTTTCAGCCATTTTCTTTAAAGTGTTTTGGTATTTTCCACCAAAGAACGACTAACTTAACAAAATTAATTTTAATTTCAAAGTATATGTTTAGGTTTATAAAAAAAAAAGCATAAAATAAAATAAGGAATGAAAAAATTTAAGTACTGTATGTGTTGTTTACCTGTAGTAGCTATCATAAAATTTAACCCTGGTCTAATAAATTTTTCAGATAGTAGAATTATTTTCCCAATCATGAATCTGTAATATTTTATTTTGTTCTGTTCTTTGTAGAATTATTCTGTAATGCTAGCAATTTTATATTAAATACTATGATAGTGTACATTTGAAATAAAGGCCATTTTTTGGGACATCTTTGCGGTTGGCAAATTATACTCTTCACCAAAGTGCCTTGTATAATTTTAATTTTTAGCTGATTTCAAACTTTTGTTTTACACCTCACAGAAAGATAGACAAGGAGTGACTATTTGATTGATAGTTTTTTCCAATAAATAGCAATATGGACTTGTCTTGATTGCTGAATCTGATAGTCTTAAGTAATTATGCACTCTGCTGACATCAGTTTTCTTTTTTTATAAATACATTGTCTTATCTAATTGAGAGTACTGTGTATAGTCACAACAGTAAAGAAAAACATGCTATTGATTTTCAAGTTTATTATAGTTTTTGTTTATACGACATTTATCTCTTAATTTTTGGCTTGTGGAAGTGAATATCAAAATGAGATTGCATTCCCTAAGCACTCATTAGTTTGGTAACAAGGCTCTGGGCATCATTTTCAAAGGAGTGAGCTTGATATCCATACTCTAGTAACAGAAAATGGAAGAGTACTGTATGCATTGTTATTCATAGTGACTTCTCATCTATATAGTCTGATCTTATGCTGTTTTAGTGAATTGGATGATGAGATATTAATTTCCCATTTAAGTTCTTTTGTTTAATTTGGTGACTTTTTAGGGATCACAGCTGTTAGTTCATTACTTCAACTTCCTCATCATCTTTCTATTTTCATTTACCTTCCATATCCAGATAAATCCCATGATTTGATGATGGTGGCGGGAGCACCCAGCTAATTTTTGCCTTACCAATTCTTGGTACTGGGCAGTTTCTTTGCAGTCAGTTTCTCTGATTACAGTTAGTCCCTTCTTTCTTGCATTTTCCATTTTTTTTTATTCATTTCTTCCCTTTAACATCTAAATATACTTAGGTTACTTGTATTCTTCAACACAAATAAACAAAAACTCTGCCTTGACCTTACACTTATCATATATAAAACACATTCAAAAAGTAGTCTGTGGTTGTTGCTGCCACATCTTACTAACTTCTTACTGTTTCATATTCCATAAAATGAATTCTAGCTCCTATTGCTCTATTGATGTGACATTTTCAAAAGTAACTGATGTCCTAATTTCTGATTTAGTGGATTTTAGTCTGTCCTTACTTTCTTTGAACTGGATTGACAGTTCCTTCCTTTAAGTTCTGTGCATTCTCTCTGATGCTGTCTTCCCTTCAGCTGACATTTATTGGGATGTGTATTATGAACCAGGTTAAACTCTTCTAGGTCTGTGAACATTATCTTTGTTCTAGGGCTATCTTCAGACATTGTGTGTTCCTTGAGTTAAATACACTCTTAATCTCCATCTATTTTCTCTCCCTAGCTGCCATTATTACTGGTAATGCTTCTGTTACTACCAGGACTATCTTCACTATCATCTACAGAACAGAATAGAGAACCATCAGCTTGTATTTTAGAATATTCCGGAATAGGCATGTAATCTCCATTTTCCTCTCATTGCTTTATTAAATGTGTTTTGTGATCTAGTCAAGCTGGACTGCTTTAATATTGCCAGAACACTCTTCCTGTTTTCCCCCTTGGAGCTGTTTCTCACATTTTCCTGTTTATTATCCTTTCTGATACATCTTCATCTCTGAAGCTCCTATCCAGTTTCCAAGTCCAGACTGTCCAAATGTTGCAGTAGGATATGAACTTGCTGATTCTGAGCTCTGTTCTCTCTGGTAACATTTCCTGTTATTGGCCATGTTGTATCTGATACTGTGATTCATGTTCAAAATACATTCTTGAACATAATAGGCTTTCTGATAAATATGTCTTATGTCCAGGTTTAAATTCTCTTTCACTGCTACCTTACAATCCCAGTTATTTTGTAGAGAAATATTTTTTATTTTATTAAAGCGTTAGAGTTCTGTAGTCATTCAGGTCTGTTTTTAAGATTGATTTGTTGTTTGACCTGGTCCTGTGTGCTTAGATTTTTGTGATGTGTATGTGGTATCTACTGTTGTGTAACAAAAATTACCCAACATGTAATGTTTTAGTATAACAAACACTCATCTTGTGGATCTTGTGGTTCTGTGAGTCAGTAATTGGTGAATGGGTTAGCTGGGTGGTTCTGTCTCAGGGTCTTGCATGAGGTTACAGTCCAAAATTTCAGCCAGGTCTGTAGTCATATGAAGGCTTGACTGGGACTGGAGAATTCATTTCCAATATGGCTCCCTCTGTTCCTTGTCATGTAGGCCTTTCCATAGGACTACATCATTGTCTTTATGATACAGTAGCTGACTATCTTTGAAGTAATAGATTAAGCAAGGTGGAAACCATAATGTCTTTTATGAAGTAGCCTTGGAAGTCATATGCCATCATCCTATAGTGTTCTGTTTGTAAGAAGTGAGTTTCTAACTCTGGCTTATGTTCAAAGGGAGGGTAATTGAGCTCCATCTTTTAAGAGAGGATTGTCAAAAAGTTATGAATATATTTTAAAACTCCACACTACATGATTATATTTTTTCATTAGGAATGCTAATGAAGTTGGGTAAATTTCACTATGACTTGTTTTGAATTGTTGGTGTTTGTTCTGTATTTACAGAGATTCCAAGTTCTGAACTAACATACATATGAATATGGTTTTTATGGCCTGTCAAAGATTTTTATATTCTTAACGTCTTGACTGATTTTCATAAGGTTATTTTTTGAAAATCTTCTTACAAGTTTTAATAATTTTGTTTCTGTTTTCAGGGCTCCAAGATACCATTGAATTATTCCAACCTATCCTACTGTTTTCTCTGATTCTCTACTCTAAGAAAATGTATTAAGCATACTAATTATAGAAATGTATTTGTTGAATTTATTTTTCCCTCTTAGCTGATTTGAATAGGATGCACAGACAAAATATAGATGCCTACCATAATCCAGATGCAAGAACATTTGAAGATAAAAGGGCTGTTGTATCTCTAGACCAAAATTTAGCCACCTCAAATGCTGAGAACTTAGAAGATTCTGCAAATAAAAACTCAGGTTTTTAATTACATTCTATTTTTGTTTGTTTTACATTTTTAAAGCTGTTCAGTAATATTTCTCTTCTGTTGTCTGACAAAGTTCATATTGTGATTTTGAGAATTTGGGTACTCAGAGTCAGGAAGCATAACACATTCATGTTATTTATAATACCTTTTCTCAAGTATTAAGTAGTTTGACAAAAGTGAATAGGGAAAAAAAGTTTGCTTCTTAATACTATGTATTTCTTCTGAGCTTTATAACTTATATATACTTGAGCTGCTACTAAAATTTTTATTTTGCTGGTGGGAGGACATTTCTTAAAATCATATAGTCTCTTTACACATACACAAATAGTCTCTTTTGCTTCTTATATCTGTAACTATTTGATTAGTGAAAGTGCATCAGATGTGATATGATATATTGTACAAAGTAACTGTTTTTGTTATATTTAATTTTAATTTTAATTGTTTTATTTTTTTGCTTATTTTGTAGTCATTTACCTTCTCTTGTAAAACCACAAAGTACAAAGAAATTAGGTTTAATGTTTTAAAAGTTTGATATCTGATCACGTCTCCATTTTGTAAGCAAATATCTTTATTTAAACGATTTATTGGGGCGCCTGGGTGGCGCAGTCGGTTAAGCGTCCGACTTCGGCCAGGTCACAATCTCGCGGTCCGTGAGTTCGAGCCCCGCGTCAGGCTCTGGGCTGATGGTTCGGAGCCTGGAGCCTGTTTCCGATTCTGTGTCTCCCTCTCTCTCTGCCCCTCCCCCGTTCATGCTCTATCTCTCTCTGTCCCAAAAATAAATAAACGTTGAAAAAAAAAAATTTAAAAAAAAAAAAATAAAAATAAACGATTTATTTATTTTGAGAGAGAGTGCGTATGCACGTGCACATGGGGTAGGGGCAGAGAGAGAGGAGAGAATCTCAAGCAGGCTCTGTGCTATCTGCACAGATCCCAATATGGAGGTCAAACTCAAGACCTGTGATATCATGACCTGAGCTGAAATCGAGAGTTGGATGCTTAACTGACTGAGCCATCCCAGGCACCCCTTAAGCAAATATCTTTGGTTTGCTATTAAACAACATTCTTTAATGAAAGGTTCTGTAAATAGAAAATTATTCAGTATCTTTATGACTTGGCAGGAAAAGTTGTGAGCATCTTTTTTTATCAAGTATATATGAAAATATGTTAAGTATTTAAAATTTAAGGGAATTTTAAAAATATTTTGCACTGTGTGTTGCACTATACTTTAATGCCTATAAAAGTAACCATTTACTACAAATTCTGCTTTTGTACTTCCACAAAAGTTTTGATTTTAGACTAGAAAAGAACTTCACATAGAAAGTCTTTCTGAAATATCTCTGACTGATCATATAGTCTTCAAAAATTAAAAAAAAATTTTAACCCATATGGAGGCACCTGGGTGGCTTAGCCAGTTGAGCATCTGACTTTGGCTCAGGTCACGATCTTATGGTTAGTGAGTTCAAGCCCTGCATTGGACTCTGTGCTGACAGCTCAGAGCCTGGAGCCTGCTTTGGATTCTGTGTTTTCCTCTTTATCTGTCCCTCCCCTGCTCATGCTCTCTCTCTTTCTCTCTCAAAAAATAAATAAACATTAAAAAAATTTTTTTTTAACCCATATGATTATCTGGCCAAACAGGCAGATTATGTAAGGAGCTATAATTAGAATCACTAACCTTTCATCTTTCAAGTCTTTGATGGTAGTGCTAATCTAATCTCTGTGGCCTTTTGGAACACTTTAGGAGATACGCTATTTGTTGTTTCCATGTACAACCTGTTCCACTGTTGGATGTCTAATTATTAGAAAGTGCTTTCTTACTTTGACGCACAAGTAGATTTTTACCTAGTGGATTCAGTCTTCCATTTTGGGAGCACTAAAATAGAAATTTTTGATTTTGATGAAATTAATTTGGCTCTCACTCTGTGTCTGTAATAACCCAGTGTGCAGTAAAAACACCTTTCATTATTGAAGATATTTTGACTTCTTTTTGATACATCATTAGTTTTCTCTTCATGTGTTCCTTCTAGTAGTCTGTATTGAGATCTCAGTGCCAAATATTCTTTCTACACTTTTCTTCCACACCTGGTATTGTTGGTAATTCTGTCTCCACCCAAACCTTTTTCTATCATAGTAGTAACAGTTTGGGCATCTAGCTCTGCTTATCAAGCAGAAACACTGGAAAAATCAGCAGTTCTATGGCCCCTTCGCAATAAAACACACAAGCTTGATGATTGAATATGGACAGCAGAATTTACTGTCTTTCACCTTTCAGTACACTGCCAGGGTTTTGGTGCTGACATTTTGGCCAGGATGCTTTAGTTTAAGAAATCATACAACATCATAAAATGTTAAAATTCCCCCTTTTTTGCGAATTGAAATTAAGAATTAACCTAAAATAAACTTTATGAATACAAGAAAGTATCCAGTCACCTAATTTGTTGCTTTGCTAGCATATATGTGCGAGTGTATGTTTATATAGGTACATGTGTATGTACACACATATGGCATTTAATATTTTAAAGGTCTTAGGGAACTTGAACGTATCTGAAAATTGAATGTTATAATGTGTGCTTAAAATTCATTATCCTCTCATGTTTTGAGGCCCTTCCCAAAGTTCATTGTTTTTCCTTTACTTTATGGTTCTAGAATGAAGAACCATATTTATGAAGTCTATACTAATTTGGCTTCAACTTAATTTTTAGTTTATTATGATGCCTAGATACATTTCCATTTTCTTTATATAGAGCACATGTTTCCTTATGATTTTATTATTATACTTTATTTTTTTGAAAAACCTTATTTTTAAAAACTTGTTTGTTTTGCTAATCCTCCTTTTTACCATAAAATTTTATTTTTATTTTTAAATGTTTATTTTTGAAAGAGAGGGAGAGAGAGCATGAGCAGGGCGGGGCAGAGAGAAAGGGAGACAGAGGATCTGAACTAGGCTCTGCACTGATAGCAGAAAGCCTGATGTGGGTCTCGAACTCATGAACCGTGAGATCATGACCCAAGTCTAAGCTGACGCTTGACTGAGCCACCTGGGTGCGCTTTACCATACATAACATTTTAATATTTAAGTATTAATTAAGAAAGTATTTGACTTTCTGCTGATCTATTCAATGAAGCATTAATAAAATTAAATACAGAGGCAAAATAGACCTAAATGGCAGCTAAAATGCAAAGCATGAGTGAGAGAAATACATGATTTATATTGATGGTATAAAGAATGAATCAGTAACTAAAAAAATAATATAAAAAGTTATGTGAGGCCTAAATTTATTTTTTCCTGCATTTAAAGAGAGTCTCCTGGGGTATAATTATTTTTCAAGTTGCCTTTATCCTTCCCCAGGATGTATAATACTATTTATAGGAACATATAGCATATTTTTATTGTTCATGTTTATATCCCCCCCCCTTTGTTTTTGAGAGAGGGAGAGAGCACATGAGTGGGGGAAAGGGACAGAGGGAGACAGAGAGATAGGATCTTAAGCGGGCTCCATGCTCAGTGCAGAGCCCAGTACAAGACTTGATCCCACGACCCTGGGATCATGACGTGAGCCGAAATCAAGAGTTGGATGCTCAACTGATTGAGCCACCCGGGTGCCCCTATATCCCATTAATTTGATAGAAATTTTAAATAAAAATTATTGCAACGATTAAAAGAATCTTCCTATTTTATAAAAAATGTTTACAGAGCTGGCTTTCTAATCTTTTGTGAACCACAGATGGAAAGACTTTGGAATTACTAATTTTTAAACATAATATTAGAAAAATTTTAATATATATATATACAATACATTTTAATATATAATTAAGCATATCCTTAAGAAAAGGATATTCACATACATAAGAACTTAAAGATGTACTTTTTTTCTCTCCATATTATCTTTGTTTCTTTGGTGTCTTTCAAGTATCGATATATTATGATTTTTTTAACTATTTTTGTTTCACCATTTTTCTTTCTCTCATGACCTTTCATCTGTCTTCAGATTTAATCTCAGCCTTTCTCTTCTGATTTTTTAACCTCTGGACTTCCATAGTTAGCACATTTATTCAAAGTATGGATTTATTAGCAAACTTTATTCTTTAACCTTCAGAATATTCTAAGCATTGAGTAATGGTATGTCTTTGCAAAATTTCTCTTTCAAGGTTATATACAAACACAGAACTCTCCTTTTGCTCGGGGGAATATATTTTGTGAGCCTCCAACTGAACTTCAGATTAAACAGCAAGAATTATACAAGAATTTTCTTCGTTTTCAGGTGAAGTACTTATTTGATCATAGTTTCAAAGTTTTGTTAGAATTGTAATAAGCCAAACTTGCAAAGATTTTATCCATAGGATAAAGACTAAATTCTAAAATACTGCACAGTTATTTAAAATATCTCAGTTATATCAGGTAGAGGTAGTACTAAAACAATATTATTTCATTTATATCTGAAAAAGGGATATGGAAACATGTTAGGCATGCTAGTTGTCTTAATCTTTTCTTTATTAAATCATTAGTTGTTAAAGAATGCTGAAATTTCTAAAACTGAAAGACTTAAAATATTTATTAGGCATAGAGTGAATCTTTCTAGATGCTTATGTGTTAGTAGACAATCAAGTTTTTTTCCAAGTGATATGATATTCTTGACAGGGTATAGTAAGTTATTAAAAATCATACAGAATCACATTTTGCAATTATTTGCCTCATTTATGTATGTAAGCAAATAGCATTTAACTTGGTAATGAGAAGGAATGAAATCTGGCCATTTGTAGCAACATGGATGGAACTGGAGAGTACTGTGCTAAGTGAAATGAGTCAGGCAGAGAAAGACAGAAACCATATGTTTTCACTCATATGTGGATTCTGAGAAACTTAACAGAAGACCGGAGGTGGAGGGGAAGGGGAGGGAAAAATGTTACAGAGAGGGAAGGAGGCAAACCATAAGAGACTCTTAAAAACTGAGAACAAACTGAGGGTTAATGGGGGGGGGATGGGGGAGAGGGGAAAGTGGGTGATGGGCATTGAGGAGGAGTTGTTGTATGGAAACCAATTTGACAATAAATATATATTATATATATATTATATATATATTTATATATTATATATTAATATATAATATATTTATATATATTATAGTTATATATATTTATAATATAATATATATATATTATATATATATTTTATATATATATAAAAATAGTAGAAATGCCCAAAGGAAGACACTTGAGCATCCAGTGTTTATTGAGCAAACAGACTTATTGAACTCCCATTCTGTGTCTACTCTTGTAGACATAGAGATGAATACTAGGGGTGGAGCCTGAGGTGAATGAGAAGGATTCAGTTTCTCCTCTTCTCACCTGCACACCCCTTCCCACCCACATGTATATCCCAGTGTCAGATTAATCCTGTGGCCTGAATAGTCTTCCTTTGACATGACTTCTTCTTTTGCTATTCAAAATCTGGTAGTAGCTTTTCTTTTCTACAGAAAATGTCCAGATTCCTTAGTATGACCTCTAAGGCTATCCAGTCTAATCCCAACCTCTTAAATTCTTAAGTTCTACTCAAACATGTCATCTCTCTAATCCAAATTATCATGGACTCTTCAATAATGCAGCAATATAATGTATATACTCTTACGGGTGTATTATTGAAGGATTTAAAAGATTGGAAGCAGGGATATTCTATTACACTGGCAACAGTGGAAATAGATGGAAAGACCTTTCTAAGGATTGACGAAATGAATAGAGTTATTGAATGTAGGAGAGTGGCATCAGAATTCCCAGTGGTATTGGCCACTCAAGTCAGGTAGCAGCTAATTGAGGGTCAGAGTCACCTTCGAACTTGAAGTACCCTGTGGTATACTGTCCATAATAACAGCAAGTCAGAATTATGTAATTCCTATTATACTTACCAATTATTAGCATGGTTTAGGGTAGAATTCAGGGGAAAAAATCTTGATCTTATAGCCTTTTATTATTTATAAGGTACTTTTGCATATAAGTGTCTCATTAATCTTCAGACTTTCTGAGGAAGGTATTATTATTTCTGTTTTATGACATGTAGCTAAAACGTAGGCTAAGAGACTCATCCATGGTGGCAGAGTCTGAAAATTGTGAGGCCAGTGCTAGAACCCAGGTCTCCTGGCTTTGAGTATCATATCTGGATGTATTGTGCTTACATTTCTAGAGAGCTCTAAGTCTTTCCTCTAGGAATAGAGGAAGCTTTGACTATATTAGTCTTAGAGTAAGTTTAGCCTTCAGTTCTCCCACCCTGTAAACCCTCAGTGCACCTGTGAATGGATTGCTCTCAAATGGTGGCCTACATATTTTTTTAGCGGCCTCTTGAAACTCTTTCCCCCCAAATCTAACTTTAAAATATCTAAATGGTACTTGTTACTGTCAACACTAAAGTATCAGACAAGAAGTATCCCCAAACTTAAATGTTAAAAGAAATGTTATAAAATGTTCAAATCTGTGTGCAAAAATGGCAACATAAGCCCTTAGCTCCATGAATGCATAAAAAGGTACACTGTTAATGCAGCAGAAATCTTCGTATGGTTAAAATTTGGTAAATAACACTTGTGAGTGTTTACATGTCAATTTTAATTATAGCTTTAGAAATGATTAACAAATTTGATAAAGTATTTGCAGGACCTTTGACGTACTTTTGTATTATACATTTGGAAAACCACTGACCTAGATGATAGCTTTCTTCTTTCTGTTGAACTACTGTGTAGCATTTTTGTTGGAATGGCATTTTCTGTGGATTTCTTAGGTGTGTGATCCATTTATGATTATGACCCTGACCATTAATGGAGAAGTGACCTTGTGATTTTGATTTTGATTGTGTGTGTGTGTGTGTGTGTGTGTGTGTGTGTGTGTGTGTTTGTAATAGGGAGAAGGGAGAACTGAGTGTTAAGTGTGAGGTTTTGTTGTATAGATCATAAATGACATTTTATGTAGATTTATTGTGCTTGAAGAAGTGATTATGTGTACCCTATTAGTACTGAATATTAGGATTGTGCATGTTTAATAGTGTTGTTTGAAAGAAGTGTTGGAAGAAGCCCTAGCATGTAAAGTCATGAGATATGTGAAAAGATTATAGTTCTTATAGCTCAAAAGATTGATAACACTAGATATAACAACCTTGAAGGTAGAGGAAATGTAGATAAGAACAATGAAAATAATGTGAATAGTCATAACCATGTCATACTTAAAAGTAACTAAAATCTACTGATAACCTTAAAACCAGCATCATGAATACCCAATACCCAGGCTGCCGTTCTTCTCTACCTCATTCATGGAGGATGTAGACTGTATCTCAGGGTTCTCTTCTTTTCAGATCTTACACTCTCCCTTAGAGTATTTCTTCAGAGTACTTAGCACTATAGGCCCCAGGTGACATTCAAGATGGAACTTAATTATGAATCCTTGTGGCTAAAATCCTTGTTTTCCTTACCATTTGCCAGTAGATAGGAAAGAAGAAAGGGCATTCTGGGGAAAGGATTCTTGCATAAGGAATGGTTAAATGCTAAAATATTACACTGTTGTTGCCGGATAGTAATTAAGCCAAGGAACTTTGAGACATAATAGTAACAATCATTATAAAATAATGTAATGATGAGTTGCTTACTGAGTACCTCTAAACAGGAGGAACTTTATATTTTTTATATATACATTGTTTCACTTCAATTCTTTGAGCACTTGTTGGAGAAGTAGACATTAATAACTCTTTTTACCAGATGACAGAACTAAATAAGAATATCTTAAGTTCACCCAGTGTGTATATATTTGGTGGAGCTGAAGTTTTACTCATAATTCTTTATATTACATCATGTGGCCTCCCTAGAAAAATATAGGAAACTGAAAATTTCAGGAATTTAAAAGAGGGTGTTATGAGTGTTGAATTCATAGGATACTAGAAAATATTACATGGTACTCTAACTTTCAGCAGTTTTGCAATGTAATAACTAGATTTACTTCTTTAGATTGAGGAAAAGAAACAAAGAGAAGAAGCAGAGCGAGAGAGACTGAGGATTGCAGAAGAAAAAGAAGAAAAACGGCTTGCAGAACAGAGGGCACGAATTCAGCAAGAGTATGAAGAGGAACAGGAAAAGAAGAGGGAGAAAGAGGAGGAGGTGCATTTTTTTCCTACTCTAGTTTTCTCCTTACCCTGAAAGTAAAATATTTCTTCTAACTTGGAAAGATATTACAGAGGAGAACAGTTCTGGAGTACGTTTAGAAAATATCAGATCAATATTCATTTATTGGAAACTATTTTATTATTAAAGTGAAAGACTTAAGAAGAGAGATAAATGACTTTTTAAATCCAAAAATTGGTTTAGGTTGACTAGGATGTTATAAAAGATGCCTAATACTTTATTGTTAAATAGCTTCTTTTTGTTAAAGAACACCGAATATCCTCTAATAGAAATATATCTTCAATTTTATCTCTTTATTTCAGACAAATAAGAGATATTTGAATAGACTATAGAATGTATGTATGGAGTGTATATTTTTCTCTTTATTTTAAAGCAAAGGCTCAAAAATGAAGAGCTTATTCGGTTAGCTGAAGAAAGACGGAAAGAAGTGGAAAGAAAGAAGAAAGAAGAGGAAGAAAAACATAATCTTCAGCTTCAGCACTACTATGCAAGAGAAAATATAATTGGGGAGGAAACAAAAGTAAGTTTCAGACAAAAATGTAAATTAAACCTGTAGTTTAACCCACTTTCTCTGTGAGAGTCATGGAGTTGTTAGCAAACAGGAAATGGTGGAGGAGATGCTTTTGTTCCTCCCTTCCATCTTGCTACTTCATTTGGGTACAGTGCACTGAACTTCCTGTGCTTTGCTGCTGTTACCCCCCCCCTCCCCCCCCCCCCCCCCCAGTGAATGTAAGGGGGTTACTTACCTTAGTCATTCTTAATCTTGTTCATATGGTCAGTGGAGCAGCACCCAACCAGCTCTTCATGATAAGAGTAAGTACAGAAATGGAGAGGAGATGTTAGGAAGCTTTTGTAGCACTTTGTCAGAGTAATCATATGTCTGTTGAATCTGATTAAGTTGGACTTGAATAGTGTAATGTCTTTTTAAAAATTTTCACGTATATGGGGCGCCTGGGTGGCTCAGGCTCAGGTCATGATCTCACAGTATGTGAGTTCGAGCCCCGTGTCGGACTCTGTGCTGACAGCTCAGAGCCTGGAGTCTGCTTTGGATTCTGTGTCTCCTCCTCTCTCTGCCCCTCCCTTGCTCATGCTGTCTCTCTCTGTTTCTCAATAAGAAATAAATGTTAAAAAAAATAAAAAATAAATAGAAATAAAAAATTTCATGTATCTAGTAGTTCATTTTTACTGTTTTACATATTTATCCTTGATGGATTGGAAATTAAAAAAGAGCCCAGTGGCTCACAATGGACTGGTTTGAAGTCCATATCTGAAATTGGTGGATATCCACAGTTAGGTGCATGGATTAAAGGTTTTCTCTCAAGGAAACCAGTTGGCCCCTATGAAGCTCTAGTTTATACCCTTGCTCATATTTCAAAGCTGTATTTAAAATTTTATATGCATGGGGCGCCTGGGTGGCTCAGTCGGTTAAGCGGCCGACTTCGGCTCAGGTCATGATCTTGCCGTCCGTGAGTTCGAGCCCCGCGTCAGGCTCTGTGCTGACAGCTCAGAGCCTGGAGCCTGTTTCAGATTCTGTGTCTCCCTCTCTCTGACCCTCCCCCATTCATGCTTTGTCTCTCTCTGTCTCAAAAATAAATAAACATTAAAAAAATAAATAAATAAAATAAAATAAAATTTTATATGCATAAGTATCACAGAATTTGTTAAAAATACATCTTTAGGTCTCATTTATAGAGTATCTGACATTGTAATAAGTCTGAGGTTAGTCCAGGAATCTGCATTTCACAGGGCTTGGATGGATATCAGCCTGTGGACCACACCTTGAAAAAAACTCTATGTTCTGTAGGTTTACCCCAATTTAAGAAAATGGTTTTCACAAATTTAGATTTATACAGACATTGTTTTTTCTAAACAGCATTTGCAAGATTACTTTTAACCAGTGGACTCTTCTAGTGTATTTATGATGTGGTTTGGTGCACTATTCAGTATGTGACCTACTATAGACAATATGAACCATTTCTGATTGTCTGAAATACACTGTTTTATTTCTCAACCCAGGTTTTATGGTGATAGAGATAAATGTTTGCAATTAGAATCTACTGAAATATTGTTTAAAAGAGAATTTATAAGCAACACTTTATTTCTTTTCAGTGTTCTAGTAATGTTAAATCCTTCATTCATAGGATATAAAGTTGGATATATATTTGTTCCACCTTTTAAAATAGTATTCAAGTGTCATTCATTTATTTTTAAAATTAATAACATTTATTTTTTAGAGCCATGTGAGGCTTGTAGCAAAACCGAGTGGAAAACACAGAGAATATTTTCTTGTAAAATTGATTATTTAAGAATGAAAAATAGTTGTTTTCCACAATTTCCACAATTGCCAATTTCTTACTATGTTTAAGAGAAAATGCTTTCCATAGGAATGTACAGGTTTATGACTGTTATAGTTCAATTTTGAAGTACCTAAGTTTTAAATCAGCTTTGTTCTGTTTAATGCATTTTGCTCTCATTTGTGAAGTTATCCTTGTTAGCTGTAATTTTTCTTTTATTCATGTATGCCTGATAGATATTTTTGTCTTTTCTCTCAGTTTTTACTTTTGTGTCACCATTTATTTTTTAGTTAGCTTATATATTTAGTTTTTTGAATTTGGTTTTGTGAGTTTTTTTTTTTAATTTGCTTTTTTTATCCTAATCAGAGTTATAGTCTTTGGAATAGTGATCCCTATATCCCTCTCTTTTTATCATACCCAATATATTTGATCATATTAATTGAATTTCTGATTTTTTGTTTGTTTTGCTCCTTGAATAGTTACTTGTTTTCTTATTATGTGTAGTGTGCTTTGCTTGCTTCATCCTCTGTGGTCCTTTACAGGGTTTATATTGTCTGTATGTTTCTGCTCGTGGTCATCTAGTGATTTTAAAAGAAAAGATTTTCTCATATATTTCTAATTTTATCAAAGTCACCAGTGAAAGTAATATTTGATTTTGTACCATGCGACATGAACAGCTTAATATCCACACATATACTCTGGTCTGGTCTGGGTGTTTTTTTTTTAACCAGATAATTATTATTGCATTTTGTTGGGAGTTTTTATGTCTTTAGTGTTTTGATTTTAATGTGAAGTTGGCAACTGTTAGCTTTATTATGTTGTAAACTAAAACCCTGTTTTATTTTCTTATGGAGACACAGAATGCTATTGTGATCTGGAAAATTCCCTCATCCAAGATGCTCTTCATGACTAGGGATCTAGATTTTAGAGTTTGATTTATATTATTTTCCAGAAAAGAGTTTTTGTTTTTTGTGTTGTTCTATTTCTTTTTATTACTAAGACAAATTTTTACTTTAGTTCTTTTTGTTTTTGTTTTTGTTTTTGTTGTTTTCCTAATACTTGGTTTTTACTGTTGCTTAAGTTTATTGAATTTTTTTATTCTAATCTGAGAGTTCTTTTAATAACAATATCTAAATCAATTTATGTTTATCATAACTGATGTTTTTGATCTACATAATTGAATTTCTGACTTTTTTTGGTAAAAAGTGTTTTATGAAATAAAAGCAATAGCATTCTGAACTTCTTAAATGGTCTTGCTAACTATTAGGGGTGTTTGTACACACACACACACACACGCACACACACATGTGCATGTATGTGTATATACATACATATGTTGGTCAATGTGTGTATATTTTCTCCCCCAGCGCTTGAGACAGCCTTCTCCTGTAGTTCCTGCTCTTCAGAACAAAATTGCAAGCAAACTCCAAAGACCTCCTTCAGTTGACAGCATTATAAGTTCCTTTATTCAGGTATATACTTTTTCTTTTGATATGTTAATCTTAGCTAAGTTATTTTAGATGGGGGGGAATTGAATGAGATTTTCTTTTTTTAGTCATTATATTTAGCTAGGTTACATTTTTTCAGATCTGAAATACAGATAATGTTTACATTTGTTTGTTGCTTCACCTGTTGTTGATATTTGGTGCCCTAAGTTTTAAATTCTTTTGACAGTTTATAATTTAGCAAATTGTTCTTGTGTAGGTCCCTCAAGAAGGCCTTTTCTTTGATAATATATTATCTGGCTAGCTGTAGTTATGCTAATAAAGTCCCTTATACTGAGTTCCCATCAAAAGAGAGCCGGGAAGATGTTCCAGAAGGGTTGATCCTTTGAGTTGACTCTTGAAAAAGGAGTAGGAATTTGCCATAAAGAGGAGCATGAGGGACTTTTAGTGTGTGTAAAATCATGGAGGGAGGTGTAAGCCATACGGCACACATGGAGAATACAGCAGTTTGGTCTGGCCTGATAATGCCTAACCAAGATGGCAACAGAAGTATCCATCAGAACATATGTGGGATGTTGTATGGAGTGCTAAGGGGTTTGACTTTATTCCCATGGATACCAAACAGGCTAATTACTGGAGTAGACAAAGATGTTAGAACATTGTCCTGAATCTCACCCTCTGAGACTCTGATTTAGTAGGTCTGTAGTAGATAACAAATGGGAATGCATGTACTACTTTAAGTAAGGGAATGATATATGTCATAAATAGGAGAATGGCCATATATGTCTTGCATAATGTTCTCTAAGGCAGTGGTGTGGAGATCAGTGTATTTTAGAGGTTGAGCAAGACCTTAAACTTGGAAACAAGTTAAAATGGTTTTGCAGAAGTCCAGCTGTGAGACTTTGAGGACTTAAAGGCAGCGACATTAACAACTGACAATGGGTGACAAGTTCAAGACATACTTAAGAGACACAAATAGTGGTATTTACTAACTGTGTATGTGGGGTAGGTATCAGTGACGACTTTCAGGTTTCTTGTGAGATTTATAGAGTAGTCGGTTGAAAATAGGTTGGGCTAAGGAAGGCGCTCTGAACTGGTTTTGTAGTTTTGGAAGCCATTATCATTGTTGCTTCTTAGATTAGTACAGTAGTCTAGGATGAGTTTGGGGAAAGCAAAGAATAGAGGATGGAAAACTAGGGAATTAAATATTTAAGAAGCAGAGAAAGCAAGCAGAAAGCGACCGTGGCAATATCAGTTGCTACTGGGCAAGTAAAATAAGGGCATAAAATACCCATTAACTGTCACTTGGGGATCACTGGTGACTTTGGGGAGAGCTGTGTTAGTGGAGTAATGGGGTATAGAAGCAAAGGCAGTAGCTGTATGGTGAGGAGTGAATGGGCATGAAGAAGTAGATACCCACATTGCATCTCTTCTTCTTGAAAGTGGGATGGCTATGGAGGGAAGTCGAGAAGGGCTAGTAGTTAGTGATGAAGGAGGAGGTAAGAATTTTTTTAAGAAGGAAGATTTATTTTTTATTTTTTTTAATGTTTATTTATTTTTGACAGACTAAGCATGAGCGGGGGAGGGGCAGAGAGAGAGAGAGCAAGGCACAGAATCCAACATCGGGCTCAAACCCATGAACTGTGAGATTATGACCTGAGCTGAAGTCGGATGCCCAGGCACCCCAAGAAGGAAGAAATTTTTAAGCATAGGCTGAGGCAAGAGAGTGATGGGAGGAGGTGGGAGTCACTTAACTAGATAAGACAGGTGAAGGGATTGTTTTTGGATGGAGCAAAGACTGTCCCATTGTGGTAAGAAAAATACATGTAGGTAAGAGTATAGATAGGATACTGGGAAGTCTGGGGTTTTTTTTACATATAGTTACTTAAAAAAATTATTCTTTTCAAGCTTCTGAGTAGGGAAGACATACTGAGTGTATCTTTGTTATGATTATTAAACAGGAAAGTTCCGTGTCCAGGGCACAGTCTCCTCCAGTACCTGCCAGGAGAAATCAGCTCCGTGCAGAAGGTAGAGTTAACTATGAAGTCTGTAATCTAGAATATTTCCCTTAAACTTCTGTTTTGAAATAATTATACACTCATAGAATGTTGCCAAAGAGTATAGTGAGGTCTTGTGTACCCTTACTGCAGCTTCCCTCCGTGGTAATAATATCTTACATAGTACGATAGCCAGGAAATTAACATTGTTGTTCTACAGACCTCTATCAGGGCTCACAGTTTGAACATGAAGTAATTATGTGTGTTTGTATTTTTGTGTGGCTCTGTGCATTTGTATTATTTAAAACTTGTGTGACTACTATACAGTCAGGGTGTAGAACTGTGGCATCACCTCAGAGGAACGCTCTTGCGCTGCCCCTTCATAGTTGCACTTTCCCCACCCCAAGAATATTTCTTGACTTTTGAAATTCCTGTATTATTAGAAATGTGTGTGGGGCCTTACTGGTGTTCATGAATGTGATCTGTGTATATATAAAAAACATAAAAATTAACTCTCTGAGCATTTTGTGATGTCAGGTTATATTAAATGCTTAATCTTCTGTTCTTATACCTGTCTTATTTTTTACTTTTTGTGAATTTTCAGAGGAGAAAAAAAATGTAATAATGGAGTTATCAGAAATGAGGAAACAGCTTCGTAGTGAAGAGCGGCGTCTACAAGGGCGGTTGCTACATATGGACAGTGATGATGAAATTCATATAAGGTAAGTTTTGAATTGTGTTTTTTATTTGTTAATATCTTTTGTGTTCAGGAAAAGGAATCGTACATTAAACAGAACCTATCCAGTAACTCTACAGTTTTGGAACAGGATTAATTAATCTTTATTGTAAAGTCACATTTATTAGAATGAATGGTATGCATGCTTGAGAAAAGTTTTTAACAGAGTGTTGGTGAAATTATATGACTGAAATAGCCTTTTCCCCCAAAAGAAATCTAGCTAAACAGTTATATCTTAGTGGAAGCACTCAGTACAACTAATCCAAAGTAATATATGATTTATTGAGCCTATATTTGTAGTGTGTGGTAGGTTTTCTTTTTCTTTCCTTCTTCTTTTTTTTTTTTTTTTTTTTTGATGGGGGCAAAATAGCTCTTTCTTTAACCAGTATGCTTTTAGATTCACATTCTTGAATTTTATGATTACATTGCCTTCATAAAACATTTATCCACACCTGTTGAACCCATTCATTGTGAAAATACGGGATATTTAATGAATATTTAACCTAATATAAAACATTTAAATTGAATGTTTTAACTGTCTTTCCCTTCTGCCGATAATATATTTATGGCAGTGATGATGGTGGTGGTTGTGTTGACAGAGATACTGGGATGGGGGAGTTAGAAAGAAGTAGTTCCTTCTTGAAGGAAAACCAGAAATAATAGCCCTAACCTTGAGATGTTTAATAGGATTAGATTTAGTGAAATTTAAGTTTTGGGATTACACCATTCTTCCAGCTCTATCTTAGAATGGATTGTTTGTCTCACCACATAAATCCATGAATGAAAAATAATTGACTCATTTTTTGACCTTATGTACACAAGGCAAATGGGTGCAGAAGTTGCTTTGTAAAAATTGATCTAAGTGGTAGGGAAGTCCACATTAGAAAAGAGGTAGTTGAAACAAGACCAGAAGAAGACATAAACTAGGCAATTAAGAAAACAATCTCTTCACTTTCCCTTTCTTAGTCTTCTACAAAATCAGGCACCGAAATTTAGTCCTTTAGGGGAAAATGATATAGGAATTGAAGACTTCAGAGTTGGAATAATCATTTTAAAGCTATTTTTTGCATTTTACATTAAAAATGTATTTTTTAAAATATTTTCTAGCCAAGTAACTTACTACCAAATATTTCTGATCTTTTTTGCCAAAAGGACTCCTGTATTTTTTAAAGCAGTATTCTTCAAACTGCAGATTGTAGTCTATTAGTAGGAAGTAAAGTCAATATAGTGGGTAACTGCCACAGTTTTATTAAAGGGTGTTTATTTTTAAAAAAATTATTTATTTTGGCATAATTTTAAAGAAAAGTTGCAAACATAGTACAGAATTCCCATATGCCCCTCAGTTTTCCTAATTGTTAACATCTTACTAGAGTAGAGTTTTCCCAATTGTTAACATCATACTAGAGTATGACTGTCACTAAAAAGCTGATATTGGAACATTACTACTATGTCCCAGACTTTTTGGATTTCTCTAGTTTTTCCGTTAATGTTCTCTTTCTATTCCAGGATGTAATCAATATATACAGTACCACATTACATTTAGTTGTCATGTCTCCTGATCCTCTCTGGTCTGAAACAATTTCTCATTCTTGTTTTCATGACTAACAGTCTAGAGGGGTATTGACTTCTGGAATCCTGTAGAATGTCACTTAATCTGGGTTTGTCTGAAGTTTATTCATGATTAGACTGGTGTTAAGGGTTTTTGGAAGGGCAGGTGGTCTTCTCATCACATCACATTGCATCGCATCATGGGGGTACATGGCATCTACTTGATATCCCTGGGGATGGGAACCTTTATCATTTGGTTAAAGTAGAATTTGCCAAGTTTCTCTGCTGCAGTTAGTATTCTTAGGACACTAATCAATAAATCTGGCACACTTGCAAGAATGGGTAGGAGGTGGGATTAAGCTCCATCTCCTGGAGAGGGGGTGGGTTATCTATATATATTATTCAGAATTGTAAATGGTAAAATAATAAAATTTAAAATAAAAAATAAAAACTGTAGGAAAGATTTGTCCCTTCTCTTCCCTTTATTCAATCATTTATTTATATCGCTTTTGTTTCATGTATATTTATTTTGTACTTTGAGTTATAATCCATTTTCCATTCTTTGTGGGCACTTCTTTACTTTCTGGTATTATAAGACACTCCAGGATCCTCTTGTACTTCCCCTACCTCAGCCCTAAAATCAGCCATTTCTCCAGGGAGCCATGATTCCTCTTGGAGAATGGTATTTAGAAACCAAGCTCTGGATGCTGGTTGTGCTTGCTGCTACTGGGTGTCATTGCTTCTGGGCAGATGGACAGTGGACAGAGCTAGAGAATTTAATATATGTATGTGTGCTAAGTCATATTAGCATATATCTGTCATTGTTCCCGGGTCTGTCAGTTTGTATATTTGTTCAGTTCCTACTGACATTCATGATTCTAATCCAGTATGTAGTAGGATTTTTACGTAGCATTTTTTTTTTAATTTTTAAATTGTTTAATGTTTATTTTTGTGAGAGAGAGAGAGAGCGTGCGAGAGAGCGCTTGCGCGCATGAGTGGGGGAGGGGCAGAGAGAGAGAGAGAGGGAGATACAGAATGTGAAGCAGGCTCCAGGCTCTGAGCTGTCAGCATAGAGCCCGACATCAGACTCGAACTCACAAACTGAGATCATGACCTGAAGTCAGGCGCTTAACCCAGTGAGCCACCCAGGTGCCCTTATAGCATCGTAACCTCTGAGCATGTTCTGGTGAAGTAAACACAGTGAGGAAGTTTTGTGATATAGAATGGCTAGATAATGATGTATTAACCCAAGGTGGTGATTTTCTTTTATAATAGATTAATTCTAAGTAATTGAGAGGTCAGTATAGTTTTTCTGTATTTACTTTTATGATGTTATAAATGTCTTAACTATTGCAGCATTCTGTATTCAGACATGCATATTTAATTCAATGTAATAGGTTATTGGCATTTTATTTTCTTTTTTTCATTCATAAGTTGAATGCTGTACTCTCTTTTAGCAAACCAATATAAGAAAGAGAAACCAGGCAGCTCTTCAGTTTTCTCATTTGTAAATGGTAATGATAATTTCTACCCCAAGATACTTTAGTGAAGAATAAATAAATGTATGTATTTGAAACTGCCTTGTAAATTCTACGTGCTAACTTAAGTTAGAGAATATATGTTAGAATTGCCATCATTGAGCAAGATTTGGTTAATACATTTACTTTGGTATAATTTTTAACATGTATTGTAGTCAGAGACATCCCAGAGTTGATTCTTTATTCTGATTTTATAAACTGTCACAAAAAGAATCTCTTGTTAATTCACATTATTGAGCTCTTACTATATGTTAGGCACAAAACAAACATTAGCTAGCTCACATGCAAAGAAGATTTAACAACCTAATTCCTAACTTAGCATTTTATTTAACTCTTAGCATTAATGGAAACTAGATAGGAGTCAAATTTAATGGCCTCCTGTAAGCCTTTTTACCATTTGTTTTGCATTTTAATGAATCCTGTCACCCTGAGTGGCTCACTATTTAGAGGTCTGTCTCAGCCTTGACAAGATAGTTTTGTGGCCCCAGTGACTCCTCATCCTCACCCTGAAGTGGTATTGCCTGTTGGGATCCAAGCTGTTCCCATCTAGGTGCTTAGGGAAGATTTAGTGAACAAAGAAATGAAGGCAGGAATGGGACCAAGTCTCTGACAGTTGTAGATTAAAGTTCCATTTTCAAAAAGAATACTAAATAATATAGGCCTATCTGGTGCTATGGGAAGCAGCAGGGGATACCTGGTTTTTCTTTTCAGGGCTAAAGACACTGTCCCCCATCCCTGTCCTCTTCTTAGTCACTTCCCCAAAGCCCTAGCAGGAAACTCGCTTACTAAGCCACCTGCTTATTATGTTAACTTCGTAGGTACCACGGGATTAGAGCATTAATTAACTAATTAGGTATTGAATTCCCTGAAGGCCCACTGTAAAATTAGTGTTGGAGACTGTGGGTAGTACCCGTTATATTGGGCAGCATATTAATACCACATTTCTCTGTATAATTTTTATTTTAGGCTGAGGGGAAGATAACATTTTTTAATTACCTAATATGTATCAGATACAATGCTGGGTACATTACAGTGTGTAGTTTCACTTAATTAAAAGGAATAGACATCATCTACATCTTACAGATGATAAAATCAGGGTCAGACTGCCAGTAAATAGCAGAGCTGGTCTTTGAATCTTGGTCTTGCTGACCTTAACGGCTGTGATCTCTCTACTGTGTGGAACATTGTAAGGTAAAGCTAAGTCATTTTACTCTTCTAATAAGGTACTTTGCATCGGAATGTCTTGAAAGATTATAGTAGCCTTTACTGTATTTTTTAATACAAGAGCCTGAAAAAGCAGATATTAGAGTAAATTTTTATAAGATATTGTGATATCAGATGCCACATTTCTTGTACAGGGAGTTAAATGTGAACTCTAATTTTCTTTTCCTTAAAACACATTTATCAAAATTTGTCATTTATCTGTAGGAAAAGAGAAAAGAATCCCATGGATATATTTGACATGGCTAGACATCGGTTGCAAGCTCCTGTCAGAAGACAGTCACCTAAGGGCTTAGATGCTACTACTTTTCAGAATATTCATGACTTCAATGAGTTGAAAGACAGAGGTGAGTAGAATGCTGCTGTTTTAAAGATAACAGCCTGTGTTCCACCCATATTCAAGTATTTATTTGTATCCTTTTTCTAAAGTAGTTTCATTTATAATACATATTTTAAACGATGATGAGTAAACTTCCATATACTCTAGTTCTTCAGTATCCGAACGAAGCTTTAGTGTATCTCTAACAGCATAGAGCTGTTAAAGCCTGTCAGGAGTGGATTCGATCAGGTAGAATGAGAAGAGTGTCATTAATGAAAGGTGGACAGAGCAAGATGAGCTGAGGAAAGAAACTGGGAAGGAACAGCCAGAGTGACTGGAGGAAAAGTAGGAGAATGTGGTATCCTGAAAGCTAAGTGAAGAGTGTGTCAAGGAGAAGGGATCATGTAAGATGAATATTGCAAAGTGTCAGTTGGATGAGATGTCACTGGTGACCTCAATTAGATCTTTTTTGGTGAAATTATGGCATCAGAAACCAATTAACTTTGCAATTAGGATTGACTAGGAGGCAAAGTGTTGAAGGCAACCCTTGGAGGAAGTTTGGCCAGGAAGGGGAGGAGTAAAGGGTCCAGGTCTGGGGAACTTGTTAGGATGCTAATGTGAAGGGCTGTTACTGGGGAAGAGGTGTGAGATACAGAAGAGAGAGAGAATGATGAGAGCAGGGTCCCTGAGGAGGCAGGAGGAAATAGAGGATTTTTGAAGGAAGAAAGTAGAGAATATTTGATAAAGCACTTAGAAGGAGGAGAGAAAGCTTAGTAGGGAAATAGATTGCCAAGATACACAGTGGCCTGGGAGATGGAAAATGTGTAGAGGAGCCAAAATGTGTGTTATATGTGACTTTCCTTTTGGACCTTTTAATAGAGCAGGTATTGGAGTCAAGGGGGCAGAGATGGATGTGTGATCATATGATCTATACCAGAATTTAACTTTTCTTCTTTTTACTTTTTTGTAAATGTTTGTTTATTTGTGAGAGAGAGAGAGCAAGCGAGCATGAGTGGGGGAGGGGCAGAGAGAGAGGGTCTTCATTTTAAGAGTAAGAGCTATTATTGAGAGTTTTGAAAATACAGATAAAGAAAGAGGGAAAAATCACCTTACTCAAACCACCTAAATATAAACACCATTCTTATTTCAAGTCTTCTTTCTGAGCCTAATTAAAGCAAAAAGGGTAAAAATAAGATCTAAGTGTTAATTTTTCCTTTTGTTTTTCATTTATACTTACAAGTGTCATCATTTACATATACTGTAGCTTTTTAATTCTACTATTTGTTGATAATTTACTGTATGCAGGAATTGTATTAAGCCCAGTGGGTCTCGGGGCACATTGGTGCCTGTCAGCGGAGTATCCAACTTTTGCTCAGGTCATGATCTCACGGTTCATGGGTTAGAGCCCCAGCACAGAACCTGCTTTGGATTCTGTGTCTCCCTCTCTTTCTGCCCCTCCTCTGCTTGCATGTAGGTAAGCTCTCTCTCTCTCAAAAATAAACATTAAAAAAAATTATTGGTGTGCCTGGGTGTTTCAGTCAGTTAAGTGTCTTATTTAGGCTCAGGTCATGATCTCACGGTTGGTGAGTTCAAGCCCTGCATCAAGCTCTGTGCTGACAGCTCAGAGTCTGGAGCCTGCTTCAGATTCTGTGTCCCCCTCTCTTTCTGCCCCTCCACCTGCTTGTGCTCTCTCTCTGTCTCTCAAAAATAAATAAATGTTTGGAAAAAAAAAAGCCAGTGCATCTCAAGAATTTGGTCAGGGGATCTGTGAGGTCAAAACTGTTTTTATTCGGGGCACATGGGTGGCTCAGTTGGTTAAGTGTCCAACTTCGGCTCAGGTCATGATCTCACGGCTCATGAATTCAAGCCTTGTGTTGAGCTCTGTGCTGACAGCTTGGAGCCTGGAACCTGCTTCAGATTCTGTCTCCCTCTCTCTGCCCCTCTGCCACTTGCGCTCTGTCTCTCTCTCTCTCTCTCTCTCAAATATAAATAAACATTAAAAAAAACCTTTTTATTATAAATTAAGACATTATTTGTCTTTTTTATTTTTATTCTCACGTGTGTATACAGGTTTTCTGGAGGTTACACAGCATCTGATAACTTCATTGCTCTGATGCTAATACTACAGTGTGTTTGTGTGTTCTTATTTTTAATTTTTTTTTTTTAGTTTAATTTCTAATAAAGTTTGTGTATGTGAGAGACTTAGATAAAAGCTCTTAGGGGTCCTCAAAGATCATGAGATCATGAGAACAAAAAAGGTTTACACCACAAATTGAGCCACTCATTTTCCCTATGTTATTTCCACATGGAGTCCTTGTTCATCATGTGACTCAGTTGTTGATATCTCTTGTTTTTACAGAAAGGAAACAGAGTCTGAAAGTGGCAAAGTCAGGGTCTATCCAATCCAAGTTCATGTGTCCAGTCTCTTCTGTTAACTTTGTCCTTAATCATTTTCTAATTCCTAGGTATTCAACATAGTTCCCATTTTTTATGTTATACTATTACATTATTTTGATAATTTTGGTAACTTCTGATCATAAAGCTTTTTATACATTTAGGATCAATTCTTTAAATTCTATCCCAGAAGTGTAATTAGTAGATCAAAGGGAATAATAGTTTCAGGGCTTTTTAATGTATGTAGTATATTTTTGTTCTCAACATTTAAAAATTAAGGTTTAACATTTTCATTCTGATCAATTGATATTCTTGAATTGTGGCATAGGGGAATTCTTAGACTGTCATTTCCTCCACTAATGACATCTCTCTCCTAAAGTTCCAGCCAGTCTACATTTGTCTTGCTTTTTGCATGATACTTGCAAGGGTTAAAATTTTAATTGGCCAGTAACATTATATTTTCATTTTTTCAGTATATTTTAGGGATTGGCTGTGATTACAGTGTTTCATGGCTGCTTGAGTTATAGCCATGTGACTGACTGCTTGGACATAGTTGCCTAGCTATGTGTTTGGGGTGGGGGGTATCTTCGGGAGTGGGATGGTAGGAGAATGCCTAATAAGTTAGTGCTTGTTCTGGTGAGGGTTTCCTTATAATGTTGGTAAGTTTGTGAAAGGGCACCTATTTAAAGAATATTAATTTCATGTTCTTTAGTTTTATGATAATTTTAGTATCTTTTAACTTTAGTGAAATTTTATTTATATTCTTTGATTTTGAAATTAGGTTATTCATATGTTTATAGTGAAGTTTAATAAAATTTCCTTTGGAAACAAGATTGAAATTAGCTGTATATTTTTGTACTAGATTCAGAAACACGAATTGATCTGAAATTTATGTACCCGGATCCTCCAAGAGATCACCACACCTTAGAGATTCAGCAGCAAGCCCTGCTAAGAGAACAGCAGAAGAAACTGAATAGAATAAAGATGCAGGAAGGTGCTGAAGGTAAGAAATAATCATTACTATCTCAAATAGTATCAGTGAGTTGTTTTTTGTTGTTGTTATTGGCTTTTTTCTCTCTCTGGTATTGATTTCAGTTCCAGGCAATTTCCCTCCACTGGCGGCTCTATGCTCACATGGCTCTTGTAGCATATAGTCCCAGAAAAATACAGGTCCCAGGGAGGGCTCTGATTGGTGTGGCTGAGGTATGTTATCCATGTATGAGAAGGGCCCAGCCATTCACTGTAATGAGGAAGATTGAGCACCTTGGCTAGGTCAGGTGACATCTGCAGCAAGAAGTAGGAACCAAGGGAAGGAATGCTGGGGCATTTCTTTATCATGCATGTCTGCCAGGTTTTGATATGACATAAAGTTTGTACAGCACCAGACTGGGCTGTGAACATGTTTTTGTATAATCAGCCAGTCAGCAGATACTTACTAAGTGACTACCGTAAGCACAAATACACATATCCAGGGGATGTGGTGATGAAGGAAATAATGCTACTGCTCTCTAGGAGCTTATACTTTGGGGGAGACATTAGCTGCTAAATAAGCATTAAGTGTGATGAATGCTGCAAAGGAGAAATCTAGGATCCCTTGGGAGTGTGGAACTAGGGGTGGGGGAGCATCTGGTAGCAGAGTGGAGCAGCTGCCTCAGTATCTGTGCTCCCTGTTGACCCAGTGACCCTCACACATATTTCACCAGCTTTGCCAGCCTTCAGGCCACTGAGAGTGGCCATAGAAAATGAGTTGTACAAACGCAATAGTCTGGTAACAAGGAGAGGACGTGGTCCTACCAGTTATTTTTAGGAAAATTTAAGACCCTAACTTGGCAGGTTGATCTGGCCTGCAGGATCTGAGGAACCTTTTTTTTTTGACCATGAAACAGTATCACAGGAGTAAGGGGTATACCACTTTAGGCCTAGGTCAAGACTTTGATAAAGATTGATATAGGGAAAGTCTTTCCTCTATCTTGTACAGAATTTTTCACAATGGTCTCATAGATCACCCTCTGACAGCAGAGTAACTCAAATTCTATGATAAATACTAGGCATGCCATCAGAGAAGAGAAAAGCAAATACATTGTTCAACCTTTACAAGCATTTTGGTGGAATTTTCGCTTAGGAATGCCAGCTGATGATCTGATCTGGTGTGATCTTGCAAATTAGGCTGATTAACCCAAAAATAGTCCCCAGGTAGATTCAGATGTGTTTTTGCGCTGTGGGTATCCATTTTCCATAACAACCATCTGCCACCTTCCAACAAACAGTATGATGACTTAATTCATAAAAATATGGTTTAACTATAAAACAGTCACAAACATGGTATAAAATATTCTAAGAGCCTGGGTGGCTCAGTTGGTTAAGTATCTGATTCTTGGATTTTCGGCTCAGGTCATGATCTCATGGTTTGTGAGGGCAAGCCCTGCGCTGGGCTCCGTACTGATAGCATGGGGCCTGCTTGGTAATCTCTCTTTCTCCCTCTCTCTTTCTCTGCCCCTACCCTGCTCTCTCCCTCTCTTTCTCAAAATAAATATTAAAAAAAAAATTCTAAGAAGGAATACAGGCTGTCATTCATTGGTAGAGTATTTATTCCCAATGGCAGGTTCTAAAGGACAAAATGCACTATTCAGAGGAACACATAGGAACACTGGTCAGATCAAAGAGGGACCTTTGGGGGCGCCTGGGTGGCGCAGTCGGTTAAGCGTCCGACTTCAGCCAGGTCACGATCTTGCGGTCCGTGAGTTCGAGCCCCGCGTCAGGCTCTGGGCTGATGGCTCAGAGCCTGGAGCCTGTTTCCGATTCTGTGTCTCCCTCTCTCTCTGCCCCTCCCCCGTTCATGCTCTGTCTCTCTCTGTCCCAAAAATAAATAAACGTTAAAAAAAAAAAAAATTTAACAAAGAGGGACCTTTGGTATACATGATCCAGAATATTTGCCCCTGGAACCAGATACCTAGAGCTGAACTAGCCTCCTTCAGTTCATGTGAGGGGCCTGTGTTTAACTCCACTCAGCAAATTTCTACGCAGATTGTGGAAGTATGAAAGAAGATGGTGAAGAATTCTGCATTATTTTCTCTTTCTGTAGGCATCAGTTTCAAGTTCACAGTGATTTTATTGTTTCTATTCATTAATGTGAATGGAAGAATTTTATTCAATTAAAATGGATGCTTAGTTATATTTATTAATAAGTAATATCTTTAACATTGTAAAATGTGATAGTTGAAAAAGAATTTCTAATAGAGCACTAGCTAGTTACAAAAGATATTCTAAAAATTTTTTTTTAATTTTATTTTAGAAAATCTGTTTTTAATGTTCATATATTTTTGAGAGAGAGAGAGCATGCTGGCTGGGGAAGGGCAGAGAGAGACAGAATCTGAAGCAGGCTTCAGGCTCCGAGCTGTCAGCACAGAGTCTGACGCAGGGCCCGAACTCATGCCAAGATGTGAGATAATGACCTGAGCTCAAGTCAGATGCTCAACTAACTGAGCCACCCAGGTGCCCCTAAAAATTTTTATTTTAAAATGTTTTCTAACTTTTTTTCTCCATTAACTGTAGTTGATTTGGATGCTATCCCAAGTGCTAAAGTACGGGACCACAGAATGGTAAGAAACCACTTATTTTTTTATGACAATTTTTCAGGTTAGTTTTTGGGGGATAAAAAATTTTTAGAAATATGGTGAGTAATCCAGTTTTGAATATTGAATTAAGAAAGAATTTATTCTCTCATCCATGTAGTGGGTAGTAGAGATATATTAGTATAATGCATAGAAAATGTATTGTTATACAAAGTATATTGTGGCATTGGATCTAGGCTCTTCAAGTTGGTCTGTTTTTAATTGTGTGACTTCAGGCAAGATATTTAATCTTTCTGTGCCTTAGCTTCCTGATCTGTAAAATAGGATAGTATTACCTCTGAGGGTGGCTATAAGTAAATTATTATTTGCAAGGCACTTAGAGATAGGCCTGTCATGTAATTTCTATATAAATGTTGATTAAATAAATGAAAAATAGTTTGGGTTGTTGTGGGGATTAAGTGAGATAATGTATTAAAAAAGCCTTTAGCATAGAGCCTGGCCCATAATAAGTGCAGCGTGTTTGCTGTCAGTATGAGCAGCAGTGGAAGTAGGAGTTTATTATATAAATATTGGTGATGCCTATTAAGAAAGAAAGCAAGGTAAGGGTGTTACTCTTATCGTGAGGAGGTGAAATCTGTGCAGAGACTGAATAAAGGGAAGGAATGAGGGGCCCCTGGGCAGCTCAGTTTGTTAAGCATCTGACTCTGGATTGTGGCTCAGGTTCCTGAGATCAAGCCCTGCATTGGGCTCTGTGCTGACAGTGTGGAGCCTGCTTGGGATCCTCTTTCTCCCTCTCTCTCTCTCTGCCCCTCATGCATGTGTGTACATGTATTCTCTCTCTCAAGTAAACACTTAAGAGAAGGGATGAGCTGCTTTCATGCAACAAATATGTATTGAATACTTACTGTGGAGCAGATAGACGGTGCTAGGTGCTGGGGGCATAGGAATGAAGAAAAATCCCTGCCCTCTGAGGGCTAGCTTTCTGTTAAGAGGGAGAGACAATAAATAAATATATAGTATGTTAGATTGTGGGGCTCTGGAGAAAATAATAGCCTGGAAAGGTGCTGGGTGTCCTGGGGTAAGAGAGTTTACAATGTTGGGGGGCACCTGGGTGGCTCAGTTAGGTGTCCAACTTTGGCTCAGGTCATGATCTCGTGGTTCATGAGTTCAAGCTCCATGTCAGGCTCTGTGCCGACAGCTCGGAGGCTGGAGTCTGCTTCAAATTCTGTGTCTCCCTCTCTCTCTGCCCCTCCCCTGCTCACGTTCTCTCTCTCGTCTCTCTCTCTCTAGTCTCTCTCAAAAATAAGTAAAACATTAAAATAAAAAGAGGGTTTATAATGTGAAATACAGTGGGCATGAAAGGCCTCATGGAGGAGGTAATATTCAAATAAGGACATCAAGGAGGTGGCTGTGTGAATTAGCAGGGGACACATCTGGAGGAAGCAGCTTCTAGGCAGTGGCCCTGGGCAAGAGTAGGCTTGGTGCATACAGGAAGCAGTGACCAGGCTGGGGAGGCTGGAGAACCATGAGCAGAGTGGGTAGAGAGGTGATGGGCTGGACTGCAGAGCCTCCAAACCCATCACAGGGTTTTGCCTTTTACATTGTGCACATGTTGAGAAGCTTCCAGAGTTTTAGAGCAGAGTAGTGACACATGGCTACTGCTATAATCTAAGTGATTTAGCCTGGGGTAGGAGTAGTGGAAGTGGTCAGCAGTGGCCGAATTTATGTATGTATGTATGTATGTTTATTTAGAGAGAGAGAGCGCGCATGCATGCAGAGGAGGAGCAGAGAGGGAGAGAGAGAGAATCCTAAGCAGTCTCCTTGCTGTTAGTGCAGAGGCTGACGCGGGGTTCCAGCTTATAAACCGTGAGATCATGACCTGAGCTGAAATTAAGATTGGACACTTAACCAACTGAGCCATCCAGGCACCCCAGAAGTGTTTGGATTTATTTTGAAAGGAGACCTGAAAGGATTTTGACGTATTGGTTGTAGAGTATGGGGAATCAAAGGTGGAGTCAAGGGTTCTGGTTGGGAGTTGACGTTTATAGCAGTAGGAAAGCAGAAGAAACACATTTGTGGGGGGGAGAGATTTAGGAACTTAGTTTTAGACATGGTAAGTTTTGAGATGCCTATTAGACAAACAGTTGGAACTGGCAAGTAGCAGACAGATAAGTTCAGGGGAAAAGATTGGGGTTGGAAAGAAATTTAATCTTCACACACATGAATGGCAGAAACAGTATTGCCCCCATTTTCAGATTATAAAGATAAGGCTCAGGTAGGCTGTTTTAGTAGCCCAGGGTTCCAGTTGGTAGCTGTTGGTACTTAGTTTTGAACTGATAATGATGTTGCTAATAGCTACCATTTACAGCGTGACCACTGCTTACCTGTTCCAGATACTTGACATTTATTTCTCTAAAGTTCACAACAAGGTGTGCTTATCCCTATTTGACATATGAGGAAACTGCTAGCACATGGCCACGCAGTCAGTAATCTGCAAAGCCCAGATCTGAAACCAAGGTGGTCTCAAGAGCTCCTCTTTGTCCCCGTACCACACCTATTCCTGAAGATTCTGTAGGTTGGTAGGTTTCTCTGTGTGTGGCAGCCACATTTCTCAGTGAAAAGATATCGAAATTTAACAGCTGGGATTTTGATTAAAATCCTGGATTAGTGGGGCATCTGGGTGGCTCAGTCAGTTAAGCGGCCGACTTCAGCTCAGATCATGAACTTGCAGTCCGTGAGTTTGAGCCCCACGTCAGGCTCTGTGCTGCTAGCTCAGAGCCCGGAGCCTGCTTTGGATTCTGTGTCTCCCCCTCTCTCTGCTCCTCCCCGCTCATGCTCTCTCTTTCAGAAATAAAGAAATTAAAAAAAAAAATTAAAAAAACCCCTGGATTAGTAACACTGTATTTTGCTGAGTAGAAACTTAGCATAAGCCAACAGTTTATCATGGCTGTTACCAAAAAGCTAATAAATTTTGGGCTCCTCATCTTCCTAGAAACTGGATTATATAGGAAACACAAATGAAAGTGGGGCAGGTTGTCATGGAGAAGATAGAGCTTGGGTGGACTTGGATCACTTTTCAGTTATGTGAAGGACTGTGATGAAGAACAGAGAGGTGTGGCAATAAGTATGCCATGCTAGGGACACCTGCTGCAGACCATTTGGTAAATATTAGATGCTGTTATTTTCATGCTAAAGAGCAAAAGCAGAATCAATAGGTGTTAAAAAGGAAAGTTAAATGCAGTATATGGAAGAACTGAGTGAAAGAAAAGAACTTTGTGATAATCAATGCTGTGTATCAGTGGAATGTATTTAGAAATTAATGGATAATAGCTCTCTGGTGGTGCATTCTAGCACATCCTAAAAATCTGGTGGGGAGGTGGTGTCAGGTGACTTTAGGCTCCTTCTAGCATCTAAGGTGATATTATTCTCTGTATGTAAATCTGTTAATCCCTTATTTGAGAGCTCATTACAAGCCCAGTCATAGTGTTATTTTGTTTCCTCCTCTTCTGTTCTCTCTACATCTGTGCTATACCTGTGTGACAACTGCTGTCACACAGGGCTTTCCTTGTCTGGGGGCGTGCTCCTCTCTGTCCCCCATGGCACTGTGATCCACTCCACAGCAGAAAGTCTTACTCATCTTTGTTCCTGGCATGGAGGAAATAGTGCACTACACAGATTTATTGAAAGAATGAGTGAGTCTTGGCGGTGTTTAAAGACCTTTTAATTTTAATTGTGAACCTCAGTAGATGCCCCCTTTCCTGGGGTAGACCTCTGGGTGGCTCAGTCGGTTAAGCATCCAGCTGTCAATTTTGGCTTGATTCTTGATCTGGATTCTCTTTCCCCCTCTCCCAACTCATGTGCATGCTCAATCTCTCAAAAATAAATAAATTTAAAAAAAATTATAAAAAAGGGCCTTTCTTGTATTTGGGGGGCATTGGAATGTGGTGTAGGAAGGAAGCAGCCATCCTTTTTTGCTAATTTTGGGAACAGTGTGGAGACATGTGCCTCTTGGTACAAGTTTGTTATTTTTCCATACAGTACTAATAAAAGTTGTTAATGTATGATTCTTTTAGCTTAGAGAGCACGCTGATGATTTTTTGAAAACTTCATTACTGGAATCTGATAGTGCTTTTATTGGTGAGTATATTTATTTTATGGATCTAGTTATTTAAATCTTAAACATTATATTTAAGTACTTTTTTCCATATTTACAAAATCACTACTTTACTCTTTGTTTTCCAAGGTGGTAAAAAGTGAATATTCTGTTTTACTAACTTAATAATTATCAAATTAATCTTAAAAACTCTAATCTTCAAAACTTTATAACTAAAATGAACTTTAGAAGTCATAGAAATGGTTCTCACAAATCCCTGTACATGAATTTTCATAACAGCTTTACTTCTAATAGCCAAAGCTGGACTCAGCTCAGATTTCCTTCAACAGGTGAGTAGTTAAACTGCAGTACCTCCATACTATGGACTGCTACTAAGAGATCAGTATCAAGTGTGTTTTATCAGTATCAATATCCTGGGTGTGAGACTATTGCTCTTGTTTTGCAAAACAGTACCACTGGGAGGAACTGGGCAAAGTGTATAAAGGACCTCTACCATTTCTTAAAACTGTATGTGAATCTTTCAATTTTAAAAAGTCCTAAGAATATATACTTAGTATTTTTTTAAGTTTGTTTTGTTTAATGAAAACAACTATAAAACTCTTAATGAAATAAAATAGAAATATCTATTTCATGGATTGGGAAACTCAGTATGGCTTAAGACCGTGGTTCTTCCCAACTTGATCTACAAATTCAGTGCAATCCCAATCAAAATTTATGGATATCAACAAACTGATTCTAAAGTTTATATGGAGGGGCAAAAGACCCAGAATAGCCAGCACCATATGGAAAGAGGACAAAGATGAGGACTGACACTACCTGACCTCAAGACTTACTATAAAGTTACAGTAATCAAGATGGGATGGTATTGGTAAAAGAATATACAGATAGATCATTTGAACGGAATAGAGTCTAGAAATAGACCCAAACAAGTATAGTCAACTGAAAAGAGCAAAGGTAGTTGCAATGGATAAAAGATGGTCTTTTCAATAAATGCTGCAGGACAACTGGACATCTACATGCAAAAAAATGAATCTAGACACAGACCTTACACCCTTCACAAAAATCAACTCAAAATGGACCATAGACCCAAATGTAAAATGTAAAGTTATAAAACTCATAGAAGATAGTAGAGGAGAAAACCTAGAAGAACTTGGGTATAGTGATGACTTTTAGATACAACACCAGGCATAAGCCATGAGAGAGAGAAATTGGATAAACTAGACTTCATTAAATACTAATGCTCTGTGAAAGACCATCGCAAGAGAATGAGAAGACAAGCCCAGACTAGGAGAAAATACTTGGCAAAAGACTTATCTGATAAAGGACTGTTAGCCAAAATGTACAAAGAATTCTGAAAACTCAACAATAAGAAAGAATTAAAAGATGGGTGAAAGATACAGACAGACATTTCACTAAAGACTTACAGATGCCAAATAGGCCCTTGAAAATATGTCTTTAGGGAAATGTAAATTAACGAGATACAACTATTAGAATGGTCAAAATCCACAGGAACTCTCACTCACAGCTGATGGGAATGTAAAATGGTACAGCCACTTTGGGTGTTTCTTCGGAAACCAAACATACTCCTTACCTTTCAATGCAGCACTTATATTCCTTAGTATTTACCCAAAGGAGTTGAAACTTGTGTCCATACAAAAATCCTCACCAAGATACTTACAGCAGTTTTATCAGTAATTGCCAAGACCAGGAAGCAAACAAGATGGCTTTCAGAAGGTAAATGGATAAATAATACTCTGGTACGTCCAGACAGTGCAATATTAGTGCTAAAAAGGAATGTGTTATGAAACCATGGAAAGACAGAGGATCCTTGAATGCTTACCAGTGAATAGGCTACATAGTGTATGATTCCAACTATATGACCATCTGGAAAATACAAAACTATGGAGGCAGTAAAGAAATCAACAGTTGCCAAGAGTTACAGTAGAGGGAGGAATGAATAGGTGGTACACCGAAGAGTTTTAGGGCAATGAAGCTGTTCTGTAGGATACTGTCATTGTGGATACAGGTCAAAACCTATGTAATGTACAACACCAAGAGTGAAGCCTAATGTAAATTCTGGATATTGGGTGATAATGTATCAGTGCAGGCTCATTGATTTCAACAAATATACCATTCTGGTGGAGGTTGTTGATAGGTAAGCTATGTGTGTGTGGACAGGGGTATATAGGAATTCTCTATTTTCTACTCCATTTTACTGAACTTAAAGTTCTTCTAAAAAAATAGTATATATATTTTAAATAAAGCAAATGAATTAGTGGTGGGGTATATATAGAAGTCAGAAAATTTTATTTTTTTTTATTAAAATTTTTTTAATGTTTATTTTTGAGAGAGAGACAGAGTGTGAGTGAGGGAGGAACCGGGGATGGGGTGGGGGGGAGGGACACAGAATCTGAAGCAGGTTCCAGGCTCTGAGCTGTCAGCACAGAGCCCAATGTGGGGCTCGAACTCACGATCCATGAGATCATGACCTGAGCTGAAGTTGGATGCTCATCTGACTGTGCCACCCAGGTGCCCCGAAGTCAGAAAACTTTATTTTTGGAGTTTTAGAAAACCACATCTTATTAAATAAAATGTAGCTATTGCTGCCTTAAAAAAAGAACAACAACAACAACAAAAAACCCAGTACATTTTAAATATCAGAAATTTGAATATCACTTATAGGGATAAATGATAGTATCGTATCAGTGTTAAATTTCCTGAATGTGATAGTGGAATTGTAGGCTTAATGTAGGAGACAGTCCTTGTTCTTAGATAGTATGTGCTCAAGTATGTGGGGATGAAGTGTCATGATACCTGCAACTTACTGGTTCAGCAAAAACCAGCAACAACACCCTCCCCCCTCAAATAGAAATGAGGAAAAATAAGAAATGGTGATTTTAGGTATTTGTTATATTATATTTACAACTTTCCTTCAGGTTTTAATTTTTTTTTTTTTTTAATAAGGAGTTGGGGAAAAAATTCTAAATGTTATAAGCTATTTACCTCCATGGTCACTAGAAAGACTGTAATTAAAAATACAATACCGGGGCACCTGGGTGGCGCAGTCGGTTAAGCGTCCGACTTCAGCCAGGTCACGATCTCGCGGTCCGGGAGTTCGAGCCCCGCGTCAGGCTCTGGGCTGATGGCTCAGAGCCTGGAGCCTGTTTCCGATTCTGTGTCTCCCTCTCTCTCTGCCCCTCCCCCGTTCATGCTCTGGCTCTCTCTGTCCCAAAAATAAATAAACGTTGAAAAAATTTAAAAAAAAAAGAAAAAAAAAAAAAGAAAAATACAATACCAAGTGTTGGTGAGGATATGAAGAAACTAGAACCTTCTTACTATGTGAAATGGTAGAACCACTTCTGAAAATGGTTTGGCAGTTACTCAGAATGCTAAACATTAAGTTCCATGTAATATCCAGCATTTAACTCCTAGGAATATACCCCCAAAGAAATGAAAATGTATGGCCACAAAGACACGCACATGAATGTTCATAGCAGCATTAATAATCACCAACTAGAAACAGTTCAAATGTCTATCAGCTGGTAAATGCATAGATAAAATGTGACGTATCCATATGATGGAGCAGTTATTCAGCAAGAATGAATTGATACATGGTACAATGTAGAAGAACCTCAAACACATTATGCTAAGTGGAAGACACAAAATATTACATTGTATAATTCCATTTATATGGAATCTCAGGAAAGGTAAATCTCCTGAGATTGAAAGCAGATTAATGTTTACACGGGGCTGGGCAGGTGGGAGTTGTGATTGCCTGCAAGCAAAGGGAACTTTTTTGAGGTGACAGCCATGTTCTAAAACTGGGTGGTAGTGATGACTGCACAATTCTAGAAAAGTTATTGAACTATGTACATTTATGGTAGCTGAATTTTATTATATGTAAATAATATCTTAAAGCTATTAAAAAAAGAGAGTCTTGGGGCGCCTGGGTGGCGCAGTCGGTTAAGCGCCCGACTTCAGCCAGGTCACGATCTCGCGGTCCGGGAGTTCGAGCCCTGCGTCAGGCTCTGGGCTGATGGCTCGGAGCCTGGAGCCTGTTTCCGATTCTGTGTCTCCCTCTCTCTCTGCCCCTCCCCCGTTCATGCTCTGTCTCTCTCTGTCCCAAAAATAAATAAACGTTGAAAAAAAAAAAAATTAAAAAAAAAAAAAAAAAAAAAAAAAAAAAAGAGAGTCTTGGTTTAGCTCTGAGTAAAAAGATGTGAAATGGTGCATGTTTAAGACTTCTTTTTATGTGGTCCTCCTAGGTGCTTATGGTGAAACATATCCTGCCATTGAAGATGACCCCCTCCCTCCACAGTCACAGCTGCCCTCTGCAAGGGAGCGCAGGAGGAACAAATTGAAAGGACTGGGCTTTGTATGTATGAAATGTCTTTCATTTTTTTCCCTTTTCAGTTTAGGAGTGAGACGTGTGGTCCAGTAAAGAATGAGCACTTGTTGTGGAAGAGATAGCCCTAGGTCTGTATGTAGGCTTTACCACCAAATAGTTGGCTGACCTTAGGCAGGTCATTGAACTCTGGTACCTTGGCTTCTTTGAGGTAGTATTTTTCTGTCTCTTCGTGTGAATACAAGCCTAGTAGTGCTGGCACAGAATGTTCAGTAATGTTCATTCCACACCCTAATCTTCCTCTTTCTCCTTTGCGGAGTATTTAGATTTCAGAGAATGTACAAGAAGCAACTGATAAACATTTATTGAAAAATCTGCTGTATCTTTTTAGGCATGTACTGTATAGGTTTCTTCTATTTTGGTCAGATAACTTGCCCAAGGTCACATTAGACAGGAAGACTGATATTCAGCCCATATTCTTCTCATAGGATGTTTGTAAATGTTTTTACAGTGTAGCTAGTAAAAAGCCTTTGTGACATTGTTGAGATATGTACTTTGTTGAGTAGACAACTTTGGGCAGTTTCTTAAATTTGTTTCCCCAGCAACTGTTAATTTACTTTCTGTTTCTATAGAGTTGCCTTTTCTGGATACACAGAAATGAGATACGGTCATTTGTGACTGACTTCCTTTTTCTTTGAAGTTTCAGCATGTCAGTACTTGCCTCCTTTTTATTGTTGACTACTTCTTTGTATGGATATTCCATTTTTTTTCACTTATCCAACATTTGATGGACATTTGTGTTTTTTCCATTTTGTGTCTGTTAGGAATACTGCTTTTAAAACATTTGTGTTCAGTTTTTAAAAAAATTTTTAAGCTTATTTAGAAAGAGAGCAAGCGAGCAAACAGGGGAGGGGCAAAGAGAGAGAAACCAGAACAGGCTCCACGCGGTTAGCACAGAGCCCAACATGGGGCTTGAACCCACAAACTGTGAGATAATGACCTGAGCTGAAAGCAAGAGTCAGACACTCACTTGACTGAGCCACTCAGGTGCCCCATGTGTACAAGTTTTTTAATGCTTTTGTATTCCGTTGCATAAACACCTAGGAATTGAATTGTTGGGTTATAGAGTTCACTGTGGCCAACATTTTGAGGAACTGCCAGACTGTTTTCCAAAGTGGCTATACCATTTTATACTCCTAGCAGCAGTATATGAAGGGAAGCCAGGTGTTCGGTATCACGGCCACCACTTGTTACCGTCTCTTTTATTATAGTCATCCTAGTGAGTGTGATGAAGCAATATATCATTGTGGGTTTGATTTGTATTTCCCTAAGATGTTCAGTATATTTTCATGTGCTTCTTAGCCATTGGTGTATCTTTGAAAATATGTCTATGCAAATCCTTTGTCCATTTTCTAATCAGGTTGTCTGTTGTTTTGTAAGTTCTTTATATGTCTAGACACAAGTCCTTTACTAGATATATGATCTGCAGATTTTTCTTTAATTTTGTGGCTTTTTTTTTACTTTCTTGATGGTGTCTATTAAAATAGAGAAGCTTTTAATCTTGACGAGGTCCAATTTAGCAGTCTTCTATTGCTTGTACTTTTGGTATTTTATCTAAGAAACCATTACCTAACCCAGTTATCATGAAAATTACTTCTGTGTTTTCTTCTAAGGAATTTTACAGCTTTTGCATTTTTTTTTTAATTTATTTACTTTGAGAGAGACAGAGACAGTGTGAGTGGGGGAGGGGCAAAGAGAGAGGGAGAGATCAAATCCCAAGCAGACTCAGCACTACCAGCACAGAGCCCGATATGGGGCTCGAAACCAAGAGCCAGATGCTTAACCTACTGAGCCACCCAGGCACCCCTATAGCTTTTGCTCTTAAATTTAACTTTTGCAATTGATGTGAGGTTTGGGTTCCAAATTCATTTTTTTGTATGTGAATAATCCAGTTCCAATATTTGTTGGCTCTTTTCTCCATAAAGGTAAAGGTTTATTCCCAGAACTCTCATATCTATTCCATTGATCTGTAGGTCTGTCTTTATGCCATTACCACCGTGTCTTGATTACTATAGCTCAACTGATTCTTACCCTGTTACTTCAATTTTTACCTTTTGGGTCTTACAATTCCCCGCTTTCACCCCAGCCTGATGGCATTTAAATATAATCACAAATGCTATACCTTCATCTGAGCCTGCATGAATATAAAAACCAGGAGTTAGAATATAAATGCTACAGATTTCCATTTGTTTTATTTTGTTCATCACACTGTACACTTATTAGGGGCAAGAGTATTTTTAGATTCACTGATTTATTAACATTTTATGTTAACTAATGATTGTTTCTGAAATTCTATTTTCTAATTACAGGATAATGGTCATCCTAATGTACCACCAGATGGTCTCTCTTTGAAATCTGTGTCCAGTATAAATATCGATCAGCTTAGAACGAGAAACGAAGAACGGATGCGAAGACTGAATGAATTTCAGAATAAACCGATTAATACAGGTAAATGGCCAAGCTTAATAGACTATATACATAGCACATTCTCTGAAACCTGTTTCCGTGGGAGTTTTCACTGATGGCTGGGGTCAGGGGATAGAGGGAGGAATTCTGAAACCCCTTTGAATTGTAAGGACTAGAACCACAGATACCATCCAGGAAAACCTCGACTTAGGATCAATTTTGCATCAGATTCTTTCTACCAGAGAGGGTACTTTTTTTTTTTTTTAGTGGATTCTAAACGGATGAAGTTTTTACTAAATGTATCTAGGCTTTGCTTTCACCAGGGAAAATGTATTAGTTTCATTATCTCACCTCCCTTATTGAAGTTAGAGATTGTTAGAAATTAACTTCACAATTTTTTTTTTTTTTTTTACTTTTTTTGCTTGCCTTTTGATGCCATAGAGCAAAATAGCCTCAGGTTAGTATTTCTTTTTAGAAGCCAGTGTTTCCATTAGGAGCTTCACTGTCTCATCACTTTGGTGATCAGCAAGTTAAAGCGTGTTCACCAAGCACAGGCAGGCAGGATGGTTCCTTAGGCAGCTACTGACCTCCCTCTATTAGTTTTAGCAAATAGCAGAGTGGTCTTTTGGGACAATTCCTGTTAGTCTGTAAACCTACATCCAATAATTTTCTAATAGCAATTTTCCTACCTTTAACACTTTATTAATTTAAAACTACTCATACAGTTGGCAGCAGTCCAGGTGATATAAATTGATGGAGCCATACTTTTCATATCATACCTGAAAAAATGTGGATCAGTGGGAAAACAATTCTTTTAATGTGTACCGAGGATTACCTATTCCTCAATTTCTTTTAGAACCAGTAAGGAGAATATTTAATAGGAATATATTTAAATAATTGAGAGAAAATAGAGCATTTGAAGAATCTCTTTCAGAAGGTTTTCAGCTTCTAAACTGTAACATTGTCCTTTCAAACAGGAGCTTTTTGGTGCGATGTGGATTGATTGCTCATTAAATTGCCTGCACATGTCCCTTTGCTGGGCTAATCCTTCACAGACCGGGAGATGTAATTTAAACAGATTTTGACATCACAGAGTAGGAAGACAGATTTTCCTATTATATCTAGTAAGTAAAAATACAGATAAAGAAGGTGAACACATTTAATTAAAGAATGAACCATAAATTAGGGACTTGCTAATGGAGAAGACCCCAACCTCCTAGATTAGGTGCAGGAATGTAAATAATTTCATCACCTGTCTGGTGCTTTCCTTAAAGACTTTATTTCTTTATAGCATTGTTAAAAGATTCGGAGTTATTTCTAAAACTTTGCTAAATTTAAAGCTTTGTAAGGTTGCTTACACTTCTACCAACACCTTACCTGTCTGGTGCCATCTACTTTGCTGTCTTTGGAATTCCTGTGGGTGATGGTACCGTGGAGTCAGTCACCTTATTCACTTGGCCGTTTTTTCTTTTTTTTCCCTGACCTCTAAAATGAAGCATCTGGGGGCGCCTGGGTGGCTCAGTTGGTTAAGCGGCCGACTTCGGCTCAGGTCATGATCTCACAGTTCCTGAGTTCGAGCCCTACGTTGGGCTCTGTGCTGACAGCTCAGAGCCTGGAGCCTGTTTCAGATTCTGTGTCTCCCTCTCTCTGACCCTCCCCTGTTCATGCTCTGTCTCTCCCGGTCTCAAAAATAAAACGTTAAAATGAAGCATCTGGACAGGACAGTACACTGTAGAACACCATAATATGGAGAAATGCGGGGCTGGAACGGGTTAGGTGACAAGAGATCTGTGTTCATGTCACCTCCTTGCCACCAGTGTTACCTGAGTCATGTCCCTCTTGCCTCCTGTAGACGACGAAAGTTCACTGGTTGACCCTGATGACCTGCTGAAGCACATGGGAGACGATGGATCAAACTCTGTAGCGACTGAGCCCTGGCTCCGCCCAGGCACCTCAGAAACACTGAAAGGATTCATGGCAGAGCAACTGAACCAGGAGCAGCAGCAGGTTCCTGGAAAACTAGGCATTTTCAACTGGCAGGGCCTGTCTACTGCCCACGGTTAAATAAATCTGTATTGGACCCAGCAGTGCCTTTTAAGGTGAAAGGAATGTTAAATCTGAACCTTTGGTAATATGTGTGCTACTTTTGGTCACTACCTGAACGTTACTTACACAAGTTCCATCTGTATATAAGGTGTATTTTTCCCATGATGATGTATATGATGTACATAAAAGGCCATGATTAATTTATATAATGTAGAATTAAATAGAATTATTTTTGCACAATTTTGCCATACATTAGGTGGTAATGAACTCTTGGAATCAACTACCATATGTGCATTATTCTCGTAAGATAAGGTGAATAAAACAAGTGTCTTAACAGTACTGCAAAACCTGAATACTCGTTTGTACATTTGCCATTGTTCTCGTGATTCAAAATGATTCGCTTAATAAATACATTGGTTGTAGTTGTGACTATTTCAGTAGCTAGGTAATGAATCACATGTGCTAGCTACTTCCATGTTATTTATAGCTACTGATTCAGTACAAATGATGGGAATCATAACTGATTTCATTCCCACGAGCCATACACTATCACATCTTTCTGCCTCTATTTTTCTATGAATGAAGGCATTATATTTACTGATTAATATGACTTTACTACTTGATAGAAATAAATTTTTATTGCCAATGTCAATTTCTTAACTGGAACTGAGGTTCTAAACAAGGTGTTTTAGAAGGTGAAGACAGACAAGAACACCCAGGGGTCGACAGAGACTGGAATCCTTGCTGCACCGCCATGGACCCTTGGATAAGTGAGTCTAATCACTCCATTAAATGGTACCTTTGGGAAATAATTCTTTGGTTTTAGCACCATGACCACTGAGAACACCCTCAGATCCTACTTCTTGCACATTTCCATTGGAACTATTGGATAAGTTTACCTGGTGTGAAATTTTACCATTTTAAATTTTAGCTGCATATAAATCTTACTCAATTTTGTACCCCAATCATTGTTTGCTTCACTGTGAAGATTTTTCCTCTCCTATCTTCATTTCAAAGTACCACGAAAGCCTCTTGTCTCTTCTAAGGAGAGTCCTGGTACCATAAAATAAACCACCGGTTCCCAGCTCTAGCATCCAGCTGGGCTTAAAGAGGGCTGTGTCTTGGGGGCACTTTTATAAATGCATTGTTCAAAAACTCATTATCTAGAAGTATAAACAGTTATCCCTCCCCTTTTTTTTAATGCCATTGTACCACACAACTCAAACGGACTCCTAGGACACACAATGTCCCCTGGCAAATTGCCCCAAAGGGGACTTCAGCTCTTTTAGCAGATAGTATAGCCTTATTTCGGGTTATTAATACACAAAATGTTAAGGGTTGAGAAGGCAGGATCCCAATGCCAAAAGCTGGAACGAAAATGTCAGAATTAACACTGAATTTGTAGTTCCAGCAAAGAATATTCCTAAATTCCGCTTTAAAAAAAAAAAAAAAAAATCAATAAAACATGGGGCTGTGGATTACACAGGGTTTGATTGCACTGATGAAATAATCCAAAAACTTTATTGACCTATAACCTGATTAGAATATGCCAGATGAGAATCAATATTGTACAGAAAGTTGTACAGAATTTTTTACATAGAAAACTTTACATCTGTACCATATACATTTTATCCATCTGAAAAAATTTTCTACATCCACTGTTAATACGGAATGCTTGACAATCTTGTCTTTTTTTTAACCATCAGAGCACAATTCACAGTATGAATACATTTCCAGTAAATCTAACTTCCCCAAACCATGCCAGATTTGTTATTTTAACATATTCAACATTAAATTCTGTACATAGAGTAAAATCTACATCAAGCCCCTCCACCCAAAAGAAAAAAGAAAGTGACAGCAACCTAGATCATTTTGCAGTGATTCAAGTTTCAATCCATGAAGGATCAACTCTATTTTAATGGCTCATCTTTTAGAGGCCCTAAGAGAAGTATATTACAGGTAGTTAGGTCAGTAGGAGTATTTTCTACCTTTTTTGTTGTTGTTGATCATGACAAGTGTCAGCCACAACAGCTTCTGGGCATGTCAAACCTTGAAAATGACCCACCCCTCAAAAGGGCAAAACCAAAATCCCCACAAAATAAAAAAGACAAAGTTCAACCCAAATGTTTAGTGCATTTGACAAAATATTATAGGTATTTAGCAAATGAATAAGAAAATAAAGAAATTAAAATAAAACAGTGCAGGAAGAACTATATAATGTTTAAGATTTTTATATTACAGACCTGCATCTCTGTACATTTTTCACAGAAGGATGATTACCAGTATCTCAGATAGCCTGAGTGTGCAAAAATCTTCAGAATAAGAATACCATAGTTGCTAAATATCTTTTACCATGAACAATAATTTCTTCTTCTCCCCCCAACCCCAATTATAAACATTTTATCCTTCAAAATACAGCTCTCCTGAGTTGTACTTCTTGCAGAAGTTCAAATCTTTACATCTATAGTTCTTTGGGTAAAGTTTTGCTTCCACACCTGCCAAACATATGTGGGGCTCTCCCTGCTGCCAAGGACAGGGAAGGACACATGAACACAAGCGGACACTGTGGAAAGAGGCTTTCTGCTCAACATGAGCCCAACATGACTAACAGAATCCACCAGATTACTAATAGGGACTGGAGCATTGCAAGTTTGAGTTATAGTTCTGAGCATCTTTACCAGTAACCCTCAGACACTGCAATTTGGAGAAACCATTTTTCAGGTAGGAAACCTCAGCTCCTGGGTCCTTTTGAAGAGCGGAGGGATGTAAACGCCAACAGAAAAATACCAAGTTGCCATCATTGCTTGTTTATTCCAAGTTCCTGTTCAGGTGGCTGTGATATCTGAAAAACTACTCCAATTCGCAGAAAAAATCTTCTAAGAACAGCACGAAGTTCAGGAATCAAGTCAAATTGCATAATTTCACATAAGAGAGGGTAGTAGAATGACGCGTGAGCCTTAAACTGGGGGTGGAAGGGGTAAGAATTTCTCGGTTAGTAGTGCGTGCATTCCAAATCACAGAAGCTCAAAATGCCTTTAGAGTCAAACCACTTTGGGGCCTGCACCAATCAGTGAAGACAGAGGAAATACATCTGCATAAAGCAGTGACTATATTGATTATGGAAACTGAAAGAGATACTTCTCTTTAAAAAGAGAAAAGACTTCAAAAGACTTAATACAAACATTATTCACTTAACCTACCCTTATTTTGGAAAACACTTTCTACTATAGTTCCTTGAACTTATGGTAAACTTTAGTATTTATCATTGTTTTTCCTGGATAATAAGCAAAAGTAAGACCAGCGGGAATCACAGTTGAGTTTTTACAAGCTATGGGTCATTGAAACTACCTTATTTGTTAAAGAAATTTCTAATTTTAGGGAAAATACCTTACTTGCTAAAGAAATTTCTATTTTCTACCTAATACTACAATGTAAAATATGTACTCTTCAGGCAAAGATTATACATTCCACAATTATGGTCTTTGCTAGACTTCTTTAATTTCTGAATACAAGTCACCTGCCTGTTCTCTCTCCTGCTCCCCACACCCCATGAGGGACAAAGAAGCAGTGTGACAGACTGTGGCATGAAAGCTTGTAGTGGAATCAGACGGACTACGCTTTGGAGTCCTTCCTGGCCCCGTGGCTGCTCATGCCTTAGGTCACTTCTCTAAGCTTTATCCAGCCTGGGAGTCAGATGGGAATGCATGTGGACCAGAGCATATGACTTGGGATGAACATCTGTATGGCACCAACTGACACTGCACGGCCTCTATGGGGTCCCATGGCCCAAATCTCAGGCCACCTCACTGCATTTTTAAACCTATTCAGGGATCACAGCAACCCGCTTCCATTTATGTGAGCTAGTTTAGTTTTAAAAGTGAAATACCTATTTTTGCCAATCTGACATCTGTATTTATATTCACGTATTTTTAATTAATCTTCATTTCTACTTTCAAATTCTCAAAGGAATTTATGGCCCATTCACTAGGGGCTCTGTGTCACATGGAACTGATAAATATGCCAAAGGAATGGCTGAGGCCTGGGGCCCAGAAATAGCCTTGGGTAGGGGGCAGAGTACAAGCCAGGGGTTGGGCAGAACAGCAGTTTTCAAAATGGGGCCAAAGGAGAGACTTCAAGGGTCAGGATGGAAATTGCACAGTGTGGGGGAGTCAGTGGCTTGTCAGAGTGTCCTAAAGATTCTGATTCCTTCCTTACTGAATCCGGTACAGAGTCACTAATTAGAGAACAAAGCAGGGTAAGGAGGGAGAAGAATGAAGGGCCAATGAGCACAAGGGCCACGGCGGCCCAGGGCAGAGCAGCACTGTGGCCTGGACCTTGCTTGATCTACCTCTGAGCAGTGGGTCTGCAACCCTGTGCCCCTGCCTCCCACTTGAGTGTGCTGCTGCTCAGGCTAGAAATGCAGGGCTGGAAAAAAATCTCTCATACTTACCCTATTATCACTTATCTTTAGAACTTTAGTTAGAAACAAAAGCAGTAAGTTAGTCCAGGCTTCCCGGTGACTTTCTGATGTTAGAGTAAGAAAGTAACTTAGGGCTTCACTGCAGACACTGTAACAGAAAAGGCTCATTTTACATGTGCTTATGTACCTGCTGCTATGGATGTTCACAGATCAAGACCAGTGCGGACAAGGTGGATAGGGACTTTACTATTAGGAACTAGTTAGATTCTGTCTGCAAACTTTACTAGATTGTCAACATAAATGTGTGCTTTCCAAATTAGGAAGAAAATCAGACATAAGAAGCCACTGTAGTTTATCAGGAAATTCACATTTTACTCAAAGTCTCACTGAATTTCGGAGCCCCTGTGCAGTAGCACCTGCCCAAGCCCGGCGTCAAGAAACTTGGGCTGAAATTTGGGGTGGCTCTTCCCTTTATTCACTGTGAAGGTGTAGATACTCTGGGTCTTAGAAGTCTCATCAGTAAAATGGGCAAATAGGGATTAAGTCATCTCTTAAAATTCTAAAATGTATTTAATTGGTCTCTGAGAACATCTATTCCCTGCAAACACACAAAAATATCATGCAAAAGACAGCATTCTTTCTGAATGACACGATTCTTAGCATGAACTTAAAATTTAAGTCGTCATGATGTAAAAAGTGAATGCAAAAAAAGTAACACTAACAAAACTCTAAATATTTTTTTTTAACTGAATGCAGGCAGGCAGGTTTCACTTTCACAAATGATCAGTTTGTGAAAATGGAGTTACGTGGCATGAAAAAGCCTAAAAATGACGAAGTTTTAACTTTTAAGAGAGCACACTTTTTCCTTTGTCCTGCAGCAGCAGCAACAGACATGATTTGCTCATGTCTCCCCAACTGTGCACAAGTACGTTTATCTAGGAGACTGTATTTAATTTTCACAATCTCTTCCTTACACTCTAATATTTGCATGGCACTGCAGTGGGGCTGGGCTGTGGACTCTGCCCCGAGTGCAAACCTAGCGGTCCTTTCCTACTCTGTGCCATGGAGCCATGTGAATCAAAGACAGAAACTCAACCAAGAGTCTTACTTTAAAAGCCTTTGCTGGACCTCTTCCCAGGCACTAACCCGGCTCTCATCCATGTACATCCGGAAGAGAATGCGCAGCCCACAGGCCAGGCTGCTCGTCTCCTGCTTCAGAAGGTTAGGTTTGGATTTGCCTTTGAAACCTGCAGAAAAGGGAAGTTTCCAGGATTAACTTGGGAAGGCATCTTACAGAAAGAGAGGCAAATACAAAGCAACGTTTGGGCTGGGAAAGTAGAACTCTTCAAATGAAACTGCCCTGATGAGCTCCAGATAGCCTGCGCCAGGGCTCCTGGATGAACAGGGCAGACCACTCAGCATGGAGATGGTTTTCCAAGGTCGTCAGCAGTGCAAAGTGCCCACTGCGTATGGACACACGGAGCCTGGTGGCTTTAGCAGGAGAATTCCCAGTTGAAAGGTAGAAACAACTTTGGTTGAACTACTCTTTCCAGAAGTCAGGTTAAAGAGGGAAGAGGATGAACAAAGCCATGAGCTTAATTAGGAATTAAACAATCATTTTAGATTAAGTAAATATGCAAATGTAAAGTACCCAACACTATTTCACAGAGTTTGATGTTCAGTAAATATTGTTTTGCTGCATATTCTGCCTCTCACTCTTCCAGCACTGTTTTGTACATAATAGGTACCAAGGAACTATTTCTTAAATAAAAAATTGAATGTCAATATAATTGTTATAAAGTTGTTTCATTTAAAAAAATTTTTTTTAACGTTTTTATTTATTTTTGAGACAGGGAGAGACAGAGCATGAACAGGGGAGGGTCAGAGGGAGGGAGACACAGAATCTGAAACAGGCTCCAGGCTCTGAGCTGTCAGCACAGAGCCTCACGCGGGGCTCGAACTCACGGACTGCGAGATCATGACCTGAGCCGAAGTCGGCCGCTTAACAAACTGAGCCACCCAGGTGCCTCAAAAGTTGTTTCATTTAAAGATTCCAACTTGTCCAAAAATAAATTTGCCCACCACCGCCCCCCCCCACCCCAAAACATTCACTTCCATTCTGAGGTGTGGCCACTCCCAGGTAAGTATGGAGAAGTCACTGGAATACAGATGCAAGATCTCATGTTTAGGACTGTCATACGCTTTTTCTCATAAAACAGCAGCTTTTAGTATGCTGACAGTATCAACAGGAAGGCCCACGCTGGGTGAACAAGATGAAAAAATGGTCAAATCAAAGAACAAGCTGATTAAACAAGGGGGAAACAAATCTCCCCCAGCAGTTAGCTGGCTTAGTGTAGATCAGACAAAGGCCTGGCTATCGATTCTGGCTATCGATTCTGGCAATCGGACTGCCTTCCGATTATTACTGTTAAGGTAAAAAGTTCACACAGTGAAAGCCATAGACCTGAAGCATACAAACCATGAATTCTGATCCATGTATACAGCCCCAGTGCACAAGCATTAATGGTGAACATTCAAGTGTGACACCTGCCCAGCTTACCTGCTTTCCATAAAGCAGTCCTCTGTTCGTTGTTGGAATTAAATGCTTTTGCAAATCTATGTGACTCTAATAAGCAGTCCAGTAGCTTAAAAAGTTGTTGTGATGTTAAAAAGCGGTACATTCCTTGGTCTTGAGTATCAACTCGAACATCAAAGTCCACGGCATCTCTCTTTGGAAAAACAAAGCACCACAGCACGCGCACACACACAGAGTCACAAATTTTAGTAAATTTAGAACTCCGTGCTCCCCCAAAGATCAGCTTTACGAGCAAGCCACAGAACTTAATCTTTTCTAGCTCAATAGAAAATAGGAAAAGGTCCATCTTTTGTTATTACATTTCCTGAGCCTTTATATTCCATGCATCCTAGTCACCAGGCACCACCTCCTATCTTCCCAATTCCCTCCCTAATTCCTAACTCCAGGAGCTCCGCCCCTACCACAGCCTACAGCCCTCACTGTTCCTCACCCCCATCAGGTCCTCACTTCTCTACTTCACCAGTTTGGATTCTAGGAACTGCAGTTATAATTGCTCTCTTGCATAATCCCTCACTCTTTTTAGATTAATTGGCTGGCAAAACTGCCTACTCCACGTCTATACCCACACAACAAACATAACGGGCGAAAACAGACTGATTTTAAATCCAGTGGGCTCTGGGTGGTGCCTAAGCAATCCTGCACTGCCTGAGTCCACTCTCTAGATGATTAACTCATGTTTTCACTTCTCTCCTCAAGTATCTAAAATTCTCCTCCCGCTTCATTTGGTAGAGGATTTTTCTTCTCTCAATGAGAAACGCAGAAGCTATCAGAAGAGACCTCCCGCAAACTCCCACTGGCAAACAGACCAACCTTCCTGTGTTAAGAGCTACATACTTTGCTTGCTTTCCTGTCACAATGCACCAACTGCCTGTGCTTCTAACCCCCCGGGGACCGGCCCTAGATGCCACCCCCATTCACTCAAAAAGACAGCAACTGTCCCTCTTTCTGTCTTTCTCTCTTTCCTGAAGAATTCTCATCAGTGAAAATGCTGTAATATTGCCAATCTTAAAGACAAAAACAAAGCAAACCCTTCTCCTGACCCTTTCATCTTCCTCCAGCAATTATCCTATTTCTCTGTACCCCTTTACGACAATATTCGACACAATTATCAAATATTTGCTGTCTGCAATTCCTCTCGTCTCTGGTACCCATTTCAATAATGCTTTTGTCCTCAACATTACAATTAAGCACAATGTCAAGGTCACTGAAGTCCACCAAACTGCTCGAAGGCAACTCTCAGATGAAATATTACTTTAAAAAAAAAAAAGAAAAGAAAAAAAAATATTACTTGACCCACTGAGCATCTGACAGAGATGATCACATCCTTCTTAAAACATCTTTTTCATTTGGCTTCCAGGACACCACTGTCTCCTGCTCTCTCTCCCTTGCCTCATGGATTCTTATTCTCAGGCTCTTTACCAGCTGCCTTATCACCAGGAGCTCTGACCATGGAAGCCCCTGGGCTCAATACCCAACCGTCCTCTCAGCCCCGCCCACACTTATTGCCTGGAGGATATCGTTTAGTCCCAAGGTTTAAAATGACATTTATGTGATGAGCCCCCAAATCAAGTCTCTAGCTTGACCTCTGCTCTGAGGCCCAGACTGTGAAAGCCAACTTCCTATTCAACATAAAAGCAGCTGTCCTCACACCCCCATACCTGGGCTGCAGCTAGGTTTTCAGCATCTTCCTTCTTACTTGTGGCTGGGAAGAACACAATGTTGTCGATAGTCTGGATGAGTTCCAGCTGCACAACACATTTAATCAACAGGGCGGCAAACAATTTTTGTTCTGGAAATTCTGTGAGGAAACCCACCCCAATGCACATGCAAACAAAAATTATTTTGAATCCTTTATAATTTCTATGACATTACAATGCTTAAGGAAACATTCATATGAATGAAGGTTACTTGCACACATCACACTGAGTACATACTGCCTTTGCACATAAACACCACTCAGTCTCATCAATTTTTAGAAAAGCCTCAGGAAAGTAATTTTTTAAATAAAAGTATTCTCCATGACTTAGAACAGTAAATAATGTCCAAAAAGGTCCCACTGCAACTTTAAGAAGATTTAAGTTATTCTTTAATAAAATGCAACAAATGCATTCAAAGCTTAATTAAAAAAAAAAAGCTAATAGCATTTACTGGAACTCAAGTTTGACCTTTGAATATAGGTAATATAAAGCCTATACCAAAAGAAAACAACAGGAACCAGATCTGCGAGAAAGGAAGGAGAGACAGCCACAAATTCTGTAAGTGGGACAATACTGCAGGTTAACCAGAGCACGTTTTATTTGGATCCAGGTTAGAAGTTTTAGCCAAAATGACCTTATATTTTCAAATGGATCCGTAAGCAAAGAAGTCTATAAAAAGTTATGCCAAGTGCATGATCACAAAATGCTCTCCACAGGTGAAATGAAACATAACTACATTCCTCTAGCCGGATGAATTTGCTCAACAAGACACAAGACTGTTTCTGACAATCCACAGCCCATAAGGTCATGTTCATAGAAGAATTTCCCATTTCACTGACCATCCCAGTTAAGCAAATGCAAAAGCACAAGGTTAGGAAAGAGGACTCAACTACTGAGATACTGCAAGAGCTTGGCAACACTGACACGTGGCTGCAATGATGGCCCCAGGCCATACCTCAATCCTGGGATGTCCGGAGCAGCTCTTCCAGGGAGCTTTCCAGGAGGCAGATGACTGCCTAGGGGGAGCAGCCTGGAAATCACTCTCCGGGCAATCACTCAGCATTACAGACTTACAATCCTTCAGTCTCTACTTTTGCTTTTATTACAAATTCGTTTTGTGGCACCAATTTGTGGAATGCAAATTCATATTTTAAGGGCTTTAGGGGTAGCAAAACAATTTGCGTAAATTTCTTCTTGAGGTCATTAATAAAGACTCCTTTCCAGGTAGTTTTCAGAAATGCTGGAGTGCGTAACACTTCTTACTAGATCTCATGTCAAACAAAGAGTAAAACAAAGACACCACAAATCCCACAACTGTCTCCTCTTCAGTATCTTCTTCCTAATCCTTCACCTCAGTCAGAGCTGACAAGTACCAGTCAGTCATTCACCTCCCTCATTCAAGTCCTAAACTCCGTCCCTAGAGCAGGAGACTCCTGGCAGCACAGGTGGAACTCTCAATGAGACTCGGGAGTTAGGCTGATGTCTGACGAGATGTTTTCTCATCGGTTCCAGCATCAGCCACTCAAGGGGAGAAAGAGCTATCAGCAGGGTGAACGGACAGAATGGCTGACGAGACTCCACTCTGACTGAGTGGGTAAGGCTGGGCCTCTCCAGGATCTGTAGTCCTGGGAGGAGTCCAGATCTCCTGCCCAGGATCTGTAGTCCTGGGAGGCTACAGATCTTAACTTTAGACTCACTAGCAATGACCAGCAGCATGTTTGGACAGATTTTATAACGAGGGCTGACACTGCCAGGGTTATAGTAGGTGACCATTTCACTGGTTCACCAAAGCTAAACAAGATTCACTACGTGGGACAGCAGGCACTGAGCTGAGACTAGATGGGGTGGTGGTGGTGTTTTCTTAACGTGTACAGAAAGAACGTGTACAGGAAGAACGAGATAGCTGCCCCTCGGACAGGGCGAAATACTCAGGTGTGTGCTGTGATTCTTTCCCCTGAGCAGGAGACAGCAGACGGTCTCCCTTCCACTAAGTTGAAAGGGCTCATGGGGACATGGTGGCCATTTGTTCTTCCTCTAGCTCCACCTATTCTGAATCAACAATTCCATGGCAAACTTTTCCTAAAGAACTTAAAGGAGATAGAGGGCAGGACATCTGATAGTAGGAAACAAGCCCGGGCCCTCGGCTCTGGGTATGGGGAGCAGCACACAGCTCCAGTTAAAGGTGTTTCCCTAGATTAGCCACGTGAAAACTTTCTAAAGTGTGATGACCACATCCTTACTTTGTAAGGCTCAAGTATATTTAAATTCAGTCTTGGGGCTGAGAGAGAGAAGAGCCACTCACTATTCTGTCCTTATGGCATGTTCCAGGGCAAAGCTGTCGTGGATTCCTGCACGAGATATGCTGTTCTCCAGAGAACAGGAATAAAAAATGAAAATCAGCCACTCACCACTACCCATCTCCCTCTCCCCTTTAAGAGGTTAGCAAAACACCGTGACTGAAGCCAGAAGCTCTGTCTTCTCACAAGAACAAGTATAAGAACCTAGGATTCATAAAAAAAATTCCCTGAAAAAAAAATTAACTCAAAATGGATCAACAACCTAAATGTAAGGGCTAAAAGTACAAAACTCTTAAAACATTGGGGAAAACCTTCATGACCTTAGTTCTGGCAAGTGATTCTTAGCCATGACACCAAAAGCATGAGCAAGAAAAAACAGGTAAATTGGACTTCATCCGAGTTAAAAACTTTGTGCATCAGATGTTATTAAAGAAATGATAAGAACTATACAACACGAGAAAATAAATTTCTGCAAATCACGTATGTGATACAGGTATAGTATCCAGAGTGTGTAACAAACTTACAATTCAACTACAACAAGACAACCCAATTTAAAAAAGAGCAAAGGACATAAATATTTCTCCACAGAAAACAAACAAATGGCAATAAGCACATGAAAAGATGCTTAACACCACTAATCATCAGGGAAATGCACATCAAATCTACGATGGGGTACCACTTCACACCCACTAGGATGGTCATTTAAAAAAAAAAAAAGAAGTGATGGTGAGGATGTGGATACACTGGAATTGCTAGTTGGAATGCTACTGTGGAACATGTTTTAGTGGTTCCCTACAAAGTTAAACATAGAACTATCCTATAACATGACCCCAAAATTCCACTCCTGTGTGTACAGCCAACATAATTAAAAACAGGTACTCAAGTTATACTGTACACAGACATTCACAACAGCATGATGATAACCAAAAGATAGAACAAACCCAAACGGCCATCAGCAAATGACTGGATAAACAAAATGTGATACATATCCAAACAAATGACAACTGGTCATAAAGAAGTATCAGTCACTGACCAATTTCACAGTGTGGGTGGACCTTAAAAACATTATGCTAAATAAAGGCCAGACATAAAAGGTCATATACTGCATGATTCTGTTTATATGAAATATAGCAAATCTATAGACCAAGAAAGCAGATTAGTGGTTGCTAGGGGCAGGGGAAGGGGAGAGTAAGAAGGAATAGCATTAATGGGTGGGGAGTTTTCTTTTAGGGTGATAGAAACATTTTGGAACTAGACAGAGGTGGTGATTGCACAACACTGTGAATGCACTGAACTGTTCACTTTAAAATGATTACTTTTCTTATGTGAATTTCACCTCATTTTATAAAAGCAACTATAGTTGTCCTGTTTTCCTCTAGGAACGGGGTAGTTTTCCCTTGGTATTATAATTGCCTTATATAAACAAAGCTAGATCAATTTTGCAAAAAATAGAAAGGGTTGCCCTTCTTTGTGACAAGTACTAAGAAGGTGAGCAGAAGACATCGTGTGGGGCAGTCGAGTGGAAAGAAGGTCGGCTTCTCAGGAAGCTGGGTGCCCCTGCTCGGAAGGCACTATAGAGAAAGGCCCATCAGGCCCTATTTTTGCAGAAAGAATATGAGGCTGACATGCAGAAGAGAACAGGGAGAAGAGAGTCAGGTGCTCAACACAAACATTAAGCACTTGTGGAAAAAGCTGGTACTGCAGGTGTTAGCGAAATGTCCAACTTGGAGCAAATGCAGTAACAAAGTGACCACACAACCAATTACAGTATATATTTGTTAATAACAAAAGTAAAAGCAAACATTTCATCCCTTTCCTACATAAAACAAAACACACTATTTTTACTAGGAGAAATAACTCACTTGCTGTATGTTTAATTTTGCTGACTTCTTCGTTCACAGTAGAGACAGAAGCCAATGGTGCTTGCTGTCTATTATCTGCAGATCTTGGTTGAATAGAATCATGAATATCTACAGATTTCTGTGATATTGTATCCTAATAAAATAAAAAATTCCTTGTAAGTACAACAAATCTTAAGGATGAAAACAGTTTCTAGTATGCTGTTTTTGAAAACAATTACATGGGTCACTATGAAAAGGACGTTCTACACAGTGATTACAGACAAAATGGGGAAATTATTTAAAGTTACCTATGCACAGGTAAGAGCTGATAGCCTTTAAGAGAAAAGCTTCCTTTCTGACCCTCGATGGTCTCAGGTCTGGTACCACCCAAAAGCAACAGATAAAAATGCTAAGCTTCATTGTATGGAAAAACCAATCAGGGATACCAGGACTCTTCATGCAGTCGAAACAGAACATGTATGTGGCAGAGGTGGGATAGGTTTCTGCAAGCTCTGTGTAGGTGGAGCTCAGGAAAGTTTTGTAGGGGTGAGTTTAAGGAAAGATGTTCCGTCATCCAAGGAAATGGCGACCAGAAAGATCAGTGAGAAGGTGACTAGGAGTGTGGTGTCATGAGAGAAGCTCAACATTCAAGTCAACACCTGACTTTGGCTCCAGGATTAGGTATAACCTTGGAAAAGCAATGAACACTACTGAGCTAGGGTTTTCTGATCTGAAAATGGAGAGGACCTTTCCTAGTAGGTTATGAGGATAATAAATGCAAAGCACTGGCACAGTATCAGACAATATATGATAGCTGTCAATACTATTCTGGCTTTATTTTGTTACAGCAATACAGCATACCAGAAAGAAGCCAGAATGTGTTTTCCAGAGGAACTGAGAATTCTGACTCAACAGTTTTAGCTGGAAGTGAACTCACCTGGGTTTCTGAAAGGAAGACAGGGGCCTGTGTTCCCAAGGAACAGTGCTAATCAAAATGGTATTTTAACTTAGACTTAAAATATCAGTTTATGATTTTTCATTTGCTGTTCTGTATAAAATGGGGATAATGTACCAAATCGGGTTCAAAAAATTTCTAAAAGGATCATGTGTAAAAATATTTTTTAAACAGTGATGTGCTACACAAATCTAAAGCCATATTATTATTGTTATAACTGTTCTTAATTATCTTTGTATTTTTCATAAGCATTTAACAAACAAGAGGCCTTTAATAATAATTACATAGATCCAGAAGACTCATTGGGTAATTTCTTTGACCATGACGGCCTATAATACACTTTTAAGTAAAAAGTTAAATGGAAGTGGGGCGATTGAGTGGCTCAGTCAGTTAAGCATCCAACTTCAGCTCAGGTCATGATCTCACAGATTGTGGGATCGAGCCCTACGGCTCCATGTTGAGAGTGTGCAGCCTGCTTGGGATTCCTGCTCTCCCTCTCTCTCTGCCCCTCCCAAGTTTGTACTCTCTCTTTCTCAAAATAAATAAACATTAGAAGAAAAACTTAAATGGAAGAATGTATATAGCAACACTTAATTTATAAATCCTTTAAGGGAATGTTTATTTAAAATTAACTATTAAAAGAAAATGTCTCAGGGCACCTGGGTGGCTCGGTCGGTTAAGCGTCCGACTTTGGCTCAGGTCGTGATCTTGCAGTCCGTGGGTTCAAGCCCCACGTCGGGCTCTGTGCTGACAGCTCAGAGCCTGGAGCCTGTTTCAGGTCCTGTGTCTCCCTCTCTCTGACCCTCCCCCATTCATGCTCTGTCTCCCTCTGTCTCAAAAATAAATAAAGGTTAAAAAAAATTAAAAAAAAAATATAAGCAAATGTCTCTTTTTAACTTGTATGTTTTTTCTTGAGAGAGAGAGTGAGAGTGAGTGAGCATGTGCACACGGGGAAGAGGGACAGAGGGAGAAAGAATCTTTGCAGGCTCCATGCTGAGCATGGACCGGGATGCAGGGCATGATCCCACAACCCTGGGATCCTGGCCTGAGCCAAAACCAAGAGTCAGACACTCAACTAACTGAGCCACCCAGGTGCCCAGCTTGTACATTTTAGTAAGTGTATTTTAAGGGGGAGATTAATAAGTTGATAGAATAAAAAAATGTATTATCTTACTGAATATAAGTGAAAGCACTAGTTTTTGAATTTTGTGGGTCATTGGCTCTTTTGAACATTCTCATGATCCCTAAAAAGCTTCTCCCCAGAAAACTAAATGTGCACAAAAACTAGGTCACAGTATTGGGAATTTAAAACTTCTCCTTTGTATCAGAGGAATCTTTTAATGTTAGGCATACTGCATTCTCAGTTTTTCTGATCAACCAATTAAAGATGATTTTTTGGTAATTCTGCATTTTTTAGAACAGCTGTGAACCAGATGTATGCCCACACCTCTCCTTTTAAAAAGAACTCTTTAATGGAAAAGGAGGAACTCCGATGAAAGAAATCTCTATGTATCGAAGTGGAGACATCTCTTAGATATTCCAAACATAACATGTTAGTCTCCAAATAAAATTTCATTTTTTGAGAAAACTATATGTAAATTTATATACTGTACATATAAATGTATAGAAAAGAGCTGGAAGGATATACACCACAATATTAAACCCTGGAGTTGCAGTGGAAGGGTGCAGTATAAAAAGGGCCTTGCATTTTTTTTTACCCTATTTTCTTCTGTAGTTTTTTTTTTTTTTAACAATAACTGGGTATTTTTCTATTTTTAATATTGAAAAAATAGTCCTTCACCAAATCAGTGCTGGATATGCACCTGTGCTGGACTGTCACACGCTCACATTGCTTGCAAGTTTGCTGAACCGAAGAAGACTGACTTGTTGCTCTGGGGAAAAGGTGGAAGATGGCCCTAAATTCTTGAAATCTGGTGGTGCCGCCATCGTTCACATGGTTCCTGGCAAGACTATGTGTGTCGAGAGCATACTCTGGGAGAGGAGACAGACAGCTGCTGTGGGTCATCATCAAAGCAGTGGACAAGAAGGCAGCTGGAGCTGGCAATGGGACCAAGTCTGCCCAGAAAGCTCAGCAGGCTACATGAGCGTCACCCCCAATAACGCCACCCCTATCTTTTTTTTTTTTTAATGTTTATTTTTGAGATACAGAGAGAGACAGAGCATGAACAGGGGAGGGGCAGACGCAGGCTCCAGGCTCTGAGCTGTCAGCACAGAGCCCAATGTGGGGCTTGAACCCACGAACTGTAAGATTATGACCTGAGCCGAAGTCAATGCTCAACCAACTGAGCCACCCAGGCGCCCCAATGCCACCCCAGTCTTATTCAGTGGTGGAACGTCTCAGAAATGTTTGTGTCAATTGGCCTTTTAAGTTTAACAGTAAAAGACTGGTTAATGGTAACAATGCATCGTAAAACCTTCAGAATGTTTTGTGGACCGTGTGTGTGTGTGTGTGTGTGTGTGTGTGTGTGTGTGAGTGTGTGTGCGGCAGTTTTAAGTTATTAGTTGTTTTTTTTTTTAATTTTTTTTTTTAACGTTTTATTTATTTTTGAGACAGAGAGAGACAGAGCATGAACGGGGGAGGGGCAGAGAGAGGGGGAGACACAGAATGGAAGCAGGCTCCAGGCTCTGAGCCATCAGCCAAGAGCCCGACGCGGGGCTCGAACTCACTGACAGTGAGATTGCGACCTGAGCCGAAGTCGGACGCTCAACCAACTGAGCCACCCAGGCGCCCCAAGTTATTAGTTTTAAAATCACTACTTTTTAATGGAACAAACAGCTTGGCCAAAAATATGTCACAGAATTTTGAGACCCATTAAAAACAAGTTTAATGAGAAAAACAAAAATAAATACAAAGTAGTCCTTCAGTGCACAGCAAGATATACTCAGCTGAGAATGGCATTAGAAAATACCATAATTTCTTAGCAAACTATAAGTCGTAGAGAGAAGAGAAAGAAAAGGAAAGCAGGGTGCAAGAAGCAGTAGATCTCAGAAGGGGTGGCAGCAGCAGCTCTGGAAGGAGCCACAGAGAGGGTGAGGCGGTCCTGAGGGGCCCCGCTGGCTCACCCCAAGGAGCCCTGCAGCAGCCCAGGCACTGAGCACTCACCTGGCACATGCCGTTCCAACAGCTTTCTGTGCAGTGAATGCCCTGACCTAATTCTCATCACAAGACCACTCTAACACGAGGTCAGGTAACTTGCTGAGGCCACAGAGCCAGTCACTGCACAGTCAGGATTTTATTTTGGGGCTGACTCTAAAGCCCACACTGCAAATTACTATACTATACAGCAGAGGCAGAAAAACCAAAAGGACACAAAACAAGCAAGGAGTGGGCCAATTTTGAGAAAAACGGGAAACAGAGTAAGCTCATTCTGGGCTTAAAACAGGACTTCGTAAGTGGAGTCTGTGATGAACAGACCAGTCCTGCAGATCAGGATCATGGAGCAGCGTGCCCCCAAGGTTCCAGATGTGACAGCTCTCTCGAGACAAACTCACAGTAGTACTTTACTATGAAATCTAAGTTTTAGTCATTGACTATTAGTTAAGAAATTTAAAAGTTGTGGGGGACAAATCAACCAATGGACGCTAATATGCTCCTGCTGGTGTCCTGGGTTTAAAACTGAATAAGCCCGTGGGCGCCTGGCTGGTTCAGTTGGTTGAGCAGCCAACTTTGGCTCAGGTCATGATCTCCTGGTTCACGAGTTCAAGCCCTGTGTTGGGCTCTATGCTGACAGCTCAGAGCCTGGAGCCTGCTTCAGATTCTGCCCCTCCCCCATCTGTGCTCTATTTCTCAAAAATAAATACAAAAACATTAAAAAAAAAAAACCTGAATAAGGCCAGATTAGAGAATAGCACTGTTTCAATGGTAATTTCCTGATTTTGTTAACTGCACTGTGGTTACGTAAGATTTTTTTTTCTTCTTCCAAAGGAAAAACAGAGTAAGGAACTTAGGGATAAAAGGACATCTTATTTTCAAAGAACTCAGAAAGTCTTGGGGGTGGGGTTGATGAGTGAGAGAAAAAGTAAGGAGGGAGGGAGGAAATGATAAAGCAAATACAGTGAAATGATAACATCTGGAGAAACTTGGGTGTCATGTTAGTTTTATGTGTCAACTGTCTAGGCTAGAGTATCCAGTGATTAATACAAGTGTTGCTGTAAAGGTACTGTGTGAATGTGGTGAACATCTACAGCCAGTTGACTTAAGTAAAGGAGATGATCCTCAATAATGTGGCAGAGCCTCACGTGATCAGCTGAAAGGCCGTCAGCAGCTCCTGCCCAGGGCTTTCCAGTCTGCCCTACAGATTTCAAATTATTGGCCCTAATAATTGCATAGCCAATCCTGTGAAATTTAAATAAAAAAATATAGATATGTATGTGCGTATATCATACACGAACAAATATATATGTACAGACAGAAACAGATATTTCCTGCTGGTTCCACTTCACTGGTACAACACTGATGGATACAGATTTTGGTACCATGAAGTGGGGGTGGAAGTGATTTTGGAACTGGGTAATGGTAGAAGCTAGAAGAGTTTTGAGGCATATGACAGAAAAAGCCTACATTGCCTCAAAGAGACTGTTAGTAGCAATATGGACATTAAATGCAATTCTGGTGAGGATGGAGAACGAGGTAAAATGCATGTCAGAGAAATCTTCTGTCATCCTAAAGAATACATATAATGGTCATGAATAGAATGCTGACAGAAATATGAATGTTAAAAGTTCTTCTAATAAGATCTCAGAAGGAAATTGGGACTATGTTACTGGATAACGGAAGAAAGGCAACAGTAAAATCTTAATGTGTGAGCATAACTCCGTCCAGAAACATGCTTATAATCCAAAGCACTCGGGGCGCCTGGGTGGCTCAGTCGGTTAAGTGGCCGACTTCGACTCAGGCCATGATCTTGCGGTAAGTGCGAGCCCCGCGTCGGGCTCTGGGCTGACCGCTCAGAGCCTGGAGCCTGTTTCAGATTCTGTGTCTCCCTCTCTCTGACCCTCCCCTGTTCATGCTCTGTCTCTCCCTGTCTCAAAAATAAATAAATGTTAAAAAAAAAAATTAAAACAACAACAACAACAACAACAAAGCACTTGTGTATCAAAAGTGAGTTTCAAGAACCACTGGCTCAGTTGTGATCATGTGATATATGGTGTCATGTACTACTCATTTATCAAGTTAAAATTTATTAGAAATGTTTGCCTGTCTGTGGACAGTCGCAGAACAAGTTACTTGCAATCCAAGGTTTTCTGTACGTGTTATAAACTGGCAGAAAACTTAGCTAAATTGTGTTGTACTACTGGGTGGAAAGCAGAACTTGTAAGTGATGAACTTGCATATTTAGCTGAGGATATTTTCAAGCAAAAGGTTGAAGATACGGCCTGTTTCTCCTTGGTGTTTACAGAAAAATGAGAGGATACACAGATACATTGAGGAAGAAATTACTAACTAAAAAGGAACTGGCACTTGATAATTTGGCAGGATCTTGGCCTATCCAGACTGCAAAGGATGCTAAAAGTGGAAAACTCGTTGTTATGAAAGCATTTCTTGGGACAGCAAGACAACTCTTTGTTGAAAGACATTAGGTATGTGGATCCAACGGATCCAATCAAACATCTCAGCAGAAGCCAAGGAGAGAGAGGAAGTTATCCACAAAGGATCCACGAATAAACCTCTTGACACACACAAGAGACCCACAGGGATTTTAAGAATGATTTACCGGTAGAAACACAGCCAGCCTAGACTGAGGAGGACAGACTTGGGACAAAATGAAGGAAGGTTATCAGCCTTCTGGGATTCTACAGGCAGGAAATGGGCTGATGGAGCTGCATGGCTGCAAACATGTGCTAACCTGTAAGAAGTAATGATTTAGAGAGCAGACCTGCAGGATCACAGGGAGGAGCCATGGGCCCAGAGGGCAGAGCATCAAGACACAGAGAATTATCCTCAGGCCTTGAAACTTAATGGAATTTACCCTGTTGGGTTTTCAACTTGCTTATTAGGGCCAGCTACCCTTTTATTCCTGCCAATTTCTCCCTTTTGGGATGACAATGTTTATCCTATGCTTGTCCCACCACCTGTAATTCGTTTACAGGTCCACAGATGGGGAGGGATGATGCCCCAGAAGAGACCACATACCTAATCTAGATGGCTGTGATGATGAGATTTGGGACTTTTGATATGATGTTTAGAACAGATTTTGGACTTACTGATGCCATAATGAGTTGAAACTTCGGGGAATATTGGGAGGGGGTGAACATACTTGGCCTGAAAGATGAACATTAGTTTCTGGGTGCCAGAGGGCAAACTGCAATAGGTTGAACAAACAGTGGCTCTAAAAAGGTACATCTAAGTTGTTACCTCTGGTACTTATGAAGGTTACTTAGAAACAGGGTCTTTAAAGACGGAATTAAGTTAAAGAGTTTGACATGAGACGGCTTATATCTTATCTTACAGACATAAGAAGGCTAGTGTCCTTACAAGAGAAAAACGCAGACAGGATACATACAGATTTGACATCATACAGCCATCTGAAGATGGGGGCAGAGACTGGAGTGATGTGTGTACAAGTCAATGCATGCTAAGGGTTGACAACAGCCACCAGAAGCTGGAAAAGGCAAAGGATTCTCCCTTAAAGCCTCTGGAGGGAACGTGGCCTTACTGATGCCTTAATTTGGGGCCTTTGGCCTCCTGAACTGTGAGACAACAAATTTCTGTTGCTTTAAGCCACCAAGGTTGTGGTAATTTCTTGTGGCAGACCTAGGAAACAAATATATTGGGTGAATCATATATTAGAATTCTTTGTACTGTTTTTATAATATTTCTTTTAGGTCACACTGTATCCAAATTAAAAGTTTAAAATAAATACCCAATAATGTCTTTAGCTTGGCATGGAAATCCTTTTACATAACCTCATACCTGCCTCTTAAAACTCTGGACATTCTATTACTCTATGTCTCAGACCACCTGTATTATAAAATAATTTAAAATACCTCCTTCATGGCACTTACAGAAATAAATTTTAGCCACCTGGGAAATTCACCACCATGAAATTTAACCTAAGAATTCTCTGCACAGTACATTTATGCCATCTTTTTATTTATTTATTTTTTTAATTTAAAAAAAAGTTTTTTTTAATATTTAGAGAGAGAGCATACGAGAGGGGGAGGACCAGAGAGAGAGGGAGACAAAGAATCCAAAGCAGGCTCTAGGCTCTGAGCTGTCAGCATAGAGCCCAACATGGGGCTCGAACCCACAAACTGTGAGATCATGACCTGAGCCAAATTCAATGCTTAACCGACTGAGTCACCCACGTGCCCCTATGCTATATACCTGGACTCATATAAAAGAATTTGGCCCATCAGAAAATTACTTCTCAAGAACAATTTTAAATATGCCTTATTTATGAAAACTTACCAGCTGCTTTTCACTCACAGGAGACAGAGGTGGGGGAGCAGTTTCTCCAGAAGAGGGACGCCAGGTCAAGAGCCTTTAAAATACCAAAATCACACCAGTCATTGAAAGTGTGAAACAGGACACATCCAACATGTTTTCAAACAGGCAGAAAAAAGTCACAAAAATATGCCAAAAACAATATAATCCTTCTTTGATTACTGCTAAAAACAATTTACTAAAAAAAAATCTAGTGAAAAGTTTAAAATATGTACCTCCAGGAAACAATTAACTAGCATAATTAAAAGGGTACTCTGGTCATCATTTTAAAAAAACAAACCCAAAAACTACTTCTGAAAAGTTTCAAAAACTTTATACTAAGTATTAATGCCATTAAATATTGTCTATAAACTGAGACTGAGAAAAGTTTGAGACTTTTAAGAAATTCATAGAACTCTTTAGATTCTATTCTTTTAAAGTTTTTTTATTTGAAAGACAGAGAGCAAGCACGTGCATACTGGAGAGCCAGTGGGGGAGGGGCACAGAGAGAGAAAGAGAATCCCCAGCAGGCTCCATGCTGTCAGCACAGAGGCTGGCGCAGTACTCAAACTCATGAATTGTGAGATCATGACCTGAGCCGAGATCAAGAGTTGGACGCTTAACTGACTGCGCCACTCAGGCGCCCTGATTCTATTTTTTTTTTTTTTAATGTATAACAATAAGTGAAATAAAATTTGGCCCCAAAGGGGAAATGACTTGCCACCCCTGGATTGGGTACTTGGAATAGAAAGATGATTAAGGCCCAAGTTCTTGCTTGTGAGAAGCAGGAGCTCCTGGGAATTGCGTAGATAGGGGCTAGAGACATCATTTCAGTTCCATATAGAAAGAACTCTGGCACAGTTTCTATGAAGAAATGCTTATTAGATGATCTTTAAGATCATGTACCTTAACTTGAATGTGTAGTTCAATAAACTAAAACAGAAGCAGTTCTTTTTTTTTTTTTTAAGTATTTTTCTTAATTTTTTTTTAACGTTTATTTATTTCTGAGACAGAGAGAGACAGAGCATGAAAGGGGAGGGGGAGAGAGAGGGAGAAACAGAATCTGAAACAGGCTCCAGGCTCTGAGGGGTCAGCACAGAGCCCGATGTGGGGCTCGAACTCAAGGACCGTGAGATCATGACCTGAGCCGAAGTCGGACACTTAACCGACTGAGCCACCCAGGTGCCCCAAAACAGAAGCAGTTCTTAAAAACAAAAAAAGAAAGTTCAGCCTGACTGGTTTTTGTGAAGACTTCAAAGGGAAAATGGCTAGGCAAGAATTCATACCATCTTTTGACATAAGGGCTACAGATAAACTCACAAAAATGGGTCATCTGTCAGGTAGGTTGCTCCAACAAAATGTGTACCAAAAAAATAAGAAAATCTGACCAACAGTTGTCCCTTCAGTGTATGACCACCTACAGACTGCTTTCCTAGAGGTGTGTCCCTTTTGTTTAACTTCAGATGTCCTATTTATTAGGATACTTAGAAGGGGATCATGTCAGCGCAAATATACTTAACTCATGTCAAGAAAAAGTTTATGATGTTTAAAAATGTGAATCATAGTTTTCATGTAAGTTTTATACACATACATATACATATACATGTGCCTACTTAATAAGATGTTTTAAGTACGCTTTAAATCATCTTATTCAGCAGATTTAAAAGTAGTAGATTTGTGCAGGTCAGAGAGCCCCAGAAGCTGAGCTGGTAAGTAAATTCAATTATGTTGTACAAATAATCCAGGTGCTATTTATTAGTCATTTAGTGACACTATGTCTTAGTCTCTCCACTGATAAAAACTCCTTCACTACAATTCCAAACTAATCCATCATAAGATGACAATTAACTGTAAAATATATTTGCAAATTAATTTTCCTTAGATTATTAAATCTACAGTAACTGAAATATATGTTGAGTTTTTCACCCCCCAATCCAAAACCACTGCTTGCTTTAATCTGGATAATTAAATTTTTTTTTTCAACGTTTTTTTTTTATTTATTTTTGGGACAGAGAGAGACAGAGCATGAACGGGGGAGGGGCAGAGAGAGAGGGAGACACAGAATCGGAAACAGGCTCCAGGCTCTGAGCCATCAGCCCAGAGCCCGACGCGGGGCTCGAACTCACGGACCGCGAGATCGTGACCTGGCTGAAGTCGGACGCTTAACCGACTGCGCCACCCAGGCGCCCCTTAATCTGGATAATTAAAACCTTGTACAAGTAGAATCACTTCAATGTGACCAATAACCACATGACCAATCAGACTCAAGGGTCTGGTTTATAAATAATCTAATTCAAGTATTTGTATTTGTTATGGCTTATAGGAGTCTGATTTGCAATAAATGCAAATTCATGGAACACTGAGGTATTTTTAAAAGGATTTCTGTTGTAAGAATTCACTAGTTACTATGAAACTTTTTAGGTCGATCATTCAATATACAAATATAAAGTTGTAAAAAATCTTCTTACGCATGTGGGATTGTGGTTTTGAAGATATCCAGTGTGCAGTTACAAGTTTTATCCCAGATTTCTAGGGTAAACTTCTCACCATTCAGAATAACAACATTCTCTAAGCAGTTTGTACCAGATCGTGCTAACTGCTCATTGTCTAGAAAAGAAAAGAGCAATTCATTTATGTATTGCCAGGGCCATATTTAACACTTTGTGTCACTATTTGCTATAGACCTACCTTGCTGCACACACCAGTAGAGCTGGGCAAAAATATCATCCAAAAGTACATCACTGAGTACTTCTAAATACTGGGTGAACACATCACAAATTGCATAAAGTGCATGATTACAAGTTGTAGTCATCCATTCAGCTTTCTAGGGGGAAAAGTTGTTAAAAGAAGGTCAGACCATTCATCAACCACCAGAATTCAAGAAAAAAATTTTGTATATTTAAAAGCTAAGTCTGTTCATGTTCCTTTCAGAGCACTCACTTCCCTCTAGAATATTCACTTCAACTCAGTAAGAGATCTATTTTTCTCCACTGTTCCATAACCATCTATATATAAAATACTTTAACTATTTTTTGCATTATTTTTGATTATAAAAAATTACCACTAAATCGTCTTGCTATTAACATTATGACTTCTCAAAACAATATGCATGAATAACAACAGCTGGCCTTGCTCCAGAATATGACAGAATATAAAAGAGAAATAAACAAGAAGAAAATGATAAGAATTTATCCAAATGGGTTTAGCATAAATTTAAAATAAAACTTTTGTGAAGTATGGTACTTGAAAATACCGTAAATGGTGAATAAGGCCATACAAAGTAAAGAATTTATTTTTCTCAAGTATATAAAGACTAATCTGGACTGATATTTTCATATACAGTTTTGTGACAGTGCATATACATCTGTCTACTTAATAAGACTTTTTAAGTAAGAGTCTACCTGTAGATTTAAAAAACACAGATCTAAAGTAAAACTTTGTACAGGCCAGAGAGCCCCCAAAGTTTGCATTTAATATACCTGTATGAGACAAAATAAGAAAACTTGAGGCTCTCTCTTCCCTACATTTACTGAAATGCATACTGTAATTGGTTTGTAGTAAAATACATTGAAATAAAATAAGACATCACTGTGTATTCTTTATTCACTTCAGAATAAGAGGTCACTATGAATACTAAAAGAAAACTACTGGTATTTGTAGTTGTGGCAATATTAAAATGAAAAAAAGAAACCAGGGGCATCTGGGTGGCTCAGTTGGTTAAACGTCCAACTTCAGCTCAGGTCATGAACTCGCATTTTGTGAGTTTGAGGCCCGTGTCGGGCTATATGCTGACAGCCCAGAGCCTGGAGCCTGCTTCGGATTCTGTGTATCCCTCTCTCTCTCTGCCCCCCGACCCCTGCTCATACTCTCTCTCTCAGAAATAAGATTTTTTTAAAAAATGTTTTTTAAAAGAAAAAAGAAACCAGAAGTCACTGAAAACAACCAATTCATTAACTCAGTTCTATCCCCAAATACTGTTCTTTATTTATAAAGACATACCTTTTATTATAATGAAAAATTCTCTAGTTTTTTTTCTTTTCCATGTCCTTAATTTGAAATAGTAAACTGTATTAGGGAAAGTATTAAGAACCTTTTAACTTGACTGTGTTAAATAAAATTTCATTTTCTCTTACCTCTGTCTGCTGTTCTGGTAATTTCATGTTGTCAAAGATTCTGAAAACAATTCTAAATAAATCTTGCCACCAGTGTTTTTCGTAAGTGTGGCCATAAGTTTTCATTATTTCGAACATTACTGTTAAACCCCTAAAATGATAAAACACAAGTAGAAAAACTGGAATACAAAAAAGCATGCTGCATCAGATTCCCCTCTTAAAATAGTTTTCAGAGTTCATAAAGCTAGTGAAAAAGTTTAGAAATAGTTTTAAACTAACAAGTGATATTCAATTTTAAGAAATTTCAGCTATAGGGGTGCCTGGGTGGCTCAGTTGGTTAGGCGACCAACTTCGGCTCAGGTTATGATCTCCCAGTACGTGAGTTCGAGCCCCGCGTCGGGCTCTGTGCTGACAGCTCAGGGCCTGGAGCCTGCTTCAGATTCTGTGTCTCCCACTCTCTCTAAGCCTCCCCTGCTCATGCTCATGTGTCTCTAACCCTCCCCTGCTCATGTGTCTCTCGGTCTCTCAATAATAAATAAACGTTTAAAAAAAAAAAAGGAAATTTCAGCTATAAACTAGATTTCTTTAGGATGCATTTTGTAGGGAAAAACTCCAAAAGCCTTGGCCTTAAAATGTTTTATTTCATCTTTCCTTCACTCCCACCCTACCCTTCCCACATTTAAAAGTTGTAAAAGGTAATAAAGATTGCAAAAGATCATCATAAAATGAAGTTCTGGAAAATTTATAGGACTTTTTAGCTAACACTATAATTGTTCATATAGCATCTGTAAACAAAAGGAATTATAAAACTGATTGACTATGACATTCATGTGAGTGGTTTGCTGCCCACCATATTCTAGGCACAGAGCAATGCCTGTCACCCATGAGGCACACAGTAAGTATCTATTGAATAAACTGCTTAGTATCACATTCACTACCTTTTGTTTAAGTGTTAAAACTAAAACTCAACATTGTCTTCCTGATTCTTTATTATCTTCCTCTAAATAATAATGCCTTCAGGTAACCATTAAAAAGCTTGATCTTTTCTCTATATGTTATTTTCTTCTAACAAAATATAGGCATCCCTCCATTTAGAAAAGGCTTATATTTTAAAAAGTCTGATGATAAGCCATTACAAAATTTTCTCTAAAATGTCTGATGATAAGCCATAATAAAATTTTCTCTGAAAGACTCCGTAAGGACTGGTTCACAGTCCAGCTCATTTACTGCTGTGCTACCTCCAGGCCTTGTACAAATCTGGCACATAACAGGCTCTAAATAAATATTTGTTAAATAAACATGTAAAGTAACATAGTAGTAGTTTGGTCCTACAGTAAGTTCACAGCACTTTAACTGACCCATAAGATATCTAATGTATATAACGAAAAGTAAGGAAACCGTAGTAAACAAATTCCTACAGAAGAAACACCCTCTCTTCTGTGGGAGTAGCCTATCAAAACTCCTTGTTTCCCTACAACAGAACAAGGCTCCTTTTTCCTCCATCTCCTGAGCTTGAAATCCATTTCTTCCCACTCTAAGTAACTGGATGCCAACTCCCACAGCTAGGGTAAGAGGAATCCTGTTTCTTCCAGGCCCCGAAAGCAAACACAAATCCACAGAGGCTTCCAAGGATTTTCACTGTTCAAGAAGTCTTTTTGAAAGCAATACTTAAGTTGCTGATATAGGGAAAAATAGTGTTTGAGACCCTAGGTTAATGAACCAATCCTAAATCCATAGAATTTTGAGGCAATCAAATAAAAACATATGTGAAAGTACTGTGTAATTAATCTGTTACACAAATCATGGCATTACATTTTAGTGAGAGAGAGAGTGTGCATGAGTGGGGAAGAGGGGCAGAGGGAGAGACAAAGAATCTTTAGCAGGCTCCACGCTCAGTGTGGAGCTGACGTGGTGTTTGATTTCACAACCGTGAGATCATGACCTGAGCCAAAATCAAGAGTTGGGCCTTTAATTGACTGAGCCACCCACGTTCCTCCATGGTACTACATTTTTAAATGTAGTCTACGTATCAGCCCTTACAAATCCTGGAATGAAATAAGAAAAAGCCATTACTGAACAAAGTTTACTCATATTTTTCCTCTCCTTTACTAGCTAGAATATATATTTTCTCTTCTCTTTAACAACTAAAACTCATCCATTATCTGAACATGGGATATGGCAAGAAGGAAAGCAGGATGATCCCAGACAAGGACAGGCTCAAAAGCTAAGAAAGCAGGTAGGTCCTTTGTCAAATAAATTTCTACAAACAAACAAGGGCAGTGAGGAGGTACTGAGTTTATAAGACTTGTCCATCATGATATGTTGGTTGCTCCACTGAGGTGGCTGGACAACAGAAAATTGTAAATCTTAATAATTTAGATTAATATGAATCAGGGGTTATCTTGAAGTTTATCAAGCTCCTAACAGGTCCACTGCCAAATAATCTTCAATGTCTAAATGCAAAATAAAATGCTGTATAAGTTCTTATGATTACTGAATTCTCTGACAAATTCCCAAGGTTTGAGTCTTATTTTGGATTACTTAACCTAATTTTATAAAAATCTCTTTTTATAACAAATAAAAATGAAGTTTCTTAGGATATGTATCACACTTAACCTTGGATGGGGATGAGGCTGGTTGTGGCATAAAGTGAGGAAGGAGAAATTCATTCCTTCATTATAGTTCTATCATTGATATGTTATAAGTTTGTATGTACTACCGGTATAGTTTAAAAATCCAATGAAGTTAATTGCCGAAATGACTAATGATTCTCCCTAAAAAGAAGATGGGATACATAAAAGAAGGAATTTATTTAAACACAAAATTGAACTCACGATGCCTCAAGCACTTGTTGACAGATAACAGGATATACAAACTGGCAATTTCAATTTGGCAGTCAAAAAGGTAGTTATGATAAAAATTTTACTATGGGATTGACAGGAGCCGTAACATGAGAAGTACATACTGAATGCTTATCCAGTTACATTACATCCATAATCGTTTCTTTGCAAATGGACTATACATTCATATAGATCTTTTAATGAGAATGTATTTTTGAAAGATCTCACTTCTTTTTAATAGACCTACATTATTCAAAACTGTTACTGACCAGTCTTCAAAGAGAAATGGTTCTTTATCTAAAATCCACCAAGCGTGTGCATTTGGAGATTCTTCTAGCATTCATCAGGAAATAAAATAAATTTTGCCACTAACTTCAATTTCTAATTGGAAACAAACATATGAAAAGATAGAATGTGTGAACAAATGAACACAGAAGCTAAAACTCAAAGTAGGATGCTATAAGAAAATGTTAAGGAAAAGTAATGTATTTCCATTTTTACTGTTGCTCCATTTAACATATTTTAAAATCTGTCTAATAATTGCTATATTGATAAAACACTTGACTTACGACGGACTTAGGGCCTTTAACTATTGAACTTGTGTTCACATGAGAAAAGTTAATTTAAGTCAAAATGAGCCTTTCAAAATTGTAGTTACAAACACTGATTGTTACCTGGTTCTTACATCTAATTTGCATCTGTTGATGATACAGGATAACTCAAAGAGAATTGGGAACCATCCTCTCACCCACACCCTGTCTTCAGGCGCCACATTCATATCATCGCTTGTGTATTCCTTGAAAGCCTTCAAGAAGAAAGGTAGATATACTTAAGGCAAAATATAACACCTGTACAATATTTCACCAAATTTTTTAAATGTTTTACAAATTCAAAGTCAGCACTTTGATAAATAACAATTTATAAAAAGATGGAGATTACAACTGCTTAAAAAGAGCACTGGACTAGAATTCAAAAGTTGGTTTCAGCTTCAACTCTGACACGAGCTTTTCTGCTTTTTACGCCAGATTAAATCAGGTTTCCATTTTTATCATTTCATGGTTATGACACCATGCAGCCACACTAACCACCCCTGGGTAGTGTGAAGGTCAAATGAGTTGATGTATGTAAAAAGTACTAAGCACCCCATAGGTCCAAGTTGGTGTGCAGTAAAATCTTTCTGTAATGCACCACTTTTCTTGATGACAGTTACAGAGACAGATTCAGATACGCAAAATAAGGCTGGCAGCCAATTTGACCTTTTACTTCACTGTTTAAGCCTACAATCACCCAGATAGTCAACCTCAGTACTGCACAGCACAACATGTAGGAAACAGTATACAGAAATGGCTAAAAACATAGGCTTGGTTCAAACCCTAGGTCTCCTTTACTAGCCCTGCAACCATGGAGACATTTTTTTAACTTCTCTGTGCCTCAGATGCCTTATCTGTATGGGGCTATAAACACTACCTATCCCATAAAGTGTAGAAGACTAAACAAGTTAATACATGTGAAATACTCAGAAAAACACCTGACACCTTTAATAAATAATAGCTATCATTTCTAAACACTTCAGTCAGAATCAAGCTTAGATAATTTTGGGGTTTACTGAAAAATAAATGCTTCATATACTCTGGATTCCCAAATAAACTTCTATCTCAGACTGGAAATACTCAGCATAATTTTGTTTACTAAATGACGCTATACCTGAGGTCTATCAGACACATATTTTGCACAATGGCGAATAAGTCGAATTGCTTCCATACTTGTGTCTGGGAAAGCTGCATTGCACGCAAATTCAGACAAACACTTCACTGCATCCTGGAAAGAATCAATGGTCGCTGGAAAGTGTTTTTCAAACACAAGAGCTAAAAGGGTGGAAAATATATCAAGATAATTATAATTTTTCAATTATTCTTACCTGCAACAAAAAACATCAACCCCTAGATGTAAGAGCATAACTTAACGGTTAAGGGTTTCGATGTCTAACAGACATGGCGTCACGTCTGTCATCACCGCTTACTTGACTGCTTTGAGTAGTAGGGGACAGGGACACAGGTCTGTGTTCTGTTTACACTATAAACCCAGCACTAATGCAGTGACAGTACACAGTAGGTACTGAATCAGCAGGTCTTGAATGACATTTAACCCATCTGTGTTTCAGTTTCTTAATCTATAAAAAATGATAATGGTCATCATTATCTTTCAATCAGGCTTAACTTACATCCTAAGTATTTCATTCTCCTTTACAGTCAAAGGAGGCTGTGTAACATAGTGGTCAAAAGCCTTTCCCTGGCTTTGAATCCCAACTTCATCATTCACCCTAACCTCACTGGGCCCGAGTTTCCTGATCTATTAAAAAGGGGATAATGAAAATACTTATCTCATAGAGCTGTCGTGAAGACTGAAGGAAACACATTCAGAGTACGTATTGTGTTTGCCATACAGTAAACGTTCAATAAATGTTAACTATAATAATGTAATAACAGTATTACAGTCATTATTTACTCTGTTTCTACAGGCAAAACTTAGTAAACTTAAAGCCATAACAGGTCCATAATCTTACACTTGTATTATCTCTGGAACACATTTTTTTGTTTTGTTTTGTTTTTAACTTGAACACAGCCAGAAGAATACTCACTGACAATGTGCCCTGTTGTTTGGAATGCAAGTTCCACTATGCTTTCATCTTGATCAGATGCAGCTAGATGAAACACAGAGAAAATGTTCTTCCATCCGGACCGAATGTTAGCAGCTTGAGAATTAACCATCTGTGCTATACAACGTACAACCATATCTCGAATTGTTGGGGACCTAAAATATTAATATAATTGCGTGGATATACACACAGATAAAACCCATCAGTTTTTTTTCCTTTCTTCTGTTTCTCCCCCTTCTGTGGAAAATAATAAAGTATTTTTTGATATTAAGCAATTCAACAAATGTAATACCTGTTTCGTTTCATTATATGTTCAAAAGGTCTTAAGAAATCCTTCTGAAATCTGAAATTAGCAAGCTCCCCTTTCTCTAAGAACTTCATTGACAATTGCCTCAAGGAGTCTACTGCAAAAATAGCTACATCTTCATTAGGATTACAGCCAACCTGTAATGGCAACAGAAATATAGGGTGCTAATGTCAGCAGTGAAAATCCATCTCTTCATTTTTCTTTTAGAAAAAGTATAGAACTCATAGCATAGACAGGTAAATCCTAAGATTCTCCACAAAGACACTAGGTGTACTGATAATATTTCTCAACAAGAAAAATACACTTTAACTAAATTCTTAAAACTTAAGGTAATCACTTCTAAAAAGAAAAACAGGATTCAAACGGTTTTCTATTTTCAATTAGAAAAATGTAATTTAGAAAAGCTAGAATAGGAAAAAGCCTCAATTACATTATAAGCAATTTCAAAACATGAAAAATATTACAAATGTAAGCGTATCTTCTAATTATTCAAATACCTTATTAAAATGATCACCAATAACTTCCCAAATTCGAGACCACTGCAGTCTTATTCTTCCCATGTTGTAATATGATATTTCTACTATTTTTTGTAGACTAAACATTCTTGGGTGTGTCGTGGAAAGTAATTCATCCATAGACACAGCACAGAGCCAACGGACAAAATCCACTATAATATAAACAGATATACATTTTTTCAGCTTTCAAGTTTTTTTAGCCAAAAAACCAATTTGTAAGTGAAATAAATGTATATACTTACCAATAGCATTTCCATCTAGCCTTGTTGACCCTGTAAATATTCTAAAGAAAGAAAACCATAATTCAAAAATTTATAAAGTCTGACTTCTGCTACATCAATTCAGAAGTAAGTAGCCTGAGGTATTACCTACTTTAAATCTGTTTTAAGGGAACAAAAACATCAGGTAGTCAAATGAATATTTTATCATATAGTTTAATAACAAGTATAGTTTGGATGTTCCTCCGTCCCTCCTTCGTATTCAGTAATATAAGTAAGAATATATCGTTGTAATTTTACTAGTAAATTTACAAACACTAGATGGGTATCTCATGAAACTCTAAGAATAAAAAAATATCAATTTGTAAAACGAATTAAACATTGGCACACTACAAAACAGAAGGTTTTTCATTTTTCCTGATTATCTACTAGCATTAAACACATTCTTAAAATGGAAATTTCGACTTTTTTACAAGTATCATATGTTTGGTTAGAAAACTCATTTATGTTAAATTACAAGCAATTTAAGAGAAACTTGTAAAATAGTCTCCAATCGTTTAACCAAGAAGTGGCTAAATAACTTTTCTTAGAAAATTCAAATATTTAGAGTTAAGATATGCTGTCCAGCTTTGCCCAGCTTTCTTCACTCAGCAATTTTTGTTTCAAAGTTTCATAGAAGATTTCAGCATAAATCTACTATATTAGCCCTCTTTTAAAAGTCTGCATTTTTACCCATCCTCTGGGTTTGTAACCGAGGGTTCGATGTGACTTCCAGGATGAACTGATATTCAATTTAAATTGTGTACCATAGGCTTTGCATGACAAAATGGAAACCTTAAAGGCGGGAGCAGGTCAAATATTAAACTTAGAAATAAAGTAATCATAGTGACAGTAATGGCTACCAACAATTACAAGGTGGGTACTATTCTAAGTGTTTTATATGTATCTACTCATTTAATAATCACAAATACTCTGTGAAGTGGGTATTTGTAGACTTTCAATTTTATCAACATAGAAACTGACACATAAAGGTATTTTAATAACTTCCTCAACGTCACAGAACTTGTAAGTGCTACAGCCAAGATTCAAACCGAGACGGGCACACTCCAGAATCCACTCTCTTAACTACTTTGCTGTATTACCTCACACTTAACCTGAGCAAAACATGAACATTTAAAATCTATTGTTTTTTTCCTATTATGTCCACTATATCCATGTTCTGAATATATAATGTTTTTTTTTTTTAACGTTTATTTATTTTTGAGACAGAGAGAGACAAAGCATGAACGGGGGAGGGTCAGAGAGAGGGAGACACAGAATCTGAAACAGGCTCCAGGCTCTGAGCTGTCAGCACAGAGCCCGATGCGGGGCTCGAACTCATGGACTGCGAGATCATGACCTGGGCCAAAGTCGGCCGCTTAACCGACTGAGCCACCCCGGCGCCCCTATAATGGTTTTTTAACCTTAGTGCCCTTGAATGTCTTTCCACGTGTTCTGGCAATGAGTAACAAAAACACAACAGGAAAAACAGCCTAAAAACTGACAAGATGATAACTCAGAAACTGATCTGCTAAAGGGATATTTTAAAACTTCCTCTACTGCTCTTGTCAGAACAAAACAATACTTCAAAGATCTGGCTGAGAACACAATCTGGGGGAAAAAATAGAATAGTAAGTCCCCATTTAATCCAGTGGATAGACTGAATTCAGAAACTAAAAATATACAAAGCCTACAAAGTTCTCACATGAACAAAAATGAAGACTGCTAGAGTGCACATTATAAATGTCATTAGCTGATTTCTCAAACTACTGTATTCTCATAGGCAATGGCTATTAAAAAAAAATACCGGGGCGCCTGGGTGGCGCAGTCGGTTAAGCGTCCGACTTCAGCCAGGTCACGATCTCGCGGTCCGTGAGTTCGAGCCCCGCGTCAGGCTCTGGGCTGATGGCTCAGAGCCTGGAGCCTGTTTCCGATTCTGTGTCTCCCTCTCTCTCTGCCCCTCCCCCGTTCATGCTCTGTCTCTCTCTGTCCCAAAAATAAATAAACGTTGAAAAAAAAAAATTAAAAAAAAAAAATACCACAAACAGAGACATATAAAAATTAGATAGTATAGGGGCGCCTGGGTGGCACAGTCGGTTAAGCGTCCGACTTCAGCCAGGTCACGATCTCGCGGTCCGTGAGTTCGAGCCCAGCGTCAGGTTCTGGGCTGATGGCTCAGAGCCTGGAGCCTGTTTCCGATTCTGTGTCTCCCTCTCTCTCTGCCCCTCCCCCGTTCATGCTCTGTCTCTCTCTGTCCCAAAAATAAATAAACGTTGAAAAAAAAAAAAAAAGAAAAAAATTAGATAGTATATAGGAGAAACAACAGGAAAAGGAAGAAAAGAAAAAAAATTTCTTTAACTGAGAAGGAAGCATATGGCAAAGAGTAAAAGGGATAAAGAACAGAAGCAGAGAGGGAGATTATATGCAACTACAGGGGAAAGAAGCAACAAATTCTCTGAAGGCCCTGAAATAATGGTGAACAAGAACAGGGAAATACCAGTAGCAATCAGACAGGTTCTACAGACTCAGGGTGACAGGAGAAGTTAGGGGGAGCATGCATCCTGAAAAAGGGCATTCAAATTCCTACTCACTTTGGTAGCCTCTGAGGGGTCACTCTATGTCTAGTAATGCTCCACTACAGATAAGCCATACGGTAGAGCACAGAAGTCTGTGGAGGCATTTAAAGTTAAGCCTTCATAAACTAAGGCAGGAGAACAGAGCTATGTTTCACAAAATCAGTCTAGGAAATGGACTCTACATTCCCTGTATGAAAAGCAAAGGACAGACGCATGAGAACCTTGTGTGTTAATATTAAAAGACATGCTCTGGAAAGTACTAGCAGGAAAATAGAATAGATTACTACTTCATCCACAAAATGAAAGCACTGTGGCAACACAAAAAAAAAGGGGAGGGGGACAAAACCTGCAGATTCTGAATCACATACATGTTAAACTGTATGCACTAAAGAGGCAGACTAAATTACTGTATTATGTAAAAAGTTTTCACAGTGAAAATATCAGAGGTAACACTTATTTCTTAGACCTAACTGGAAGACGCTTGTGAGCAAATACAGTTGAGGATGAGCTACATGTATTTTCTGATAGGTGACAGAATGTTCCAAAGTGTGAGATGGGCCAGTATAAAGCTAGATTTGGTGTGCTCAAAGTTAATAAAAACAAAAACTATGGTACTGTTTTTTCACTTTTAGCAGTAAATCATTCCTGGACAAAACCTATTCCTGCACAGGTTAGTAATACTAACCTGGTCTAGTTTAGCAATGTCTAACAAACTCTACCCTAGCAAATCCTAAGGATCAGGTACTATAGATTAAACAGCCCATATTCTCCTAAATTCTAATGGTTTGGGATTCCTAAAACAAAAGTGGAGAAAATTTTATCATCTTAAAACTTTCACTTTTTATTTTTTATGTAGGAGAAATTTTAACAGAATGAAACAATTTTACATATATTATTTGTTCCATCATATTCAAAGCCCAAGTTACAAAGAGCTAACAAACACAAATCACAGATTTTTAATGGAGATGTCTGAGGTTGAATGGGACAACTTTCATTTTAAATAATAAATTAATCAGTCTCCACTGTGACGCTCCGAAAGGCAAAAATGCATTCCAAGAGGTAGTTTGGAAGTTAGTGTTTTAGTGTGACAGACTCCGCAGCTTTGATCCCGCTTCTTGCTTACCATAGCAAGAGTATTTGCCTATACGCCCCTGGTTCCTTTAACATTAGGGGAACACGCATGCCCCAGGGCATGTGGGTCCTCCAAAGGGTGTCCTTTGTCTCTTCCACATGAAAAAAGTAGAGACCTTGGAAGGAATGTTATTCTGAAGCTTTGTGGAATTCAGATACCCATCTTACAGCTTTTAGTAGAATCATATACGTTTTCTGTTAAGAAACAGAAGCTATACATAATTAAGCAAAAAAGAGCTACTTTGATTATTCATGTTTACTTCTTTACTTGTCATAACAGATTATTCATAACAACAGGCCTAAGGACAAGAAAATTACTTTTTGCAGGACAAGTACAGAACTTTCCAGGGTGATGCCTGACAATATTTGCATCACTGTCTTGAATATCTAGGTTATCTAAATGACTTGGCTTATGAATTAGAGTCAGGATATTACATGTGAAAATAAACTCATATATTCAGAAACAGAAGAAATTTAATGAGAAAGTGAAAGGCACCAAATAAGAATATAATCTTATAATAAAATCAAAGACGTCACTTTTAATGCTTTCTCTATGAGCTAAAATTTCAATATTGAGGTTTTGTATAAAGTTGGACATTGGATTTATGGTCATAGAAGTTATCTGGCGATGATGAATTTGAGACAACAAAGTACTAATAGAATTTGTGTTAAGAATCCTCTAAAATATACTTAAATTCTTAAAATGGAGAGGCATATCATTTGTTCAAATGAGAGACATGTCTCCCTGCAACAAACAGTGGATGTATAGGTAAATTAGAACTTGGTATGGTCATATAAAATATACTATGGAAACAAATAGGTAAAATGTTGACTCTTGCCTGAAGAGATTCTCATAATGATAGTGAAGAGGATTTTTTGCAAGTCCAGAAAATAATTTGGAAAAAAGCTACCGTGATGGCAGAAGGGGAGACATTACACTGTTCTACAGTTGTACATGCAGGCAGAGAGGTGGAGAGGATAAGAGTGTACACTCGAGATATGCTGCCTGAACGTATGTCCTGGCACCACTCCTCAAATTCTCTGTGGATGAAACGATTATCACAATAATAATCAAGACAAGATTAACTGTGGGGATGAGCAAGTTATTTGATCCCCCTCTGTCTCCGTTTCCTCATTTGCAAATTAACGACACTACTACTACTACTCATGAGGTTAGTGGAAGGATTAAATGAAATAATACATGTAAAGCACTTTGCAAAGTGCCAAGCACGTTGTTACGCCTTCAAGTTACACAGTACATGTCAGATGATACACAATCTTTCTTCAGCCTTCACAAGGTAAAGGTAAATGACCTCCTTCCCCTAAAAAAAAAAGGTCAGCAAACAGACATTACAGAGTTCTTTTTCAAGGAAAAAGTTGCAAGGAATATTTGGAATGTTTTCCAAGGTCAGTAGCCACTGAACACCCTAGTTCAGTCTGTACTTAGAGCAAAATGTTTTATCTGAAGTAAAATAATGGATTAGTGTAAGTTTCCAAGCACCGAGAAAAAAAAATACATGTTATATTTTTTAAAGTTTCATCAGAAGCAATAAAAAAAATTTAAGTATCAGTGATGTAAAATGTTAAGTTTCAAGTATTTGGGCACTCACCTAGAAAAACCTAACCTTCAAAAGAACATTTAGTATAGGTTTACTGTTAGAAAACAAACTAAATACGAGGAATACTTGATAGTGTATACAATATACAAATTCCAAAGTCCTTTCCAAAGAAGTCTGCAATGAGAATTGCCACCAAATCCTTCATTTATTCATAATGCAGTCATATCAAATAGGACTTGAAGACACTTTACATTCCATTTTCACACAGGGATAGTAAGAGCAATTAGTTTTCTATAAAAGACATAAAATGTGTTCTTTTTCATCAAGATTACCATTTCCCTAATGCCCACTAATATCTATTTTAAGTTCAATTTTCATATTGTTTATCTCCTTCCTATATTCCATGATCTATAGAGAAAAATTATAGGTATTTCATCATGTAAATTGCAATATATCACAATACAGTCTTAATTGCTTCAGGAAAGTTATTCTGGCAATAGTGGTTTTTTTTTTTTTTTTTTACTACTACTGAGCAAAATATATCTAAATGCTACAGAATAATAATTGTATTCATTCAAAAAGGGAATAAAATAAATACCTTACCTATCTACAGCAACAACGACACTTTGAGAACTGGTTTCTCCAATGGATTCCTGAATACTTGCTATCTGCTTCCAGTCCACATTTCCTCCAACTACCACACATAAAAAGAGAGTCATTTCAGCTTGAAAATAATTCAGTGGAAGAATACACCTACAGTTCTAAAACATATTTCTGAAATCAGTTATTTTCCTAATGAGAGAAATAAAGCTTTTGGTGAATAGTGACCTATGTGGCCTCAGGGACCTATATCAAAGCCAAATGTGCTTAATTAGCTATACTAAGTGGCATACAGACATGGATGGTTATAAAGACAAATTGTGCTTGCAAAGATCAACAAATTAAGGGCACTGAGAATTTAGATCACAAAATTAATCACACTAGGCACAATTTCCCTTAATGTTGAAGAAATAACACTAACTGCACTCCCAATGTTATCTTCTTAGGTTGATTCCCAATGCCATATGATTGGATCTCCCTGTCATTTAATCTCCAGTCCTCTATTTACAGATGCTTATTGGAAATTATACCTGTATTTTCTAACATCCCCTTATTCAAAAGAATTATTTTTCTTTCCCTCAAAAACTGGTCCCACATGTTGGACAGCAGAACAATTTCCCCAACTTCCAAACTCTTAACCTCTCCATCACCTTGGATACCTTTCCCTTCCTCCACCAGTTACTAAATCTTTCTTTTGACCTGTTTTTGGTATCATTTCTTCATTTTCATTCCTACTCAGTTTAGGCCCTTATAATTTCAGGCCCAGATTATAGACACAGTTTATTGACTGCTTTCCCTGCTGCTAATTTTTCCCCTCTTCAACCTCTCTCTCAGTCTCCTGTCAGGTTAACTTTTCTAAATCATTACATTCATTTTGCTTACTATTACTTGCAGGATAAAGCATAAGTTTTTTAAGCCTAACATTTAAGGCACGGCCCTTCAACATTCTAGCCATTATATGTCTCCCGTGACTATCTAAAACTTATCTACTAAAACCCAATTTGAGTTTTCAGGAAGGATTCCATCCCATTGTTCCTCTGAACTAAGCATTTACTTAAACAAATAATAGTCAAATCAGGAATTTTTTCCATTAAGTTTCACATAAATTACTATACATGTGTTAATGTTGCCTTCTCAGCACAATAGGAAGTTACCTAAGGCAAGAAACCAAGTTACACATTTTTTTTTTTTTTTTGGTTATTTCTCTACCTTCCTCAATATTAAGTCCAAAGCAGATGGTAAATATTTGTTGACTCAAATGACCACACACTTAAATGCCTTTATGAATACAACCATAATAGATGATATTATTTAAAGCCGCCAAACTCAAATTTTCTTTCAGGAAATGAACAATGAAAAAGACGTGATCCTTGTCCTCACAGAATTTATTTTATAACTTACCAGGAAAGACAGACTTATAACCAACTTTAGTAAAATGTAATAATTACTTCATGGCTGAGATAAACTAATGACATATAATACAAATTTTACTAAATAGAACTAATTTTAATAGAAGAAGGGAGAACAGGGATGTTAGCTCATAGAAAGGCTTCACATATGATGATCTATTAAATCAAGTTGCACCTAGAAAGATGATCACATAGGAAAGGAGGCAGAAGGAAAAGTAATTTAGGTACAAGGAGCAGCATATACTCTGGAAGGATGCAAGTAAATACCATGTTTTAACACACTTGCGTAAGTTGAGGATCTGGCAGGGGACAAGAAAGAGGGAGAGAAAGATAAACTAAAATTAGAATGTGAAGAACACTTGACTGCCATGTTTAATGTACTGCCATTGAAAATAAGGAACAGACCTTTCAGAAGACTCACATGATCAAATCTATTTTCTAAAAAAATAATTCTGGTAGTATCTGTAGAACACAGTGAAACAGGAAAAGATAATGGAGCTAGAAAGACTAAGTCTATTTCTATAATACAAATGAACAAGGATGAAAGCCTGATATAAGTGACAGAGAATTGGGGTGATTAGGGAAACAGTGTCAAGCAACACTTGAAGCACGCGATCACGTTATAGGAATTCAACAAAGAAAAATCTATGGGAAAAAATAATGCCAATCACCACATAGCTTTCATGTCCTTTCTGGAAAGCTTTTATTTTTATATTTAAGAGCTTTTATTATTACATAGTAGACTGTAATCATTAATAATAAACATATTTAGAGGAGTAAAAAAATATATAAAATGTTTAGCAATCCAAAGAACCTATTTCAGAAACACGTGAAATCAAAGATCTGTATGACACCGTAACATAACAGGCTAATAGTTTCAGCTTTACCAAATTGCTCAAAAGCACAAATATTCAGATTAACTAAGAACAAAGAAGTAGGTGTTGTGAATATTTACTTAAGATTTATAAGACCAAGACAAGGAATTAAAAAAAAAAAATTTTTTTTAATGTTTATTTGAGAGAGAGAGAGAGACAAAGTGTGAGTGGGGGGAGGGGCAGAGAGAGAGAGGGAGACACAGAATCCAAAGCAGGCTCCACGCTCTGAGCTGTCAGCGTAGAGCCCCACGCAGGGCTCAAACTCATGAACCATGAGATCATGACCTGAGCTGAAGTTGGACAGTTAATCAACTGAGCCACCCAGGTGCCCCCCCAGTGAATTTTTAAACTTTGATATACACCTTAAAAGAACAGTATGCATATAATTCTAATAATCATATGCTATGTATTCTTTATTATATACACAATTATCTATCTATCTATCTATCTACCTATCTATCTATCTAGGGAGAGACAGAGAGAGTGTGAGCAGCGAGGGGCAGAGAAAGAGGGAGAGAATCCCAAGCAGGTTCCCCGCAGTGAGTGCAGAGAGCCCAACATGGAGCTTGAACTCATGAAACCATGAGATCATTTACCTGAGCCGAAATCAAGAGTTGCTAACTGGATGCATATGGTGCCCCCATATGCTATGTACTCTTAGTAACTAAGTAACTTAGTAACTAAGTTTCATGTTTCCAAAAAGGATGAAGTACAGACTTATAGCATATCAGTTAGAAAATCAGATTAACATATACTCAGCCCAGTTAATGTGGTTACATGGAATATAAAAGAGGATACTAATTTATTTAAAAAAATATAGATACATTGATTGATCGATAGATAAAACCTGCTCAAATGTCTGTACTACATCCTCTTCTAGCTTAAATTCTGACTACAGCGTCCTGCTGGAGAAAACATTTCTTGCCTGAGTTAGTGACACAGATGTACAGGGGTGGAAATCTGCCACAATGGGCTAGTTGATAACCAATGAGATAGCCTGAAGGGAGGACTCTGCCCAACAGAAGCCAAGTCAACACAATGGATCCCTCTAGGATGCAGACTCCAAAATGAGAGAGCTAACCAATCAGGAATGAGTGGAGAATGGAGCAGCCCAAGAAGAAAAACAGATAAGGCATGAAAGACAGCTGGAAGACTATGGCTAGTTGCTTGAAGAGTATGGCTTGGAAGCCCAAAATTTTTATTTCATTTCCAGAACCAATGAATGTTTATTTTTATGTAAATTCCCTTTTCCTGAAGTGAAAGGAAGGTCATCTCATATCTGTACAACTTAAGTAGCAGAACAACAGTGATCAAATTAATTTTAATTCATTTTTAAGTATACTAGGAAACATGATCAATAAGTATCATTATTTATCTTGTTTGACTAAAACTTTTAGAAGTTAAAATACTCCACTGGTGTTTTATTTTTAATGTAACCTACTGTTGTTACTTGCCACAATTAAGCCCTGGCAATTTGCACCTGTCATTATTTTAGCTTTCCTACATTCCAAAGGCTTTTTCAATCAATCAATCAATCAATCAATCAATCAAAAATAAAAGCCATTCAAAAGTTATTGAATCAATCGGTCCACATTCATTTCACTTGTTGGTAAACAGCCTTCATCTGTATTTCAGGATTCCAGGTTACATGAAGGTGCTCAGGTAGTTCTAAATCCTGCTGCTGGGTCACCAAGTTATTAGATCTATACCTTCACCTCCCAGAACCACAGGATCTAAGATACAACTAGGGTAGCAGAACTGCACTGCTGGCTGCCACAGTTGAAATATCGCTGGGAACTAATGTCCCCAGCCCAACTTGAAGCCACAACATGGTCCTGGTGTTTCTTCTTTCCCTATGGATCATTTTTTCAAACCTGAAGTTCTTTTGGATTTCTTAAGAATTTTTACTGAGAGCAACAAGAATTCATTAAAAGTCAAAAAGACAACATCCAAATATACAGTGCTACAGTACAAAACCGTAAAAGGTAAATATTCCTAGATCTCAGGTGTATTCTCTCCTGCTCTCTTTAAGTTGGATCTCTAGATTTCTTAGATGGAAGTAGGATGGGGAAAATGGATAAAGAACAATCCAGAAACCACTAATATACCAGCCACTGTGCTAAGTCCATTTATACATAATCTTATTTAATCCTAACAACTCTGTAAATAGATATTGCCATTAGTTTCCAGAAGTGGAAACTGAAGCTCAGAGAGTTAAAGTAACTTGCACACAGTAAGGAAAAAATACAAATGAATTCACACCCCAAAATATAGTGTTCAAAGTCAAAGACAGTCTAAATGTTGCTTCTTCCCTGGTGGAACTCTTTCCATTTATGACTAAAATATATAGTGTCATTGGTTCTTCTGTAGCCATTCTCACTAATATTTTCCTTTGTTCTGTTGGGTTAAACCTGGAAGTTCAACTTGGCCACACCTAGCTCACAAGGAACCATGGGAAAGTTTCCATACCAGTATGAGTTTGGTTAGCTCTGCATAGTGCCTTTAAAAAATATGATGTGAATGCTTTCTTTCTTCAGTTGCCCCAAGTATTTATCATCTTATACAAGCCTTCACTCGTTTAAGTGACCTGCATAGTCTTAAAAAACAGGTCATTTGAAACTGCACCTTTCTCTTACTACCCCCAACTCTGAGATTAAGACTAAGGGTCTGGTCACTTATGTTGCAAACTAGACCAGGCAAAAATGGCTTAGGTCTCCACATGCTTTTCTTGGTTTTCCTCAAAAGGTTAGCCAAAGGGCATTTCACCGTGTCCCTCTAATTACATTTCACTGCTATAATAAAGTTACTTATATTGAACAAGTTAATAATTTTTGATACTTCATAAAAAATAGTTTAAAAAATTATCTCACCTAGCCCCAGACCCACAAATTCATCAGGAGTCTGATCTTTTGTTCCAGTAAGAGATCCTTCTCTGCCCCGTACTGTTCCAGAAATGTATCGAGGTTTCACTCCAGTTCCTATAAGTTGTGCAAGCTCCAACTGACTGATGCACTTCAGAATCTTCATTACAACAACAAAAAAACTTTTTAAAATTCCATGTTAAAAATGTTTGCAAAAATACTTAAATATATGCAGCCAGGATTTAAATATAGGCTATATTATAAATCATTATAAAAAGCTAAATAAACTTACCCTGAATGTACTAAATTAATGGTTCCCTAAACAATTAAGCTTGCCAGAATATTTAACATTAAATTATTTTATAAACCAAATTGCAAACTTGAAAATAAAGTGCTTATACCTCATGCCATGAATTTCCTAAATAATTTCCATCTGTATGAGCCACTGTGATAAGTGTTTTTATTGTGTCAATGTTCTTCTGTTTCATTTCAGTAATACCAGAACTCACTGTAAGTAAGGTAAATCTTGCTAGTGCTTGGACATATGCATCTCTTTCCAGCTATAAAAAAGAAAAAAGTACACTCACATGGTTATCTAGTAAGTTTTAACTGACAAATCACATGCCTCAAACTACAGTGTTGTTTTTTTTAAGATGATAAATGAAGTAGAAAGGATGAATTTCTAAAATCTAAAGGCAATTAGAGATGGAGATGGGATGTCAAATCAAGATGAGATTTTAGTGATGACAAATGAATTCATACAGTAAAACAAATATTCATTGAGTACTTATGTGTCAAGTACTGTGTGGACTAGCAGAAACCAGGTTTATAAATTTGCCCATTCTTTCTCTACAGCTAGGCTGTGCTTTTTAAGACATAACATTCATAATTAAATGTGAAATGGGTTTAAAAAAAAAAAAGCAAGCGTTGGCTACAGTTTATTATCAGACAAAGTATATAAATTACTAGAGGGGCCTGTCTTCATGAAAAACAAGTACTAGATACTTGGTTCCTGTTAAGACCACTTTTCTTAGGCTTAAATGAAATATATAAAAACATGAAATATGAAAAAATATGATTCAATAAGTGTGAACATGCAACATATTTAAATAATATATTCAAATTAACATATAGAAATTCAAAGTCTTAGGAATTTTGTATATAGCTAACATTGTATAGAGAAAAAAATTGCAAACCAAAGTTATTTTGATGAATTCCAGACACATCAATATAGAACTACTCCTTCTGTCACAGCTTCTTGTAAACTTAAACATTACGATTCATTTAAATTCCATCATAAACTCGAAATTACTTTTTAGTAAGTCAGACATAAAAAAATAATTGCAACTATAGTCATGGCATAAGTAATTTGTTTCCCAGACTGGCTACAAAGGCGAAATTCTTTGTTACCTGAATGTTGAAAATGCATGCAATTCTGATTGCACATCTTATACCTTCCAGGCAAAGAGAGGCTACTTCAGTATCATCACAATCTTGCAGACCCACACTAAACGCAGCCAGAAAAGGTGTCCAAGCCAACTAGAAAAATTAAAAATTTAAGGCGTATCATGAACATCAAGTGATAATTAAATTTTATGATAGGACTACATTAATATTTCTCAAAGCTTCAGAAAATAAATGATTTGATGAAGTTCTGGGAAAAAAAAAACCAATGAGTTCCTGGGCATATTTTTTGGACAGCTTTCTTGGACAAAGGGGAAAAACTATGCAATGTTGCCTGGGCCTCAATAAGTGGTACAGTAGGACTATAAATTCAGTAGAAGGACCTTAGACCTATTTTAAGCACAGCATCTATAAATTATTCACATCAATGGGAATTGCCAATATCCAGAAATGGTATTAGTTTTAACTTTACCTTCAGAACCTCTCTCTCTACAAGCTTTGTCACCTGCAGCAATTCACAGACTGTTTATTTCTAAGCAGATCCTTTCAGTCATTTTCTCCTTGCAACAAGTACATTACTCTTCTTTCTTTTAACCTGCTCCCTGGACATCATTTAGACTTACTTTTTTTGTAGTCAAATATTTTACATTGAAACATCAGTGATATCTCTGGTTCCTAGTTGGGCAATACTTTAAAAATATAGTTCAATAAAATATTTCATTATAGACTGTGAAAACCAACAAACACTAAATTTTACTAGTAACACTCAATACCTAGTAAAACTGTAATGTAAAATAAACAAAAAGGACTACCTTTGGACTACTGAAAATTCTAATATCAAAACATGTATGTCTAATGTGAATATTTGTTGCTTTTATTAAGTTCTAATGAAGCAAAACTATATAACCATAGAGATGAAAAAGATTTACATGACAACTGGAATTTTCAAAAGATCTAAGAAGTTTTTGTTTAAAAAATTTTTTTTAATTAAAAAATATTTATTTAGAGAGAGAGAAAGAGTATGTGAGTGGGGGAGAGGGGCTGAGGGAGAGAGAAAAAGAATCTCAAGTAGGCTCCATACTCAGCACAGAGCATGATGGGGGGCTCAATCCCATGACCCTGGGACCATGACCTGAGCCAAAATCAAGAGCCGGATGCTCAACTGACTGAGCCACCCAGACACCCCAAGATCTAAAAAGTTTTTAAGATTATTAAAGAAAACAGGATTACCCAAAGCTATGTTTGTAATATCAGAAAGTTTAGAAGTATATAATCCCTAAACAAAGGAACATAAACCGTAGTACCTAATTTCTAGTCCTAGCTTTGCCTCTCTGAACCTCACTATCGTCCTCTTCAATACCTGGACTGCCACTACAGAGAGATGCTTTAGGAAGCACATGAGGTGCAATACTTTTAAAATATGAAGTACCACATGGAAGTAATAAATTACACATTCTATTGTAAGAAAAGAAACAGCACATCTATTCAGAAACCTGTGTCATATTTTATACAAGAAGTATAAACGGTTCTAAAGCCAGTGAAAAATATGTTTAACTCCACCAGGAATTAAAGACAATGATTTCTCCTATCAAACTACCCCTAAGTAATACCCAGGGGACATTGCAATTATTCATTCATAACTGTGTAATCCTTTGTAAACTACAATTTGGCAGTATGTAAAAAGATACTTAATATTTATATCCCTTAATATATCACATCCTAGAAACCTCTCATTCATTCCTCTACCCAGTCAATGCTTGTTTATTGAGCACTTACTACAAGCTAGGAATTGTGCAAGATATTGAGAAAAGTAAACAGAACAGTCCCTTACCTCAAGTCTAGTAAAGAGATAGATATTAAATTTTAAAATAAGTCAATGTATAAATACCAACTGTTAAAAATACAATAAAGGATAAATTATTAAAAGGACCAAATTTGGAAGGGGCAGAGCAGGGCAGAACTCTCTGAGAAGGTAACATTTAAAGTGGAAACCACTTGGGCAAAGAAGGAAAGAGCATTCTACATAAAAGGCAGAGCTTATAAGAATGTTCTGAAGACAAAGTAATTTAGGACGTTCTAGAATCTGATGTTATGTTAGTGTGACTGCAGCACAGCAAGATGTAAGAAATCTAGCAATGAGGCTGGAAAGGCAGGTGGAGCCAGAGGATGTTGTGGGTGTGTTAACTTCATCATGTATCATGCAAAGTCAGTGAAGGGTCTTAACAAGGCAACATTTCATTTTGTATTTTAAAATGATCAGTCTGGCCTCTGTAAATGGATAAGAGGAGCACAAAAATAGACATAAGAATACTAGTTAGGACATTACAATATTAAAGGTAAGAAATGAGGATGTCTGGAGAGGTTAATGGCAGTAGGAGTGTTGGTGAAAGGAAAGATTCTTAATTCTAGCTTAGAAGATGTTTGCATAAACTAGAACTAATCTAGAGCACAGATAATAAAAGCTATTTATGAAGCATTTTTAATGATATGGGGAAATACTATGTGAGAAACAGCAGACTATAAAATTCTGCACATAGTATGATCACAACTGTTCAAAGAAAGTAGTATATAAACATATTAACAGAAGTTTTTTCTGAGTGATAGAACTATGGCTGGTTCCTACTCTTTTCATTCTCCACCTGCCCCCCAACCAAACACATCTGAGAAGAAAAAGAAGAGTGTAAGATTATTTAAAACAAAACGAGAAGCTGGTGTATAAAATTTGTTTCATAAAAAGTGTTTCTTATATTTTAACATCATTTTCTACATTATTTCCAAAGATAAGGCTACTTATCTTTTATACTCCACTATTTAATACTGCCTCCCTAGCACCCCATCCTCTAATTCTTCATCAAGTTTCAGAAATAAAGTTATCCCATACACCTTGAAGTAAGAGTAGAATGATAAAACTTGAGAGCTAAAAGAAAGCATAGAAATCTTATAGTCCTCTTTTACTGCCCATGCATACGTGTCCTTAGTGTCCGAAAAAGAACTCAAATTATGATCTTCAGCTTCCACAGGCAATCTTTCCACACTGTCTCACAAACTGGAATGTACTTGACCCCGTTTCCTTTTTCAAATTTGACTAGACTCTCTACTTCCCTATAATCCTTAGTCACTGCTTACCTTGCAATTTGGAGAAAGGGTAGGAATATAGGACAGGAAAATGAAGAAGGAATAGGCAATCAAATTGTAAGGAACCAGTAGTATCATTCTTACTAGATCAACCTATAAATGTAAATAATGCTTGTTTTTGTTCTCCACTCTACTCTCTGCGCTCCAGGCATACTCAGAACCCACAGAGGAGATCCTGGGCCAGAAGCTCAAGAAATTTTAGGTAACTCCAAAGGCTTAATTAAATAGATGTTATTTAACGAAAACCAGGCCAAGGATTAATGATCATTCTCTGAAATTTTTCTATTCTTATTTCTTAAGATCAAACATTTATTAATTACCATTAGTGTACACTTTTTCTCATTCTCTTTAAGAAAAAATTTTTATTTGCTGTATCGTAAATAACATTGCTTTTGCTTCCAGGTCCTCACTAATGGGCTAGAGATCACTATATTTCCTTAACTTAAAAACATGCTGAACAAAACTGTACATAAATGTATACTGCAATCAAAAGTTATTAGTAACTCTTGGGGCACCTGGGTGACTTAGTCAGTTAAGCATCTGATTCTTGATTTCGGCAGGTCATGATCTCATGGTTGGTGAGACTGAGCCCCACATCAGGCTCTGCCCTGACAGTGAGGAGCCTGCTTGGTATTCTACTCTCCTCCTCTCTCTATGCCTCTCTCGCACATTTGTCTCTCTTAAAATAAATACACATTAAAAAAAAAAAAGTTATTAGAACTCTTACCTTAAACATAGGCCTCACATGCTCCAGATGTGTTGCACTTGTAAAAGGTGCCTGAACGTGGCTCACGGCTTCCATGAGTGCTTTTGCTGTCTTGGCCATCTGTTCCATTTCTAAGTTATACAGAAGTCTTCTTTGTTTTTCACTGGCTACATCTGAAACAACAAACACTATTAGCATTTAAAAAATAAATCATTTAAAAATGCTTTGATATTTTACTATAAAATAATAAATGCCACCAATTAATACTAATTAGATATAGTCTTAAAAAACCAGATACAAAAGGTCACATAAGGTGTGATTCCATTTATATGAAATATCCAGAGTAGGTAAATCCATAGAAATAGAAAGCAGACTGGTGGCAGCCAGAGGCGGGAGAGAGGGAGATAATGTGAAGTTTAATTCTAAACCTTCTGCATCTCCTTGAATCACCCCTACTTCCAGTTTCTGTTTATGTGTAACAATAGATGAAAAGACAGAACTGTGTTGCTTGTAGAGGAGGCAGGAAAAGACTGAGAGTTGAAGTCTGTCTGTTGGGGTTCCCTAAGCAGTCTCACTGACCTCCTAATCCATGCTGAGATTTACCACCACATTAATTGACAAGTATGTATTAAATGCACACTAAATCATGAATATCATGTAGCATTTTCTTTGATCATTGGTCAGTGCTATCTTTATTCAGAATGTGGAAAAACATAAAATCAGATCAGCAAACTGTATAATACTTTTCATTAGAGTAGTATCTGACTTACTCTAAACCAAGTGAAAAAAAACTTTTAGCAAACCGCATTTTTCCTCTGAACAATCAGAATTCAGTTGATTTGGATACTTACTTTGTTTACTTGATTTTGTAGGGATTGTTAGTTCTTTTGTTTCTTTCATTGATATCTTTTTTCCAGCTATCTCATTATAGATGGCTGACAGATACTCTTCAGGAAGGTCTTTACTGTCATTGATACCTCTATTCATCTTAATGTATTGTTCCTTTGTCATTTTATTTTTAACCTAGAAATGAAAAACCATTATAATTCCTAAAACTCCTATTTTAAGAATTTGAATACTTTTAGAAGAGAATTTATAAATACTTTGAGGACAGGACAGGGCAAATATTCAGTGAAACATATTTAAATGAGAAAAGGAAGTCACCGAAAATGAAGGTAATGTAGAGAAGACCTATCCTGGCATATGCTAATTAACCTTGCTCTGATGTGCACATATATAATTTGTAACAAGAAACAGGGAAATCGAATAATGAAATTATTTGGTTTTGCCCAAGGTTTAAGAGTTCTAGCTAGAGTCTTTAAAAAAAGGACCATAACAAGTATTAAAAACATGGTATCAAAAAGATTCAAATCTTAGTGGGGGGGGGGCAGAAATATGTTGTAAAGATTTAAAAGCTAATTTTACATAACAGTGGATGCAAAGTAATAGCCGAATTTATTTAAATCAGATAACAGTTTCTTTGACTGACTCATTGTGGTAAATGAAGTTTAGGTGATCTGGGTCAAGTGTCCTCAGAACATTTTGTCTTGTTAAGAAGTACTCTGACCAGGAATGTCTTACAGCATACCTTCATCAATCTGTGGAATACAAGCTTGTAATTTGTAAGATGCAGCCCTGTCACCAAAGTTGAGAACTAGCACAACCAAAATGTTTTTATCTGGACAAAACCCAGAGAAATTACAGGCTGTGTTTGTTTGGTTCCAGACTACAGCAATAAAGTGAATATTGCAATAAAGTGAGTCAAATTAATTTTTTGGTTTCCTAGTGCATACAAAAGTTATACTTACACTATACTATCATCTATCAAGCATTATGTCTTACAAAAACAATGTACATATCTAAATTCAAAAATCTTTTATTGCTAAAAAATGCTAACCATCATCTCAGCTTTCAACAAGTCATAATCACTGAACACAGATCACTGTAACAAATGTAATAATAAAGAAAAGCTTGATATATTGTGAGAATCACCAAAATGTGACAGACCCATGAAATAAGCAAATGCCGTTGGAAAAATGGTGCTGATAGACTTGCTTGATGCAGGGTTGCTACAGGCCTTCAATTTGTAAAAACACTATTACCTACAAAATGCAGTAATGTGAAGCATGATAAAACATGCTTTAACTTATTTAAATATATATATATGTACACACACACACATACACACACACACATATTTAATTAAATATATTCCTACCATCTCCCATGAAGAATTTAAGGCATTCTAAAGATAAGGCTCTTCCTGTAAATTTGTAAGACACACAGAAAGCAAGTCCTCACTTTAAAAACTCATCTTGGGGCACCTGGGTGGCTCAGGTCATGATCTCACAGTTGGTGGGGTTTGAGCCCAGCATCGGGCTCTGTGCTGACCACTCAGAGCCTGGAGCCTGCTTAGGATTTTGTGTCTCCTCTCTCTGCCCCTCCCCCAGTTGTGCACTTGTGCACATGCACGCTCTCTCTCTCTCTCAAAAATAAACAGTAAAAAAACAAACCAAAAAACCCTCATCTGAGTCAGCACCAAAAATAAAACAAACAAACAAACAAATGAACGAATGAAGGAAAGTTTCACCTAAAGTTCTGATAAATACTAATTAACAATGACATAGGGTTACTAAAATAAAAGACCATATAAGTGCTGTCAGTAAGAGGCTAAAAAAGAGAAACATTACCTGGAAATCTTAAGCATGGCATGTTGTTTTTAGTATTGTACCAGAGACAAAAAGAAGTCTTGGTAAAAAATCTGAAGTAGCTGTATATTATGCTTGTGCATCTGGGTTGGGAGGTGGAAGTGGGAGTAGGGAATACATTAATTTCAGGTACCCCAAATAAAAATATACTGCTCAGGGGCGCCTGGGTGGCGCAGTCGGTTAAGCGTCCGACTTCAGCCAGGTCACGATCTCGCAGTCTGTGAGTTCGAGCCCCGCGTCAGGCTCTGGGCTGATGGCTCGGAGCCTGGAGCCTGTTTCCGATTCTGTGTCTCCCTCTCTCTCTGCCCCTCCCCCGTTCATGCTCTGTCTCTCTCTGTCCCAAAAATAAATAAAAAACGTTGAAAAAAAAAATTTTTAAAAATATACTGCTCAAACAGAACACAGTGGGATTCTGGAAGTAGGATAACACATAACCCTACTTTTCCTTTTCCTGCTTATCTTTATGGAACACCCTACTCTTGACTTTTGTTTTCATGCACTTAAATTAAGCTGTGTTTAGTTTTAGTATTTAAATCCCTTATTACAATGTAGATTAATATACACTAAAAATTAAATGTGTTCTAAGTATGCCTCAAATTTTTAAAAAATTCATTGACTCACACAATATATAAAAGGTGGTCTAACTGTAAATATTCTAGGTAAAAAAGGAACATAAATGACTTGTTTAAGTATTTTAACTTTGAAAAACAACTAAGAATGAGAAGAATTAGTTTTAAGGAATTCCTTTAAAGTCACCTGTGTTCTTTAAAAATGGTGTCATTTGTTATAGTTCATGTGGTCCTGAATCAAATCATATGGGGTCATGATTATGGGTTCAATTTTTTTTTTAAGTTTATATATTTATTCGAGAGAGATGGAGACAGTGCAGGTGGGGGAGGGGCAGAGGGAGAGAGAGAGAATCCCAAGCAAACTCCACGCTGCCAGCACAGAGCTCGACGTGGGGCTCAACTTCACAAGAACTGTGAAATCATGAACTGAGCTGAAACAGAGATGCTTAACCAAGAGCCAGCCAGGCACCTCTAGTTCAGTTTTCTAATTGAAGTTTCCTTCACCGAAACTTATAAGCTGTTCTGTGGCTGCAGGCTGCATATCAGGACACGAGGCCAGCCGGCAGCAGTCTGACACAGTGCAGTTAACTACTGCCAGACCAGGACTCCACGCACATGCTCTACGGACACAAACGAGTGCCATGAAGACAGAACACTGTTCTTAAGATGTTTCCTAACGGATATGTGTTCAGAAATTTTTAACAATCTGGGTCCTATGAAAGAACATTAAAGGAAGTTTCAGTATTTCCTCAAAATACCTTACACAAGGATGTACATGTGACACAGATGCACAGAACACTGACAATTCATTTACAGAACCAAATTCTTTAAAAATATAACATTCTAAAAACAAATGGAGGTAATGTATTGGTTTGGACCAAAACACCAGACAGAAAACTGTGATATGAAGTTATCCAAATAGGTCAGTATCTGTAGACTGCCTTATAATAGGAAAAAAGTATGCTGCATAATAAAAACCGGAAAGTGAGCTGCTTTAATTATACTCCCAGCAATATAACAAAGGCAATTTTTAAATGACTAAAATATTAAATCACTTTTTAAGAAAGGTCTATATAAAATCAAGTAAATCGCTGGTAAATGCATAGCTGTTGAAGGTAACTCTGTATATAATTCCCATTCATACATTTGATACATATTTTCCATATAAGCCTTGCCTTAAACATCTCCAAACACACACACACACACACACACACACACACACACACACACACACACACCCTATATTGCAAAATTTAATCTCAACCTTTAAATAAATTTTAATTTTTCTAATACCTCTTGGATTAGTAATAGTTTATTTCACTTCCTAAGAATAATACATATTAGATGCCTATCCATAAGTACAAAGAAATTCTTGCAAATAGATAAATTTATGAAGATAATTTTCCCCAAAGATACTCAAAGCATGTTTTTGAAACTAAGCCTGAAATACCTAAAACTTATCAAAATAAATTTTTTTTTTTTGCTAATGGATATCAGAAATCAAGTGACAGTACCTTAATATTTAAGAAGGAACTACAAATTTTAAGAAACAAATGGAAGGCTGAACACTGCCTGGATATCTAATACTTTAAAATTATTGTTAATTTTTAGATGTAATGGTATTGTGGTTATTTTTAAATAGACTGTGTGTCTTTCAGAGATATACACTGAAATAAATACAGATGAAATGATACCTGGGATTTACTTCCAAATGATCTGGGAGAGAGAGAAAGGATAAAAGTTGAGTAAGACTGGCCGTAAGTCGGTAACTGGAAGCTGGTTGATAGGCACATGCAGGATTCCCATACTAATCACTCTGTTAAGTTTGAAATGTTTAAAAGAAAAAATGCCTATATACAGGGTTTTTCCATGTTGTAATAAGTATAGGCAGAATATATGCATATTCTTACGATAAAATTTATCTTAAGCTTTATATAGCTGTCAATCATGGGACAAATATAGACTTATTTTGCAAATGTCTAAAAGTCTAATTAGAATTATTACCAGAAACTGCATTTGTAAATTGTACACTACACCGCATTAAATACTCCCATTTGTTGACGAGTTTCACTAAATAAGATTAAAATTTCAACTCTTACTTACTGAATTCAAAAGAATGTAGTTAATGTGTACTATCTGTTACATGGAGCACATACCTGTGGACTGTGAAGATCTGTGGTCAGCATGATAATTGAGTAAGCCAAAACATAAGCAGTATCTGCACTAGCAAAAAGGGTTTGTCTGAAAAAATAAATGCATCATGTTATAAACTTTTATTGTTTTACACCTGCATTTAAATAAATCAAACCCCCTTACTTTTCTCTTTCAGGATTTATGTTTTAGCTCATACTACAATTTTTTTCGCGAAAACATCCATCACTTCTAAATTGGAGACAATCTAAATTCTCTGAGAGCAGGAGACAATGAATCTCCTGATGTTCCCTAGTATAGTGATAGCTGGCAACCCGTAAGTGCCTGAATTTGAATCTTGCTTACCCTTGGTTGCATTCTAGGTATCTCGCAGCAAATTTTTCCATCAATCGATCAATTTTCTGAGCTTCCCCTGGAAGACGGAATCCTTCCAGAAACATACGAAGAGCTGAAACAAAGTCCTTTCCTGAAAAGTCGTGTTGGTCCACATATGCATACATGACTTCTTTGTTAAATTTATCATTATCTCCCAGGAACTCACCCACTTGAGTCTAAAGAACAAAAGATTAAAAAAAGGATATCCTAATGAAATGCTACATTTGCCACAAAGACATTTAAAAAGTAGAAAAATCTGGGGGCGCCTGGGTGGCGCAGTCGGTTAAGCGTCCGACTTCAGCCAGGTCACGATCTCGCGGTCCGTGAGTTCGAGCCCCGCGTCGGGCTCTGGGCTGATGGCTCAGAGCCTGGAGCCTGTTTCCCATTCTGTGTCTCCCTCTCTCTGGCCCTCCCCCGTTCATGCTCTGTCTCTCTCTCTGTCCCAAAAATAAATAAACGTTGAAAAAAAAAAAATAAAAAATAAAAAGTAGAAAAATCTGTAAGATTCACAGGTTTTGTCTACAGGGTTAACTATTTCAAACATGAAGCTAAAAAGTTAAACACACTAAATGTGTTTATTAAAAAAATGATATTCTTTTGAGTTTAGAAAATTAAAAAGCAAAAATAAGAATACCTAGGTTATTTTTTAAGTTTTATTATTTACATAGGGCATTTTAAAGGGAAAACAGTATGGAGCATTATGTAATTAAGGAATTTTACAGAAAAGGTTAGAATTAAAAAATGGTATTCTTACTGAGTCTAATCTTTCCTCTTGATGTAAGAATTGGGCTATATCTTCAGATGTAGTGCCAAGCATCCCTTGTTCTTGAAGGTACTGTATTCCTCTCTTTGGTTTCTTATTAAATCTAGATGATGTTAAAGTTAATAGAAACATTAGAAATAGAAAATCTTCTGCATTTCCCTGAAAAGATCTTAAACTACCAGTAAATTAATTTTCTAATACCACTAGAAAATAGTTTATTCAACATAGTCAATACATAAATATACAGAAATTATTACATTATGCAAAGTTTTATTTTTCTTTTAAGATTCTCAAGCAAAAGGCCATATTTATCAAAGATATGGACCAGTTCACAGACTATATGAGATAATGTCAATTTGAGTAAGGATATAAATACTAAAGTTCTCATGTTTTTAATATATATATTCACCTTGATGCTCAAGTAATCTTGGTTCATTCCACATACACCCAGTGATTAATTCTAAGTTTCCTGCTTTTAAAGTAAAGAACTTGATTTTGGTGACTGTTTTAACCATGATCTGACATCATTATTTCCTTTATGAAAAAATTCCTACATAACCAATGTTTTCAAAGCCAAGTCCAAACCGACTAGACTGATACACAAGATCTTTCTCAACATAGCTCCAGTTCATCTCAACCCCTCTCACCCATCTACTCCCAAATACCCTATTCTCAATTCCTAAGCATAATGCATTTCTGCAGTCTATTTCCTCTACATGACCTTTACCTGTTCCATTCATTTTCTGTGGAACTCTCGTTCATGCTTAGAGATCCAGTTCAAATGTCACCTCCTTGTTTCCACATCATTTACTCTCTACTTTTATTGCACCACTAATTACTTTGGTCCCTCATCACCTGTCACCAGGGTACTACAATAGTTCTTAAATGGTCTTCCTAGCTTTGGTTCTGCTCTCATTCTAACCCATCTTTCAGGCTACTGGCAAAGACATCGTTCCAAAACAGAAATCTGATGCTGCAGCTACTATGACTAAAACCCTTCATACATAGTAAGCTAAAGCCAAGAACAAGACAAAAACTTGTTTCCATGGAAAATAAGGCCTTCTGTAATCTGGATCCAGCTCAATGCTCTCATTTCATTTTCTGTGACTGCTACCCCAACCCTGCCTCTGCTATCCTGAACAGTAATCCTCAAATGTCCCTTTCCTCCGTGCTGCTGCACATGCCATTCTCTTTGTCTGAAATGTCCTCACCTGTTCTAATGACTCCTGTCAAGTCCTAATTCATACCATTTTTCACTGAGATAAGCACAATCTCTGCCCTCTAGAAGCTCTCTCCCTAATAAAATAAACATGATTTTTAAAAATTGTAAAAGTGCAACAACTAATGTATTCACAAGGTAAGATAGCACAGAAGAGAAATAACTAACAGAGATGGTTGTGATATATTTCCCGGGGAGGGGACTGTGAAACTGGGGTTTGAAGAATGATTACACAGTTCATAAAGAGTAAGAAAAAAAATCCTAGAGAGGAAGGAGTCATACTAATACATGGAAGCATAAAACAGCATGACGTTAGAATAAACAGCTCTGCATTGTTGGAAGGCTGAAATGAGATAAAGAAGTGGCAGGTGATGAAGCTTAGAGTCCAGCAGATCCATATCATGAAGGGTATTATATCCAATTATAAGAAACTGTGACTTTATTCTCTAAAAGCAGAAGTGGGGAGAAATAGAAGCTTACTTTTATTCAAGAGAGATCACTCTAGCTAAGTGTGAGAAAAGACTAGAGAATAAATAAGACCAAAGAAAGGTAGGCCAATTAAAAGACTGCACTAGTCAAGGCAAGAAATGGTGATGGTTTGACTTGAGAGAACAATTGTGGGAGATGGAGAGAAGAGATAAATAGCACAGATACTTAGGAAGTAGAATCAACAGAATTTAATGACAGATTAGATCCAAGGGGAAAATCTAAGTAACTCCCAGAATTCTAGCTTACAAATTTAGTAGCCTGCTGAGGTTACTAGCCTAAAAAAGAAATACAGAAACAGTAGTTTTCTGTTTGTCTTTTAGACAATCCAATCTACCAATATATTTTTGGTAGATGTATTAGGGAATTGATTATGGAGAGAACGGAGACTGATAAATTCGGTGATGGACAATACTGAGTGTGAGAAGCTAAGCAGTATCCAACAGAGTCCGACAGGTAATTACAGACATGATTCTGGACTTCCGTAGAGGTATTTATGTTAAAAGTAACAGTTGGGAGCGGTGACACGCTAGCACATACAAAGTGAGTCATGAAAAAGAGCATGATCACCTAGGAGAAATTACAAAGTAAGAAAAGAGCTGAGGGACAGAACTCTGGAAATGCTAAGCTGTATTCAGGAGATAAACAGGCCGTAACAAGACTGAGATGACAAGGGTCAGAATGGTAGGAGGAACAGGACAGAGTGGTGCCACAAAGAGTCATGGAAGAGTGTAATGGGAGCACAGTGACATGAAAGCATTCTCATAAAAGTATGAAGCAGAGATCAAGTCCAGGGGCTGAAAGCAGTAGAGACTAAGGAGAACACTCTGAAGTCCTGTCACGACTCCCTCTCACTCCCAAGTACCACAAACAGAGCTACCATACCTTGGCAGCACTTTGTCTACTATTATAGACTGGACAGAGTACTATTCAAAAAAAAAAACTATTTTGCTTATATTATATACACTGTAATCTTAAATACAAGACCCAGTGCCTTCATGGTTCTTGGCACACAGTCCCAAACACCAAATATATGTTTGCAGAGTAACCAGAATTTCAATATGAATGTCTAATTATACATATTAGACCTTGAGTCCCTCAGAAGCCATGTCTATTTCATTCATCAAGTTTCCCTAGGACCTTGCATAATGTCAGGAACAGATGGGACTTCGATAAATATTGACTGAAAAACTGGAATGAGTGAAGTATTAGTGGCTATTTCCTGAGGCAATTTTGCAAGATTTTATAATTTTATTACCAAAACATGTGCATGCATTTTGTCAACTTTTTTATATTAATGATTAAAAAAATGGAAACTTGAACATTCACCAAAAGGCACTGCTCAAGAGTTAGGAAGAAATGCTTTCCAGTAGAAGGAGCAAACCATGTAAATGTACACGGGAATTTTTAACAGTTTGTAAGTAGCTAGATTCATGGAGAAATGCCAGCAACTTCATTTCCTCACAGCTTCTCTTTGAAAGAGATGGGCAATTACAGGGATAAAAGCAGCATGGTACTACTTAGACAGGAAACAGTCCAGGAGCAGGCTTATGCCATAAAGCTTAGTGGGAAAACAGACTTCCCAAGATCTGGGTCTGGTAGAGTAGCCAGGTTGGAAATGGAAGTTATCACCTAATCAACATATAAAAATGACATTGATAACAAGGGATCAATAACAAGAGTAGCACATCTGTAGGGGTGCCGGGGTGGCTCAGTCGGTTTAGGGTCCAACTCTTGATTTCGGCTCAGATTGTGATCTTGCTGTTCATGGGACTGAGCCCTATGTCAGGCTCCATGCTGATAGCACGAAGTCTGCTTGAGATTCTCTCTGTCTCTCCCCCACTCATTCTCTCTTTCTCTCTCTCTCAAAAGAAATAAATTTAAAAAAAGAAAGCAAATTTGTAACTCAACTGGAGAAAATATAAAACCTTTAAAGGAGAACGCTAGCTAGTTATTAGAAGTGTCATACTATAAATTTTTTGACCTGTCATCTGCTTAGGAAATATAATGGGGGATTTTACAATTGAGCTACTAATTGAACAATACAAAACTACACAGATGATATATTAATCAACAGCATATAATATACACTGCAAAATTAATTTACTGTGCACTGTAAGGGTCTGTTGGGCTAGACGACAATAAACAAGGAGAGCTGAATAAGGAGCCACCAAAAGTCTTCGATGTATGAGAACTATGCCCAGTTTTAGTCAATGAAAGGTGATAATGAGAAGAGAACAGAAATAATCTGAAGATGTAGACAAACCCAGGGAAAGGGTGATACTGTACTAGCAGAAGGATATTCAATAACATTTCTCCTTAAAATTGGACACTCACAAATCTATTCCTTGTTCTATTATTTCTTTTTGTTGCTTTAGGACTTCAAACTGTTCTGGATTATCAGTGCCAGACATCTGTGTACTGTAGCTGCCTATTCCTGATGATGATGTTGACTCCAGGGAATTTAAACTTCCGTATCTGTTTATTGTCTCAGGGTGTTTGATTTCATTCGTCTCTTGTTCTAAGGGTTTTTCCTGACCTGTAAGTAGAAAGACTGATACAGTAAATCATTCTTTCAAAGGAAAAAAATGTAAAAGGTTAAAAAAAAAAATTGTCAAGTAAGGCAAGATATTTTAATGCTTCTTAGACAATTATGCAATACAAACAAACTATTAGGTGCCATCCCAGACAATATACTTTGATAATAAAACACACTGCAATTAGTATTTGTGTAATTTGTACCATTAAAAGTTCTTTTTGTAGTTGCAGTGCTAAGTATCCACTGCGTTTCTGCTCTCAGCTCATGCCACAGAAGGAATAGTTTTCCCTCAAAGGACTGCTGACTGATGTAATACTAGGGTAGACCTGCAGCATGAGTTTTTCTCCTAGTAAGGGCAAATGCCAAACATAGGTGAACAAATCAATCTTAAAACATCTTGGCTTGTATAGGCTTCTTCTATAATTATCTTTTACTTAAGTTGCATAAATATTCTTCACTTTAATGTGGTATTTAAAGTATTTCAAGGAAGATTTAGAAAGAAAAAAGTTTGGACAACTAAGTTGGAAATACATAATTCTAAAGCTCGTATTGAACTCATACAGAATGCTTCTTTATCAGCTAAATGAGCAAAGAGGTCACGAAACTGGTCTAATGGCAACTGGAATTATCCTCTCGCAAGTATCATTTACTTGAAATGACAAAGAATTGTAACTCAAAATGCCACCTTACCAAGAGTTGTCTGAGAGTTGGGATTCACATACTGATCCTTACTCCATTCAACCATACACTTCAAAATCGACACTAAGCATTCTAAGCCTTTTTTCCTCAGGCTCAGTTCCTACGAAATAATTCATAAAAAGAATAAAACAAAAAGCTCTTTAAAGGAAAACACATAGCTCTTCCTTGGCCAAGTTTAAATTTGAAAGTGCTTTTAAAGTTCTTACCTGAACATTACTCATACCAAGTTCTTGACTGCCCCGTCCTTGAGCAATTTTTGATAGATCATTTACTAGTCTTTCAAATATATTTGCTGCATTTAAGTCGCAGTCATAGTTTACATAAATATCCACTACACTCTGAGCATCTGTAACAATATAATATATTACGTTTAACAAGAAGCATCTAGTATAGGAGTATAGTAAATATCTCTTAATAAGAAAAGATAATAAAGAAGGATAATTTCAAATACCTGCACAGATCCTTGTCAATGTCTGAATAACCATCCATTTGTGGTCAAATGAGCTGGTAGAAGTTTCCAAAATGTATAGGAAAATTTCTTTAAAGAACACCTGTGATTAGGGAAAAACTTCTGTTTAAAATAGTGTTTATAATTCATATATATGATCACTTTCTAAATATCCCAAAGCTATAGAGCAGAGATTATGACCCAGGCTCCTCTGGAGTTCAATTCCTTTTGACTAGTCCTTGTAGTAGGAGCACTGCACTTCACAATATTTTGTTTGCTATCACACAGCCACTACAAAAGAAATCTGCAAAGATCTGGAGCTCCTCTGCATGATAATTTCATGAACACATTTATAAAATCAATGTAATTCATACTTCACTGTTTAATCCCCCAAAGAGTATAAATTATATTCTGTTCATCAGTTATGTTTTACAGACATCATAGTACCAGGTGTTTAATTTTCCTAGATTTAAATGTACCTAATGTTCTAATCCACACAATAAAAATAATCTCTTACACTGTGGTATTTTTTATAATTACTCTTTTGGGGCGCCTGGGTGGCCCAGTCACCTGTTAAGCCTCCAACTCTTGATTTCAGCTCTGGTTACGATCTAACAGTTTGTGAGTTCCAACTCTTCCTCAGGCTCCACACAGACAGTGTAAAGCCTGCTTGGGATTCTCTCTCTGCCTCTCCCCCGCTTACGCACACATCCGCACTCTCCCTCTCAAAATAAGTAAACTTAAATTATAATTACTCTCATGGTGGAAATCTCTACTGTCTGTAAACAAATTATTTTTCAGTATTTTTTACCCCAAATAATGTCAAATACAATGAGTTAATCAACCTAATTAAACAAATTATGATTTAAGAGCTAAGAAAGAATTCTTAGATTCAAATTTATTTTGGAAAAATGACTGTTTTAAGAGGGGATAACAAAACAAAATGAAAACAAAACACCAGAAGTCACATATTAACCTTTGTGAAGGTTATGTGCTCCAGAAATTCATACTGATAACATGAGGTGACTAACATCTTCTCCCTCCTAATTGGGTGAGGTACCAACTGAGGTAGCCCAAAAGAAATGTGCTTTTCTTTCACAAAATCCAATACATTTCTATTACTTCCTTAATGTCATCACCATTTCCTGTAAGACCATAACTTTTTAAGAAGGAGGGACTGGGTCTTTCTTGCTGAGTACTGTGTCCACACTGCAAGGCATAAAGTAGGCAGCCAATAAATACTTACATAGAACATACAAAATGTATGTTAATTGACTATGTTATTGGTAAAGCTTCCAGTCAACAGTAGGCTATTAGTAGGTAATTTTGGGGGTAGTCAGAAATTTAATGTGGATTTTTTGCTATGCAGGAGGTCAGTGTCACTAGCCCTGTTTCGTTCAAGGGTTAACTGTATACAGAATCCAAAAACAGAATACACATTCTTCTTAAATGCACGTGGAACACTCTCCAGGACAGATCACATGTCAAACCACAAAACAAGTCTCAAAAATTCAAGAAGAGTGAAATCAAACATCTTTTTCAACCACAAATGTTTAAAATTAGAAATTACAAGAAGAAAAATGGAAAAACTACAAATATGTGGAGATTAAACAACACATTACTGATCAACTGGGTCATAACTACCTAAAGAAAAAAGAAAAATACAACATCCCAAATTCTGTATGACACAGCAAAAGTGGTTCTAAGAGGGGAATCACAGCAATACAAGCCTAAAGCCTACTTCAAGAAACCAGAGAAATCTCAATTAAACAGCTTAACTTTACACCTTAGGGAATTAGAAAAAGAAGAATACATGGAACCTAAACTCAGTAGAAGGAAGGAAATAGTAAAGATCAGAGTAAAAAATAATAAATATGGACTAAAAAGACAATAGAAAAGATCAATAAACAATTAGCTGATTCTTTGAAAAGATAAACAAATTGACAAACCTTCAGGTAGATTGACCAAGAAAAAAGAGACAGGGCTCAAATAAAATCAGAAATGAAACAGTAGGTTACAACTGATTTCACCGATATACAAAAGATCACAGAAGACTACTATGAACAATTATATACCAGCAAATGGGACAACTAGAAGAAATGGATAAATTCCTAGAAACACACAATCTTCCAAGACTGAATCAGGAAGAAATAGAAAATCTGAATAGACCAATTACTAGAAAGGAGACTGAATCAGTAATCAGTCCCTTCAATCACTGGTGTCGGGCAAACTGGACAGCTGTATGTGAAATGATGAAACTGAACCACTATCTTACATCATATGCAAAATTAACTTAAAATGATTAAAGACTTGAAGGTAAGACCTTTAACCATAAAACTCCCAGAACATAGGTGGTAAGCTTCTTGACATCAATCTTGGTGATGTCTTTTTGGATCTGATTCTAAAGGCAAGGGAAACAAAAGCATTAAACAAATTAAACAAATTAAACAAATGGGACTATATCAAACTAAACAGCTTCTGCACAGTGAAGAAACCACTATTACTGAATGGAAGAAGACATTTGCAAACCATATATTTAATAAGGGGTTAATATCTAACATATATAAAGAGCTTACACAACTCAATAGCAAAAAAACAAAACAAAACAAAAACCCAACCAATTAAAAACTGGGCAGAGGATAAAAACAGACATTTTTCCAAAGGAGACATACAGATGGCCAACAGGCACATTGAAAAGATGCTCAATCAGGGAAATGCAGGGGCGCCTGGGTGGTTCAGTAGGTTAAGCGTCCGACTTCAGTTCAGGTCATGATCTCACAGTTAGTGAGTTCGAGCCACGGATCAGGCTCTGTGTTGACAACTCAGAGCCTGAAGCCTGCTTCGGATTCTGTGTCTCCCTCTCTCTCTGCCCCTTTCCCACTCATGCTTTGTCTCTCTTCCTCTCTCAAAAATAAGCAAACATTAAATATATATAAATACATACATACACATACATATTCATATAAATATATAAATGTATGTATATACCTGGGAAATGCAAATCAAAACCACAACAAGAAACCACCTTAAATCTATCAGAACATCTATTATCCAAAAGATAAGAAATAACAAGTGTTGGCAAGGATGTAGAGAAAAGGGAACTCTTGTACAGTTTACAATGTAGCACAGCTACTATTGAAAACAGTATGGAGGTTCTTCAAAAGATTAAAAGTAGAGCTACAATATAATCCATCAATTCCACTAATGGATATCTCTACAAAGAAATGAAAACACTAATTTGAAAAGATAGATGATCCCTATGTTTACTGCAGCATTATTTACAATAGACAAGATACAGGAACAATCTCCAAGTCTACTGGTAGATGAATGGATAAGGAAGATAGGCTATTTATGTACAATGGAACACTACTCATATAAAACAAATCTTGTTATCTGCAACAACATGGATGAATCTTGTGGGTATTATGCTAAATGAAATAAGACAGAGAAAGACAAATACTGCATGATTTCACTTACATGTGGAGTCCAAAAAACAAAAAACAAAACAAAAAAAAAAACAAACAAAAGGAAACAAAGCCCCTGACTCCTAGATAAAGAAAACAGACTGGTGGCTGACAGAGGGATGAAGATGTGGAGGTGCAAAACAGGTCCAGGGCATTAAGAGGTATAAATTTTCAGTTATAAAATAAGTCTTGGGGATGTAATACCAAGTATGGGGAATATAGTTATAATTTTGTATTAACTTTGTAATAGATGGTAACTAGATTTATTACAGTGACCATCCTGCAATGTACACAAATGCTGAATCACTATGTTGTACACCTGATACTAATATTGTCAATTATATTCAACAAACAAATACATAAAAAAAAGTTTGGAACTCTCCAATTTATGGAATAAATAAAACCACTAGATTGGGAAAAAGAGGAAAATGAAAACTTTAGCTACTCTCTATGGATTATCAAACTGTACTAATAAGCAACAGTCTTCAATTGTATTTAAGACACCATGCTTATCAACAGGGGCTCTAGAAAAACCAAATTAAAAAAAAAAGATTTAAAGAGCACCTATAACGTAACGTATGTAGAATAACAATACTATCATAAACACTTTGTCTGCAAATAGATATTTTCTTGAAAAGTTGTGCATAAACTATTTTCTGATATAAACATGTAAGTTAATGTCCATAGAAAAATCACTTTACAGAAACTCTGAAGTGTATATTCTCACAAAATGAATATTCATGTAATAACAATTTCAACACTGCTTTGCAAATTTAGGTTTTCATATGTTGGCTTTGTTTTCTCCAACTAGAATACAGCTTATCAAGCATTTGAACATGCTTAGTATTTTCAAAAACAGATTTACATTTATCTTGTCTGATCCTCAATCTCCCCATAAGGGACAGTGGAGAGTAAAATACATGTAATCTCTTTAAATATACAGAACAGTATTAAAACAATTTTGTAATGAGAATCTACCATCTGAGGAGAAAGGAAATTTTTACTAGTAGTATTTCCTTTTAAATTTGTGCTTCCAAAAATTTTATATATTGAATAAATCTGCATTTAATTTGCATTTAATCTACAAAAATAGTAATCCCAATTTAAATGACTTTTGTGATACCTGGTTCCCTATGAATTTATATTTCACAGTCTACTAAACAGTACTTTAAAAAGTTGCATTCAAAAATCTCTAAGTAAATGAATACAGTCTTTCAAAATAATCTAATGGCAATCCAAATGCTTCATCATCAAATGCAAGACTTTTGGGTTAGTATGGAAGCAAAAGTTCCAAAAGTTGGGTTTTTTTTAATCTCCTTCATTTGTAGTTCCTGAAGATAATGGGGAAAAAACTATCAAAAAATAGCAACTACTCCTACCTAGTTAAATGCCTTCCGTGATTTTAACAGATATAAGACAAACTAAAATTTGGCAATATATATGTACCAGAAATTATTTCCTGTCCAAAATTTGGCCCCAATATAAAAACTTTTCACTTAAAATATCAAGGCTTTATTCGGTCTTATTCCCATAATATCCTATGTGAATTTTAATAGATACTGTAGATCAGTAATAAAGTGTGATTGTTTTAACCATCTCAAATCTCTGGGAAAATGATAATGTATCTGTTCTGTGAGCTAATGAATTATCAATCTTTAGTTAGGATTAAATATAAAATTTATAAGAATTATAAATAAGTAAAAGGTATTGGGGGATACAGGCTTCTAGTTATGGAATAGATAAATCATGGTAATGAAAAGTATAGTCAGTGGCATTTTAATAGCATTGTATGGTGACAGATGCCAGCTACACTTGTGGTGAGCAGAGCATAATGTACAGAGTTGTCAGATCACTATGTCGTACACCTGAAACAAATGTAACATTGTGTGCCAACTATACTTCAGTTTTAAAAAATTGTAACAATTAAAATGCAACCTGCCTATCAAACACATAGTTGAAAGCTAACTAGCATAAAAGCGAGGGTTTCTAAAATGTATAATGTCCCAACCGAGACAATATAATAACAACTGGTAAATGGAAACAAGCACCAATTAAGTCCAGTAAAACATAAATACCATTTTTAAATATTCAATTATTTGAAAGTGAAAACAAAAGATCACGAACTGATACACCTGCATTATATGTGCAGCCATGGCTGGAAAACTCCCTAATTTATTAGTTCTACCAAATCTCTGGAAATATTTTAGCACCACATGACCATTAAGACCCGGGGATAAAACTTCAGAAATAAAATATACACATTAGAAAAATAATACAAAGCAAAAATTAAAATGTCAAATTCCTAAAATATAACCTTAAAAATATAATCCTTACTAATAATAGCCTCTTTAAAGTACCCAAGACTTCGATGGCTTAAAACCATATATATAAAGTATATTTTGCAACTTTCTTTTAAGATAATCAAATTTATTATTACATGCCATATACACAATGGCAAAATTATTGTGAGGGCCAAATTAACTCAAGACAACTAGAATCACTCAACCAGTATAAATTCCTTGAAGGCAGGAGCTGTGTCTTAATTTGATTTTGTATTCTCAGTGTTTACCCAGTGCTTAGTATTTCATAAGTACATGTTAATTAAATGGGTAAATGGAAAAAAAAGCAGCATAGCTGACTCTTGAACAATGTGAGGGTCAAGGGCACTGATCACCACATACTTGAAATCCACATAGAACTTTAACTCCCAAAAACTTAACTACTAATACCCTACTGTTGACTAGAAGCCTTACAACAACATAAACATTCAACTAACACATATTTTGTATTATATATGTATTATATACTGTATTCTTATAATCAAGTAAACTAGTGAAAAGAAAACGTTACTAAGAAAATCGTAAAGAGGTGGGGCGCCTGGTTGGCTCAGTCGGTTAAGCTTCCAACCTTGGCTATTGGCACAGAGCCTGCTTTGGATCCTCTGTTCCCCTTTCTCTGTCCTTCCCTCACTCGTTCTCTCCCTCTCAATAAATACATAAACTTAAAACAAAGAAAAAAGAAAATAATAAGGGGGGGGGTGCCTGGGTGGCTCAGTGGAGTAGGCATCTGACTCTTGATCTTGGCTCAGGTCACGATCTTGCAGTTCATGAGTTTAACTCCTGCACTCGGCTATGCAGTGTCAATATGGAGCCTGCTTGGGATTCTCTCTGAACATCCCTGGCTCACTCGCTCTCTCTCTCTCTCAAGACAGAAAAGACAGAAAGAAAGGAAAGATGGGGAAGGAAGAATGAGGGAAGGAGGGAATCATAAGGAAGAGAAAATACATTTACACTACTGTACCTGCACTTAGTGAAAAAAATTCACATGTAACTGGGCCTACTTAGTTCAAAGCACTACTGTTTAAGGGTTAACTGTTCACAACAATACACTAATATTATTTTACATTCTGAAAAACCTTCCAGGGTATTAATAATCTGATTTAACATTAAACAAATGAAATACCCAACAATGCCTAAATGCAGAACATACCTCAATTTGCATCTTCAGATGCGTCTTGAAGTTTGACAACAAAGTAAGAAATATGGAAAGAGAAAGCTCAAAAACCTCTGGAACAGATGAGACTCCATTTTTTGAGAGTGCAACACAGAGATACTGCTTAATAGCATTAATAAACATTTCATTTGTCCTGAAAACAGGTCCTGCATTCTGCAGAATGGATAGAAGTAACTGCAATGAAAGAATCTTGGATCGCAACTCATGAGACCTAAAATGTAAAAGAGAGGGCAAAGTATATGGACAAATTTAGTGTCATGGTATTAAAAGCTGTTCCAAAGATATTTCCTGGTACCACATAATTTCACCAAATTTTAAATAGAGAGGAACAGAAAAGTCTACAATGTAAACAAAGTACAGTATATGAATAATACGAATACTTCGCCATTAGTAATGGGTTAGTTCCACTTATGTTCTCAAGAAGCACATAATTTCATAAACCTTTTAAATGGAAAACAATCATCCACACATATTTAAAATCAACACACTGTTCCACGAGACAAGAAAAATATTTATTCCTTCTTCCTTTCTTTCACAAGTGTATTTCACTTTTTAGAAAATACCACGAACTCTTCTCAGATTAAGTACCATATTTAGTATATAATAGTTCCATAGTATATAATAGTTTCGTATATAATGTGCTTTTTTCCTAGGCATGCTACTCAAAAATCCTAAAAAAGTTTTGGTTATATGACCAAGTTACAGGACTACTTCAAGGTTACTTTTTCAATAACCACTTAAGTTGTTTTCTTTTTTGAAATACAAAGAGGCTTTCAGAACATTTCTCTCTTAAAGTTTACCCATTTATTCCAAATATTTTAAATAATGAAAAGCAAAAAACTACCCTTTCAGCTTAAATTTTCACTTTTTTCTCTGATCAATACACCATGCCATATTCTACTCAGTATCTAGCATTATAATTATCAGATTTCACAAATATAATTTTTCTCCCATTAAAGCAGGCATCTTAAGTCCAACAGACCAGGAAGATTGGATCCCAGGCAACTTTTCAAATGCAGAACACACTTAAACGTTCTAGCAGCTAATTCTTTTTATACCAAATGCTATTATCAGTCGCATTCACACCACAGACAGTAAACTTAATTGTTCCTGATTTCTACTTTAAAAATTTTATAGTTTTTAAGTGCCAAGTAATTCAAGGACCTAAGAAACTCTAACAAGGAACATTTAATTTCATGTAAGTGGGAATCACACAAATATTACCATCTTTGAAATAAAACTGGAACCAAAAGTATCATGGCTCATTATTACATATCAACTTTCCAAGATGGCTATGCCTCTGAATCTATATATGTGCAGCAAATATAGTATAACACACATACACACACACACACACACACACACAAACCTTAAATAAATCAAGTTAGAAACAGTGAGAAGATTTTAAATAGCTATAGGAAAACATGAAATGGGTGAAGTATCTCCCCTTCATGTTGAAGCCTTCCAAGGCTTTTATGTTATGGCTACTTCCTAGTCTAGCTAATTTACCATCTTTTTTGCTCAATTCCAATAGTTACTAAAACCTGCAGCCTACTATTCTCTAACACATGAGTTTTTGTTGTAAGTTATTTTTGTATCCCCAGCTCTAACAAAATGCCTTGTACCTAGCACGTGCTCAATGTAACTCATGGATTTATTCATGCACTCATCTAAACATTTATTAACTACTTACTATCTATAAGGCATTAATTAATGAAGAAATGATCAAATGATTGTCTTATGACACAATAAAGTACACTTTTATAGGCAAAAGATGCTAGAAATTTCAGGTCTGCAGATTTTAATGGGGTAGTTTCAAACTATGAATCAAGCTTAACATTTCCTGGATCATCATCTTAGCAACATCACAAAGTATCAAGAGAAGCAAAGACAAAAAAACAAAACAAAACAAAAACATAACTACAAAAAGCCATTAATTTTAGAAAAAAATCATTCAAGAGAGAAAACCATATATTCTTTAGAAAAGAAGAGTTTAGAAAATTTAATTTCTTCAGTATTCAATTCCAATGTTTAATGTCCCTGATGACCAAGGTCTTTTCTATGTTCAAAATTTCCTAATATTTGGTTTAAACCCACAGAGTAGAAGGATAATTTACATTATTCCTTATAAGAATCCTTTGTAATATTAAAGATTTCAGATCTCCAAAACTATATTCTTTTTATAGAGCTAAATGAATGCCCTTCCCCCATAGTACTCCTCAAAATTCATCTATTTTCTTTTGTGTTCTTTTCATTTTGGGCACTTTAAAGAATTCTCCCTTTTCTGTTTATAGTTTTTCAAATCACACTTTTTTACATCTGACTTGGAAAACTAAACATCTGAGACTTAAGATTAATAACATTTTCAAATCAAGGCAAAGATGGCCTTCAGCAATAACACCAAATTCTTAAGTTACTACCTCCTTAAAGTCTTTAACAATTCAGAATGAGATGGTTATTTTTCTTTTCATAGTGAGAACAAAAAACTGAAAAAATTTTGAATACATATTTGTAACATACATAGGGTATAATCAAATTTACATTGCAATCTGAACAACTTTAATCCTTTTTCTGTAGAGTTTATATTTTCAAAATAAAGAAAAATCAGTAAGTTATATCTCTGACTCCCAGGATTTGGGCCTAAAATGATTTTAGAACTTTTGGCTTTGGGGCTTAAAAGATGTTTCTCACTGAATCAGTACAATGTGACAAAATAAAACTATAGAAAATATAACAAATGTAACTGCTTCTAGTCTTTCTTCTCAGCTGACATTTAGAAACTGAAATGCTCTACAGTTTTAAAAAATGAAGTAGCATTGCTTACATTTCTCCACTATTTCAATATTCTTTTCTCAAAGTCACCGAGGCCTTCTTTAAGATTTCTTTCTCCAGAAAGTTCTCCTAAAATTGTCATGCTATATTACATCATGCTGCAACATTAAGAGGCCTTCTTTAAGATTTCTTTCTCCAGAAAGTTCTCCTAAAGTTGTCATGCTATATTACATCATGCTGCAACATTAAGAGTGTCCAAACCCAGTCTTAAGCAAGAATCAGTTACATTTGACTCACAGGAAATGAAAGATATTTGACAACTTATGACTTACAAATGGCACTTTCCTATGGCTTAAACTTACACATTCGACAGGAACCAGACAAGTGACTCCTATCTCTAAGTATTCCCTGCTCCCCACAGAGAAAGGTATCATGGCATTTTTCAGACCTTAATGAATACATAATACCTTTCATTATGAATTTTAAAATTTATTTCTCTTAGTTTTATTAACTTTCAACTGGTAGCTTTCAGAAACCTAGCATGAGGCTACATATAACAGGGCTATTTTAACTCCAAAGTTGTTTATAATATTGAAAAAAGAATTCTTTCAATCATTCAATATTTATTGAGCACCTATTATGTACCAAGCACAATCCCCTAATGTTGCTGGTATACTTTGGGAAATAGTATAAGTTATCTAGCAATTTTGGAACTATTTTTCAAGTACATTTTTTAAAAGGCAAAATAATCCTGGGGCGCCTGGGTGGCTCTGTCGGTTGAGTGTCCGACTTCGGCTCAGGTCATGATCTCACGGTCTATGAGTTCAAGCCCCGTGTCGGGCTCTGTGCTGACAGCTCGGAGCCTGGAGCCCGCTTCAGATTCTGTCTCCATCTCTCTCTGCCCCTCCCCCACTTGCTCATGCTTGCTCTCTCTCTCAAAAATAAATAAACATTAAAAAAATTTTTAAAAAAAGGCAAAATAATCCTAAAATACATTTTTCAGGGTTCTACAGGACAAAAAGAACATAAGAAAATCCAAAGACTATCTTACAGTAAGTAAGTTTTCAAGATTAAATACTGTATGTGTCAAGCAGAATAGCCAGTGACTTACTTTGGATCTGGGGGTCCATCTGACAGTGGTTTCATGGACAGTTTACACAATGACCTGAATACTAGAAAGGCATCCTTTTGTAAAATGTGGGAAAACTTAGCACCAGGTGAAGGTCCTGAAGAATTTCCAGATTCCTAAACAAGTTAATATACCATGTAAATAGAGACATTTGACAGTGTAAAATCATTTCAGCCTTCTATGTATTCTATTCAGTTCAGTAATACAGGGGGTTCTATTGGAAAAAAAAACCTGATGAAGAATTTGCCACATTGCTTCTCTTTAATCTGACATACCACCCTAGCTCCCCAACAATAAATACCTTAAAAAAATAAATTATTTAAAAATATTCTCTTTGCTACCAAAAACTCTTCAAAATTTATCCATTTCATACCATTACTAACAAAATCTAGCACATCATGCCCTGACAAGACACCTCATCCATTGCCTAAACCATGCTTTTTACTACCTGTCATTTGGTGTTTTCTGTTTTTGTCCTATTTTAGCTATTCTGCACAGATAGACATAAGACAGCAGAAATTGTCAAGGCAATGTTTAAAACTTATTAACTGATGAAGGTCAACAAGGCCAAGAAAGTTGAACCCTATATACGGGTCAATGATACAGGGTAGGACTTCCTTATCTAAAAGGATAAGAAGGGGCGCCTGGGTGGCTCAGTTGGTTAAGCGTCAACTTCGGCTCAGGTCATGATCTCACAGTTTATGGGTTCGAGCCTTGCGTTGGGCTCTGTGCTAACAGGTCAGAGCCTGGAGCCTGCTTCAGATTCTGTGTTTCCCTCTTGCTCTGCTCCTCCCAACTCATGCTCTCTCTCTCTCAAAAGTAAATAAACATTAAAAAAAAAATTAAAAGGATAAGAATAAAAACACACTAAATATAGGGTAGGGGGGATCAGGAGAACCTTATCACTCCATAGTTCAGATTTCATTTAGCCCTGAATGAAAGTAAGATGAAGTTCCCTAGATTTCTAAAAGTTCTTCCTCATCCAGTGATACTAGAATTGTCCTACAAATATATGATAAAAATGTTCTTTTTAAATGTAATTTCAATGGGGTGTACAAAGAGAAGATGTGAACACCTATGAAACACAGCTTAGAGTTGGAAATTTAGCTATCAGTATATTTAGGGAATAAACTGCTTTGATTTGTATCAGTGAGAAAAAACTAAGTCTTTATTTCCCCAAACTGTAATCAGCAAGCATTATCAACTGGATACATTCACCACAAAGTGCTGGTAGCCTATAAATGTGTAAGATTAACAGGACATCTGCTGCCCCCCATTTATACCTGAGTATCATTGGAAGAGACAGACAATCTGTCATCAGGTAAAGATGGTGTATATGCAACAGAAATTGGTGTTCCTGGAATTCCATTTGCTTGGATATTTTCACTGTCGCTACCATCCTCTATAGTTCCAATGTTGCCATCTGCACTTGCATTTATAGTCGTCCTTTCTCCCATATCTAAAATGGTAAGAATAAAAAAACATGCAAATATATGTGACTTAAGTATACTGAAAAGGCACAAAGAGTATTTAAAACGCAACAATGGCAGGAAAGCAATGTGAAATAGTATGAATTGGCAACATTTAAAGGTTAGTATACTTAGTAGTAAGTATGCATTTGGAATACATCCAAATACAATCCTTAAGTAGCTCTAGCTATGAAACACACTCAGCTGATGAAAGGCTAACTGGGATGTGCCAAAAGAGAAGCTTACTTTTAGTCTATATTATCATCTACTAAACTTGGTTCTAATGAATGCTAATTCTTTAAGATGTTAAGACAGTGTCTTCCAAAAAAAAAAATATCCCATTATCAAGCAAGTTAGAGAAATACTGGGAAATAGCTTTCTTTATTACAGTCTTTAATTTGCTCTCCAAAGAGAATATATGATATGTAGTGTTTCCAAAATTTATTTTACAATGAGCTCCTCTTCCCCTTTTTAGAATACCTATTAATAACTCCATATTCTTTGGAACACATATATGGAAAAAATGGCCTATACCCCTGAATATTTTTTAGTATGTCACTCTGAATAATCATACTTTTAATTAATATAAACAGAAATAAATGATTTCTGGTAGAACAGATATTACAAATAATACCAAGTTTCGTAACTACTCTAGATATAATTATGTTAAGAAAGAAATACATACATGTCTGTGGCCATAACTAGCAGGAAATTGCTCGTTTCATGCTATCAATCAAAAGAGAACTATAAGCAAGGGAAATATACTATACTGAGTAGATTTTGAAATAGGAAAGACCTATGTTTCAATCGTGTCTTTCCCATTTAACTGGATAACTTATTTCATCTTTCTTTGTCTCAGTTTCTTCATCAGCAGCAAATATAATGTTAATGAGGAATCACCAAAACACACATACCCTACACACACACAACACATAAAGAACATAAATGATTCACAATAAGTGGTAGCTATAATTCTGTAGATATATGGTAATATATGCCCAATTTCTGATTGATTCAGTAATGAAAGGAGTGTATCTCATGCCCCTACTCTAAAGCTGCTTTCTGCTCTCCAAATTAGAATATCCTAGACAGATTAAACTGGATAATTTCAAAGCGTGTTTTGCAATTAACAACTGGTACATGAAGATACTGATAAAATATATTTGGGAAGCTCTGTGCTGCACAAAATAAGACACTAGTTTTCCCAGTAGACCTTTCTGGAGCTTTAACATGCTAGTGTTAGACATGCTAAATATACTATCCTAACTTCTTATATATATATATTATGTGTATAATATATACGTATTTATGTGCTAAATGCTATTGCAGCTTTTAAATACATGTTATTTATTACATATATCTTACATATATGTTTAATAGCAAAGAATTCTCTGGAAGAAGTAAAAAAACTTAATAACGACTATCAGAAATGGATAATCCCTCAAAGCTTATTCCATTTTCTCTCAGTACCTAATTACATCTTTTCCCACTGCCTCCCCCCACCACTTTCCCTTAACAAATGACTTTCACATTCTACGTAGTTAAGAAGTTAGGTAACTCAACTAAGAAGTAGGTAGGCTACCTCAATCTCCCTTGTCCTACCATAAAGCTCCTTGAAACCAATAATTTTTTCCCCCTCTTATTTCAGGGGAAAAAATATTCCTTTGAATTTCTAAAGTGAACTATTCATTAACCCTCAAATTCATCTCTTCTTGCATTCATTTGTGTCTTCCCTCCCCAAGTATTCTCTTTTAACATTACATTTTCATGTATGTGACTGAATCTTCCTCATTACTTAACATACTCAAATCTTCTCACTGGAAAAAAATCTTCCTTTAACTCTTGCTATACCTCTGCTACTGCCCATTTTTCTCCTTTTTATCAAATTTCTAAGAGGAATAATCAATATTCACTGATGATACTTTTCTTCTTCCCTTCCTAGTATATTTCTCAAAAGAAATCAAAAACATTCTATGATTTTATTTTCAGGTTTTGAAGCCAGACATCCTTGAGTTGGAATCTTCATTTTACTGCTTCCTACAAGTTAACTTAAAATCTCTCAATTTTCTCATTGTAAAAAAGAGAATAGTACCAGCACCTAAACATCCCAGTGCTTGGGGAGGATTAAATGAATAAATGTAAGTAAAGCAAATAAAGTCATTTGGGATATACAGAAAGTACTTTAATAGAGTTAGATATTATTATTCTCTCTGTTTTCTCCTCTAACTGTTCTCTAAACATTAAGTGTAGACTTTTGTTTTCAAGATGGTAAATAGAGTCAATTAAAAATTAACTTCTCCTTTGATAAATCCCACTGAAATTACTAGGAGAAATATAAACAAGAGACAGATGCGATGTTTCTAACATTATTGCTATATTTCATCAGTAAGTTTGATAATTGCTGGTCTGGTATTTTTCACTGGTATGAAAAAATTCAAGTTAAGACTGATTTGAAAAAAAAAAAAAAAGTAAAATCACACCCAGGCGCGCACGCGCGCTCACACACACACACACACTCATATACTTAATTTGACAGAGTATCCTCCAAAAAACAATAGCAATTATCATACCTACTAGTGAAATACAGCAATGTTAAAAACAAAATGAGGCTTGAACCAATGTTATATAATAGAAACAAAAGGACAAAAATGAGGAATAAATACTGTAAAAGAAAAAAACACAAAATATATTTTTCACCAAGAAAACCCAAGATTATCAAATAAAAAACGCTTAGAAAATATCAGAGTTCAGAAGATGAATAAATAGGAGGTAAATATGGAAAACAAGGGTTTTTCTATATTCCAATTAAATTAGGAAGTGGGAATTGTTTGTGGCCATTGCTTAAGTGCCAACAGTCAAAATGAAGTTCAATCCCTTTGTGACTTCTGACCAGAGCAAGAACTGTAAAAGTCATTTCAATGCACCTTCCCATATTTGCAGGGAGATTCTCCTCTTTCCAAAGAGCTGACACAGAAGTACACAGTTCGATCCACACACACCCAGAGGATGAGGAAGTACAGGCTGTATGAGGACACAACAGAGGTCAGCAAACTGGCAAAGTAGCTCAGGTGTATGGGAAGAAATCCGTCATCTACACTTAGCAAATAGAGTGACAGAAGACAAATGGCACAGCTGCCCACATGGGCATTCACCCTAGCAGGATGGTTATCACTAGACTAAAACAGGACAAAGACCACAAAAAGATCCTTGAACATAAAGTCAAATCTCACCAAGAAAGAAAGAAAAAGGGCAAATATAAGGAAGAAACAACTGAGAAGATGCAGTAATAAAGTAATCTCATATATGACTTTATAAACTTAAAATGAAAAAAATAAATTAGGAAGTGTGGGAAAAAACTCATCCAAAATACTATCAAAACTAAAACAAAAAAGGGGCGCCTGGGTGGCTCAGTCGGTTAAGCATCTGACTTCAGCTCAGGTCATGATCTCATGGTCTGTGAATTCGAGCCTCACGTTGGGCTCTGTGCTGACAGCCTGGAGCCTGCTTCACATCTGTGTGTGTGTGTCTCTGTCCCTCCCCCACTTGTGTTCTGTCTCCCTCCCTCCCTCCCTCAAAAAATAAATGACATTAAAAAAAAATTTTTGTTTAAAACAACTAGAACAAAAAACAGAGAAATAATTTAACAGGAAATGTGAAGGAGCCAAAGAAAGAAAACAATGAAATTTTACTGAGTGACATAGAAGATTTGACTGAATGAACTTCTGTGTCTGGATAAGAAGGTTCAATACTACAAAGAAGATGTAGCTCCCAAGTTAAGAACACAATATAACTCCAATCACTAATAAACTTTTTTTTAAATTGAATGAATTGGCTCTAAAGTTATGTAGCATACACTTAACAGATGTTTACAAAAACTGACTGGCAAGTGGATGGGGGACTTGCACTACAAAGATTAAAATGTACTATAAAATTAAAATATTTTAAACAATTCAACACTGAATAAAAATAAATAGCTCAATGTTACTACAGAGAAAACTCCAGCAGAATCGTGTAGGATAAAATCGGCACTTCAAATTAATTGGGAAAGGATTATTCTATAGGTTAGCTATGCAATCTCATACTATACACGAAAAATTAATTTCAGATGAATTAAAGATCTGAATTCAAAAAATTAAAAAAGTATTAGAAAAATGTATAGCAGATTATTTCTGTAGTTTTGTGGTAAAATCCATTCTAAGCAAGACAAAAACAGAATTCACAAAGAAAAAGGCAGTATTTGTTAAATTTTTTACGTGGTCAAATATCTGCTCAGAACAATAACCTAAGCAAAGGCTAAACAAAATGAAAATAAAACAAAGACTAGAAAAAAATATTTAAAATACACTGAATAAGGGTTCATTTCTTAATATGAATAAATCTTGAAATCAGAACAGAGAAACCAAAAAACTGAAAGGAAATCGCTAAGAAGTCATGAATAGGCAATTCAGAAAAGTATAAATAACCCATAGATACTCAGTTGGACCATGAAACTGCCAACATTTAACCTATAAAAATAATGACTGCTCCCTGTGTTTTGACCCTACAAGTAATCAAAAACAAATTAAAATAAGATATAATCCATCTAGCAAAGTGATATTAAACAGCATTACATATAAATTTTAAATGCCTATACACTTTGATCAAAGTATTCCTTTTTTTAGAAGTGTATCCTAAAGTGCTAAAGGATATCTATAACAAGAATGCTCTTCAGAGCAGTGTATCAAAGTCAAAAGACTTGGGAAAATAATAAACTGAAAGAAAATATTCATAAAATATATCACAGAATCCTAATGTAAAAAGGATTCTTAAAAATTAAGAGAAAAAAATCAAGGATAACAGAAGGATGAAAACCTGATAGAATGAAGACATGAATAGATGATTCACTAAAAACAGAAATACAATGGCCCTTATATATGATATATTTAATTTCACTCATACAGAAATGCAAATTAAAACCCAACTAAGTAACGGATAAAGAAGATGTGGTATGCCTATACGATGGAATATTACTTAGCCATAAAAAAGAAGGGAGTCTTGCTTTTTGCAACAACATGGATGGATCTAGAGGGTGTAATGATAAGTGAAATAAGTGAGAGAAAGACAATTATCATATGATTTCACTCATATGTGGACTTTAAGAAACAAAACAAATGAAGAAAGAAAAAAAGAAATAAACAGACTCCATTTAAATATAGAGTACTGGAGGTTACCAAAGGGAAGTGGGGGATGGGTGAAATAGGTGAAGGAGATTAAGAGTACACTTATGATGAGCCCTGAGTAATGTACAGAATTGCTGAATCACTACACTGTATACCTGAAACTAACAGAACACTGAATATTAAATGCACTAGAATTAAAAAAAAATAAACTAAGAATTCTCACCTAACAGGCTGGCAAAAATACAAAACTTTAAATTCCACTGGCAATTATGGATAAAAAGGAATTCTCACACATTGGTGGTAAGAGTGCAAAATGGTGCAACACTTGTGAAGGGATATTCAGCAACAGCTAATTAATTTTCATACTCATTTACCACCTGACCCAGTAATCTCACTTCTATGAATCTTCCCTCAAGATAAACCCCCACAAATACAAAACAATACAGATGTATATGGCTACTCACTGCAGCAATATCTGTAATAGGAAAGCACTGGAAACAACCAAAGTTCCTGTCAGTAGTGGATTGGTTAAATCAACTATGATACATCCATGTAATAGAGTCAAGAGACAAAAAAAATAAGGAAAGAAAATCTCTATCAACTGAAATAGAAGGATTCCTAGAATATATTAAACGAAAAAAAGGGGGACAAAAAAAAAAAAAGGGAGGAGACATACAGTGTTTTTGCCAAAGAGAAATAATCAGAGTACTTGCTTATTACTCTGGGAGAAATACACACACACATAAAGGATAAACTAAAAGGTAATGAAAGTGGCTACCTATGGAAGGTATGTCAGCAAAGAAAGGAATGGATAAAAGAATTCTCTGAGTCAATATTTTATATAATTTTGACTCTGAATCATGTATAGGATCTTCAATTAAATCAAAACAAAACAGGGGCGCCTGGGTGGCTAAGTCAGTTGAGTGTCTGACTCTTGATTTGGCTCAGGTCAAGTTTTTGCAAAAATCAGGTTGTGGGATTGAGCCCTGCATCAATCAAGCCCTGCTTAGTATTCCCTCTCTCTCCCTCTGCTCCTCTTCCTGCTGGCTCTCTCTCTCTCTCTAAAATAAAAAATAAAAACAAAAATAAATTACATTAAATCAACAGTTAATACAGTTTACTACTGTAAATTCTGTAATTATAAATAGTATTATTATTCACCATTAGTAGAAAATGTACTAAATACATATGTAATTTTTTTTTTTTGAACTTTAAATTAGTTGTTGCTGGTAATGATACACTGTTGCTGAGAATCTGGGATTTTACTGTGGGAAAAGGGAGATACAAATATGAAATGCTGGGAAAAGGGAGATACAAATATGAAATGCAGGAAGATGAAGAGAAACCTAGTGGCACTGGATGTGAACTGCAACTATCAACATGATTTGTGATTGTAGATCTATCTCAGTACACTAGAAAGGCCAGGAAGTAAGGACACCTCACTAGCACACCTAGTCTCTAAATACAATTGCCTACTAAAAAGAACAAAAACTCCTTAAAGAACTAACTGATTCCAGGGCTGAGGCAAGAGGAAGTCGAACGTTTAACTTAAAACATCTCACTGTTCCAGAAAACAAGAAGTGCTCCAAGATAATGGAATCACATCACAAAGACAAAGGAGCTGGATTCCTATTAGCCAAATCGGGAACAAAGAATAATGACGGTAAATGATTATAATACACTGAATAACAAAAGAATTCATGAGTTCACAGTATTATTTTTTTTAAGGGGAAGCACTCTTATCTATAGAAAAGTGTCAATTAATGTTAGAATCATGAAATCACTCTTTGGCAACCAATGTAGTATCTAAAGAAGTCAAGGATCATCAACGGATGCTAAAACCACTAAGTGGATGGATCCTCATATGACCTCAACCTATCACTCTCAAATTATTTCTTTCAGTTGACCCTTGAACAACACAGGGATTAGGAGTGCTGACCCCTCAAATAGTTAAAAAGCCACATATAACTTATGACTTCACAAAACTTAACTACTAATAGCCTCTGTTGCCCAGAAGTCTTACTGATAACATAAACAGTCGATAAACACATATTTTGTATATTACATGTATTATATATTGTATTCTTACAATCAAGTAAACTAGAAACAATATAAAGAAAATCATTAAGAAAGAGAAAATACAAAGGCGTCTGGGTGGCTGAGTAGGTGCTGGACTCTTCAACTCAGCTCAGGTCTTGATCTCAGGGTCGTGAGTTCAAGGCTCACACTGGGTGTGAAGCCCACTTCAAAAGGAAAGATGGGGTACCTGGCTGAGTGTCCGACTTCAGCTCAGGTCATCATCTCACGGTTTGTGAGTTCAAGCCCTCCATCAGGCTCTGTGCTGTCAGTGCAGAGCCCACTTAGGATCTTCTCTCTCTCTCTCTCTGCCCCTCCCCTGCTTGTTCCCTCTCTCTCAAAAATAAACAAACATTAAAAAAAGAAGAAGAAAAATACATTCATAGTACTGTATTTATGGGAAAAAATCCACATATAGTGCACTCATGCAGTTCATTATTGAATGGTCAACTATAGTTATAAAGGGAAAAATGCTCCCTTACAATGAAGAGACCTAGTGCTCATCATTAACCAAGTGATCAAACATCATCACTAATATGGGTAACTTGTTATGTATCAATTAACATAACATGATGTAATAAGAAGTACCAACATTACCTATGCAGTATTCTTGCCAAATACATTTACTCTAAATCAGGAAACTGCCCTATCAACTCAAAATATGTAACATTCGACAAGACAATTTCATACTCTTTAACAAAAGGTAAGTGTTATGAAAGATGGGGGGAAAGAGAAGAGAACTTGTTCTAAACTAATGAGACCAAAGAGACACAATCAAATGCAGTGAGCGTACCCAGATTGGGCCCTGTACTTAAAAAGGAAAAGGAAAAAAAGGATATAAGAGAGACGATTTGGGAATTTGGGAACATTATAAAATGTAGTATTTATATTAGATATCCTTGAAATAGTGTTAATTTTCTTAGGTGCGAAAACGAATTATGGTTATGTATGAGAATGCCTTTATTCTTAGAAAAGATATGCTGAAGTAACAGAGTAAAGCATCAGGATATATATAACCCATCTTTAAATGGTTCAGCAAAGGCAAGCAAAACACACACATTTACATACACGTATGTGTGTAGGTCTATTTAAACACACATAAAATGAATGTATCAAAATTTTTAACAACTAGTGAATCCAGAGAAAGGGCATACAGGTGTTCATTGCACTGTTCTTTGGATTTTTCTCTAGGTATGAAAATGTTCTAAGTAAAAAGTTGCAGAAAAATCAAAGAAATTTTACTTCACACTCTGTATTGATATGTATTCAAGACTGGTAAAGAGTTTTTTGCAAAGGGCCAGTTAGTAAACATTTTAGGCTTTGCAGGCCATATGGTCCCTGGTGCAAAGACAGCCACTGTAGGCAATACATAAATAAGCATGTGTTCTAAAAAAGCAGTATTTACAAAAATAGGCAATGGGCTAAATTTAGCTCATGAGACATAATTCGCCATCCCCTAACATGTATTACTAAACTTCTAAAGAATGCATGGGCACATAATGCTCTTTCTTCCCTGACTGTAAGTTTACAAGGGTTTTTGTTTTTAAATTCAGACTTCCCAGGAGCATGGCCTCTTGTTTAGTCTCTATACTTGCCCATTCAATGATTTTATGGCTTTAACTACTAATTTATAACAAAATGACTCCCATCTATAGCACCTGTCTTGATATCTTAGGCCAGATTTCTAGATTTCTATTATGTGTATCATAAAATTTCCACATGGATGGTGCACTAAAAAATTAGTAATTTTTTCTCCCAAGCCAACTTTTCCTCCAACATAATTTAATTCTACCAATTCCACAACCATCCACCTACCCATTTAGACTCAGAAACTGGGATACCACCAAAGCAGAGATGAGTTAACATAGCAGGCCCAAGACTGTCTATCCTTAGAAAGGCCTGCTTGCAAGGTTGGTCCTTGGCTGGCACCTGGAACTACATTTTGGAAGGGTTTGCACTATTCCCAGAACTAGTTAAGAGTGGCTTACTGTGCCTAAACTGTACAAATAATGTGGTTTATGCTAAACACAGCTTTCCTTCTGGAAATCTGAAATTTGGGTACATGCAAGTAGAGGGTGCCAACAAAACTTTGGGCACTTAGTCTAATGAGCTACTCTGGTAGCCAACACCTACAATCTGATGTGGAGGAATTAAGTGCTTCCTGTGTGACTTGTACAGGGAGAGGGCTCTTGGAAGTATGCACCTGATTTCCTTCAGACATTGCCCCACATGTCTTTTCCCTCTGATGATTTTGTATCGTACTCTTACATGGTAAAAATTTTAGTGGTGAGTATAATTATATGATGAGTCCTATGAGTCCCTCTAGTAAATCACAAAACCTTGAGATATTCTTGGGGTCTTTGACATACCTTATAATTTCTTTTTCAGCAAGGTATTTAATCAGTTGCAAGGTCTTTTTTTTTAATGATTTTTTTTAAGTTTATTTATTTATATTGAGAGAGAGCCAGCAGGGGAGGGGAAGACAGAAAAAGAGAAAGAGAAAAAGAGAGAGAGAGAGAGAGACAGAGAGACAGAGAGAGAGATTGAATGAATGAACGAATGAATCCCAAGCAGGCTCTGCACTGTCAATGCAGAGTCTGACGCAGGGCTCAATCCCACGAACCATGAGATCATGACCTGAGCTGAGATCAACAGTTGGACAAGTAACCAAATTGAGTCACCCAGGCACCCCAGTTGCAAAGCCTACTTGATTCAACATTCGATACCTCACTTCTCATTCACATTTTCTTCATTTCCACTGTTTCTGTCCTGCTGAGGATTCCATTACTGCACTGGTCTCCTATTGTACTTTCTACTTCCGCACTTCCTTCTTCTAACAGAATAATTCTAATCATTCCATCTATTAGTTAAAAAATTCATAATGGTAACTCATTTTGTGATAGAATAAAGTCTAAAATCCTAAACTTTTAATTAGTAAGCTTAAGATTTCTTTAACCTTAGGGATGCCTGGGTGGCTCAGTCAGTTAAGTGTCCAACTCTTGATTTCAGCTCAGGTCATGATCTCATGGTTCCAAGTTTGAGCCCCACACCCACTCAGGCTATGTGCGGACAGCACAGAGCCTACTTAAAGTTCTCCCTCTCCCTCTCTTCCCTGCCCCCCTTAAAAAAAAACAAAGAGGACCGCCTGGGTGGTTCAGTCAGTTGAGCATCTGACTTGAGCTCAGGTCATGAACTCATGGTGTTTATGAGTTCAAGCTCTGCATTGGGCTCTGCACTAACAGCTCAAAGCCTGGAGCCTGCCTCAGATTCTGTGTCTCCCTGTCTCTCTGCACCTCCCCTCCCCCCAGCCCCTCCGCCCAGCTCACACTCTCACTCAAAAATAAACATTAAAAAAAAAAAAATCTCTTTAACCTTAGTTTCTATTGTATGACATCACATACTCTATACTTCAGCCAAACTACCACCTGCCAATTCCCAAACCATCCTCTCCTCTAAATCTGAACTAACAGAGTTTCCAATACATCAAATACCATTCCCCAAACTTGTGTGAATCCATATAGTCTAAGTTCAAGTGTCATCACCTACATGAAGTCCTCCCGGATCATTTTAGAAATAATCACTTTTTACAAAATTTTAATAGGATGTTAGCTATTTCTTTCTAATGGCACTTATCACTTTATACCTTGTATTAGTCTTACATACATACATTCCAGAACCCCCTTCTTCCAGAGCATGGTCTATCTTGGATTAACTTTTGTATCCTCCTACAGTGTCACACAACTGTACGTACTTCCTTAGTATTTGCTGAATGAAAAGATGAAAAAACAAGAAGGCAATCAGATGAATGCCTGGTTCTAGTGTTTCATTAAAGGAGAAAAGATATTCTTAGAAAGAATGGTAATATAAAAGGGAGTTAGTATGGCTGAAACAGTATTCTTCTCATTCAAGAGCCATACTGTACATACATTTAATCATATATGTAGAAGTATACGTAGCAAGGTTCTATGCTTAGTCCTGGGCAAGATACCATGAATTAAATAAGCTTCAGTGGATTAGTCTCAAATCTAATCCTATCTATAAATAATACTATTTATGGAAAATGGGAGATAAAATCCTAACAAACTGTAATAAAACATCTTTATAGTATTACAAAGATATATCCATAAGATATGACCTGCCCCTGTATCAATTATACCTTGGTTGTGACAATAAAGGTATAAGAAAGCCTAATTTTTTTCAAAAAAAGACATGAAATACTCAAAACTGAATCAATTTAAATATTTTCGTTATCAAGTTTCATGTATTTAGGAGTATAAAGAATATATCTCTACCATCAAAACACAAAAACAAAGCAATGAAATGGCATCAACTTTTTTTCAATGGGGAGGGGGAGTAACGGATTATTATAAAAGACTGTAACTGAACCTAGAGAAAAAGAGAGAGTTAATTCTTTGATAATTAAAAACATTTAAATATTTTTTTCTATACACACACTCTAATTTGAGAAAGAGCTTATATATTTGCCCTTTTTGTTCCACATATAAATAGTCTCCATAGTTAGATGAAATATCAAAGAATAAACTAATTTTGAGTGAAACACACTACCTCCAACAACGATGTTCACCATTTCTTCTACAATGCTCTGTACAATGTCTTGTGGCTTTTCCTCACAGTCATGGTTTTCTCCATCATATAATATGTCATTTTTAGATAATGCTTTAAAAAATAAAAATCCAAGAAAACATTATTTGAATTTTTTGGAAACTTTTACCAAACATTTAAAATTAAAAACTTTGCTAAACAATTAAGAATAAAAGAAAATCCAATGGATAACATGAAACTAGAAGCAATTACAAGTTAAACATTCAGAATTCATAACTATACCAAATTTATAATATTTTATAAATTTAAGTCAATTTCAAAAATGATTCATTTGACAAACTATTAAATGATCATTCAACTTAAGCAAATTTTCTAGATTATTCCTTCAGAAGCTAAACATTTAAAGTATTTTGAATGAAAAATTTCTAACATGTCTGACATACTTATCAAGTAATATATTAAATGTAACTAAAGCCTGCATTGATCAATTCCGTTTATCAATAATGTGCCTTTGTATTTGTGAAGTCTCTGAAGACAAAGAGACAGGGCCATGTGGGCCTCCAACAGTGCATTCCAGCCCTTCCTTACTGTTTCTTCCCCAAACCAATCTATATACCCAATGTAAAACTAAATTTAATAAATAAAAAAGGATTCATTCTCCAATTTAACAATCAAACAGACATATATGCCCAAGAGAACTTCTGAACAGCTTAAGAGAAACTGATAAACCTTGACATTCCAGAGTTAGCTTGCAGATAAAAATAGGATTTCTACTGGTTGTTTTGAAATGTTGCAAATACCTCAGGAAGGCTCAATTAACATTTTCGGACGCTTTGGGATCAAGGACCCTGTTCTGCCCTACTCCAAACAGCATCAGACTGCACATTAGCTGATAGTGCTGCTAACACCCTCATCCCAACTCACACTGCCCTCCAGAAACCTGTCCTCCCTATTGTTCACTGCTCCTAATCTACTGTTTGCTACACTCTACAGAATACTGAATGCCACAAGGGGAAATCTGATAAAGAAGCATACCAATCAGTACACTTATTTTATAAAAAATCTAAATACGGTAATAACACAAGATTCTTCGGTGGAGTAAAAACATATAAGATGTTTTGACAGATAATTTTTCTGCCACCCTTAAGCTTTGTATTTCTGTCCTCTAGCTGCCTAAAATTATCTAGAGTCTGAAAGTTAGTTTCACCAAAACTAAATATACAGTCACTAATATGTGTACAAAATAGTGAATCATGAGTCAGTTCTCAAATTATCTGACAGAAATAGCAGTATTTATTACACATAGGAAATCATTAGCGAAGTTAACTATTATGTCCAAAGTCACATAACTAATAAGTGACAGAGATGTAATTCAAAGCAAACTCTAGAGCTCTCTTAATCAATGGTTCTCAGGCAGAATTTTCATTTTTATCAGCTGTTGGGAGAAAAACACCTACAGAGCCAAAATAATCATGACTCTACCACAGCAAATTATGTCTTATTTATAATTCTGTATCCTACAAGGTGACTTGCACACAGTAGATGCTTCCATTCCTTGAGTCTCAGCGCATGTTACTTTTTCTGTCACAAAATTTCTTAAATTTTCTAGCCAGCCAATTTCAACTCCTATCCACCAAGATTCAACCAAAACATCATTACTTTCTCTATAAAGGTATTGTTTAACTCTCCTCAGCAGAATTACCTTGTGCAGGTCACTTTCAGGATACTTATCACATTATACCTCATTTATATATGCCTGACCATCCAGGCAAACCATGGGCACCCTTAGAACAATGTCTTTATCTCTATCAGCTTTTTAACCTCAAGTGCCACATAGTGCCTAGGATACAGTATAGCTAAATAAATATTTGCTGAATGCATGAAGAAATAAAGTCCCAGCTTTATTAGAGATCAGTCCTTTGAATCAGCCTCTTACAAGCTCACAGTAAAAGTAGGTGAAATCTGGCAAGAGCTGGCTAGAAAAATGTAAATCATATAAGCAGCATAGATTTACTATTAGCTTGGGTACTGTGAATGCTTAGATTTATCAAAATTATCCCTTTTTAAAAAACGTTTGTTTGAGAGAGAGAGAGAGAGAGAGAGAGAAGCAGGGAGGGAGGGGGGAAGGAACGGGAAAAGAGAAAATCCCAAGGAGGCTCCATGCTGTCAGCCAAGAGCCTAATGTGGGGCTTGATCTCACAAACCGCGAGATCACGACCTGAGCCGAAATCCAGAGTTGTACGCTTAACTAAGTCACCCAGGCACCCCAAAGTTACCCCTTTTAAAATAAAGAGTAAAGCACTATTAAAAGCATTAAAAAGGCATCTAATCATGCCACTGCTGATGTTCATCCCACTATTACATTATAAAAAAGATGTGGTATAAAAAAATCAATGGCTGAAAATATATTACAGAAGTCCTTTCTCAAAGAAAAATACAGAATTCAGATGAACTGTAACTAAGACCTAATCATCCTACTTCCATGCAAACATAGTAAACAGGCAACAGAATTTCCATCATTTTTTGATGGAAGTTAATAAGACACAAAGGGAACAACAAAACTCCCTAGCAGTTTTATAAACTAGCTAAAGCTGAAAATAATGTCTGGGAGGAAAAAAAAAAATGACTTCATGTGATTATTTTTAGAGAAACAAATTAGTAAAATAAATAAACGTAATTTAATTTTTGTAATCTTGCAACCCTTTTCTTTTTTAAAAAATACTTATTTTAAGAGACCGAGAATGCACATGAGTTGGGGCGGGGGGGGGGGGGGGGGGAGGCGGGTAGAAAGAGAGTAGAGAGAATTCCAAGCAGGCTCTGTGCTATCAGTGTGGAGCCTGACACAGGGCTAGAGCTCACAAATCAGGAGATCATGACCTGGGCCAAAATCAAGAGTTGGATGCTCAATTGACTGAGCCATCCAGGTGCCCCTTCTAACCTTTCTCTTACAAATAAATTTACTCAGAAAAATACTATCAGAGAACATCTCAATTTTAGGGCTTACTATACATCAGGATATAAAAATATTTTTGTATGTTAGGTGGTTACTCTATTTTTATACTTAATTTCAGTACTTTTAGACAATAGTATTTTCTGAACCAGTAACACATTGATGCCCTAAAACTTGCAGTCACATTCCAGAAAATCTTATAAACAGATCTTTTGTTTGTTGTGAAACTGTTTTAAGAAAAGTGAAGTTCCTATATGACATGGTAACAAACATTCAAGACCCCCTTTAGTAACATGCATCTCCTCCAAAACAAGTCTGTAAATTGTACTGCTCATGAGATGCCAGTGAATGCATAGTATTAATAGATATCCTGTATTTTGAAGTCAATTAAATTCACTACCTAGGATGGAAAACATCCACAACTAACCACCATGTGTCTGCTATCCATTAAATCACATTACCCTTTCCACATTTCTTTCCCAAACATGCATGCCTACACTCTTCCCTTAACATGTCCCACAACCCCTTCTCAGAAAGATTACTTTCAGCTGCAGTTGCCTGATCAGCTTCAGTCTGTTCATTTTCTGCACTGGAAATATCAGATCCATTTTCGGGTTCTGTGTCATCCTGAAGGCTTTTATCCACATCATTTGTATGGGAATCAAGGTCCCCTTCATGTTCTTGGGTCATATGATCAACAGTTTGAGGTGGCAAATATCTAAGTTGAGGTGATTCAGGCTCATGATGGCTTACTGGAGACTGCAACAGATGATGATGCTGCCGATGCCTTTCTTTTTCCATTTGTTTGGCTTCCTGCAACTGGAAAGAAATAATTTCCCATATTAGTAAAATAAGTTGTTTAAAATTTGGAAGGATAATGTTATGCTCAACTATAAATCCTTTATATAAAGGTGTCATTTTGTCTCTGGGATTAGAAATTGTAGTCCATCAGAAGCAAAGAACATAAAATATACTAAAAACACACAAGAACAAGTAACAGTGGTTATTTCTTAGAGGGACGGAAATTGGTACATAAAAACAGAGATGAAAGTCTTTCAGTACATATCTTCTCTTCACTATTTTTGGTGTTTGAATCATGTGACTGTATAACCTAAGCAAAATTTACAAAACTGAAATAAATTTTAATAGTCTCAGAATAATAATTGGATTAATGCAAACAGTGGATTTTCCTAAAATCAAAATTTCACTAAGGGAGGGAAAAAGTGGATGGGGAAATAAAACACACACTCATTTTACTTATACATACATAAACAAATGAAATCCAGATACACAAGAAAATAGTCAATGATAATGGTTACTTATGGGGGGGGGGGGGGAGGGTTAGGAAATGACCAAATTAGAAACAAGGGTCAGAGGGAATTTTCAGTGTATACTCTTCTGTAACATGTTCTTATGTCACATTGTCAAATGTCATTTAAGTAAAAATAATAAAATTACATATAATAAATAAAATCACAATGAGTACTTAAATGTCTCTGTCCAGTCATCTTAATAAGGATGAAAAAATCATATCAACAAATGTTTAAGAGACTTGTCATTATTATATATAGAATATCACCTGTAAAACTGGCTTACTTGTAAGATGCTAAACCAGTAACAAACAGAATCACAGAGTTTCATTTTTTAGCACTTTATTGCTTTCAGATACAACTCTTTTGGTCCTCATAACCGAAGAGTAAGAATGATTCTCACAGGATGCTTCGATGGCTATCAGTTCAGCATCCAACTCTTGATTTTGGCTCAGGTCTTGATCTCAGAGTTCAGGAGTTCGAGCCCTCTCAGCTGGGCTCTGCACTGACAACATGCAGCCTGCTTGAGAGTCTCTCTCCCTCTCTCTCTGCTGCCCCTCCCCAGTTTGTGCACACTCTCTGTCTCTCAATAAATAAATAAATTTTATATATATATGAAAAAAAATGATTCTCACAGAATTAATTTCCATAATGGTAAATACTCTGTCAAATAAGAACATTTCATATTTCTTAGTAATATTCCATTTTATGTGGAAACACCAGAACTAATTATATGAATGTATAAAATATATTTAAACTAAAAGATTTTAATGCCCAAAGTGCCAATGCCAAAATTCCTTATAATAAACATGTCTAAATCCATGTTTTACAGATAAAGAAAATGATGCACATGACTATTTGCACAGCTGGAATCAGAACAGAATTTTCAGACTGATACTTTAGCCCATTCATGAGAAAGTCAATTTCCAAAGTAGCAGTGAAGAACCTATGACTTGCAATCCAATCCCACCCTCAGGCTAAGCTTCAACAGATAGGCAATGTGGTTTAGTGGAACAAGCACATGCTTTGGAATCACCTACAAGCATGGTGTCCAATTCTAGTTCTATTTATTCTAGCGTTTCTATAACTCTAGAAATATCCTTAAAAAAAAAAAGCAATGTTATTGCATGAAAATAAACCTTTAAACATTTTCTATACACTTCCCTAGTTTCTAGATGGGTTTCTCAACATCAGTACTATTGACATTTTAGGTGAGATAGTTTTTGTTGTGGAGGGGTACTGTGTGGTATACTGCAGGGTGTTTAGCAATGTCCCTATCCTCTACCTGCTATGTGCCAGTAACAGCCTCCCCGTCCCAGTCATGATAATCAAGAGCCTCAAGTGTGGCCTCAGGGGCAAAAAAACACTGTTCTATAGAAAGAAATTAGCATTTTCTCCTTTGAAAATATTTTAGACCTAAACATTTTATAGAAAGTCTTATATGAGTAGGGGGAAGGGAAAGGTTATTAATGGTATATGTAAGTGAATTAGACTTCTAGCTTACAATATTTTAGCAAATGTTCAAGTTAAATCAGTCTGCTCCCCACTTTTTTTTCTTTCTCTCTCCTGTCTTTTTTTTCTATAATTTTACATAGCACAGAACTAAATACCCTTCATGACATGAAACATATTCACAGCTTTTATCAAAATTCAGTTATATATTTATTTGTGTGATTCTCTGTTTAAGGTTCATCTTTCCCTTCTATGCCCCACAGTTTTTAAGACCTTTCAAGGTAGTAGTCAAGTTAGTTTTGCCCATCACTACAACTGAAACTGAGAACAGTGCTAGGAACTTAAGTAATATAATAAAAACTTGTTGCAATCCCTATCAAAATAACACCAGCATTCTTCACAGAGCTAGAACAAACAATCTTAAAATTTGTATGGAACCAGAGTAGACCCCGAATAGCCAAAGCAATCTTGAAAAAGAAAACCAAATGATATATACAATGGAATACTACTTGGCAATGAGAAAGAATGAGATCCTGCCATTTGCAGCAGGATGGATGGCACTGGAGGGTATTCTGCTAAGTGAAATAAGTCAGTCAGAGAAAGATAGATATTATATGTTTTCACTCATATGTGGATCTTGAGAAACTTAACAGATGACCATAGGGGAAGGGAGGGGAAAAATAGTTACAAACAGAGAGAGAGGGAGGCAAACCATAAGAGACCCTTAAATACAGAGAACAAACCGAGGGTTGATGGGGGGGTGGGGGGTGACGGGAAAGTGGGTGATGGGCATTGAGGAGGGCACTTGTTGGGATGAGCACCGGGTGTTGTATGGAAGCCAATTTGACAATAAATTATATTAAGAAAGAAAGAAAGGAAGAAAGGAAGAAAGGAAGAAAGGAAGAAAGGAAGAAAGGAAGAAAGGAAGAAAGAAAGAAAGAAAGAAAGAAAGAAAGAAAGAAAGAAAGAAAGAAAGAAAGAAATAACCAAAGCTGGAGGCATCACAATCCCAGACTTCAAGATGTATTACAAGGCTGTAATCATCAAGACAGTATGGTACTGGCACAAAAACAGACACTCAGATCAATAGAACAGAACAGAGAACCCAAAAATGGACCCACAAACGTATGGCCAACTAATCTTTGACAAAGCAGGGAAGAATATCCAATGGAATAAAGACAGTCTCTTCAGCAAGTGGTGCTGGGAAAACTGGACAGCAACATGCAGAAGAATGAACCTGGACCACTTTCTTACACCATACACAAAAATAAACTCAAAATGAATTAAAGACCTAAACTTAAGACAGGAAGCCATCAAAATCCTAGAGGAGAAAACAGGCAAAAACCTCGCTGACCTAAGCTGCAGCAACTTCTTACTCAACACATCTCCAGAGGCAAGGGAAACCAAAGCAAAAATGAACTATTGGGACCTCATCAAGATAAAATCTTCTGCACAGCAAAGGAAACAATCAGCAAAACTAAAAGGCAACCGAAGGAATGGGAGAAGATATTTGCAAATGACATCAGATCAAGGGTTAGTATCCAAAATCTATAAAGAACTTACCAAACTCAATACCCAAAAAACAATCCAGTGAAGACATGGGCAAAAGACATGAATAGACACTTCTCCAAAGAAGACATCCAGATGGCCAACCGACACATGAAAAAATGCTCAACATCACTCATCATCCAGGAAATACAAACCAAAACCACAATGAGATACCACCTCTCACGTTAATGGGTAACATTAACAACTCAGGCAACAACAGTTATTGGTGAGGATGCAGAGAAAGAGGATCTCTTTTGCACTGCTGGTGGGAAGGCAAACTGGTGCAGCCCCTCTGGAAAACAGTATGGAGGTTCCTAAAGAAATTAAAAATAGAAGTACCCTATGACCCAGCAACTGCACTACTAGGTATTTATCCAAGGGATACAGGTGTGCTGTTTCAAAGGGGCACAGCACACCAATTTTTATAGCAGCACTATCAACAATAGCCAAAGGATGGAAAGAGCCCAAATGTCCATTGACGGATGAATGGATAAAGATGTGGAGTGTGTGTGTGTGTGTGTGTGTGTGTGCGCGTGCACGCGCGCGCGCACACACACACACACACACACACACACACACACACACAATGGAGTATTACTAGGCAATCAAAAAGAATGAAATCTTGCCATTTGCAACTATGTGGATGGAACTAGAGGATATTATGCTAGGTGAAATTAGTCAGAGAAAGACAAATATCATATGACTTCACTCATGGGAATTTAAGAAACACAACAGATGAACATAAGGAAAGGGAAGCAAAAATAATATAAAAACAGGCAGGGGACAAAACATAAGAGACTTAAATATAGAGAAGAAACAGAGGGTTGCTGGAGGGGTTGTGGGAGAGGAATGGGCTAAATGGGTAAGGGGCTTAAGGAATCCACTCCTGAAATCACTGTTGCATTATATGCTAACTAACATGGATGTAAATTAAAAAATAAATTATTAAAAAAAAAACTTGTTGAACAAGTCAAACCAATAAAACTTTTCTCATGTTTCTACCATTAAAAAGTGATAAAAGATTATATGCATTCATTTCTTTAAAAAAAAGCAGTACAACTACTATTTGTAGTTTCAAAATACTAGAAAGGATCCAATGTCAATATGTAGAAGAGTGAATGAATAGACTACAGCACATCTCAGAGTACCATACACCTACAAAAAAGATGATCTCTAAAAAGTAATATGGAATGATTTCCAGGGCATACTTCTAAGTGAAAAGAGCAAAGTACTAAGAGAGATGTATAGTATGTGTGGTAGCCAGCCTTTAAGATGGTCACCAATGATTTCTCCTTTTGATTTTCACTTCCTTGCAAAGTCCCCTCCCACAATGTACCAGGGATGGTCTGGGTACCCGCTTCTGATCATAAAGTAGACACTGTAGCTTCTGTTTTGTTGCTGTCTGATCATCTTCCCTGGAGATAGCCAGCTGCCATGCTGTGCGCATCCCTATGAGATCCACACAAAACTCAGGCCTTTCCAGACAACAGGCAGTAAAGAACTGAGACCTTTCACCAAAGCCAAATGAGTAAGACTGGAAGTGTCTTCTCTAGCCCAATGAAACCTTTAAATGACTGCAGCACCAGATCACACTGTGATCCATGCAGGGAACTACAACTTCATGTGGAACCCAAACCACACCCACCCAGCTAAGCCACTACTGTATTCTGGCCTTTCAGAAACTCTGAGAGATAAGCAGCTAAATGATAAATTTTAAGCAGCTGAAGTTTGGGGTAATTTGTTATGCAGTGATACGTAACTACTATAGTATGCTACCTCTCATGTAAGAAAGAGGATATGTGAAATCATACATGTATCTGCTCATTTGTGTTACATAAATGCAGGACGGATAAACTAGAAACAAAAGAGATTAGCAACATCTAAGGGGCAGGAAGAAGGGGGAAGAAGAATGGAGTCAGAGGGATGAAGAAGGAGTAGTCCTCTGAGTATACCTTTTGTGTAGCTGTGTTAAATCATAGTCCTGTTTAACATACTCAAGAAATAAGCAATTAAAACTAACCAAGAAAAGGAAAAACAAGCAATAATAAATTAATTTAACCGTATAAAGGAATTAACATTATGGCATGAAGAGTGTGGAGAAAAAAAAGAACCTAAGTAACTTCAGAAAACAATAGTTTGAATGAATCTTATAAGGCTAAAAGAATTGGGGCGCCTGGGTGGCTCAGTTGGTTAAGTGGCTGACTTCAGCTCAGGTCATGAGTTCGAGCTCCGCGTCGGGCTCTGTGCTGACAGCTCAGAGCCTGGAGCCTATTTCAGATTCTGTGTCTCCCTCTCTCTGACCCTCCCCCATTCATGCTCTGTCTCTGTCTCAAAAATAAATAAACGTTAAAAAAAAATTAAAAAAAAAAAAAGAAGAATAAATGCTGTAATCTACTTAGTAAGTTTGCTTCTCACAGTGGTATGGGTTAACTATTCTAAAACTATTTTATGTGGATAATAGGACTCAACAAATACTGTATCATAGAAAATAAAAGCCATACTTTTCATTGTTTAGAGACAGGAAGTTACAAATAAGTAAAGGGAAAAGGCTGAAATGAACCCTGTCATGCTGGACTGAAAGATGTATCAGTATAAAAATATACAGACATATAGGTGTGGGGTTAGGTGAAAGAGGGACTATACAGATACATCTTTCCTAGCTCTATCTGCTGAGAGGGCCTAGAAGCAGTAACATCTCAGTAGCAATGAATACACCTAGCACTCAGATTTTGTTTTCTAATTACCATTCTCCAATTGAAGGAGCCAAAACTCCCTGTTGAAGTGGTTGGTTCTAGGGCTGAAGGAGAAAAAATTCAAAATGAGCCTGGAACATTTTGAGATTACAGGAAGTAAGGAGGTACTCAAATAAGGATGGGAGCTTGTCAAAAGTACACAAGGCCAAAGCTGGAATAATCTGGGCAACAAAATAAATAATAGCACTGAATTATAACCAACAGAATAAATATCTATGAGTAAAGACCGATATAAATAAAAAATTGAAAAATATATAGGAAAGAAGAATTCTTTTAATAGATACAGAAGAATAACTCTTGTTTATAAAGAAGAAGAGATCAACAGAAAATCACCATTAGGGAAACACCACAGTAATAAATGTTGCCAACAAGATCCACTGAAGGATAGTTAAAATGGGGATGGGGAAGTATAAGAAGGAAACAGGATATTTACACAGTTTTAAGGTAACTCCAAGATCTTTACAGTGGAGGAACCTGGAAGATACCACCTTAACCAAGTAATCAAAGTTAACATTACCAGTAACAGGACATGTCAACATCATGAACTCCTGATACAATGCACTGAAAAGGACACAACAATGCTTCAGAGGTATTCTAGCAAAAACTGGACAACCTCAGTCTAATCATGAGAAAACATCAGACAAAGCAAACTGAGGTACCTTAAAAAAAATGGTTTAAGTATCTCTCAAAAGCATCAAGATGATCAAAGATAAGATTGAGAAATTACAACAAACTAAGACATAACTAAATTCATTCTAAGTACATTGTCAGATCCTGGATTGGAACTTGAAACAAAAAAAAGGGTATCTGTAGGAAAACTGGTGAAATTCAAGTAGGCTCTGTAGTTTATTTAACAGTAATGTACAAGTATTATAATATGGTTATATAAGACACTGGCATTAAACAAAGACGGGTAAGGGGATCTCTCTGTAATATCTAAAGTTTAAAATCAGTTTTAAAAAAAGTTAGAAGTTGATATGTAATTATGTAGACCTAAACAACTAAAAATACATAAAATGATTCTTTAGCTGATCTCTTAGCCCCCCAAAATTTATTTCATCAATGTAGATACACATTTTACTTTGAAAGGACTCAATGACTAAATATTTTACAGCAGAATAGATCAAATCAGGTAGCATTATAGCTACATTACACTCATCTACTAAACTTGAGTACAATAAAAGTATCATCAATCTATTAACACTTCCATGAGGATGACAATAAATATCTTTCAAATTCTACTTGTCAACCACTAAAAATATATTTTTCCAAAGTTAAACAAGTCAGTTAACCTCAAAACAAAGCAAAATAATACCACAAATCTTCACTAAAGTACAACTGTAAATGAAAAACATTCTTCTCTACAAGTACCAAAGATTTCACTATAATTTCTCTAAATTCTTTTCTATATTTGGTACCTGTGGTGTTCTTTACAATCTCTGTTTTTTAATACTTACTGCTTGGTTTTCCATGCGTGCAAAGATAACATTTAGCATCTGAGTAAGAGTAGCTTTGGCTGTCGTCTGATTGATGAGATTTTTGCTTGCTAGATAGATATTGTAACATGTTCTCACAGCTTGCAGGACAGTTCCTTCATGAATTTCTATGTGTTGCGATGTTACTGCAGTAAGTAAAGCCTTTACAAAGAAAGACACAGTTAAAGTAATTTTCTGCATCCTGCATTTCAGCACAAAAATATGAGTATTTTTATATTAGAATTAAAACTTTTAGATACCATTACCACTTTCAAGTACACATGAACAGAATTTTCAGTATACACCCAACCGAATTTCTAACCTTGAATATGTATTATCAACTGGCAGTAATTTCCAAATAATCCTCCCAAACCCAGAACACAAGAAAACTATACAATTAAATTGTTTCAACACTCAAGTTTCATTTTTATAAAACTATTAGTCTATTAAAATGCACAGCACTAATTGTCCAGCAGAACACAGATATGTTTCCTAAGACATATGCTTCATATGACATATCTGTTGAATAAGGCTGTCAACTTTGGAGGGTACCCACTGTCTTATTCACTTCCAAATTTTTCTGAGATGGTTCTCACAGATCAGACTAAATAAATGTACTGCTGTTGTTGGTGAAGATGTTTACACACAGAATAAAGCATTCAAGTATCAGATTAAATTAGAATAAAGCATTTAAAATAATCCTAAGTGAATTTCCCAATAAACTTCGTATGAATGTTCACAGATTAGGGTACATGCAATTTCTCAAGAGCAAGGGCTCTTTTGTCCTTTATGCTGTACAATACTACACAAAGTCAGCACTGAGTTTATTTTAAATAAACCATGATTGATATTAAATTGCAAATGACAGGGGGCGCCTGAGTGGCTCAGTCAGTTGAGCATCCAACTTCGGCTCAGGTCATCATCTCATGGCTCGTGAGTTCGAGCCCCGTGTCAGGCTCTGTGCTGATGGCTCAGAGCCTGGAGCCTGCTTCGGATTCTGTGTCTCCCTCTCTCTCTGCCCCTAACCCACTCACATTCTGTCTCTCTCTCTCTCAAAATAAATAAACATTAAAAAAATTAAAAAAATAAATAAATAAATTGCAAATGACAGGCCAACTGATTGGACGGCATTTTTAGAATAACTTGTGAAGTGACTACAGCTATGAAACTGAAAGGCTCAGAGGGGCTTTATCTACACATGAAAAACACTTTATACATGTAAATGATTTCAAAAGTACTAAAAGTACAAGAAAATTTTACTGATGCTTAACATATCACCATGACCATTAGCAGTCATATTAAGACTTCAATATTTATAACAGACTAAAAACACAACTGAGTGACTTTTCTTTAAAGGAGTTTGATCACCCAGGTGTATTATAGCACAAACCCAGAAGAAAGTTTGGCTGAGCATGTTCAGCAAATGAATAGGTGCAAGGGAATCAGTAAGGCTGATGCACAAATAGTTCACATGGTGAAGCATGGGTCTAGAGGGCAGACTACAAGAGATCCAGAAGTAGACAAGAAACTTAGAGGGGTCACAGGACCATCATATGAACCCTAAAGCTCAAAAGACGGAATATGTAGGGCAAACATTCCAGAAACCAAAATACTCTGGAAGACTCTGGGAGCCACAGCCTAAATTGGGACCTTCAAAATAACAGACCTAGAAATATAGTTCACTAGTGAACTCTTGGCATTCAACAAAATCCACTCATATGGGGTCTAAAAAGCAACTAAATGACCTCTATTAGCGATGGAAAGCACATAAAATGACCTTTCCAAATATATCCAAGATAAATGGCTTCTGATTTAAAAAATATATAGAGGGATGCCTCGGTGACTGAGTCAGCTGAGCATCTGACTCTTCATTTCGGCTCAGGTCATGATTTCATGGTTTGTGGAATTGAGCCCCTGCTTGGGATTTTTTCCCTCTCTCTCTCTGTCCCTCCCCTGCTGGCATGGGCTCTCTCTCTCAAACTAAATAAACTTTAAAATGTATACACACACACACACACACACACACACACACAATGAATGACAAATTCACTATATAATCAATTACCTTTATTATTTGCAGCTGAACTCCTTCATCTGTTTGAGGACCTTGGAAGCAGCCACAAATGGTTTCAATAATTCTATCAATTAATTTTTTGCCTGGTGTTGTACTATCTGGAGCATTGCCAGTCAAGTGCCCATAAGCAATAAGTTTCTAAGATGCAGAAAGAAAATAAAGATCCTAATTAAGCTAATATATATACTAATTGAATATACTTTAAAATGATAATATGTAATTGAATATGTTAAATTTTTTACATAAAAACATTAAAGTATAATCAAATCCAAGGCTATACCAACTTTTCCTGAAGAAAGGTGTATTAGCTATAAACATGTAAAATTATTTACATTCATAATAACCACAGAAACATACTAACCAGAATAAAACCATCAGGCCCTATTTTGAGAAAGCCACACTTTAGATCTGGTCTGATGAATCAGAATAGCTTACTGCTTTCTTTCTAACCATTATTGATACTGCTTTTGTGAAAGCTATCAACATATTTAAATGATTCAATCTCTTTCTGCATCAGATCTGTGAACATACAAAAAAGCCAATTTCCATGCACTGGCTGTAACAAATCATGGATTTGTTCAATCATCATCCATTATAGCCCTGGAAAGCCTTAGATATCAATGAACTTCATCTAAATCCCGAACTAATCATATAAATATGGTTTTTTCCTAGCCACTGAATTATTGGTTCAATACATATAATTCCCCAAACAGTGAAAAGACCTGAAGGGAGAAAGACCCCTCTATCTGGAAATTTTACAAATATCTTAAGAGAATCCTGTGTGTGTGCACACACACGTTTGTTTAAGTAAAACAGGATGGAAGAGTTAAGGAATTTTTCTGACATACGTGAAAATCAGAGCTGAAGTCCAGCAGTGAATAATTAAACTGTCAATATTAACCTATTGCTTTATATAAAACAGCAGGCATTCAGTAAAATCATTGCAAATAATGATGTATGTAAAGTCAGCAGCAGGTTAAAAGTACTATGGTTCCTGCATTTCACTGATGGAAAATAAGACCAAATAAACACTAAGTAAAGATTATTTGTCTCACTAAGCCAACTAATGATTTTTGTTACCCTTAAGCTAGAAACACCTTTTTGAAACTATTATTCTGTCTCTCTTGTATATTAGCAACCATCTGGCTTCTTACCACAAAAAGAATACTCAAGGCTTTCATGGAAAATGTCTGAATCACCAATTATGGTAATGTTTAGAAACACATTCAAATTAAATAGTTTTTAGATAATGCCATTTTATACATACCTGTAAACAATCAAGAGATGTACTAACTATACGGGGACATTTGGACTGGCACGCCAATTCAAAGGGTAAGAAGTACTTGTCTGCTTCGATAAAATTTGTCTTTGATTTCACTGGTGGAAGGGTGCTTGATCCACCTTTTGCTTCTCCATGAGGAGGACTAAAGGAAAAAGAAGAGTATGATTAGAATATTACATTGATTGTACTGATGATAAACTCATATGAAAACACAAAATTTCAGTTTGAAAGGAATTTTGCTAAACAATCTTCCATCTTCCCGTATTTCATGAGGGTAACCAAAGCCCAGGGAAATGAAATGATTTGCTACAGGCAAAAAGCTAATGGCCAGAGCTGTAACTAAATGCAAGAAAATCAAAGAAATTAAAATAGCTATTTAGTCACTGAAAAAGTATTTAAATTATAAAATAATCATTTGGTAATCTTTCTAAATATGAATCAAAGTCTTTACACAAAGACTTTAAAGTGTATCTTATGGTATTTCAGGAATACCCTCCTATATTTATGAGATCTTTCTGCTTATATTTCTTAAAAACTTTTTATTATTAATTTTATCATAAAGATCACATACAGAAAATCTGCCACATATAGATGACTGTATTACTATTTTAACCAAGACTGATAAGTTTGCAAATTATTTTTACTAAAGAAAAGAAACCCCACAAACCTCTGTTTTTCAGTTTCCGCTTTTATTTCCTCTGGGGGGAAAAAAAAGAGGCACATGTTAGAAAACTTGACAACAGAAAGATCATTAAGTAATTTCATTATAAACTTTGTAAACTAATTCATAACTCCTATAACAAGTTGGGAAGAATGCAAATTCAAAAGAAAATTCAGTAGCTAAAATTCTCTTGCTGTTTAATGTATTAATTTATAAAATATAATTTTATCAAACTATACAAAGAATATATATTAATAACCATAAGGATAGGTACAACTACAGGTTACTAATTCCCAAAGCGTTTGTTTTCTCAAAGTAGTTCTTTTTTTTTTTTGTTGATTTTTTGTCAAGTAGCTACATTAACCAGAAGGATTAATATTAAGAATAGAGTATTAAGTATATTGTATTCAAGTTATAAAATTAAGGCATATGTTCAATGAGAGGAAAAAACTGAACACATCACTCCTAAAATTATCTCAAGATTATTGCACTAGGACTATAACCTCTTGACCATGGACATATGTGTTGATATTTAACCAATTTTTCTACTATGACTACACAAGGCACTGTAAAAATACACATGCTCAATTCAATGGGAAATTTTCCCTTTTGTTGTTTATAGCATAAGAAATGAGGTAAATTAGATAAAGCCTACCTATACTAAAAGACCCTTAAATTTAACTGATAGGCTGGGGAGTCCAGTTAATTGTTTAAACCTGTTTAAAATTTGGAAGGAAAATCAAACATAACATTTATAATTACTATTATTATAACCAACAGTTGTTGACAACTAACTATGTGCCAAGCACTATTACATTTTAAATGTACTAACATAAGCCTCACAGCAATCTTCATTTTAAAGATGAGGAAAATGATGGAGCACGTGGGTGGCTCAGTTGGTTAAGCGTCCAGCTTCAGCTCAGGTCATGATCTCAGTCTGTGAGCTAGAGCCCCCCATCAGGCTCTGTGCTAAAACAGCTCAAAGCTTGGAGCCTGCTTCGGATTCTGTGCCTCCCTCTCTCTCCACCCCCTCCTCCAATTGCACTATGTCCCTCTCTCTCTGTCTCAAACACAAACACTTAAAAAAATTTAAAAATTAGGAAAATGAAGCACAAAGAGGTCAAATAATTTGCTCAAGGGCTGCATGGCTTGGGTGTATGGCTAATCAGGTTTCACAACTAGATAATCTAACTTCAGATCCTGGTTTCTTAACCACTCTATTACATATGTGTACCTATGAATATTGACCAAATGTGTTAAAATTGGTATTATAAACTACTAGCCTGTAACTTAATCATTATTAAGTTATCCAGAGACTATATTAAGCCCTTTCTAAAGTGATTTTGTCAAATCACTTTATCATAGATACATAAAGTTGTATCTATCATTACCTACTCTGTGCTGAGCATCTGATGTTTGGTATTTCAGTTTAGTTCTCTGTGGGCTAAAGCTCTTTTCATTTTACCAGTGGTAGAAGTGGAAGGGAGACGATACAAAAATATTACCTGTAGGTATTTAAAATACTACTTAATAAAAGTTCACAATGTCTGCTACTTAAGATTTGTATATGGCTATTAAAATTGTATAGTTCACGGGGGCACCTGGGTGGCTCAGTCGGTTAAGTGTCCAACTTTGGCTCAGGTCATGATGTCGCGGTTCACGGGTTTGAGCCGCAAATCGGGCAGAGCCTGCTTCAGATTCTGTTTCCCTCTCTCTGCCCCTCCCCCATTTGCGTTCGGTCTCTCAAAAATGAATAGATATTAAAAATAATTTTTTAATTGTACAGTTCACCAATATATGTAATTAAAAATAATTTAAATCACCTTAAAAATGATACAGATGAAAGGAAAATTAAGTGCCCCAAATTTTCATTAAGATTTTTAACCATATTGTTTATTTTTAAATATCATCATTATTTAAGAATCTGAGGTATTGCTGGGGCGCCTGGGTGGCGCAGTCGGTTAAGCGTCCGACTTCAGCCAGGTCACGATCTCGCGGTCCGTGAGTTCGAGCCCCGCGTCGGGCTCTGTGCTGACTGCTCAGAGCCTGGAGCCCGTTTCCGATTCTGTGTCTCCCTCTCTCTCTGCCCCTACCCCGTTCATGCTCTGTCTCTCTCTGTCCCAAAAATAAATAAACGTTGAAAAAAAAAAAATTAAAAAAAAAAGAATCTGAGGTATTGCTAAAATCCAAGTAAGGCAGAAAAACAATGTAAGGGAAGTGAAGGGATAAGGTAGCAGTTTTTGTAGAAGGTGAATTTCCATTTATAAAATAAGTAGGAAATATGGTATTCTGGTTAATAATACATTAGTTAAGAATATTAGAAGTAGTACATTTTAAAGAGCACTATGGTTCGACACCATGTTACTAAACAGCCGTGTGACCTTAGGAAACAACCCTTACTTCACAACTAGATGATTACAAAAGTCCCTTATATTCTAAAATATCAGTCAACAACTATCGCTCACATGCCAAAGCCATCTAGCACCCATTTTCCCAAGTTTAAGGACAGTTTTTACAGCTGAATATTTGCAGTCAAAATGATGACAGGGAACACTAACTTTGAAACCCAGTGAAGAGTAATGTTACTCCACCTGTAAGAATTCTCATTAGGCCAGGATTACAAAATGTATACTCAATTATGGTTATTTTGAATCTTATCAATAAAAAATTTGTGTAAGTCTGTTTTCTCTTGGTGTGTAAGTACTTATATAATATCCTTGATTTTTCTTCTTGGCCTGCAAAGCCCTTTATAGAAAAGGTTTGCTGACCTTTGCTCTAAAACATTATGGTTCAAAAGATCTTATAAGACTCTATGAACCATTTTATTCTATGACTCTATTATTTTTAAATGCCCACATTTAAAGTCTAATGAAACATATCCAACACAAGCTATACTAAATGTAACGTTTCTCTAATTCAGATAGTACTATATGTTTTTTAATCTCCATATCGTTAAGTCATACAAGGCAAGTACTGTTCAAAATGCTTTAAATTGTATTTTTGTAAAAAAACTTAACTTTCAATATTTCTAATATTTTAAATTACCTTGTACTAAATAGGAGTTATACATTTTCCTTTCCCTATACTTATAACCCACAGTAAAAAAAAAAAGTTTTAAAGACTGATGAAATCGTTAAAGGTCACAAAACAATTATTACAATTTCCCCCCACTGATTTTTTTAATGTTTATTTATATTTGAGGGAGGGAGGGAGGGAGAGAGAGAGAGAGAGATACAGAGCACAAGTGAGGAGGGGCAGAAGAGAGAGGAAGACATAGAATCTGAAGCAGGCTCTAGGCTCTGAGCTGTTAGCACAGAGTCCGATGCTGAGCTCGAACCCACGAACCATGAGATCATAACCTGAGCCAAAGTTGGACACTTAACCGACTGAGCCACCCAGGCACCCCTTCCCCCACTGATTATTACCATAGCTTACATGTTTTCAGCTTGCATGGTTATCTTTCTGGTCCCACAAGATGCTTATATTTTTATAGTCCCACCAACACACCCTGTATTCATTTTAATGTTTCCTTTCAAAGCTATTTGAGGTCACTTAAACTGGAAGACATTATCACTAAAAAGTAACCAAGATTACAAGGACAAGGGGCAATAGGGGAGAGGTAGAAAGTAAGTATCAAAATACTGAAAGTAACAATGTGATACAGCCACAGTATTTTAAAATAAGTTGAAATTTTTAAAGAAATGCAATACTACTTTGTATTTGTGTAGCAATATACAGTTTAAAACATTTTCCCACACATTACCTAATTTTATCCTCAAAGGACAACTCCTATCTTATGGAGGAGAAAACTATGGATCAGAAGAGTTACATAATAACATTAAGGTCAGACAGCTGATAAGTAGTGATCCAGAAACTAGTCTCACTGGTCTTAGTGTATTACACTCTACACATTGTGCTATCTTTACTCAACCTTCTACTAACTGATTAAACTGAAATGAAAAATTCATTTTACAACTACCAGCATAAACTTATTATAAAGCAGTGATTCTCAAAATACGGTCCCAGGACCAGAGCAGTACCACCACCCAGCCCCACAAAGACTTACTGAATTGGCAACTCTGTGTGTAGAGTCCTACAATCTGTGTTTTAACAAGGCTTCAAGAGGATTCTGATATACAAACAAGTTTAAAAATCACTGCTATAAAGCAGTTAAAACAAACGAGTGGAAGACAGATGGGTTTTATCCACCATGGCCACATCCATTTACTATATTTGTAAGACAAGTACACTTGAGTGTATGCTAAAAAGGAATGACTTTTTAGTTTTCTTATAACGAATGCCCAGTAATACAATTTTTCAGGAAACTGCCTATTTTAATAAATTAGGGCTTGGAAACAGTTTGCTTCAGGTTGGCCTTCAACAGAAGAATCAAGAAGTAAACTAATTAATTCTCAATTATTAAAGGAAGAAAATACACCCAGAAGAAAAAAATTATTAAAACATGAAATTAAGAAGTATTACCATACTAATTAAGAAGTATTACAAATTAAGAAGTATTAGCAGGGGCGCCTGGGTGGCACAGTCGGTTAAGTGTCCGACTTCAGCCAGGTCACGATCTCGCGGTCCGTGAGTTCGAGCCCCGCGTCAGGCTCTGGGCTGATGGCTCAGAGCCTGGAGCCTGCTTCCGATTCTGTGTCTCCCTCTCTCTCTGCCCCTCCCCCATTCATGCTGTGTCTCTCTCTGTCCCCAAAATAAATAAACATTAAAAAAAAAATTAAAAAAAAAAAAAAGAAGTATTAGCAAACTAAAAACCACACAGTGTTTAATGCCAGAATTATTACAAGGATGACCACAAAGAGCACAGTATTTTTAAAAATGCTTTGGAAACACTAGATGGTGCAAACAGACAATACTAGATGTGGTAATAAAAATCATAACTTCTGAGCTAAAATAATATAAAAATCAGATGATGAATTTGTTTAGTCATATGTAGGTTTTTAAACTATGTAGTCCTAGCCCTTTGAAAAAAAAACTATTACCAAAATTCTTTTAAGAATTATTTTCTCTTGGGGCGCCTGGGTGGCTCAGTCGGTTGAGCGTCCGACTTCGGCTCAGGTCACGATCTCACGGTCTGTGAGTTCGAAACCCACATCGGGCTCTGGGCTGATGGCTCAGAGCCTGGAGCCTGCTTCCGATTCTGTGTCTCCCTCTCTCTCTCTGACCCTCCCTCGTTCATGCTCTGTCTCTGTCCCAAAAAAAAAAAAAAAAAAAAAAAAAAAAAATTAAAAAAAAAAAAAAGAATTATTTTCTCTCTAGCCATTAACTCTCCATATCCCTTCAAAATTAGTTTTATAAAAAGTTGTAAACCACAGAAACATAACCACTTCCTTATATATAGAAAGAAAGATTAATTTTTGGAGGAAATGGATCATTGTGAATTAGCATAAAAAGTACAGATTCAAAGTACTTTGAAAGAAATACAAGTTTTACTCCTTCCAGGTACATTAAATAACTAGAACCAAGTGAAGAGTTGATAAGGCACAAGACTTACTTACTGAACAGAAAAGAATGATTTATTAAAAGATAACTGATTATATACAAGTTATATGCCTGATTTCCTAAGTATATAAAATATTCCCTCTTACAATATTACATTTGTTATCAACATGCTTAGCAGCTTTCTTGTTGTCCATCGAAAGTACAATATAAACTTCAAAATAACAATATAATTCAACATTCTCTTAGCTACATACTATGAGTGATTTGTATCTACCTCTCATGACATCATTTTGCCTTTAGTTTGCAGAACAGTATTTACTCAATGAAAACTACATTGGTAATATAAGGAAATACCTGATAAGTGAAATGGATAGTTTTTAGTAAACACATTAGAACTTATACATCCAAAGTGTTGTCTCCTTCAAAGCAGTAACTGCGGGAGCTAGGCATCAATTATCATAATGGTGCTGGTGTTCAACAATACTTGTGGAATTCACTATCTGCAGTTCTTTGCTGTCTGCTTCCTTCTTCTAAACGAGTAACTTCATAGAAGGAAAATCTCTAGAAAGAGAACCAGATTCTAACCACCAATTAATTAATCACAAATGGCTTGGAGCCAAGTATGAAGAATGTTCTGTGACCACAAAACAAAAGTCCCTAACTTTAGGGCTTCTTCATACCATCCCAAACTGTGTGTGTGCAAGCACTATGTGCTCTAGAAAAAGAGCACATAACTATCAATAGTCTCAAGAAGCTTGTAACCCAAACTATAAAGATATAGGATCGATTAAGAACAGTGATCTGATCAACTATGACAACAGATATGTGAAAAGAATTTTATTTTTTCAACGTTTATTTATTTTTGGGACAGAGAGAGCCAGAGCATGAACAGGGGAGGGGCAGAGAGAGAGCGAGACACAGAATCGGAAACAGGCTCCAGGCTCCGAGCCATCAGCCCAGAGCCTGACGCGGGGCTCGAACTCACGGACCGCGAGATCGTGACCTGGCTGAAGTCGGACGCTTAACCGACTGCGCCACCCAGGCGCCCCGTGAAAAGAATTTTAAACAACAACATTGAGAAGATAGAGGAACTAAGATGGCAGAGAAATAATGGGACCCTGGGCTTTCCTCATCCCTCAAATACAGCTGTACTGAGGTCAGATTACTTGTAACACCCAGGAAATTGGCCTGCAGAATGGCAGAAGGATCTCCACAGGTGGAGGGAGACAGCTTGGCAAGGGAGAAGTATGTGGATGTGAACTGGGGGAGAGAAAAATAGCTACACAGGGGAGGGGAGGGAATCCTTTCAGTGGAGAGAAAAAAAGGCAGAGAAAGAGAGGAGTCGAATTAGCACAAGAGGAAAACCTCTCTGGACCACGGACTGGGAGTGAGAAGCACTGAGTGTCCCAATTCTTTTTTGCAAACAGCACTTGGAGCTCCAACTTGAGGTTTTGGAAGTGTATGACTTTCTCTGGAGTGGAGTTGTGGCCTGTGCTCCTGGGGAGAAGGAAACTGGCCCAGGAGTGCATTGCATGGTATAGCAATCTCTAGGGCATGGTGGGGGAAGAACAGTCCCCTTCCTGGAGTACTTCTGAAAGAGGGTTTATTGCCTCCCCAAGAATAAAAGACCCTGCAGGTGGAGCCAAAGGCCTTTCATCATCAGGGTAGAGAGGCTCTACTCCAGAGTAAGGGAGTGGAGCTGCACCATGGTGGGTCCATTAAGACTTTGGATTTTGAATCCCAGCAGCAGGCCAAAGAAAAAAATGCAAGTGAATATTGGCACAGGGTGAGCTGACTTCCCTTGCTATTCTGTGAGGGCTGCGTGAACAGCAGGGGTTGAGATCCCTGGTCTGGGGAGATGAGTTTGGGGTAGCACAATTTTTCCCCCTAACACCAACAGGATGAGACTTCAGAGAGCAACAGAGCAACGCCCAGTGGAAGCGGGACCCACCTGCACCAAACCCTGCCTCTCCATACCTGACTACTGCTTATTTAGTGGGCCAAGATGGACTCTGAACCAAGGCAGCTAGCCCTTCCTCCAGACCAGCACAGTTACCACCCCACCCAGGCACCAAAAGACAACTCTTTTTTTCCCCTCCTCCTTTTCTTCTTTTGGAATCAGGCTCATAGTTCCTTATTTGTTCTTCTAAATGTCCTTTTCCTCCTTTTTTTTTCTTGGGTGGGGGGGGAGAGGTCAGGCTTTTTTATTCTTCTCTTTTTCCTTCTCTTTTTCTTTTTTTCCTATTTTTTTCCTCTTTTTCTTTGAAAATCAGACTTATAGTTTTTTGATTCTCTGTTTGGTTTTTTTGGTTCCCTTTCCTTTTCTTGTTTTTTTTGGGGGAAAGGGGGAGATCAGGCTCCCTTTTTTTTCCAGGGTTACTTCAACAAAGCACACCTAGTTAAAGGTCCAAATACTCTACCACTGCAAACAAGGAGGAGGTATGTAGAGGACTGACCAGTGGCAAAGAGCAGCCAAAATGCAAAGGCAGAGTGCACACAGTATACACTAGAAACACTTCCTGGAGTGCCAGTCCCTAGACAGTATACGACCTCTTTTTAATATAGTAGTATCCTCAAGTGCAGGAAACATAACAAGCTTTTAAAACACTCTTTTGAGAGGGGTGCCTGGGTGGCTCAGTTGGTTATCCAACTTCGGCTCAGGTCATGATCTCACAGTTTATGAGTTTGAGCCCTGCATCATGCTCTGTGCTGACAGATCGGAGCCTGGAGCTTGTTTTGGATTCTGTGTCTCCAGCTCTTTCTGCCCCTTCCCTGCTCATGCTCTGTCTCTTAAAATAAATAAACATTAAGAAATTAAAAAAAAAAAAAAAACACTCAGAAGACAGAAACTTAGCCAAAATGACAAGACAGAGAAATTCTCCCCAAAAGAAAGGTCAAGAAGAAATCACTTGCTCAAAACAGATACAAACAATATCTGAACAAGAATTTAGAACAACAGTCATAAGTCTACTAGCTGGGCTTGAAAAAAGCATAGAAGACCCCAGAGAAACCCTTGCTACAGAGATCAAAGACTGAAGAACTAGTCAGGGTGAATTAAAAAATGCTATAGCTGAGATGCAAAGTAAACTAGATACAGTGACAGCAAGGACTAAAGAGGCAGAGGAGAGAACAGGTGACATAAAAGATAAAATTACAGAAGATAATGAAGCTGAAAAAAAGAGGAGAAAGGAACTTACAAGATCATGAGGGGAGACAGAGAACTAAGGGATTTCATGAAATGAAACAATATCCATATCATAGGAGTCCCAGAAGGAAAAAAGCAAGAAAAAGGGGAAGAAGGTTTATTGGAACAAATTATATCGGAGAAATTCCCTAATGTGGGGAAGGAAACAGGAATCCAAGTCCAAGAGGCACAAAGAACTCCCTTCAAAATCAACAAAAACAGGCTAAAACAACAACATAGCATAGTGAAACCTGCAAAATACAAGGGTAAAGAGAGAATTCTGAAAGCAGCTAGGGACAAAAGTTTCTTAAGCTACAAGGGTAGACACATAAGGTTAGTAGCAGACCTGTAAACTGATTTGGAAGACCTGTCTGTCCACTGATTTGGCAGGCCAGAAGGGAGTGGCAAAAAATATTCAATGTGCTAAATGGGAAAAATATACAGCCAGAATCCTTTTTCCAGCAAGGCTGTCACTCAGAATAGAAGGAGAGATAAATACTTTTCCAAACAAAAACTAAATGAGTTTGTGACCACTAACCAACCCTGCAAGAAATTTTAAGGGGAACTCTGAGTGGAGGGGGAAAAAAAAAAATCAAAGCAACAAAGACTACAAAGGACAAGAGATCACCAGAAACACCAAATCTACAGATAAGAAAATGGCACTAAATTCGTATCTTTCAATAATCACTGTGAATGTAAATGAACTAAATGCTCCAATTAAAAGATACAAGGTATCAGAATGGGTTAAAAAAAAAAAGAACAAAAACAAACAAATAAACAAAAAACCAAGGTCCATATGCTGCCTACAAAGAGACTCATTTTAGACCTGAGGACACCTTAAGATTGAAAGTGAGGGGATGGAGAACTATCTATCACGCTAATAGAGGTCAAAAGAAAGCTGGAATAGCCATACAGATATCAGACAAACTAGATTTTAAAATAAAGAATGTAACAAAAGATGAAGAAGAGCATTATATCATAATTAAGGGGTCTATCCCTCAAGAAGATCTAACAATTTTTAATTATTTATGCCCTCTACTTGAAAGCACCCAAATATATACATCAATCACAAACATAAAGAAACTCACTGATAATGATGTCATAATAGTAGAAGACTTTAATACCACACTTAACAGCAATAGACAGATCATCTAACCAGAAAAATAAATAAGGAAACAATGGATTTGAATGGCACACTGGACCAGATGGACTTAACAGATATATTCAGAACATTTCATCCTAAACAGCAGAATACACATTCTTCTCAAGTGCACAGGGAACATTCTCCAGGATAGATCACATACTGGGTCACAAATTAGCCCTCAACAGTTACAAAAAGAATGAGATCATACCATGCATATTTTCAGTTCATAACGCTATGAAATTTAAAATCAACCACAAGAAAAAAAAATGGAAAGCCCTCTCAAAGGGCCCCTTCAGGCCTATCCCAAGAAGTAAGAAAGGTCCCAAATACATAAACTAACCTTACACCTAAAGGAGCTAGAAAAGGAGCAGCAAATAAAGCCCAAGGCCAGCAGATGAAGGGAAATAATAAAAATTAGAGCAGAAATAAACAATATAGAAACAAAAGATCAATGAAACTAAAAGCTGGTTTTTTCAAAGAATAAACAAAACTGATAAACCCCTAGCCTGACTTCTCAAAAAAAAAAAAGAGGCCTCAAACAGATAAAATCATAAATGAAGGAGAGATCACAATACCACAGAAATCTAAACAATTATAAAAGAATACTATGAAAAATTATATGCCAACAAACTGGACAACCTGGAAGAAATGGACTAATTCCTAGACATTCACACCCTACCAAAACTGAAACAGGAAGAAACAAAAAATTTGAACAGGCCCATAACCAGCAAAAAATCGAATCAGTTATAAAAAAATCTCCCAAAAAATACAAGTCCTGGGCCAGATGGCTTCCCAGGAGAATTCTACTAGACATTTTAAGAAGAGCTAATACCTATTCTTCTCAAACTTTCCCATAAAATAGAAATGGAAGAAACTCATTCTGTGAAGACAGCATTATCTTGCTTTCAAAGTCAGAAAACAAACACTAAAAAGGAGAATTATAGGCTAATATCGCTGATGAACATGATGCAAAAGTTCTCAACAAGATACTAGCAAACTGAATTCAACAATACATGAAAAGAATTACTCACCATCATCAAGTGGGATTTATTCCTGGGCTTCAGGGCTGGCTCAATATTCGAAAATCAATGTGACACACTACATTAATAAAAGAAAGGATAAGAACCACATGATCCTTTCAATAGATGCAGAAAATGCATTTGACAAAATACAGCATCAATTCCTGGTAAAAACCCTCAAGAAAGTAGGGATAGAAGGAACATAACTTAACATCATAAAAGCCATATATGAAAAGCCCACAGCTAATATCCTCAGTAAGGACAAACCAACAGCTTTCCCTCTAAGGTCAGGAACATGACAGGAAGTCCACTCTCACCACTGTTGTTCAACATAGTACTGCAAGTCCCAGCCTCAGCAATCAGGTAACAAAATGAAAGAAAAGGCATACAAATTGGCAAAGAAGTCAAACTTCCAGTCTCCACAGATGACATGATACTCTACATGGAAAACCCAAAAGACTCCACCAAAAACTGCTAGTGCTGATACATGAATTCAGCAAAGTCAGAGGTTCAACATACAGAAATCAGCTGTATTTTTATACACCAAAAATGAAGCAGCAGAAAAATCAAGGAATCAATCCTATTTATAACTGCACCAAAATCTATAAAATACCTAGGAATAAACCTAAACAAAGACATAAAATATCCGTATGCTGAAAACTACCGAAAGCTAATGAAAGAAACTGAAGAAGACCCAAAGAAATGGAAAAACATTCCATGCTCATGGACTGGAAGAACAAATATTGTTAAAATGTCGATACTACCCAAAGCAGTCTACACATTCAACGCAATCACTATCAAAATAATACCAGCATTCTTCACAGAGCTAGAACAAACAATCCTAAAATTTATATGGAACCACAAAAGACCCCAGATAGCAAAAGTAATGTTGAAAAAGAAAAGCAAAGCTGGAGGCATCACAATTCCAGACCTTAAGCTGTGTTACAAAGCCGTAATCATCAAGACAGTATGGTATCAGCACCAAAACAGACACATAGATCAATGCAACAGAACAGAAAACCCAGAAATGGACCCACAAATGTATGGCCAACTAATCTTTGACAAAGCAGGGAAGAGTATCCAATGGAAAAAAGACAGACTCTTCAGCAAATCATGCTGGAAAAACTGGATGACATGCATAAGAATGAAACTGGACCACATTCTTACACCATATACAAAAATAAATGTAAAATGGATGAAAACCTAAATGTGAGAAAACCATCAAAATCCTAGAGAAAATAGGCAGCAACCTCTGCGTCTTCGGCCACAGCAACTTTTTACTAGACATGTCTTCAGAGGCAAGGGAAATAAAAACAAATATGACCTAGTGAGACCTCATCAAGATAAAAAGCTTCTGCACAGAGAAGGAAACAATCAGCAAAACCAAAAGGCAACCAACAGAATGGGAGAAGATATTTGCAAATGACATATCGGTAAAGGGTTAGTACCCAAAATCTATAAAGAACTTATCAAACTCAACACCCAAAAAACAAATAATCCAGTGAAGAAATGGGCATGAATTGACACTTTTCCAAAGAAGACATCCAGATGGCTAACATGAAAAGATGCTTAACATCACTCATCATCAGAGAAATACAAATCAAAATCACTATTAGATGCCACCTCACACCTGTCAGAATGGCTAAATTAACAACTCAGGAAATAACATATGTTGGCAAGGATGTGGAGAAGGCAGAACCCTTTTGCACTATTGGTAGGGATGCAAACTGGTGCAGCCACTCTGGAAAACAGTATGGAGGTTCCTCAAAAAATTAACAACAGAACTACCCTATGGTCCAGCAACTGCATTACTAGGTATTTATCCAAAGGACACAAAAATGCTGACTTGAAGGGGCACATACACACAAATGTTGATAGCACTGCTATCAGCAGTGCTATCAGCCAAATTATGGAAGGAGCCCAAATGTCCATCGATTGATGAATGGATAAAGAAGATGTGGTACATATATACAATGAAATACTACTGGGTGATCAAAAACAATGAAATCCAACAATGTGGATGGAAACAGTGTATTACGCTAAGTGCAGTAAGTCTGTCAGAGAAAGACAAAAATATGATTTCACTCATACGTGGAATTTAAGAAACACAAGAGATGAACATACGGGAGGGAAAGAAAAATAAGATACAGAGAAGGAGACAAACCATAAAAGACTCTTAAATACAGAGAACAAACAGGGTTGCTGGAGGGGAGGTGGGAAGAGTTTTGGGCTAAATGGGTAATGAACATTAAGGAGGGCACTTGGTGGGATGAGCACAGGGTGTTTATATTTAAGTGATTAATCACTGGGTTCTATTCCTAAAACCAATACTACACTGTATATTAACTAAATTGAATTTAAATAGATGTTTTAAAAATTTATAAGAACGGGGCGCCTGGGTGGCGCAGTCGGTTAAGCGTCCGACTTCAGCCAGGTCACGATCTCGCGGTCCGGGAGTTCGAGCCCCGCGTCAGGCTCTGGGCTGATGGCTCGGAGCCTGGAGCCTGTTTCCGATTCTGTGTCTCCCTCTCTCTCTGCCCCTCCCCCGTTCATGCTCTGTCTCTCTCTGTCCCAAAAATAAATAAACGTTGAAAAAAAAAAATTAAAAAAAAAAATAAAAATTTATAAGAACACTGCACAAATGTAGGGATTATTTTGAAAAATAACATTCCTTTGGATGTATATATTCTGCTAGGTTTACTTTTTCAAAGCAAGCCATTTACCTTTGGAATCACATTTCATGTAGTTGAAGATTAAATAAAAATATAGGAGTTAAATAGAATGCTACAGTTACCTAAAGAGGAGCTAATGGCTTGAATTAAGCTGTAACAATAGGGATGAGTAAATGTGAATTCCATGAACATCTGGGAGGAAAACCAATGAAACCATCTCATATATCTAGAGGTGAAGGAAAGGGTGTTAGCAGGAAGAGATCTGGCTTGCAAAACTGCATAGACATATCATTAACTTAAACACAAAACGCAGTCTTCTCACTCTGCGACAGTGAAGGAGCAGGGGTGAAGAAGAGATACATTTTGGTAGGGTTATTTTAAGCCACTGACGTGTTCAAGTGGCACTATTCAGTACATACTAAGACATATAAATTTGAAAATCAGGACACTGTGTGGCAGACTGTATTTTCCAAAATGGTCGCTACCTTATCTCCCATCCCACATGCCTTCTGCAAAGTGACCTTGCCGGAATCCCTCCAAGATACACAATCTAGTTCTTCTCCCCCTGAATCAGGGCTGGCTGTAGAGGTTCATTTATAACCAGCAGAATGCATAGGAAATAACAGTGGACAACTACCAAGATAAGGTCAAAAAAAAGGCTACACAGCTACTGCTTCATATTGACTTGTTATGCTGGGTTTCCAGACACCCACTCTTGGAACCCAGCAGCCCTGATGCGAAAAGTCCAAGTCACATGGGAGGTTAGTCTACAATCCCAGCTGAGCCCAGCTTTCAAGTCATTACAGCCCAGACACCAGGCATGTGAGTGAAGAAGTCTCCAGAGGTTTCCAGTTCCAGTCATTCACAACTCACCCAGTCATGAGTCTTCTCAGCTTAGGCCTCAGACATTATGGAACAACAAGATGCCCTAACTGAACTGCTGACAGAGAATCTGTGAACATAATAAAATGTTCACTGTGTTATACCACTAAGTCTTGTGGTTTACTGTACAATAGACAACAGGAGACTTTGAAGAGATTGGGGTTTGAAATAACTCCCTGGCAAATGAGAGAGAAAGCTAACTGAGAGGCACAAAAGGACTGCCAGGAACATGAGAAATTCTAACGTGTTGAGGGTTTGGATAAAGGAAACCAGATAGTTAAGAGGTATAGTGCTTCATAAGCACTTGTTCCCTAAACCAACTCCCTTGTAACATACTTAACCAGTCTCCTCAGAATCTGGAGTCATCTGCAATATTAGTTTGTAAAATTATGACTAAATCATATATAAACAATTGATTTCCACTAAAGTAAAAAGTAATTTAAAACAAAATACCAGTTTAAGTTACTTTTTTAGCCCCAAGAAAATACCCCAAAAAGACATAACTTTTTCTTATGCTGCTACTGTCACTATCTATACTTCCCTTCTTTTATGGAAGCAAAAAGATGCAATGGCAACAAATATTCAGCTGGGATCAACTAGGAGTTGCTTGTACAGTGAATATTCACTAACAGGAATTAACATGTCCCCAGTTACTAAAATGATGAAGGCAGAACTGATAAAAATACATAAATTCTGATATTCTTAAGAAATTCAAATATTTTAGAAAAGCAAGGTACAATGCACAGTAACATGAGCTTCAACACTAAAGTAATGGTTAAATGAATACGTTTATGCTGTAAGGTTTATCTCCATGGTTTACAGTAGAAACAGTTACTAAGGATGTGCTTAGTATTATTTTACATATCCAGAAAGTTTATTAATTATGTATTTATATGTTTTGCCCTGGGCTAAGCTAAATTTTACCTTACAGTGTTCTATAAAAGGAAACAGGTACCATAAATCAAACTATGGAAATTTTCCCTCAATTGAATGTACTTTACATGCACTTTTAGGGAAGTCTATTACTTCCAACGAATTTATTGGCAAACATAATGCTAATTTTTTACTAAGCAGAAAAAAATAAAAAATATGTATGATGCAAGAAGTTGAGCAGTCCTTTAGATCATCAAATTTCCTGCTGAATTTCAAACAAATGTTTTCTTATCATACCAGAGCTAGACTGGCCTGGTTATTTTCTGAAATATGCAAGAGAGAAGAAGAGATTTTCATTCAAAAGCCAATGTTCCCCCCCCTCACTAAAAGCCAGTAGACCCTATTTTATAATATGGGTCTAGAGAATATGTCAAAAAGGAGTACAAAATTCAGACTGCAATCATTCTATTTTTATTGCCTTCAATTGCCTAAGTGTTAGAACTTTGAGAATAAAGGTGAAAAATGAAATTTCCACTACAAAAACAAAAATCACCTAAAGGAGAGGAATGAATCCAAATGAAAAGTAGACACATGAACCACTGATAGCTTACAAATAACTCAAACTTCGAATTTCCAAATTTAACTTTACATCTTTAAATGTTTTAATTACTTGTAAAAGAAAGGCACTGTACAATTGTAAAACTTTTTAAATTTAGGCCTTGATCTCTGGCCAAAGGTAATGTATAATTTAAGTTCCCTAATGCATTCAAATAATTTTCCATAATAAATAACTTAAAACTAGGATTAAAAATTCTAATAGACTGAAACTGATTCTTGAATGTATGGCACATCAATAATACTGAGATCCTTGAGAAATATTTTCTAAGGTGCTAAAAACTGTAATTAGCTCAACCAAAACTGCATGAATAGGAACAAGTCTAATAAAAATATCTCATTTGTGTAGCATTTTATAATTTACAAAGCAGTTTTACATACATCTTATTAATTCTTAGACTAGCACACAGTATTACCAGCATGCCCATTTTACAGAATAAAAAGAGTGAAATGACTTATGCAAGATGACAAGAGGGGTACAGCCCAAATCAAATGGCTGAGTTACAACTCAGTGATGAAAAATACTAGTTTTACAGTGTTATCATAATTAGTTTTCTAACAAAAAAGAAAACTGTGCTGCTTATTAATTCAGAAAAGAATCTTGCTGTTTTGAAAAGCAAAACTAGAAATGTGACTTGAATGATAAATATTCCAGGTCAATAATTTTCTTTTCCATTCCAGACTTTATAACACAAAATAAAAATCTCAACAGAATTCAGATCAAGTGCCTGCCTAAAAACACTAAAGTATTAACTATCGGTAAACCAAATATAAGGAAACTCACAGAGTGAAAATCAGCATTCAAAGAAATCATGAATTATGAAAATTATCTTTTAATGGAACTTAATATTTAGGAAAGATTGCAGTGGCTGTTCACCATCAACAACTTGCAGTGACTACAGTGAAAATCAAGAAGAACTGAGTTATTGTTCTAAGTGTTAACACCCCTGGTGGCAAATAAACAATTAGGCATTTCATAGATTCTGCTCAATGTAAGATCTGCAGAAGCAGCAGCTATGGGGTCAGAGAAAGAATACTGCATTGTAAGTCAGGGCCCTGGGTTCTATTTCAGGCTTGGTCACAGAAGCAGAATCTAGAAAGAAATGGGTTGAAGGCCCCAAAAGACAGAGTCTAACGCCCAGGTCTATCACTGCACGAAGTTTCTAAACTTCAGTTAATACATTTTTCAAATAGTTGTGGGTCTCAGAAGAATATTAGGAGTATCAAAGCAGTATGAAAGTACTTTGTTTTAGCTAGGTTTAATCTTTTTTTTTTTTGAGCAAAGTTTTAAATATGAAAAAGTACAAACAACAATATGATAAATACCAAGTAACCAACCACCTGAATGATTTTATGGTAGCATTTCACAAGTGAATAGCTCTTTCCAATTATAAGAGACTTTTAGAACAAACAGCTAAAACCCTGGGATATTAAAAGAAAGTATTTAAATTTGGGATAGAGATGTAGCCAAAGCCTCCACTTAAAACAGACAATAGAAAATTTTAAAAGCAATACATATGCATATATATAAATACATGAAGCCCTGCTCAAAGAATTTGCCAGAAATAGTAATAGTGTTTGACTAAAGGGAAAAAAAAAGTCAAGTGACTAGAAAAGAGCAGAAAACATTTTTCATCTTTTATCTTTCTGTGTACTTTTTAAACTATACACTCTGTATATTTTAACTATTTTGAGAAATTAAATTAAAAAATTAAGCAAACAAGACAATAAAGATTTTGGTAAATATTTTTATGTTTGGCCCAATATTAAAGGCTGATATCTATTTATATATTCCTTTACTTTTAAATCTACAAATACTAACTTCCAATTTTAATGTTCTTTAAAAATATTTCTTTAAAGTTTTTTGCATTTTTACTGAGATTTTTATCTTACAGACCATTTTCCTCATAAAAATAGCTCTAATTTTAAAATGAAAAAGGTGGGAAAATGACTTAACCTCTAAATATTTACAGTATATAAAAACTTCCATTAACATATCAGTCTGTAAGTTATGATCACTGTAGTCATAACAGCAAACATCTCATGTAATCATACATTTATGATTTTATCAGGAGGTTCTACCAGTAGTTACTTACAAATAAAATTATTTTCAAGAAAAAAAAATCTCTGACGTATCTTAGTATAGGTCAGCAAAATTTTACACATCTTTACATTAAAACATATAAGGAGTAAGAATTAAATAACTAATACAGCAGCACTGAGTGTTTTCAGTTAAAAACCAAATTTTCTTATATCCAGCATATAGACCTTCAAGTATGACTGAACCACATATCTTGAAGAATGATTCAGAAGTCAATATTTGAACCATCACAAACACATATGAAAACCTTAAATTTGCATTTCTCACAACTGTATGGCAAAAGTTATTAAACACACACATTCACAAGTTTAATCTCCTGAAGCACCACCATCAAGTCCACCTCCTGGTTTGGCATGACACTTAATAAAGTTGCAATAATAAGGTGGAAAGTCAAGATTCTACTCTTCCAAAATGCATTCTAGATTTTGAAAATGTACTTTTTGCATATCTTAACTGTGAACAAACCTGCATATTGATACCACACTTCTTTTTTTGATACCACACTTCTTATAGCACAATTTTCAAAAGCATGATAAAACAAGCTATACATATATACATATCATTAGACTTCTAATATAATTCTATCCTCCAAAGGAATTGTTTCATTGGCTTAATCTTTCCCTTACAGTTCTAATCCATAGTTCCCCAATCTTTATCCCCTCAATTAACCATTATTTCCCCTGTGAGGTAACATTTTATTTCCCCTTAGTAGTGCTCTTCACTTACCTAATTACTTATTCTGTGTCTCCATTTCCCACCAGATTATTAACTGTGCAAGAAAAGGGACCCTGTCAGTCTTATGTACCAATGCATCTTTGGTTCTTATCACAAGTTGCACATAATAACACCTAAGGTCTACTGAGCAGTTACCAAGTGCCAGGTGCTACTGGCAGTTCTTTTAAATTATCTTATTAGAGGGGCACCTGGGTGGCTCAGTCAGTTAAGCATCTGACTCTTGATTTCAGCACAGGTCATGATCTCACGGTTTGTGGGTTCAAGCCCTACATCGGGCTCTGAGCTGACAGCTGCAGAGCCTGTTTGGGATTCTTGGGTCTCCCTCTCTCTCTGCCCTTTCCCTACTCTCAAAAATAAAATAAATGTTTAAAAAATAATAAAATATCTTATTAGAACCTCCAGCAACTTTGAGATAGATACTATTGTTGTTCTGATTGTATATAAGAGAAAACACACACAGATACCTAAGTGACATACCCAGGATTACACATTTAGTGATAGACAGGTCCAATGTTATCAACATAGTGGACACTCAGTAAATGATTGTTGAATAAGTGAATGATCATAAAATGTAGTAGAGGATGTACGTTATACATGAAAACAATTTAAAAAAATCAAGATACCTTTAGGCCACTGAAATTGATAAAGGAGAGTCTGCAGACCTTTAAAAAATGCTAAAATTTGTAAATAATTTTGTAAATAAGTAAATTTGTAAATAAGTAAATAATTTTGTAAATAATTTTGTAAATAAGTAAATTTGTAAATAAGTCTATGGCAAATAATTTGTCTCACAAGGAGAACCCAAATCTGCCATGTTCCCAGGCAGTAGCTAACCTCAGTTATTAGCTAAGTGACTCACTTCCTCAGACCTGCCTTGGAAACTAATACACAACTGATTCAAATTCATGCCTCAGAAAAATTATAAATTACTATACCTATATGAGAAGCTCAATATTCCAAAGTGTAAATTTTAAGTCCACCAATGCCAAGACCTTTCCACTTTTTAAAATACTTAAGTACTAAATTTCAAGGAACAAAATATAATTAGGGTAAGGGACCAGGAGAGTAAGAAGTTTAAGTAATAGGTAAGCAGGAGAGTCCTAAAAAAGGTTGTATTTAGGAAAATACAAAGTATTGACAAAGAAAGGAATGACAAAGAGCAAGAGAGAGAAGAGATGAATGTGCATAGGGTGTTGTTCAGTCAGTAAGGATGTATAACCCTCAATAAATGAGATGACAACCAATTTAAAAAATGGGACAAAAGATTTGAACAGACATTACACCAAGCAGGATATATGACTAGCTATAGGCACAGGAAAAGATGCTCAACATATCATTAGTCTAGGGAAATGTAAATCAAATCAGTAAGATGCTGCTTCATAGTCCTAGAATGGCTCTTCTACATTCTAAAGATACACAATAAACACATGTTGGTGAGGATAGGGAGAAATGGAAACCCTCATACACTACTGGAGGGAAAATGCTGTAGCCACTTTGGAGAACATTGGCAATTTCTTAAAAAGTTAAACATAATAAATTTGCCATATAACCCAGCAGTTGCACTCTTAGGTCCTATATCCGAAAGAAATGAAAACATCCACACAAAGACTTGCATGTGAATGTTGAAGGTAGCATTATTCATAATTGCCAAAAACTGGTAACAATCTAAGTGTCCACCAATGGGTAAATGGATAAACACATCAACTCAATACAACGGAATGCTATTCAGCAATAAAAAGGGATTAAATACTGATACATGCTAAGACAAGCATAAAACTCAAAAACATTATGCTAAGAAAAAAAAGCCATATATGAATGATTATATATTATATGATTCAATTTACATGAAATGTCATGAAAGGGCAAATCTATAAGAGATAGAAAGTGGATTAGTGGTTGTCCAGGATAGAGACTCGCAGTTAATGGACGGACAGGAGGGATTTTATACAAGTGGTGGAAACATTCTAAAATTGATTTATGGCGATGGATGCACAACTCAGTAAATTTACTAAACAACAACAACTAAACAACCTTAAGTTGTACACTGGAAATAGGGGAATTACATGACATATAAAATATGCTTCAATAAAGTTATACCGAAGACAAAAAAAGACATATACCTGACTGGAATGAAGGACTTGTAACAAAGTAGAGAGCAAATAACATTTTATGTATATTCTATAAGTAAATACTGCTCAGCTGAAGCGACTCAGCTAAAATGTAGGAGCCTGTAAGCCCAGAAAACAAACAAAAAACCTCCCATAACTGTGAAGTACTATGAATGTTCCAGTATCAGGAGACAAATTTTTGCTCTCCAAAAATTATTCTCCTCAGAAAAAAAGAAAGTCATCTTATACTTGAGTCTTTATGAAGTCTATCTCACAGTGCACGCTTTTAACAGCTTTTAAAAACTTTTTATTATGAAAAATTCCAAACACATTCAAAAGTATAATAATTCCATTATGCACTTTGAACAATTACCTTGTTCTACCTAAACACCCCCATTTACTTCATGCTCCCCTTCCCCAATGAATTCAATTAAAGCAAAAATCCAGGTACACCACTGACAAATATTTCAGTATTAAATTACCTTTTAAGATTCTTTAAAAACAATTATAAAAGTAACCCATGATCACTTTATAAAATCTGGAAACTACAAAAATGTATAAAAGAGAAAAAAATATCAACTATGATCCCACCATACAGAAAACTCTCGTTAACATTATAACATATGTTTATCCTATGCACGTTATTTTTAGTGTAAACTTATTAAAGTACAACAAATAATATGGGAAGTATATGAGTTATAAGTGTTCAGATTGATAGCTTTTCCTTTACAAATATACATGCACTACCTCACTTTACTTTGAAAAAAAAATGATTTAAGTAACTGTCTTAATATTATGTAGATACTTACGGTTTTGTACATAAATGGTCTACACATCTCCTTGCTAACTACAATGTAGGGGATAAGAAACTTTATTGACCATATAGTCTCATTTAATCCTGTAAAAACCCTATGAAGAGGAGTGACAGATGAGAAAAGAGACCCAAAGAGACTCGATTACTTTGTCTCAGATCTAATAAATGGTAGAATCAGGAACAGAATTTTAAAAAGACTGGCTGTCAGAACTTCTTTCCATCATATCATGATATCTATCTGAACAGTATGAGGGAAACAAAAAGAGAATGCTGGTCTTTCTCTGTTATTCTAAGACTACTGTTCTTTTTGCTGTTTACACAACACTCATGACCACCATAGGCAATGTAAACAGTAATGTAACTTCTATAAAAGAGTAGCTTAAATAAAATCTGCAATACTGTAGAAAGCCTTAGGAGGTCACCAAAGTAAAAAAAGAGAATTCTAGTAACCAAACAACTCAAATTTGTTTAGGATTTTGTGTGTTCACTAGCAACTTCTAATATTATAAGTTTTATCTTTCTGAAACTAAGGCTTATATTAAAAGATGCACATACACAGACCCTTACCTTACAACCATATGCAAAAATTAATTCAAAATGGATCAAAGACCTAAACATATGAGCTAAAACTTCAAAACCCTTACAAGAAAATATAGAGAAAAAGCGTCATGACATCGGATTTGGCAATGATTTTTGGATAGGACACCAAAAGTACAGGAAACAAAAGTAAAATTAGACTACATCAAAATTAAAAACTCTATCAAAGGATGTAATCAACACAGTGAAAAGTCAATCTAAGGAATAGGAGAAAATGTTTGCAAATCATGTATCTCATAAGAGGTTAAAATTCAGATTAAAAAAAAACAACCTACTACTGCCCAACAATGAAACAAACACCCTGATTTAAAAATGAGCAAAGTTGGGGTGCCTGGGTGGCTCAGTCGGTTAAGCGTCCGACTTCAGCCCAGGTCATGATCTCGTGGTCTGTGAGTTCAAGCCCCGCGTCAGGCTCTGGGCTGATGGCTCAGAGCCTGGAGCCTGCTTCCGATTCTGTGTCTCCCTCTCTCTCTGCCCCTCCCCCATTCATGCTCTGTCTCTCTCTGTCTCAAAAATAAATAAACGTTAAAAAAAATTTTTTTTAAATGAGCAAAGAACTTGGATATACATTTCCCCAAATAATTGGGGACCACTGTAGACAAATGGCCAACAAGCATACTAAAAGAGATGCTCAACATCACTAATAACTAGGAAAATGTAAATCAAAACCACAATGAGATACCACTTCATCACACTGAGATACAGTGTTCCCTGTACACTGCTGGTGGGAACGTAACTGGTACAGCCACTATGGAAAACAGTAAAGAGGTTCCTCAAGAAATTAAAAACAGAACTACCATATGATCCAGTAATTTCAAAGAAAATATATATCCAAAGAAAACAAAGTCATTATTTCAAACAAGTATCTGTTCTGTGTTCGTATTATTCACAATAACCAAGACATGCCAGCAGCCTAAGTCTCTACCAATGGACGAATGGATAAAGAAGACGTGGGGTGTATGTGCATACACGCATGTGCAAACACACCCAAGGAACATTATTCAGCCCTGCAACAATATGGATGAAGGAGGGCATTATGCTAAGTGAAATAAGCAAGACAGAAAATACAAATACTGCATGATATCACTTATCTGTGGAATCTAAAAAAAAAAAAAAACTGAACCCACAGAAACAGAGTAGAATGGTGGTTACTAGACCAGGGTCTGGGGGGTGAGGGAAATGAGGAGAGGTTGATAAAAGGGTACAAAGTTTCAGTTGTAAGATGAATAAAGTCTGAGGATCTGATGTATAATGTAATGACTACAGCTGATAACATTGTATTATACAACTTAAACCTGTTGAGAGAACAGAACTTAAGTGTTCTCACCAATCTCAGAATTTTTTTTTTTAAAGAAAGAAAAGTTGTCAAATCTAAGCTCACACCTTAAGAAAGTAGAAAAAGGTCAGACAAAGCCTAAAGGACAGAAAAAAAAACACACATGGGGAGAAATCAGCGAAATTGAAGACAGAAAAATAGGGAAAGACATGAAAAAAAAAGCTGGTTCTCTGAAAAGATTTAAAAAACGACAAACTTCTAGCAAGACTGATGAAGGAAAAGAGAAGACACAAACTACCAGTAACTGAAATAAAACAGGTCATCACTATCAACACCAGAAACTAAAAGGAACTAGGACAAACAATTCTATACTGTCTATAAACTTGACAGTGGAGATGAAATGGACCAATTCCTCAAAAAAGTATAAAGTACCCAATTCACCCAATATGAAATAGATTAATTTTAATAGTTCTACAACTATTAAAGACATTGAATTCCTAGTTTAAAACAACCAAAAATGAAACCTCCAGGACAAGATGGTTTCACTGGAGAATTCTACCAAATGTTTACAGAGTATCAACACCAATTCTATACAATCTCCTTCAGGAAATAGAAGAGGACAGAATATTTTTCAACTTATTTTATGACGCCAATATTATCCTGACAACAAAATGGGACTGTTGCACAAATAAAGATTTGGTTGGTCTTTGTCCCTGATCCTGGGAAGGAGCCTCTAAACCCTTGGAATTTTCAAGTTATATGAGTATCTTTGTTATTCATGGTGAGCCTTTAGGGCAGTTTCAGAATAGGGCTAGCCATCTATATTGGAAAGACCAACTATGTGGCTTTCAGCTGCATCACTTCAGTCTAATCTCCAGAAAGGGGTGAGGATTATAGACTGGGTTCAATCATGTGGCCAATGATTCAATCAATCCTGCCTATATATTGAAACCCCAGGGGCGCCTGGGTGGCGCAGTCGGTTAAGCGTCCGACTTCAGCCAGGTCACGATCTCGCGGTCCGGGAGTTCGAGCCCCGCGTCAGGCTCTGGGCTGATGGCTCAGAGCCTGGAGCCTGTTTCCGATGCTGTGTCTCCCTCTCTCTCTGCCCCTCCCCCGTTCATGCTCTGTTTCTCTCTGTCCCAAAAAAAAAAAAATAAAATAAATATATTGAAACCCCAACAAACTTTGGACACCCAAGGCTAGGGTGAGCTTCTCTGGTTGCTGACACATACTGATGTGGTAGAAAGGTGATAAATCCTGAGGACATGAAAGCTTTGTGTTTAGGGCTCTCCCAGACTTCACCCTATCTCTTAGATGGTCCTGACTTTTATTCCTTACAATACAATTGTAATCCTAAGTATAGCACTTTCCTGAGTTCTGTGAATTGTTCCAGCAAACCTGAGGAAGTAATGGGAACCTCAAGTGCGTAGCCAGCTGGTTAGAAGTACAGGTGGCTTAGAAATGTTGGAAATTAGGGCTGGTGTCTGAAGTGAAGACAGTTTTGTGGACTGAGAACTTAACCTGTCAAATTTGACCTCACCATGGGTAGTTAGTATCAGAACCGCACTGCACGGACAAAGACAGTAGAACAGGAAAAGAAAATATAGAATGCTATCATTTACGAATATATAAGTAAAAATCCATGACACTAATAGTAGGAAATAGAAGCCAGCACCTAGGAAAACAGTCAGACAGCATGACCAGCTGGGATTTATTCCAAGAAGCCAAGGCTAATTCGATATTCAAAAAAGCAACCAATGTAATCCATCATGTAAACAAGCTAAAGAAAAATCATATGATCCTATTAACTGATGCAAAAAAAGCATGTGACAAAACTCAACATGATAAAAAAACTTTCAGCAACCTGGCAATAGAAATGAACTTCCTTAACTTAAGAGTAGTCACAAAAGATTTCTGGGAAAGATGGAGTAGGAAGACTCTAAGCTCATCTTGTAACACCCACAAGTATAAATAACCAGAAAATGAGCCGAAGACTAGCAGAACAGACTCTCCACAGCTAAATGTAGAGAAGAGGTGACATCAAAGAGGATAGGACAAGTGAGACACAGCCAAGAACTAAACGGACCACAGGACTGCCTTGGAATGTAAGGACACTGGGCATGGAAGGAGGAGAGACAGAGACTCACACAGGGGAGCTCATGTAAAGAAGATGAATCCCTATAACATTTAGCTCTGAAAATCAGAGGGACTGGATTTTCCAAAATCTTACAGTCAGCAGGGCTTAACACTTGGAACTTTATTTTTTTAATTTTTTTTAATGTTTATTTGAGAGAAAGACAAATCACAAGTGGGGAAGGGCAGAGAGAGAGGGAGACACAGAATCTGAAGCAGGCTCCACCCTCTGAGGTGTCAGCACAGAGCCTGATGCAGGACTTGAGCTCACAAACTGTGAGATCACGACCTGAGCGGAAGTCGGACGCTTAACCGACTGAGCCACCCAGGCACCCCTACACTTGGGTAACCTACTTTAAAAGTTAGTAGGCTTCTGAGAGTTGAGAGGGCAGAATCTCCACCCTTAAAAAGATAACACAACATAGCACCCCTTGGAGATACAGCATAGAAGCAGCAGTTTGAAAACACAGAAGGGAGATTTGTTTACTCATCTCAGAGCATGTGATGGAGAGGCAAGGATCTTGGGAGACTTCCCTAGGAATGAAGAAGCTGGAAATCACCATTTCCCTATCCAGCTCCCCCAACATAAATACATGGACCACAGACACCTGCAGGAACCAGCGTGGTGCCAAAATTCACTATCTAGCTTGCTGACAGTACACACCCTGTCCCCGAGTTCTCCTGCAAACACACTCCCTCCAGCCAGGCCTGGGCTTTAGACCCCCACTGACAGCAAACCCACCTATACCTTGCTAGCACTGAGCGCCTAGCCTCGGCATTTTTCTGCAGTGTGGTGCTACTGCATCTCTGGCAAATGACTGGTTTGATGCAACTTACACCCAAGGCAGCCACAAACTGGCCCATTAACAACACAAGGAACCAATTTTGCCCACAACAGGAAAAAGCAGTCATTACAAATGAATGGACTAAAGGGAAAAAAGGCTTAGGCAAAAAACACTGGCCCACTCTACGCACATAGGAGACACACCCTGAAGTACCAGGTTCTAGTGAGCAGGGGACACTGCACTTACAGGGCACTACAGGACCTCTTCTTCATAAGGCCACTTTTTTGAAGAGCAGGAGACACAGCTGAATCTCATAACACAGAGGAACAGAGTTGGACAAAATGAGGAAACAGAGGAATATGTTCCAAATGAAGGAAAACAAAACCATAACAAGAGAGCTAAATGAAATGGAGGTAAGTAGTATGTCTGAAAGAGAATTTAAAGTAACGATCATAAAGATACTCACTAGACTTGAGACAAGAGTAGAGGACCTCAGTAAGACTCTTATAAAATGAGAGAAAACATAAAAAGGTCCCAATGAGAGATGAAGAGCTCAATAACTGAAATGAAAAATACACTAGATGGAATAAATAGTAGAGTAGAGGAAGTAGAAGACTGGACTGATGACCTGGAGAGCAATGTAATGGAAAGCAATCAAACGGAGTACAAAGAGAAAAAATATAATAAAAAATGGAAACAGACTTAGGGAACTCCATGACACCATCAAGTGTAATGACATTCATATTATAGGGACCTCAGAGGAGACAAAAGGGGGAAGAAAATTTATTTGAAGAAACAAGAGCTGGGGAAGGAAACAAATCCAAATCCAAGAGGCAGAGTCCCCCCAAAAAATCAACCCAAGGAGGCCCTTATGAAGATACAGCCCTCCTATTAAAATGTAAAAAAGATACATTTTAATAAGTAATTAAAATGGCAAAAAAATGTGATAAAGAGAGAATTTTAAAAGCAGCAAGAAAAAAACAGTTACATATAAGGAAAACCCCAAAAGACTTTCAGCTGATTTTTCAGCAGAAACTTGCAGGCCAGAAGGGAGTGTCATGATATACTCAAAGTGCTGAAAGAAAAAACCTGCAGCCAAAAATACTCTATTCAGCAAGGCTATTATTCAGAATAGAAGGATAGATAATGGGTGTCCCAGACAAAGAAAAGTTAAAGAAATTCATGAACATTAAACCAGCCCTACAAGAAATTTTAAAGGGGACTGGAAGTGGAAAGGAAAGTCCATAAGCAAGAGTGAAGAAAAGTAGAAAACACAAAAGCAGTAATATTAAGTATACCTATAAAAATGTTAAGAGATTTACAAATAAAAGGATGTAAAGTATGACACAACATACCTAACATGAGAAGGGGGAGAAAAGTAAAAATTTAGTGCTTTTAGAATCAGCCCAAACTTAACCAACGATAAATGTAAAAAAGACTGCTATATGCATAAGATGTTCTATACAAAATCAATACAACCACCAATCACAAATAAAAGATATGCAAAAAATAAAGAGAACGTAATCCAAGCATATCACTAAAGAAAGCCAGCAAACTGTGAGACAGCAAGAGAAGAAAGGAACAGAGAAGAACTACAAAAACAATCATAAAAACAAGTAACAAAGCACAATAAGTACACACCAATCAATAATTACTTTGAAAGTAAATGGATTAAATGCCCCAATCAAAAGATACAGGGTGACAGACTGGATAAAAAAACAGGACTCATGTATATTCTGCCTACAAGAGACTCATTTCATACATAAAGATACATGCAAACTGAAAGTCCGAAAGGCACTGAAAGGGATAGAAAATATTTATCATGCAAATGGAAGTGAAAAAAGCCAGGGTAGCAATATTTGTATCGGACAAAATAGACTTTAAAACAAAGATAGTAACAAGAGACAAAGATAGACATTATATAATCATAAAGGGAACAATCCAACAATAAGATATAACAATTTTAAGTATTTACTTATCCAACACACAACACCCAAATAGATATAAAGCAGCTAATAACAAACATAAAGGAAGTAATCGATAGTAATACAATAATAGTAGGGGACCTTAACACCCCACCTATATCAGAGGATAGATAATCCAAAAAGAGAATCACTAATGAATGACACATTGGACCAGTTGTATCTAACATATATTCAGATGTTCCATCCCAAAACAAGAGAACACAATTTTTTTTCAAGTGCACATGGAACATTCTCCAGAACAGAGCACAGGTTAGGCCACAACACAAGTCTCAACAAATTCTAAAAGACTGAAGTCATATCATGCATCTTTTCCAACAACATTCCTATTAAACTAGAAATCAACCACAATAAAAAAATCTGGAAAAAACACAAATAAGTGGAGGTGAAATAACATGCTACTAAACAATGAATGGGTCAACCATGAAATAGAAGAGAAAATAAAAAAAAAAATACATGGAGATAGATGAAACTGAAAACACAATGGTCCAGAATCTTTGGGATGCAGCAAAAGCTCTTCTAAGAGAGATTATAAAGCAATAATAATACCCTAGGCAATAACTGCCTACCTCAAGAGGCAAGAAAAACCTCAAATAAACCTAACTTTACATCTAAAGAAAAAGACAAAACCCCAAACCAGTAAAAGGAAATAATAAACAGCAGAAATAACTGAAATACAAAAAAAAAAAAAAAAAAAACAGATCAATGAAACTGGAAGCTGATTCTTTGAAAACATTAACAAAATTGATAAATTGTTAGCCAGATTCATAAAAACAGAAATAGAGGGCACAAATAAAATCAGAAATTAAAAAGGAGAAATAACAACTGACATCACACAAATATGAAGGACTTTAAGAGAATACTATGAAAAATTATATGCGAACAAATTGAACAAACTCAGAGAAATGAATAAGTTCCTAGAAACATATAACCCTCCAAACCTGAATCAGGAACAATTTTTCCTGACACCAATTACCAGCCATGAAAATGTATCAGTAATCAAATAACTCCCAACAAACAAAAGTCCAGGACTAGACCATTTCACAGGTGAATTCCAACAAACATTTAAAGAAGGGTGAATAACTATTCTTCTCAAACTATTCCAAAAAATAGAAGAGGAAGAAAAGCTTCCAAATTCATTCTATGAGACCAGCATTACCCCGATACCAAAACCAGATAAAGACACTAAAAAATAAATTAATTAATTAAAAAAAAAAGAACTACAGACCATTTTCTCTGATGAACATAGATGCAAACTCCTCAACAAAACATCAGCAAACCAAACCCAACAATAGGATATTTTGAAAAACCATTCACCATATCAAGTGGGATTTATTCCTGGGGTGCAACGGTGGGTCAATATTTGTAAATCTATCAATGTGATACATCACTTCAACAAGAGAAAGATTAAATAAAAACCATATCATCTTTGAAATAGATGCAGAAAAAGCATCTGACAAAGTACAGCATCCATTCATGATTAAAACCCTCAACCAAGTAGGTTTACAGGAAACATACCTCAACATAATAAAGACCATAGATGAAAAACCCACAGCTAACCTCATACTCAATGGTGAAAAACTGAAAGCTTTTCCCCTAAGGTCAGGAACAAGACAAAGATATCTACTCTAATGACTTGTATTCAACACAGTACTGACAGTCCTAGCCACAGCAATCAGACAAGAAAAAGAAACAAAGGGCATCCAAACTGGTAAGGAAGATGAAATGGTACTACATATAGAAAACTCAAAAGACTCTACCAAAAATGTACTACAACCAATAAATGAATTCAATAAGATCACGGGATCTTATCCACAAAACAATACTGGACTGGCACAAAGATAGACACATAGATCAATGGAACTGAATAGAGTCCAGAAACAAACCCATGATTATATGGTTAATTAATCTTCCACAAAGGAGGCAAGAATATACAACAGTCTCTTCTACAAATGGAGTTGGGAAAGCTGGATAGCTACATGCAAAAGAATGAAACTGGACCACTTTCTTTGACCATATACAAAAATAAACCCAAAATGGAGTAAAGACCTAAGCATGAGACCTGAAATCATAAAAACTGTAGAAGAGAACACAGGCAGTAATTTCATGGACAATGGCTGTAGCAACATTTTTCTAAATATGTCTCCTAAGGCAAGGGAAACAAAAACAAAAATAAACTATTGGAACCACATCAAAATAAAGTTTCTGCACAGCAAAGGACACAAACAACAAAACTAAGAGACAACCTACTGAATGGGAGAAGATATTTGCAAATGACATACCCAATAAAGGGTTAGTATCCAAAAAATATAAGGAAATTATACAACTCAACATCAAGAAAATAAATAATCCAATTAAAATGGGCAAAAGACACGAACAGACATGTCTCCAAAGAAGACATACACATGGCCAACAGATAGATGAAAAGATGCTCTACATCACAAATCAACAGGGAAAGGCAAATCAAAACCACAATGAGATATCCCCTTACACCTGTCAAAATGGCTACAACCAAAACCACAAAAAACAACACGTGTTGGTAAGGATGTGGAGAAAAAGGAATCCTTGTGCACTGTTGGTAGGAAGGCAAACTGGTGCAGCCACTGTAGAAAAAAATATGGAAGTACCTCAAAAAATGAAAAATAAAATCACCATATGATCCAGTAATTCCACTACTGGGTATTTACCCAAAGAATACAAAAACACTAATTCAAAAAGACATATGCATCCTTATGTTTAATGCAGCATTATTTACAATGCCAAATTGTGGAAGCAACCCAAGTATCCATGGATAGATAAATGGATAAAGAAGATGTGGTATATCAGTGGCATATTACTGAGCCAAAAAAAAAAAAAAAAAAGAATGAAATCTTGCCATTTCCAACAACACAGATGGATACTGATAATATAATGCTAAGTGAAATAACTCAGAGAAAGACAAATACCATATGATTTCACTCATATGCAGAACTTAAAAAACAAAACAGGGGAGCCTGGGTGGCTTAGTCAGTTAAGTGTCCAACTTCAGCTCAGGTCTTGTGAGTTCAAGCCCAACATTGGGCTCTGTGCTGACAGCTCAGAGCCTGGAGACTGTTTTGGATTCTGTGTCTCCCTCTCTCTCTGACCCTCCCCTGTTTGCGCTCTGTGTATCTTTCTCTCTCAAAAATAAACAAACATTAAAAAATTTTTTAAAAAAATGAAGAAGAAAGAGACAAACCAAAAAAGGACTCATAACTATAGAGAACACACTGATGGTTACCAGAGTGGATGTGGGTGGGGGATGGGTGAAATACATAAAGGGGTTTAAGAGTACACTTAACATGATGAGCCCTGAGTAATGTGTAGAATTGTTGAATCACTATATTGTACAACTGAAACTAACAGAATGGTGTATGTTAACAATAACAGGAATTTAAAAACAAACAAAGGTGGATAAGGAAGATGTGGAGCAGTCTCAGCCCAGTGCCCCTGCAGCCTGAAGCAGAACTGGCCAGTTAAGACTAGCCCAGACCTGCAGAATCCTTGAGCATGAGAATAAACACTCATTATTGTAAAAACAACAAAAAATTATTTTGGAAGAATATTTAATGGAACAGAAAAAATGTCCCATGTTAAATTGAAATACCAGGTATAAATATATATATATATATATATATATATATATATTATGATTAAAATTAAGTATCACACATAAATTAAAAAAAAAAAAAGTAGCTAAAAAAAAAACCCGACAGGTAATACCAAACTTAATGGTGAAATACTGAATGCTTTCCCCCAAGATTTGGAACAAGGCAAGAATATCTATGGTCACCATTTCCATTCAACTTTGCAGTGAATGTCCCAGTCAGAGCAATAGGCAAGAAAAAGAAGGCATTCAGACTAGGAAGGAAGAAATAAAATTATTCTTATTCACAGATAACATGATTATATAAGTAAAGAAATCCAGATAAAGAAAAACTCTTAGAACACATAAAAACATTTAGCAAAGTTTTAATACACAAAAATAAATTTCTCTATACTAACAATGAATGACTGGAAACCAAAACTTTAAAAATAGTATTATTTATAATAGCTCGCCCCAAAATGAAATTCTTAAGTATAAACCTAGCAAAATATGAATGAAATCAAAGCATTAAATAATAGGAGAGACCTATCATGGTCATGGATTGGAAGTCTCAAAATAATAAAGATGTCAATTCTCCCCAAACTGATCTACAGATTTAACCTACTGCCAATCACAATCCCAGCAAAATTTTCTGTATATAGATAATGGGGTTCTAAAATTTACAAGGAAAATCAATGTAAGTAGAATAGAGAAAAGAATTCTGGTAAAAAATAAAATAGGAGGAAATAAAATCTCCAACTTCAAAACTTAAAGTTATAATAACCAAAATAATGTGATACTAGAGAAGGGATAGACACAGAGACCAATACACAGATTAGAGAATCCAGACATAGAGCCACAGAAATATAGCCAATTGATTTTGACAAAGGTGCAAAGACAATTCAATGGAGAAAGGATAATCTTTTCTATAAACCAAGTTGGATCAATAAGACATTCAAAAAAACTAACAAATTGGACTTAATATTAAAACCTTCTCTTTTGTAAAAGGCACTGTTTAGAAAATTAAAAAGTAGACTATAGAAGTTATTTGCCAATCACTTATCTGACAATGGACTTATGTGAGTATATATATGTATTTTTAAATATACAGAATATATATATATAACTAAAAACTCTTAAAACTCAATGAGTTTTAAAATGAGCAAAAGACTTATGATACTTCACCAAAAAGATATAACATGACAAATACATGAAAAAATGTTCATCAACAGCCATTAAGAAAATGCAAATGAGAAACACAATGAGATACCACTATACACCTCTTAAAATAGTTTAAAAATAGTTAAAATATGACACCAACAAGAGTTGGTGAGGATGTGGAGCAACTGGAACTCTTCAACACTGATGATGGAAATACGAAATGGTACAGCCACTTGGGAAAACAGTTTGGAGGTTTCTTATAAAGTTAAACATATACTTACCATATGACCCAGTAGTCCCACTCCTGGGTACCTACCCTAGAGAAATGAAAACTTATGTTCAAATAAAAAATCTATACCTGAATGTTTATAGCAGCTCTAGTCATACATACTAACAAAAACTGGCAACAACTCAAATGTCCTCCTTCAATGGGTGATACAGAAACTGTATTACATGCATACAATGAACTATTACTCAGCAATAAAAAGGAACAGACTATTAATATAAGCAGCAATTTCAATGAATCTTAAAGACATGCTGAATGAAAAAATCCAAACTCAAAGCTTACATACTATATGATTTGATGTATGTTACATCCTCAAAAAGACAAAACTATAGAGACAGAACACAGCAGTGACTGTTTACTTGTATTAATGTAAAATACAAAATTAAAAAGCAAAATAAGATGTTCGGGCCCATGCCCAGGCTTGGCAAAAGAGGATCTCCAGTAATGTGATGCAGCTGGTTGCATTTTTAATATTCCATCAATGCTCTTGGTGAACAGCCAAGGATGAGAACAGCTGTAATTCCTTAAATTTGATTTCTCCATTCCTTCTGCTACATCTTTAGGTCAGGCTTTTCTCTCTCATGAGGCCTACTGATTCCACATCTCCATTCTTGAGCCCTACTACATTAGCACCAAAGCGACCTCTGACAGGATAAATTTCAAGCTCTTCAGCACAAGACCCTTCAAGACTTGGTCCCTGTCAACCACTCTCCTCTCTCTGCACACCCTTTCTTGCATCCCACACTCCAATATTAAAAGAACACTTAAATCCCCTGAAGTGACCTGCTATTTCACACCTCTAGGCTTTTTGCTCAAACTACATCCTCTGCCTGGAATTCCACCCCCACCATGAATTTGCCTGGCAAGTACCTTTTAAGACCAATTTGGTTACGTATTTTATGTCACTTCCAGCAGTTTTCTGTCCATGCTCACCATCACCTATATAATACTGCCCACAAGCCTCATCTCCTACCATTATTGCCTCACACTTAAGACTCTTAAAATGCCCATCTTCTAGGTAACTCTCTCCCAAACTTAATGTTTTTTTCAGCTACTCATGCCTTAGTTATGATACTCCTCCTTCCCAAGAATACTTTTCCCCACCCTTCTTTCCTGGCTAACATAAATTCATTCTAGAATAAACATCTGTCATCTCTAAGAAGTCTTCACCTGCATTTCCAGGCTAAAATAATTACACCACTTCTCTATCTCCATAGCCTCTCTGGTTATCACTATCAATAGCTACCTTATTTTACTGAAATCATTTTGTGCGTCCATTTCCTTCAATTTGCTCCTTAACAGCAAAGGCCATCCTTTAGATCTTTCTCTTCCTCAGGCTTAGCCTAAAATCTGGAATAGGTCCTTAAGAAATGTTTCTTGAATACAAAAATGAGAGTAAATTTACTAGGCAACTTAATACACATCTCCTTTTCTCCAAAAGGACCTAAGTAGCTAACTATATACTGAGTAACACCTAAACCTTTATACACAGGTCAGCTGGCTCTCTCCTTAGCTCTTGTTTTGTTATTAACAACTGTTAACTAGGCAGCCTTATCTAGATGTCCCAAATGTATCTCAAAATCAATGTAACCATAACTGAATCCATATTCTTCCTCAATTCTGTCTCTTAAATGTGGTCATTTTCTTGGTAAATGGATCTAAGAGCCCAAATCACGTTAGAAACCTCAATCATCCTAAATGCCTTCCTTTCCCTCATTTCTCACACCCAGTTATTAAGTCCTGCTAATTTGTTAAGATCGAAGCTCTCCATATAGGCCTCAAGTTCAAGCCCCTGTTTCTTCAAATCTGGGCTATACCAAGATCCATTAATATAATGGGCTTATGCTCTACAGTTCTGAACCCCAGCAATTTATTTTTCATAATGTCAACAATGATCTTTCTGAACTGCAACATCATTTCACTCCTTTGCTTGGCACTCTACAGTCTATAAGAAAAAGTCTAAACTCCTTAGCATAGTATAAAAGGTCTTCTGGCCCCTGTGGTCTTGTCCAGACCTTCTCTCCTTATCGACTCTATCAAACTACACCTTACACTCACACCAAACTTCCTGCATTTCCCAAGGGACAGCCATACTAACTCATAACATGTATGACTTCCACAGTATAGTCATCTAGTGATCTTCCAAGCCTGAGATCTAAGGGAGATTACATTATAAAGCTATACCTGATCCATGCTCCCACACAACCATGACTCTTGGAAAGAACAGATCGAACTGATCAATTCTTCCTTTGGGTCTCCAACAATTTCATGTATGTCTACAATAGCACCTATCACTTGTAAGATATATTATTATTGCAATCCATTTCCCCCAAGAACACTATAAGCTACTTGAAGACAGAGGCCATAAATGATCTCTAGGAGCCACAGAATCTGATAAAATTATAAGACACATTGAAAGTGTCCAGTAAATGTTTATTAATGTGGTTTAAAAAATCTTTATATTGGCTTTAACCCTGTGGTAAAATCAAGAGTTCAAAATAACAAAATTTAATATATAAAACATTAGGTTATCCCAAATAGCCATACAGAGGCAAAATCCACTAATTTGCTTTTGTAACAGAAAATAGCTAATAATTAGCATTACTCCCAAACACACAAAACAAGCTATGGCCAACAAATTCAAACAAGTGCTTATACATTTTAAATAGTATACATTGTGCCTACACGCAGCGAAGTATAGCAACTTGTTTTTAATAATTTCCCACTTCATCATTCTGTACCTTTCTACCTATTCTTTCTTACTCACAACCTCATGGTATCCTTAGGTTATGTAAAGAAGCTCGTTTCAGGCCTGTCCCAGTTCTGTAACGTCCCATGTTCCAAAACTAATCCATTCTCTCACTTTTTTCCAGTCAAATCTCTCATTCTCTCAATGGGCAAAACTCAGGTCGATGATGAAGCCAAGAAAGAATTCTCCAGAAATCTAAGGACAGCACCAACAAATGAATAACTAATATGTTTAATATTCCCTAAGATTATCTGCATTTGAAAAGAGGTAATTTTAAATGCAAATAAATACTGAATTGGTATAATAAGAGAAAAGATTTTCAAGGAGAAATTTCCCAGTGGGTGAGGAAGGGAAGGAACACAGAGGTTCACCACCTCAAGACTAAACCAAGTTGTAATCACAGTACAATAGAATGAGCACAAATTTTGGGTCACTGATTTCAGGCAAGGATTTATCAACATAGAAGAATACCAACATCTATAACTCACACTGTTATTTTGTGACTCAACTGAAATATACAGGAAAATACTTAATAAATGACAGGTGCTATGTATAGTTGATTCTTGAACAACAGGGATTTAATCTGCCCAAGCCCACTTATACTGGTTTTATTTTCTTTTGTTGAGAAGTGACAACAAAAGCCACAAGGCATTTATTCCCAACTGCCTACCCCATTCTCCACACAAGTGAATGGAAGGCAACTGGCACACAGGTCATGCCTTTGGTCCTCTAAGTACCAAAAGGAGGCCTGGCTAGATGGTCAGCAGCTCCATCCCTGTGGCCCAGGACCAGGCAGGGCTGTGAGTTCAGTCAAACCTCTCATTCTCTCAATGGGCAAAACTCAGGTCGATGATGAAGCCAAGAAAGCATTCTCCAGAAATCTAAGGACAGCACCAACAATGCATAACCCAAGGCTGGTGGACAGGAGGCTATGCTGAAGAAGAGGAATGCACCTAGAGGGCAAGGTGGAAGTTGTGCGGGGACCCCTTCTTCTCCCAGCATCCTAGCAAGGCTGTAGTATCAGAATACCTGGAACCCTTGGGGCCCCTCCCAGGCTGGCCAGCCTTGCCCCACCCCCAACCTTGCAGAGGGCACATTCAAGTGTGGCTTTATCCACCAAAGATCACAGGCTCATGATAGACCTCCAGGCAGATGGGGCTGCCGCCACTGTAGTGAGCCTACAGGCCAGTACTGCTGCCTGAGAGCAGCCTAGTGGCTGCCCCTGCTGAGTCAAGGACACCAGGTTCTGGTACATTGCCAACTCCAGGCAGCCAGACCCACCCCATGTCCCTTGGACCTCCTAGAGGCAGATTTTTTTCAATAAATGTAAGTATAGTACTTTAAATGTTTCTCTGATGAATTTCTCAACATTTTCTTTTTCTAACTGACTTTATTGTAAGAATCCAGTATATGGTACATTTTACACACAAAATAAGTATTAATCAACTGTTTATCAGTAAGGCTTCCAGCCAACAGTAAGCTATTAGTCAAGTATTAGTAAAGTCAGAAGTCACACGAGGATTTTTGACTGTTCAGGGGTCAATGCCCCCAATTCCCACCCTGTCCAAAGGTCAACTGTAATTGAAAAGAACTTGATATCTAACTCCAGAAAAGATGTAGGCCCAAGAATCTGCAAGACTAAGTCTAAACCAGTTAACACTAATGGACTTTCGGTAGACCTCAAGAAACCTCTATTCTTCAATTTTTCATACCTTTTCTAAATGTGTTGAGAAAGCCACAATAGATACATTCATGGAAAGAAGAGCTTTTAAAACCTGCATAATTTTCCTGGCTTAGGATTTATTTGAGGTGAAAACTAAGGCTTCCTTTGTATTTTGGAAGACATATAGCAACCAATGGTGTTTTCTCAGAAAGACTTTTTAATTCTTACAAGATATTTAGATAACTAGAGGTATAAATTATAAGTATTTCCTAGTCCAAAGTCTGATTGAAATCAGTTATTCTCCCTCCATTTGAGAGCATGATGGTATTACCTGAAAAACAGAAGTTCTTTCCTATTATCACAAGCTAATGAGTGATGAAGCCCAGAGTACAATTTTTAATTGATAATTAGGTGTCCTCTAAGCAATACCAAAAACACATTTAAATTGTCTCTGTGTTTGCTATGAGGAACACTTGGTAGTAAATAAATGTGACTATCATTCAATCGGCTAGCTTTGAGGACTTCCACCTTCTTTTCTTGGTTTTATTTTCTACTTCAATATGAAGGCCACTGCTTACCTTTGTGGCTTTTTTTTTTTTTTTCTTTTTCCTCCTAACTCTACATTTAAACTCCACAGGTTTGGGGAGGAAAACAAGTATTTCTCCCTCATATAAAAGTTCCTTAGAAGCATATGGAGTCTTGGGGCGCCTGGGTGGCCCAGTCAGTTGAGGTCAGGACTTTGGCTCAGGTCATGATCTCATGGTTTGTGAATTCGAGCCCCACGTCGGGCTCTGTGCAGACAGCTTAGAGCCTGGAACCTGCTTCTGATTCTGTGTCTCCCTCTCTCTCTGCCCCTACCCCACTTATGCTCTGTCTCTCTCTGTCTCAGAAATAAATATTTAAAAAAAACGAAGCATATGGAATCTTTAATGACATATTTGTGTAACAACCTTATAGACATTACATTGTAGTTCTGCAAAACAAGACAATGAAACATACCTCTCAATGTATTTGTCAAGATTTCCTTGTATTTGCAACACTTTTTCTATGTACTTAGCAATACATATTTGCTCAAAGGTAAATACTATTATATAACACATTATAGATCTTTTACATATTTCCACTCCATCTTTTCTTATCAATGAATGCATTTCCAGCACGTCACTATGCTTTGTAGTATTCCAATGCATGGACATACCATTTTTATTTAACCAATTCCATACTGTTGACAACTTACTTTCAACTTTTAGTAATTATAAAGAGTACAATGATGAATAAATTTGTACAGCTATCTTCACAACATGTCTGATTATTTTCTAACTATTTTTTTGATGTTATTTGAAATAAAGCAAGTGATAAATATATTCTTTGAAGTAAAGGGAATGAGAGAAAGGAGTGGACAGATGAAGGAGACAGGGAAAGGAGAGGAAGGAAAGGAACAAAACAGAAAGAGCAGCAGAATAAGACATAGATTTAAAAAAAATACAAATAGTATATTTGAGTTTATTAGCAGAGTTGTTATTACTGTTCTATCATTTTCAGCAAATTCCTGTTACTTAAGTTTACATAGGGTAAAACCCTTCCTTGCAATCGTAAACTAAACTCGTAACAATTCCTTCTTTGGAAGCTTATTTTCTCTGCCTCAATATTCATGGGATTCTTTTTATCCTGAATTTTATTTTTTTTTAATGTTTACTTCTGAGAGAGAGAGAGAGAGAGAGAGAGAGAGAGTGCGCACAACAGCGCACGCAAGCGAGCAGCAGAGAGAGAAGGAGAGAGGATCCCCAGCAGGCTCTTATACGGGGCTCGAACTCGCAAACTGAGGAGATCATGACCTGGGCTGAAATCAAGAGTCAGACACTTAACCACTTAACCAACTGAGCCACCCAGGTGCCCCTATTCTGAATTTTAAATCATATCTATAGATTTAGACTTGCAAGAATCTCAATGTAAAGAATTTTTTTCTTCCTGGAATATGGCAGTTTGCATGCACAGATGTTTTCTAGTGCAGACATTTCCATACGTCACTGATTATTACTTTGTGTGCAATTTCAAATTAACTTTTTTCATTAAGGAAAAAAAAGAATTATCCCTATGTCAGACAGTTTTAGATACCTAGGATATCTCTCATCCTTTTAGCTTCTTCTCATTCCTCCCAGATCTAGTAACAGATTGCCATTAATCTGGTTTTCCATAATGTAGTGAACTTTCCTCCATTTCTACAATTTAGTGGTCATTTGGGAGGTCACATCAAGGGATATTAACCAGGTGTCTAGTTACTTTCTGATGATTTTTTAATTGTCTCAATTGCTTTCAAACATGTCTTTGTGAATCAAGAATGGATTCATATATCAATGCTGGTAAGATTCTCAGGTTTGAAAAGAAGGGAGAGAGATAAGGACGATCAGGGAGCAAATGAACATAAAAGGAATGGTTCCAAAAAAAAAAAAAGGAACTAAATATTGTGATAATTTTTTTAAGTGCAAAGTTCAGGATAAAAGTTTAAAAAATAAACATGGAAAACTGAAGAAAAGCAAACATTCTTGACATTTAATTTCCAAACACAAAGGTATTTTTATTTTTTTACATACCGCCTGGAAAGCCAAATTATTAATGGTGACTATCCTAGACAAAATGTTTGGAGACATTAATTTATTTAATCAACAAAAGCTTTACATTAAGAAATTTTAGTCAAGCAAACTAATGAGAGATTGTAATTATACAGAATAGCATTAGGCATGCATGAGTGACAATCAAAGCTCCTTATTTGCTATTAGTCAAAGTTGATATAACTTTAATAATGTTAAAGACAGAAAACTTCAATGAACATTTTAGAAAGCATTTTATCACACCTTATTCCATCAGGCATTCTCAATTTAGATTAGCATAGTGCCTAACACGGTATCTGATTAGTCCTTATTGCCACTTATTTGTTTGTATTTTTTACAAGTGGTATTCCATGAGACCAAATTGATAGAAACCATTTAGGGAGGCATTAAAAAAAAAAAAAAAATCAAGGGATATTCAATTTAATATAAAATTTAAAACTGCTCAATATTCATAAGTATAATTTTAATTTAGTAGTAAAACTGGAAAAAACTGTTCTTTCCTAAAGACATTTTCATTCAAACCAAGAAAAACCAACCAAACTAAAAGAATTATAATTATGATAATTTGAATGCCTAACCTTTTTATAAGGAAATCAGATTTTGGCATGTTAATCACTTAATCAAGTGTGTTTTTTGAAATGTAAGGGAATATTACAAACTGAAAAATATTTGTTTTGACTATTTCAAAAGGAATATAACCCAATGAATAAATAATCACACATAAACATTTAAGATACCATACGTTGACATATTTGTTGACTTTTTAAGGAAAGTGTGTGCTACATATTAGCCAAAAAAAAAAAGTACCTTTCCTCCTAATTTTCCATTCACGAGTCTTCTCTAATAGTCATAGAAATGGGGGCTGGGGTGAAACAGAATAAAATAACTTTCATTTCATATAACAAACACACAGACTGATCATTGCATTTGTAAAAACAAAATACATTCTGGTAAGTTTTTCTGTCCATGTATCCTGTAGCAAAATAACTGGAGATAGTATTCACTATTAAACTTCTGTCCTCTAATCATAATAAAATACCTATTTTGGACACTGGTATTTTAAAAGCTCAATTATTAAGTATTAATTGTTAATTTAATTATTAACTGGTATCAAAGATACTACATTTTATTTCTATTCATTATTAGAAGATGCATGTTGTTCCATTTTAATTTTTAAAGATATAAGCATACAGAAATTATGCATTAGCTTTGGCTTGTAAATGCACTAAACACATTCTCAATTACCATGTAAGAATTAAAACTTAAGGAATAAAGTAAGAGAATCCAAAAAAATAAACAAAATAACCAATTTCTTTCCAACTATAACATTTTTTATCTTATACATAAAAATAAAAGATAGAAATGCTGACTATGCATTATGTTATTAAGATGCCGAGAGTAAGCATTAAAGAGCAAAAAATAAAATCTTAAAATCTGGGAAAAAACTCAAACACCATTATAAAAAAATAAATAAGAGGCAATGAGGACTAATCGATCTTATCAGATACCATGTTAGGCACTATGCTACAAAAAATTGAGAATCATCAATGGTATAAGAAGTAATAAAATGCTTTTTAACTTATTGTTTTTTTACCACCTGACTATCAATTCAAAGGGAGAAAATAAACTTATTACATAAATACTTCAGATTATACCCTAATAAATTCAAGAAAATAAGTACCATAAAAGTCAAAATCTATAGAAAACAAAAGTATACATATCTGGATGGTAAAGGGGAGGTCTTTGTTTTCTATTTTTAGAACAGAAAAAAATTGCAAAGGAAAGATGAAAAGGAATAGTTGCATAAAAATAGGTCAAAACCAATAAATCTAAAGAGAATGAATACTCTTGTCTTGTTTTCCTCAATAGTCAGCTATATACTTGCACCCAGAACAGAGTATAAGAGCCATAAATGACCATACTCTAATTCAGCAAGCTCAATATCAGCGTTTATTGTAGATAATTCTGCACATACAATACTCAATGAATTGTGCTGGGATAAAAAATATGTATAAACGTCTGTGAAGCAAAATTTAAATGTAAATGTCCCCAAACTCAAAAAACACTTTAAAACAGGATGCATTATTAAAATACTTCGTAGGAAGACAAAATACATATTCAGAAAATGCATATGGGGACATGTGGGTGGCTCAGTCACTTAAGCATCTGGCTCTTGGTTTTGGCTCAGGTCGTGATCTCACAGTTCCTGAGTTCAAGCCCCACATCAGGCTCTGCACTCACAGTGTAGAGCCTGCTTGGAATTTTCTCTCTTTGGCCCTCCCCTGCTCACTCTGTCTCTCTGAAAATAAATACACTTTAAAGAAAAAAAAAAAGCCTATGAAATAATGAAGAGAGACTATACAACTGAAAATTATGACAATTACACAATAATTATAATTATAGTCTTATGAAAGCCACTGAGATATACAACCAGTTATTTTTAGGTGACAAAGGCTTATTTCCTATAAGATGACATTTTAATAAGATTTTGTTTTTACTTGAGCTCTTAAAATGATTTGAGGGGCACCTGGGTGGCTCAGGCGGTTGAGCATCTGACTTCAGCTCAGGTCATGACCTCGCAGTCTGTGAGTTCAAGGGTTGCATCAGGCTCTGGGCTGACAGCTCAGAGCCTGGAGCCTGCTTCAGATTCTGTGTCTCCCTCTCTCTCTGCTCCTCCCCCACTCACGCTCTGTCTCTCTCTCTAAAATGAATAAACGTTAAAAACAATAAAAAAAATGATTTGAAGATGCTATAAAATACTAAGATAAAAAGTAAGAATATTTTTAAAAGATGAGGAACTCACGTATAATAAAATATCACCAGAATCCTTGGGAGTGTCACAGGGCAGTTAAATTTTCCAAATGGCTTAAATTATTAAAATCTTACTTTACAATGTTGTTTAAAATCTTAGATACACAAATACACATGATTCTGGCTGACTTCTTAAGCAGAACACAGGATAAAATGGTCTCTTGTATGATGGACAGATGGACTCAGAGATGCCATTATTAACACATAGTAGATAAATACTTTTGAGATTCACTGAAATGTAGAGAACAATATTTTTCTGTACTGTTGTTAGTTGTTTGTTATGTATTTTGCCCTTTCTCTTTTCTTAACGGTGACTGTTTCCAAGGAGGCCATTCTTTCCCTTTTTGTAATTTGTTAACTGTAAACAAAGTTTTGTGGGTAAGGGTGCAGGTTAGGTGGGTCACAATAGGCCAAAAAGAAGCACTCATCTATAAATTCTACCAAACACAAGCTCTTAAAAACCTCAGTTTCTTCATCTGTAAAATGCAGATAATAATAGCACCTAAGCACATATGGTTGTTTGGAGGACAAATTGAGATAAAGCCAATAAAGCCATAGGCACACAACTTGGCGTACAGTAAACAATTACTGCTGCCTTAGAAATTAAGTAGCTCAATTTTTGAATACATCTGTGTGTGTGTGTGTGTGTGTGTGTGTGTGTGTGTGTGTGTGTATGTGTGTGTTCACAATAAAGTCTGGAGGGGCACCTGGGTGTCTCAGCCAGTTAAGCATCCAACTTTTAGCTCAGGTCAGGATCTCGCGGTCCGTGAGTTGAAGTCCAACACAGGGCTCATGTGCTGACAGCTCAGAGCCTAGAACCTACTTCAGAATCTGTGTCTACCTCTCTCTCTGCCCTTCCCCCACTTGCTTTTTGTCACTCTCCCTCTCTCAAAAATAAACATTAAAAAAAATTTAGAATAAAGTCTGGAAAGAACACCTCAAAAAGTTAATAGTGTCTCAAAGAAATAACACTTCGTATCAACTAAGATGGCTAAAATAAAAAAGTAATAATTTTGGCTGGCAAGGATATAAGAAACCCTCCTACATTGCTGATGGGGATGTAAAAGGGTGCAGCCACTTTGGAAAACAACTTAGTTTCTTAAAAATTTAAACACAGATTTATCATATGACCCAGCAATTCCACCTTGGTAGTAACTATACAAAATAAAAATTTACGTCCACATAAAGACTTACATGTAAATATTCCAGTAGCATTATTCATTCAACCCAAATGTCCATCAACTGGTGAATAACCAAATGTGGTACATCCACACTCTGGAATACTATTCAGTAATAAAAAGAAATGAAATACTGATACTTGCTACAACATGAATGAACCTCAAAAACATTATGCTGACTGAAAGAAACCAGACACAAAAGACCATATATGTATGATTATACTTATAAGAAATACACAGAAAAGGCAAATCTGGACACAGAAAGTAGATGAGTAGATACCTAGAGCTGGGGGTGGCACCAAGGATTAACTGTAAATAGGCACTAGGGATCTTACTGGGGTAACAGAAATGTCCTCAAACTGGATTATGGTTATGCCTGTACAACTCAATGAACTTAAGTAAAAATCATTACATTTAAAATGGGCAAATTTGGGGCCAAGTGGCTACTAGCTTAGTAGGAAGAGCATTCAACTCTTGATCTCAGGGTCCTGAGTTCAGGCCCCACATTGGGTATAGATATTAAATAAATTAACTTTAAAAAAAAGGTAGATTTTGTTGTATGTAAATTATACCTCAACAAAGTTGTTTTTTATAAAGTCAGCAATGGTTATCTTTACCTAATAGTGTCATGGGTGATTTTTCCCCCGGTTTTACTTTTGAAAATAAGGTTTTCTTTATTTAAAACAAAAAGAGTAAACTGCCAAATTTATTGGACTTATGTACCATTTAAGTGACTGAGGGGCGCCTGCCTGGGTGACTCAGTCAGTTAAGCCTCTGACTTCGGCTCAAGTCATGATATTGCACTCTGTGAGTTCGAGCTCCATGTCAGCTCTGTGCTGACAGCTCAGAGCCTGGAGCCTACTTCGGATTCTGTGTCTCCTTCTCACTCTGCCCCTCTGCCTTTCATGCTCGCTCGCTCTCTCTCTCTCTCTCTCTCTCTCTCCCTCAAAAATAAACATTAAAAAAAAGTGACTGAGTAAAGACAAGGGGACTCTCCTCTGAATAAAGTAATTGGCTGTCGTATCTATTTTGCTTATTTTTTTATTGACTATGTCATTTCTTAGCAAGGTTCTAGAGAAGTAAAGAATTATTAAACAGCTGATTAAGTGATTCAAAATTGAGAGAAAAATATTAACTGCCCCACATGGATTTTTCTAAACGTACTGCCAGAGGTAATTTTGTGATATGAAATATTTTAAAGATTGTTTTTCACAATCTTTCCTGGATGAGAAGATAACATAGGTTACATAGACCAATGTAGTGAAACCAAGTCTAAATCTAAGCAAAACAAAAATACTAAAAGAACACAAACCCTTTAAATACTTGGGCCCAGGACCCTTTTTTAAAGAACTTTTTCAAGAGACTCACACACTCTAAAGCTTCAGAATAATTACTTTCTAGTAATTATAAAATTTAGGTAACTTATGAAATTTCTGTAACTTCTGAAACAAATCAGCCAAAGACTGCATTTGACTGTATAAATGGAAGTTCAAATCAAACTGGGTCTGAAAAGTTAGGATAAAGGGAAGTTATACTAGTTTCCTATGGCTTACGTTAACAAATTACCACAAACTCGGTTATTTAAAAACAACAGAAATTTGCTCTCATAGTTCTGGAGCCCAGATGTCTGAGACATACTACCTATGAAGGCTCCAGGAAAGACTCCTTGCCTCTTCCTAGCTTCTGGTGACACAGGTATCCCTTGGCTTATTTATGGCAGCACAGCTCCAATTTCCACCTCCATTTTCACATGACCTTCTTCCTTCAGGTGTCTCCCTGTCCCTTCCTCTACTTATAAGGACATCAGTCACTGGATTTAGGAGCCACCCTAAATCCAAAATGATTTTACTTGGAGATCTTGAACTAATTACATCTATAAAGATCTTACCCCAAAAAGGGACTAGACAAGTTTTGGGTTAATTTTTTTTAACGTTTATTTCTGAGACAGAGACAGAGCATGAGTGGGGGAGGGGCAGAGGGAGGGGGAGACACAGAATCGGAAGCAGGCTCCAGGCTCTGAGCTGTCAGCACAGAGCCCGATGAGGGGCTCAAACTCACAAACCACGAGATCATGACCTGAGCCGAAGTCAGTTGCTCAACTGACTGAGCCACCCAGGCGCCCTGACCAGTTGTTTTTAAATACGTGAAAGTTCGTTCTTTAGGAAAAACCTCACTGAAAAAACTTAAATTTGAAATTGTTTTGTGCATTCTCAGTTGAAAATATCCTATCATTTTAATTTGCCCTCTCTCAGTAGAGAGTTTCGTATTATATCATCAGGACATTCTATCATTAAAAAATTATAAAATACATACAAAGAGTTAGATGAAAACGTTTTACTGTAACAACTTATTTCCCAAAGGCTATTTCTCTCCTGGTGTTCCCCATCACGGTGAATGCCCTCTCCAACAACCCTACAGTTCTGGCTTCAAGACTGTTGTGATACAACCAACCCATCAGCAAGTCCTGTGGACTCCTTTAAAATATATTCCAAATGCAGCCAATTCTCACTTGCCTCACCAGCCTAGTCAAAATCACTACCATGTCGGGCCAAAGTCAGCCTTTAAAGTGTGAATCTGCTATATCACTCTCCTATATGAAATTCTCCAGTGGCTTCCATCACAAATAGAATAAAATCCAATCCAGTCCCCTTCTCCCCCTCCCCCAGCCAAACTTCCTTTGATCCTGGAACATACCAAGCATACACCTGTCTTACTGCTACCTCTATTTCTATTTCATGCAGTTATTTGAAAGGCTGAATCTCTGTCACTTCTCTGCTGAAATGTCACCTCATAGAAAGGCCGTTCCTGACAACACTATCTAAAACTGCACTCCTGGGTCATTCTCCCTTTACCCTTCTGAACTACTGTTTCAGAAAATAACAATTTGATGATCTACATTAGTTTGTTCTTTACTGTTAACCTCAATGCGCTAGAAAGTAAGTTCCATGAAAGCAGTGGAATATTTGGCACATGCTAGCACAACTAATACCCGAATGAAGAACACACCTAACTTTGAATGGCAGCAATAACTTTTTCATGTATTTCCCTTCTCCAATATCCCCACCTCCATTTTGTGAGGAATATTACGACAAATATTTCCCCAAATTATTTCACAATATGTGAATACAATATTTCAAATGTATTCACAATACATTTTTATTCTGCTTTGAAAAAAACAATTACCAACAGAAGTTTCTCTACAAGTTAAGTATTATCAGGAATGACAACCAGTTGCTTGCCATTAGATGGGATGGGAAACAGGGCTAGTTCCCATTTCACAGTCCTTTGATCTGATAACACTCTGCCCAACTGCTCCTTTCCTCTTCCTACACTATCAGTAGAACTGCTTTCCAAAAACACAAAGACTCTTCTGGAGAACAGACCCATCAATACGTAGGGCTATTGTATCTACCCTATTGTATCTCTACCTTACCAGTCATTAAGGCCTTTCTTTCCCTTGAATAGTGTTCCAAAGTAAATTCCAAGGAACAATGTTTCACAGAGGTGTTAACAGACACTGAAAAGGGTCAAATAAACTTAGGAAAAACTTCAATAAGCAAAATAGAGCAGATATTGTTCCTAGAGGACTTTTCAGAATCTTAACTATGTTAATGTAGATTGTAAATCTCCAGAATGGAAAGAGTATATGCAGTGAAACCCAAACTTACTTTTTTCAACTCAAACTTAACAGAATCTTGCATCAATCATTTCATTCATTACTTTTTTCCCCAGCTATCTCAAAAATCTTGGTAGCCTGACTTACCAAAGACACCTTTTACTCTAGATGACAAGAAAGGTTTAAAAGGAGACTTGCTAATGGATTTAAATTATAATTAAAATGTTCACTGCAGGATGTTATTTGGGGTAAGTCACTATTTTTTTTCATAAACGGTGAAAAAATTGATATTACCAAAAGCATATAATTGGGGTCGATGGCACTCAAGTAATCTCCCCTCCACCCATATATCCCTTTTTAATAACACCACTAACCAAAATAAGGCTGGGACTGGAGGTACAGAGAGAAGCAAAATTTTTTGCCTAAATATTTTACTTACATTTCTGGGGGTAACTATAATGGTAGGTAACAGATTCTTAAATAAAAAAACTAAATCAGTAGGATCACTTTAGAATATGCTAAACAACACAAATTCACACCCTGATGCAAAAATCACTTCCCTAACAAGTCCTCTTTTTTCTCCATCATTCTCCCATATCTCAAGGGATCCCACCCTTATGACTGTCCCTGAATGCCTCCCCTTGCCTCTAAAACCTTCTTCTGGTCACCCTTTTCACTCCTATTCTGTATCAGTGCCAACTTCCAACCTTGAACTAGTTCATCCTAACATTTGCAGCGTATCTTCATAGATATCTGATATTAGAAGCAGAAGTTGAATTAGTCATAGACCTAACATCAAAGAAACTCCTGAAACTTAGAGGCCTAATTGGAATATGGCACAAACGCAACCTCCCCTCCCGGAAAGACAAACAATGCTACCTTCAAGTCTGATCCTCTAACAATCCTAAATTCTTTGAAACTAAAAATAGCTCAGCTGTTGTCTCATCTGCCAGCAGATGGCCAGACTATTTTTAATTCAGGATTCTAGAGAGCAGGAATGGATCAAGCTAAGCTAGGGCAGCCTAGAAGCCCTCTGCAGTTTGGTCTTAGCTGCAGAGAGCTGTAGTGGGGCAGGTACCAAGAGAGGGCAACCTGGAGCTGTTCTTGGGCTTGTGGGCTTCACAGTGATTTTAACAATGTAGATGTGAAGGGTTTTTTTGTTGGTTTTTTTTCTGGGTTTTTGTTTTTGTTTGCCATTCTTCAAAATAAAGTCTGAAATGTAAGATAATTTGTTTAAAAATTTAAATAATCTGCATACCCTTTAAAGTTTTCATTATTTTTCTTGTGAAAAAAATAGAAATTTTCTGTATATAGTATCTTTGCAAATGGATTTTGTTTTAATAAAAATCTCCCCTAATCTAGAGAAGGTGTCCTAAAACGTTTAACGAAAAAGTATAGTTTTCTTAAGAATTGTGATGAAATATAATTTCATCAGTATTATTTACAGAATTCCTATTCATAACGGGTCACTATAGTAAAAGGTAACTAAATTTGGAATACCAGTGCTCTGAAATCTCCTCACATGCCAATAAAATGATTTTAAAACACAAAAGGATTAAAAGTCTGACATACCATACATTTTCCTGTTTATTGCCCATCTCCCTTCAACTCCTCAGTAAGTGCTCAGTAAATATTTGGGGGTAGAGAAGAGAAAGGATGCAGGCAGGTGTATTCAGAAGAGTTATATACACAGTATATTTAGAAGGATTATAACACTCACATCTATACTTCCTTCATCCAACTCCTACCTGTTCACAACCTAATCTACATCAGAGATGACCAAACCAGTCCATTCCAGTTTACATTCCCATCCTGCTTGATGGCCACATAGATTAAGAGACCAAAGTGGGCCTGGATTCTCAACAATGAAGACCAAGGGGAGACTTATAATAGTTTCCAGGGACAATACATATTTGAAGATACCATCTTACTACAAGACATTATACTTTCTGTAACAATGAAATGGGTTATCCCTATCCATTTATGTTTGGCAATAATGTAAATGTATGACTGGAAGGAAACTAAATTCATCAGGGATTAACTACTTTGAGATTGTTCAATGAAATTTTGCAGGAGACTAAATGTAACTCCTAGAAAATGTGAGAAAAAGCCTTATACATCTTAAGAAAGTACTGTGTTGCCTAGCCCCTGCCTGGGTAGTCACATTCCTCATAATAAAGCTTCTGCTAACTATATGGAAGAGGCAGACAAAAAGTAAAAACCCAGCAAAATCTGCAACAGACAATTCCTAGTATAGCTGGCACACTCACTACCAAGTAGCTGCTATACCTAGATACGGTAAGGACCAAGCTATAAGCCCTCTAAAGGTGCCAATCAAGAGGGACAAGAAGGGGCGCCTGGGTGGCTCAGTTGGTTGGGTGACCGATTTCACCTCAGGTCATGATCTAGCAGTCTCTGAGTTCGAGCCCCGCATCGGGCTCTGTGCTGACAGCTCAGAGCCTGGAGCCTACTTCGGATTCTGTGTCTCCCCCTCTCTCTGCCTCTCCCCTGCTCACGCTCTGTGTCTGTCTCTCAATAATAAATAAACGTTAAAAAAAAATTAAAAAAAAAAAAAGAGGGGCAAGAATATTCAATGCACAAGTTAACAAAACTGTGTGTTCACGTTCATGGCATATTAGAGAGGATGTAACCTTACTATCATTAAGTTCCATATCCCAATTTTACAAGGAAGGAAACTAAGGCCCAAAGACTCGACTATACTGCAATGTAACAGAATTGCGATTTAACCCAGGATCCCAGATTCTCCTTCCACTGAACTCTCCATTAAAACACACTCACTTAGGGGTGCCTGGGTGGCTCAGTTCATTAAGTGTCTGACTACTGGTTTTGGCTCAGGTCATGATTTCACAATGCATAAGTTAGAGCCCCATGTCAGGCTCTGCACTGGCAGTGAGGGGCCTGCTTGGGATTCTCTCTATCTCTCCCCCTCTCTCTCTGACCCTCCCATGCTCTCTCTCAAAATAAATCAACTTAAAAAAAAAAAAAAACCCACTCACTTATATTGGCATTTTGGAGAAGAAAAAATACGTATATAAAACACACTCCATTTCTTCAGTCTAATACTTATAATTTAGTATATTAAAAATATATTTAACATGGAAAATCTGGCCTCAAACTAAACGTTTAGTTTGAATCTCTAGAGTTCTTTAACCTGCACATTATTTATAAACATGTAATTCCTTTAAAAACTCTAAAAATCATTTCTTCCCTCATCCCACCCTAATTTAATAATTACTCCTTTCAGGACCTAGATGTAAATTCAATTTTTTACACTATACAATGTCTTGTCGTATACCTAAAACAGTCTTTCATTAGCTATGAGAATAATAAAAGATGAACTTCTAATCCACGAAGGGCCAGAAAACTAAACTTAAACCCACTATACCACAGATTTAAAGAATTTTTAACGAAAATTTCTATGGTAATGTTTTTCACATCACCACCTTAAAGTATCTAGAAAAGAAGTTAAAACAATATAGATTATAGCAAGTTAGAAAGTAGTATATTTTAATAATTAAAAGGTCTTTGCTGTCTTCACGCTTTAGTACACCTTTAAGTTACCCTGGATTTTTTTCCCTTCAAGAACACTTTTTTTTCCAAAGCCCATTTAACAAGTTTCATTTTCTTGTCAATCCGATATAGTCTATTTCCACTGCTATAAAATAAAAGACTAAGTGTTAGGAATTCATCTTTGTGTTAAATGTCCTGGTCTCTCCTTAAACGATTTCATCTTTGACGGATGCCATAGATCAGTGTTCTCCCTTTAACAATTCCTCATCTTGCCTGTCCTCACTATAGGTATTGTTTGGAATTACTCTGCTATGGGCTTCAGTACACTAGATCTCCTCCGTCTGAACTACAGATCAGAATGCAAGCTTGAGAGCAGCTGCCACTGTCCAGACATGTGGCTGGTGGGTGTCATTGTCTTTTTCATTTTCCCCATTTCAAAACCTCCCTTTCTTGTCATAAAGCCAGCATATTTAAAGGTCCTTCACTTCCTCGCCTTTATATCGCCACCCCCACCCCTTAACCTCTGGTCTTGTTCTTCCAGGTCAGTCCAGTCACATACAACATCACTCTGTTTTTCTTGTGGCGGAGGCGGAGAGATGTCAGAATGGGCTACACCTCTTACAAACCCCTGCTCAAGACTGTCAACAAGGGAACAACTTCGGCCTATCTTCCCAAAGTATCATACCAAACAACAAAGTTATCGAAATTACGATACGGAACCCTTCCCACGCCCAATCTTGACAAATCAGCTCCACCTCGATTTTCAAGCTAATAAACAACAGCTCATCTTCTGCTCATCACAAAGGGTGATATCCTGTCCGCACCGCACGGTCCATCAGCAAAATCTTCCCATACTCTCAAGTCGATTCCAAGCCCTGCCCTGTTCCCCGAGCCTAGCTTACTGCCCTTCCTCCTCCACCCTGCCTCTGCCCCACATCCAGCCGAGTTAGTGTCAACTCCAGCCAGGGAGCAAAGAGCTTCGCGAGGGCTCCCTGAGGTCAGCGGCGCCGGCTTAGGGCAGCCCCAGACGACCCCACCTCCGGCGGCGGCTGCCGCGCGGGCCGCCCCTACCCCCGCCCCGGGCCTCCTCCCCGCTCACCTAACGCCACCTCGCACGCTTTGCGCAGCTGGGAGTGATGCGCCTTCTTCACTTCCTTGTCGGCCAAAATCTTTTCCAGGGCCCGGGTCAGGAACATGTTCTTCGTCTTCTTCCCCTCATACATGGACGCAGAGAAGGAGGCGGCGGCTCGTCCGACCCGCGGCTCCCAGCGGCTGGAGGGGAGGAGGAAGAGGAGGAGGAGGGGGAAGAAGAGGAGAGAAAGGAGAGGGGGTGGAAGTGGAGGAGAGGAGGCGTGGAGGGCAGCGGCAGGATCAGGAAGGGGCGGGCAGGTGGGAGCAGTCGCGGTGCAGGCGAGGGGCACGGAGGTCTTCACCGCCTCTTGAGAGGCCACCCCTAGAGGGCCGCGCCCGTCGGACCTCCGCTCTCCTGCCTGGGGTCGCTTCCCGGCCACCCCCCCTCACTCGCCCCTCCGGCCCAGGGGCGGCGAGGGAGCCCAGTCCGGGCGGCCGTCTGCCGGGAGCCGAGGGACAAGGCGGCGGCAGCTCAGAAGCCCGAAGAGAGCACGGCTGCCCTAGCTACCGTGGGGATTAGCACCCGCCGCGGCCGCGGACTGGCCTCCATCACCGCCGACCTGCCCCGGCCGCCATGTTGGGAGGAAACGACGCGTCACGCAGCGGCCGAACGGCTGCAGAGGAGGAAGCGGCGGCGGCGGCGGCGCTGCCTGCCCAGAGCTGCCGCGGCGCGGGGAGGCTGGGGGCGGAGGGCGGCGCGGGAGGAGAGGCCCGAGCCGCAGCGCTACGGTGGCCCGGCGGGGCCTCGCCGCCTCCCTCGTTCGCCTGCAGGGCGGCGTGGGGCGTGGCGGGCGTCCTGCGGCGCTTGGCAATTCGGGGCCGCTTCGCTGCGGGGCCGAGAATCCGCGGTACCCCTGCTCCCACCCGGTAAAAAGGACTCCAGGCTACGCTGCTTCCACTTCTCCGACTTCCTGAAGATCCTGTTAGTGAAAGCGCAGTCCCTTCAGCTCCAGGGATCGCGGAAACACCCGCATCGCCCATTCTCAGCCGCACAGTGTTTCCACCTGCCGCGCTCGACTCTAAATTTCCTTACCAATGCGTGAAACGGCTATCCAGGATCGTGCTCTCCGACTACCTCAAGGAGGAGTTTCTCTTAGGAAGAGTAAACTAAAACCAATTTGACATGGATTCAGGCATGTTGTACTTTTTTTTTTTTTATCTTTGTAGGATTAGTCAGTGAACTCTAGATTTCGGATCCCTTCTGAATTAAGTCTAAAGATAGGTGAACAGGTAAATGTTTCTGATTGATGAGGTCCCTTAGAGCTCTGTGTTTCTGTGCTTGTAATACTACAATGCGGTCCAGGACACGAAAACTAGTTGAAGAATAGAAAAGCTTTAAATACAGATTGCCACAAACATGTGACCATGTTTCTGCTTTGGTACCAAAGAATAATTAAAATTTCTACAGTGTTTAATTCAGAGCATACAATTATGAAGAATACCATAAAATATATGCAGGGAATTTATATAGTGATTTAGGTGCATGTCTACAAGTTCAAAGCTCCTGGGTCCCAAATTATTAAGAGGATCTCTCACTTCTGATCTGTTCTATTGCTCTGACTAGGGACTTGTCCTAATGCAACCAACCAAACCTATGAAACAGAGGGGCTGTGATGGGGCAAGATTTGGGACAGGCTAAAAACCATGGAAAGTAAAAGTAGAAACCTTGAAGGTGACCCTGAATTAAAGTGGACAAGTAGATTAATTTTTAAAACTGAGAAACAGATACACAAGTTCATTAATTTCATTTTAAAGACAATTTCTACATTCCTAAGGGATTGGAGATTTAGTATACTAGATCAGACATAATACTGATTTCTGTGTACACACAAAGATTATAAAAATTTTTTAGAACAAGCCCCATTTCTAGTTTATCTTTGTTTCTTCATGCCAATGTTTGTGCCAGGTACTTTTGAAAGTGCTAATCACCAAATCTATTTACTCTTCTTCCTCAGTGCAGAGATGCATTGTGTTCCCCAGCCTCCCTTGCAATTAGGTGTAGCCATCCAGATTTACCTAATTAAAAAAATAATTCCACAATCAATCTTCCATGCTTGTTTCCCTTCTCTGGCCACATGCTGAAGATGGCAGAGCCACAAATTAGAGGGATCCTGGGTCCCTGAATTAGCATTTGGAGGAGAGGCATCCATCCATCAGGAGTATTTGTTTTGGACTTTATATGAACAAAGTAAGTTCTTCAGTTATGTTTAGCAGCTAGCTCTCTCCTAAACATTTGGCGTTCATATAAACAGATCTCTGAGCTTCAAGTGCCCAGAGTCTACTGCATACCACATATCACAATCTGTAATCATCTTGTCTGCTTACTTGTTTATTGACTGGTTTTGTTTTCCTCAAAAGAGGAAGGACTTCATCTGTCTATTCGCTTCTGTATGCCTAGCATCTAGTATAGTCAATGGCATAGAGAAGGCCTTTAGAATGAGCTTGAATAGAAACTTAGGTGAATGCAAGATACTGGACTAAGTCAGGCATGATCCTCACCCCTGTGGACCTTAGCATATGTAGTAGGGAAAAGAATATTAAGTAAATCACTAGTGAATATATAATTATAAAATGTGTTAAGTACGATTAAAGAATAGAGTGCAATAAGGGGCTCTTTAGATTTTGGATTCAGGGATGGTTTTCATAAAGAAGTAACATTTAAATTGAGACCTGAAAGAAGAGTAAAATTTAGCCAAGCTAAGTCAGGCAGTCTTTTGGAGTAAGGGGGAAGCTTGGCAAGTTTCAGGAACCAAAACAAGGTCATGTGGCTGAAAGTTATCAAGGCGAAATGGTGCCAGTAAAGATAAAGAGAAAACTAGGTATCAGACCATATAGAACCTTGTAAGCCATGTTAAGCGTTCAGGATTTTATTCTGATAGCAGTAGAAACCTATTGAAAGATTAGGGAGTCAAGTGATCAGATTGGGACTTAAAAGTAGTCCCTCTGTTGTGTGGAGAGTGGGTTGAAAGGGGACGAGAGTGGATGTGTGCAGAACAGTGAAGAGGTGATTACAACAGAGCAGCATGGCGTGGGCTAGGGTCCAGGACCATTAGGCAGTTTTAGAGATCATCACCTGTGGAAAGATGGCAAATAAGGCTGAAGTTGAGCCCCAGCATCTGCCCAGGGGAAGGGACTCCTTTTTCTAACTTGCATGAACATTAGATCAGCGGTGTCTGAATGATGGCCATGGAGATGGAAATGGAGCAAGGTGGACAGATTTGAGATACACTTTGGTGGCATAGTGGACAGGACTTAGTAATGAGTTGGGAGTGAAGATAAGAAGGAAGAGGTCACCAATGAATGTCATGTTTCTTACCGGAGCGAGAGAATGAGTAGAAATGCTGTCTGTGGAGATGTCCTAGACTAGAATAGGAGCAGATTTGATGGCGAGGGTACAGTTTTCAGTTTTAGAAGAATCAACTGCCCTGAGATATAACCTAACCTTCTCAGAATAGCCTCCATCGTTTCTCCCGGAGGACAATTCCTCCTCCTCCTTTCCTAAGTCTAGCTAGGACTTCACCCCGAAGGTGGTAGTGATGGAAGCAGGGGGTGTCCAGCCTTGGGAGGTAGGCATTCTCATCCAACTTGAAATCAACGTAATAACTCTGACCTGCCTGGAGCAAAAAATAAGTTAAGACTCTAAAACAAAGATAACGTTGGAAGAAAAAGGTTAAGATAATATTTTTAGTCTGTTATTCACAAGTATGGGAAAGATGGGGAAGGGGAAGGAGTTAGGGGGTACTAGGCTCAGGCAATTTTTACATGAAATGTTGAGTGTGTTTCCCTGTACACATGTTTCCCTTTTTTTTTTTAATTGTTATTGCTGCTTGTTGCTTACCCAACCTATTTAAATTCAATCTGAGTATTCACTTGCATTTGACTCATTGCTGTTTTTAAAACATTCAAATTCTTCTGAAATGCCCATCATCCTCTAAATTTTAAAATCCATTTTTCTTGAGATGCCTGGGTGGCTCAGTAGCTTATGCATCCAACTCTTGATTTCAGTTCAGGCCATGATCTCATGGTTTGTGGGATCCAGCCCTGTGTTGGGCTCTGCACTGACAGCACAGAGCCTGCCTGGGATTCTCTCACTCCCTCTCTCTGCCCCACCCCCACCCGTGCTCTCTCTCAAAATAAATATTTTAAAAATAAAATAAAATAGGTTTTTCTTATATATGATTGCTTTTCCTTAGTCCATTTTTACCCCTCAGTCTATAATCTCACCTTCCTATCACTTAATTGCCCCTCATCACTTTCCCTTTCATTTATAACTTTGTTATAGATTAGCTGCCTTTTTTCTTTGTATAATATTCCCACCTTGATTCCAAAGAGTCAAATAATATCAAACAATAAAAGACTTTGACCTGGGTTTTAGCATCTTGGTTGGTGAGCTTTATCATCATCCTTTTAAATACAGATAGAAGTTCAGAGTAACATGAAAATTAAATAAAATCAGAATAAAATTTTAATTAAGGCTGAGCATACCTGATTGATGTTAAAAGCCAATATTCGTTAACATCAAAAATAGCATCATGTTCACTTGACTAAAAAAGTAGTCTTTCACATGATCTCTAAATTCTATTAGCTTTCAAAACATTCCATCATCTGACCCTTCCCTGACTCTCCAACTAATTTCTCTATAGTAATGGTAATAATAATTAACATTTATATAGAGCTTATTATGAGCCAGGCACAGTAACCCAAATGAAGTTTCCATTATTATCCCTGATTTATAGATGAAGAAACAGACAGACAGAATTTCGGTAATTTGCCCAGCCATACAATTAATAAGTAGTGGTGCCAGGATTACAGGTTCAAAAGTTTGGTTCCAGAGCCCATAGACTCTACTGCTTCTCTAAACAATCTGTTCTTGTAACTTTCTCTGCCTACTCTCTCCTCCCCTAAAATACATACATAGGCACTCAAGTTCCAACCCTTCCTGCAGTCCATCCTTCTTCCTTTCATCCCCACACCACAAACACACACCGAGCTCTTCTGCATCTGCATGCCTTTGTTCAGCTTTCAGTAATCCAGAGTACCCACTACCACCTTTCTTTTGTTTGCTCTCCTCAGAGGCTTCCCAACCTTCAAAACCTCATTAAAATCCATCACCTTCTAAGTCTTCTACTTCTATCTCCAACAGCGACAATCCCTTCCTCGTCTCCTTTTATAGCATCATCTACCTTATACTTCATACCTATTCGATTTCCATGGTAGTGTTTAAGGAGGCTGCAAATTTTTGAAGACCAAGGATATAAGGCAAGATAAAGCAGGCAACTTAGTAAAAAATGGGAAACACTGATTAAACAGAACCATATCAGTTTTGCTGAAACCGTAACAATGACTAAAAGGCCATATCCAAAGCAAGTCAAATCTGCTTTCTTGCTTTTCATGTGAAGAGGCTTCTAAACTAATTTGATATTCCTCTTTTATCAGTCCACTAGTTTCAATCTTGTTAAATAAGGAAATAAGTGAATAGTGTCTTCAAATGCAGAGGTCCTGCTCATTGTTCTGCAGGAAAAGTATCAATACACTGGACAGGACAGACAGAGGGAGAACATGGTAGATTAAAGAATTTGATTTAGAAAGAAAAGATAAGAGGAGCAAGCAAATTTTTATTAAATAAGAGACTACATTATGGTATTTGATAATCACAGTGAAGTTTCAAGAAAATTATAAAGTTGCAGAAAAAAAATTACAAACCGATAGCAGGAAGTTGAAAGTAGTAGATCTTTTCACGAATTTTAAATCATCAAGGACTCATGTTTTACAGAGTAATAAACTGAAAGCATAAGCACTTAAATTTTCTTAAAATATTCAAGCTACATAATTCTCTAGAAGGGTGGAAAGTACTTACTTATAATCCATGGTACTATTCTCTTTCCTCTATATGTAATTATAATTTTTCCAGGAAAGTCACATTAATGAGCTACTACATATTAGGTGTTTACTTCGTATGAATCCCTTAATAAGCATTAACTCATTTAATCCTTACAACAACTCAGCCATGTGTATGGTATTTTGCTCTTTCACAAATGAGGGGAAAAAAAGGGTTAGAGAAGTTAGTTGCCCAAGGTTACAGAACCAACTGTGTTATGCCAAAGTTCATGCATGCTCTTAACCATTGTTCTATCCTATGTCTTTCTTCTTAGTCACATATTTGTATATACCCATTTGAAAATGCTTTTTCACCATTACTGTGCCATAATTATTTTAAGACAGGACTACATCTTTTCTTTGAAACGACTCACCATTTAGTACACTGAACTGTTAAACATTAATGACTAAGTGGGCATTAATTTCCTGGATGTCAGGTTTCTCTTTAATTAGAAATGGGAATTTTTATTTTTTATTATTAAAAATTCTTTAAATCGAGCGGGGGAGGGGCAGAGAAAGAGGAACTTAACTGACTGAACCACCCAGAGGCTCCATGAATTTCTATTAAAAGCCTTCCTTTTAAATAAACTGAAATGTCATTTTGAAACTTTTTGGAAAAAGAAATCTCTAAGCCTAGTTAGTTTTACTAGTAAGTTCTATCAAACATTTAAAGAAGAAATAACATCAACACTATCTCTTTGAGAAAATAGAAGAGGATGGAACAATTCTCAGCTTATGAGGCCAGCATAACCGTGAGAACAAAACTCAATAAAACTCAAAACTGCAAAAAAAAGAACCACAGACCAATGTCTCCTAAGAACATAAATGTAAAAATACAGAATATTGGCAAATCAAATTCAGCAATATAGAAAAGAATAATATGCCATAACCAGTGGAGGGAAGGTATGGGTTCATCTTGGGAATGCAGGCTTGTTCAATATTAGAAAAATCAAGCAATGTAATTGACTACTCTAGTGAACTAAAAATAACTACATTATTGTATCAATTGATAGGAAAAAGCACTTGACAACATTCAACATTTATTCTTGATAAAAATTCTCGGCAAACATTTTCAACCTGATTAAGAACATTTTAAAAAGAAAAAACAAAAAAGAAAAAACAAATACAGCCAACATCATACTCAATTGTGACAAAATTCAATGGTGAAACGTTGAATTCTAAGGTCAGAAACAAGGCAAGGATGTCCATTCTCACAACTCCTATTCAATATCATACTTGAAGTCCTGGCCAATACAATAAGGCAAGGGAAAGAAAAGGCACACAGATTGGAATGGAAGAAACAAACCGTTCTTACTGACAGTTAACATAATTGCCTATGTAGAAAATTCCAAGGAATCTACCCAAACTCCTAGAACTTATGATAAATAAGTTTAACAAGGTCAGAATGCAGAGTCAATGCATAAAAATCTATTGTATTTTTATATACTATTAATGTACAATTGGAAACCAAAATTTAAAAAATCCCATTTACAGCAGAATCAAAAAATGAAATGCTTGACTATAAATCTAACAAAACATATACAGGATCCTATGCTGAAAACAACAAAATGCTCATGAAGAAACTCAAAGAAGGCCTAAATAAATGAAAGATATGTTCATGGACTGGAAAACATTGTAAAGGTGTCAACTAATCTCAAGTTTAGCACAATTCTAATTATGTAGTTATAGAGAAGCTCATTATAAAATGTGTATGTAAAGGTGAAATATAAAAAGTTACAAAAATTTTGGATTTTTAAAAAATTTTTAATTTTAATCCAGTTAAGTTGACATACAATGTTACATTAGTTTCAGATGTGTAATATAGTGATTGAACTGTTCCATACATCACCCAGTGTTCACCACAAGTGCACTCCTTAATCCCCATCACCTATTTAACTCATCCTCCCACCCATCTCCCCTCTGGTAACTATTGGAGTGTTCTCTATAGTTAAGAGTGTGTTTCTTGCTTTGTGTCAACAAATTTTAGTTTTTTCCTATGATGAAAACTTTTAAGATTTACTTTCTTGGCAATTTTCAAACATGCAATACAATATTATTGACTATAGTTACCACACTGTACATCTCTATCACTTATTTATGACTGGAAGTTTGTACCTCTTGACCCCCTTTACCTGTTGTGCCACATCCCAACACCCTCTACCCTAGGAACCACCCTTCTGTTTTCTGTTTCTATGAGGTTTTTGTTTTGTTTTGTTTTTTTAGATTTCACATATAAGTAAGATCACTGATACCTCAGTTTCTCTTATTTCACTTAGCATAATACCCTCAAGAACCATCCCTGTTGTCAAAATGGCAAGATTTCATTCTTTCGTATGGCTGAGTAATATTCCACTGTGTGGGTGTGTATACACCACATCTTTACCCATTCATCCATCACTGAACATGTGGGTTGTTTTCCCATGTTGGCTATCATAAATAATGCTGCAGCAAACAGTGATGCATATACCTTTTCAAATTAGTACTTTTGTTTTCTTTGGATAAACACCAAGATGTAGAATTTATGATAGTTTTATCTTTAATTATTTGAGAAACTCCCATCATCTGTTTTCCATAGTGCCTGTACCTAATTACATTCCCACCAACAGTGCACAAGGGTCCCTTTTTTTCATATTTCTTGCCAACACCTATTATTTGTTCTCATATATATATATGTGTGTGTGTGTGTGTGTGTGTGTGCGCGCGTATATATATATATATATATATACACACACACATATATATAATATATATATATATGGCCATATGTATTATATATATTATATATTATATATATTATATATTATTATATATTATATATATTATATATATGGCCATTATATATTATATTATATATATTATATATTTGTATATATATGTATATATATGTGTATATATATATATATATGGCCATAATATATATATATGGCCAATATATATATATTATATATATATATATGGCCATTATATATTATATTATATATATTATATATTTGTATATATATGTATATATATGTGTATATATATATATATATGGCCATAATATATATATATGGCCAATATATATATATTATATATATATATGGCCATTATATATTATATTATATATATTATGGCCATATATATAATGGCCATTCTAACAGGCGTGAAGTGGTGTTTCTTTGTGGGTTTGATTTGCATTTCCCTGATTTTTAGTGATTTTGAGCATCTTTTCATGTGCCTGTTGGCCATCTGTAGGTCTTGTCTGGAAAAAATATCTATTCAGATCTATTGCTGTTGAGTTACAGAAGTTCCTTATATATTTTAGATAGTAATGCCTTATTGGATATATGATTTGCAAATATTTCCTTCCCATTAAGTAGGCTGCCTTTTCATTTTGTTGATGGTTTTGTTTGCTGTGCAGAAGCTTTTTAATTTCATATAGTCCCACTTGTTTATTTTTGCTTTGATTTCCTTTGCTTTTAGAGTCAGTTCTAAAAAATCATCACCAAGACCAAGGTCAAGGAGCTTATTACTGCTTAGGTCTTCTTGGAGCTTTAGGTTTTAAGGTCTTTGAGTTAACTTTTGTGTGTGGTCTAAAATTGTAGTCTATTTATTGTATTCTTTAGCATGTGGTTGCCCAGTTTTCTCAATACCAAATATTAAAGAGAAAGTCCATTCCCCACTGTTTATTCTTGGCTCCTTTGTTGTAAATTAATTGACCCAATATGCATGGTTTTATTTCTGGGCTCTCGATTCTGTTCCATTGATCTGTGTGTCTGTTTTTGTGTTAATACTGTTGGCAATACCATACTGTTTAATCACTTTAGCTTTGTAATATAGTTTGAAATCAGGGCATGTGATGCCTTCAGCTTTGTTCTTCTTTCTTAAGATTGCTTTGGCTATTTTGGGTCTTTTGTTTTGAATTCAACAGTATATTAAAAAAATGATTCACCATGATCAAGTGGGATTTATTCCTGGTCTGCAAGGCTGGTTCAGTATTCGCAAAATCAGTGTGATCCATCACATTAATAAAAGGAAGGATAACCATATGATCCTTTCAATAGATAAAGAAAAAGCATTTGACAATATACAGCATTCTTTCTCAATAAAAACGCTCAAGAAAGTTGGGATAGAAGGAACATAACTTAACATCATAAAAGCCATATAAGAAAAGCCCACAGCTAATATCATCCTCAATGAGGAAAAACTGAGGACTTTCCTCTAGGATGAAGAACATGACAAGGATGTCCACTCTTACCACTATTGTTTAACCTAGTGTTGGAAGTCCTGGCCTCAGCAATCAGACAACAAAATGAAATAAAAAGGCATCCAAACTGGCAAAGAAGACAAACTTTCACTGTTTGCAGATGACATGATACTCTACATGGAAAATCCAGAAGACTCCACCAAAATACTGCTAGAACTGATACATACATTCAGCAAAGTTGCAAGATATAAAATCAATGTACAGAAAATCACTTGCATTTCTATACACCAATAATGAGGCAACAGAAAGAGATATCAAGGGATTGATCCCCTTAACAATTGCACCAAGAACCATGAAATTCCTAGGAATAAACCTAACCAAAGAGGTAAAAGATGTCTACACTGAAAGCTATAGAAAGCTTATGAAAGAAATTGAAGATGACACAAAAAATTGGAAAAATATTCCATGCTCATGGATCGGAAGAACAAATATTGTTAAAATGTCTATACCACCCAAAAAATCTACACATTCAATGCAATCCCAATCAAAATAGCACCAGCATTCTTCAAAGAGCTAGAATAAACAATCCTAAAATTTGTATGGAACCACAAAAGACCCCGAATGGCCAAAGTAATGTTGAAAAGGAAAACCAAAGCTGGAGGCATCACAATCCTAGACTTTAGTCTGTATTACAAAAGCTGTAATCATCAAGACAATATGGTATGGGCACAAAAACAGAAACATAGACCAATAGAATAGAATACAGAACCTAGAAATGGACCCACAAATATATGGCCAACTAATCTTCAACAAAGCAGTATCCAATGGAAAAAAGTCTCTTTAGTACATGGTGCTGGGAAAATTGGACAGCAACATGCAGAAGAATGAAACTAGACCACTTTTTAAAATCATACACAAAAATAAATTCAAAAAGGATGAAAGACCTAAGGGTGAGACAGGAAACTATCAAAATCTTACAGGACAAAACAGGCAGCAACCTCTTTGATCTAGGCCACAGCAACTTCGTATTTGACATCTCTCTGAAGCCAAGAAAATAAAAGCAAAAATGAACTATTGGGACCTCATCAAGATAAACTTTCTGCACAGCAAAGGAAACAATTAACAAAACTAAAAGGCAACTGATGAAATGGCAGAAGATATTTGCAAATGACAATCAGATAATGGGTTATTATCCAAAGTCTATAAAGAACTTACCAAACTCAACACCTGAAAAACATATAATCCAGTGAAGAAATGGGCAGAAAACATGAGCTGCCACTTTTCTAAGGAAGACATCCAGATGGCAAACAGATACATGAAAAGATGCTCAACATTGCTCATCATCAGGGAAATACAAATCAAAACCACATTGAGATACTACCTCACACTGGTCAGAGTGGCTAACATTAACTCAGGAAACAACAGATGTTGGCAGGGATGTAGAGAAAGAGGAACCCTTTTGCACTGCTGGTGGGAATGCAAACTAGTGCAGGAACTCTGGAAAACAGTATGAACATTCCTCAAAAAATTAAAAATAGAATTACTTTACCACCTAGCAATAGCACTATTAGGAATTTATTCAAAGGATACAGGAGTGCTGATTCATAGGAGCACATATACCCCAATGTTTATAGCCATGCTATCAACCATAGCCAAATTATGGAAAGAGCCAATGCCCCCCTTCCTCTATGTTCATGTGTTTTGTTTCTTAAATTCCACATAGGTAGTTAGAATTTAGGTAATTGAAAGAAACATAGGTTTGCTATATGTATCAAGCAGGAGAAAAATATAAGTGGTATGAGGAGGGGAATGAGGAAGGTCTGGCTAGTAGTACAGAGGCTAAATCATATAGATAGGCCATGAATGGAATTTTCTGGATCATTACACATGATTCCTCTCACGGATAAGCAAGCAAGACTCTTATTTAAATGCATAAATAATTCCACTGCAATAAGTTAAATTTTTTGGAACTCTCCATGAACGCTTACATACTTTCAAAGCTTTTAGTGACTTACCACCGTTTTCACATGAAAGAGTTACTGCAGTTTCCTAGCACACGATTCATAATTCCAAGGGAATCTCTTACATACTTGAAGACACTGTTTTCTTTATTATTGTTATTATTATTATTATTATTATTAATTATTATTTTCTTTCTTTCTGTCTCTTTTTAATTTAATGTATGTAAACATACAGTGTAGTCTTGGCTTCAGGAGGAGAACCCAGTGATTCATCTCTTACATATGACACCCAGTGCTCATCCTGAAAAGTGCCCTCCTTAATGCCCATCCCCCAATTAACCCATCCCCCCATCCTACTCTCCTCTAGCAACCCTCAGTTTGTTCTCTGTACTCAAGAGTCTCTTATGGTTTGCCTCCCTCTGTTTTTATTTTTATTTTTCCTTCCCTTCCCCTATATTCATCTGTTGAGTTTCTCAAATTCCACTTATGAGTGAAATCATGATATCTTTCTCCAACTTTCTTTGCTTAGCATAATACTCTCTAGTTCCATCCACGTTAAACAATCCAGTGTTTTCTTTTTGAAATATCATCAGATATGTAGCTAAGTTTTTAATTTCTTGAAATATTAAAAAAAATTTGAACTTACTATGGGAATAATAACAATTTAGTCTTAATCTTGTGTATAAATATGTTTCCTCCATGGCTGGAGAAGTGGATTATAATTTGTTTTCATTTGCAGTTTTTAGAGTTTTTGTTTCTAATTATATTAAAGTTACTTTTTGAGACGAGTTAAATAAACTATGATACATCCATCTATGGCATGTTATAGCCATAGTAAAGAATAAGGACTGATATGAAGTGATGTCTATAAAAAAAGTAAGCTTCAGAATAGTAGGCATGTTATTTGTGGGGAAATGGGAAAGTTTATACACAAACACACATGTGCAGTTACTTAGTCTAAGTAAATACATTTTTGGAAGAATACAGAAGTGAGGAATTAGGTGCTAAGAATTGGGCTGAGAATTGGGAGCTATTATTGGTGGTGACCACTTTATATCTTCTATATTTTGAACCCTTGAATGCATTGCATATTACAAAAATAAATTAAAATAAAAATCATTCCCCTTCTCTTCAAAACAGAGTGTCTACATAATTTAAAAAATTTAATTGGGCACCTGGGTGTCTCAGTCGGTTAAGCAACCCGACTCTTGATTTCAGCTCAGGTCATGACCTCACAATCTGTGAGATCAAGCCTCGAATCGGGCTCTGCGCTGATGGTGTGGAGCCTGTTTGGGATTCATATTCTCTCTCTCTCTCTCTCTCTCTTTCTCTCTCTCCCTCTCCGTCTCTTTGCCCCTCCCCTGTTTGTGCTTTCTTCCTCTCTCAAAATAAACAAACAAACATAAAAAAATTAATTCCCTAGAAAAAAAGAAGAAACAATAATTCGATTTCCTTTTTGGGCCCCCATAGTCTCACTCATTAGAAATGCACTGAAAAATAAATTTCTCATTGTACATGTTTGATGTGGTTTTTGTTTTCCTCTCACAAAAAATCTTAAGTGTGTAGGATACTCTACACACTTTGAATACTCTAATACCTTGCTCTTCAAAGTATTGTGTAAGGACCAGTAGCATTGGGAGCTGGCTAGAAATGCAGAATCCTTGTGTCCTACCCCAGACCTACCAAAGAGTCAGCACTTTAATAAAATCCACCCCCAGGGGACTTTCGTGCACCTTCAAGTGTGAGAAGTACTGCTCCAACAGGCAGGGTGGAGTTGGATGGAGATAATGCCAATAACCCTAGAATGTTAGACAAATTGATAGTCAATTTGTCAGAGTAGAGAGACAAAGGTCACTGAGCAGGCTTTGCTCAAGTTTGATGAAGAACCAAAGGGAATCTTAGAAAGATCCTAACACCTAAAGTCAAAAGGGAAATCCTAGCTCCTGGGTGTAAGTAAAAATGCAATTTATTTTCCATTTCATCTGTTAATAACCCAAGAATATGAACAAAATCATTGAAAGCCATGCCCCCCAAGATGCGTCCATTAGCTGTTTTAAAAGTCGAATCAAAATATAGGGCAACTAGGTGGCTCAGTTGGTTAGGCGTCCAACTCTTGGTTTCAGCCAAGGTAATAATTTCATGGTCATGATCTCATGGTCATGGTCTCACTGTCATGAGATCAAGCCCTGTATTGAGCCCAGTGTGGGGCTCCATGCTGGGTGTGGAGGCTGTGTAAGATTCTCTCTCTTTCCCTCTGCCCCTACCCCCCCCCCAAAAAAAATAAGCCAAACCAAAATAAACTGAAACTTCTGGTAAGTATCTATCCACTTTTATCAAGTCTCCGTGTTTTAGGCCTTTTCCCCCATCCCACCACCATTTAGCTAATAAGAGGGATTCTTCTGAAATAGAAGTCAATTCATATCACCCCTACATTCAAACACTTCTCAGTGGTTCCCCAGTTTACTCAGAATAATAGGAGCCAGAGTCCTAACACAAACCTACGAGGTTGTATGCAATGCACCTACACCTTAGTCACTCAACTATGCTCTTGGTGGCTTGCTCAGCTCCAGCCACACTAGACTTCTTGTTATTTCCTGAACTTGTCAAGTGTGCTCTGCTTCCAGATCTTTACTCTTGTTCACCATTTCTCATATATTTATTTATTGCTTTGATTTTTTTCCCCCCTGTAGAATATAAGCTCCTCAAAGGCTAGAGTTTTTTTTTTTTTTTTGGTCTCACTGAATTTATTATTTCTAAGTCCGTATCAGGAAAAGTAAACATGTAAGTATTGCTGATTTTCAAAGAAACCAAATCACATTTATGCATACTATAAAATAACCTTGAACACAATATTAAAAAGCAACTTAGAGAACAATATAACTTTATGAATTGTATGCAAATAAAGTAGATGATGGATTTTCAAAAATTGCTACTATTTTTATGTGTTATAATTAGGGATAAATGTAACTTTAAGAATTGTATCTGGATTTAGCAAATTTTCCACAATGAACACATACTGCCTTTAAAAGAAAATAAAATAATATCTTTAAAAGATTATTTACAGTTAATTTGTGTGCATTAGCAATAAAAGTCCATTTGCTTGATTAATTATGCATTATGTTTCCATATTTATGCTTGGTTCATGGATGGAGTAGTGAATAAGATAGCCATAGTTATAGAGCTTACAGTCTAGTGGGAAAATGTGGGCAATTAAAACAAGCAATGGTTTAGTCTGCAAGAGGACTTATGGGAAAATGTTCAGGAACATAAAACAACTCTGAACCCAGACAGAAGGAATTAGGGAATACCTCTAGGATGTAGAAGCCACTTAATTGAAAGTCTAAATGTTAGTAGATGATAGTTAGGTGAAAATGGAAATGGTGAGGTTGGTATGGTGCTATAGGAACCTAAAAGCAATTTAGTACAGCTAGTATTTACAGTGAATGTATATGTCTGTAAGAGGAACTGACCATATCTGTGTAAGTAGGAAGGAGTAAGATAGGAGGCCAGTAATGTAATCAGGGTGTAGATAATGAGCTTGCAAACTATGCTCTTCTATTTGAAGTCTATTTTTTTTGGAGCTTGAATATATATTTGTGGACCTTGAACCTACAACCCCAAGATCAAGAGTTCCATGTTCCACTGATGGCTCGATTTTCTTTTTCTTTTCTTTTCTTTTCCTCTCTTTCTTTTCTTAAGTAGGCTCCATGCCCAGCATGGGGTTAGAACTCACAACCCTGATATCAAGAGTTGGATGTTCTACTGACTGAGCTAGCCAGGTGCCCCTCAAAGGCTAGACCTTTAGTTATTGCTATATTTCCAGTGCCTAAAAGAGGGATAGTTGATGAATGAATGAATGAATGAACCAACAATTGATCCTGTCTTAGGTCCACTTGGGCTGGTATAACACAGTATCATAGACTAGGTGGCTTAAACAACAGAAATTTGTTTCTCAGTTCTAGAAGGTAGAAGTCCAAGATCAGGTGCGGGCTGTTTGGGTCCCTGGCTTGCAGATGGTTGCCTTCTCCCTGTGTCTTTGCATGACCTTTCCTCAGTGCTTGCATGAGCGATCTCCACCCCCTACTTCTTATAAGGCCACCAATACTATCAGATTAGGATCCCACCCTTATGACCTCATTTAGCCTTAAAAGCTGTATCTCCAAATAGTCATGTTGAGGATTAGGGTTTCAACATATGAATTTGGGGAGTGGGGGGGGGGAAACACAATTCAGTCCATAGCAGATTTCACCATCAGTTTACTTCCACCAAAGAAATTGCCCTGTTAGGCTGCATTTTTTTAAAATTCTTATCCCATTCAATGCTGCATCTGGTATTTATTTTAACATGACTTCCCCTAGACAAAAGTGCTGCAGCCAGGGGATGTCATTTGATATGCTCTTCCCTGGGTGCAGGGGTAACTCTATATGGAGAGGTAAGGGCTTGCACTAGGTCTCTCACAGCCAATTGTCAGATGTCCCTGAATATATATTTTTAAATATTGAAGAAAAAATATTGAGGGTGTTTGTTGCAGTTACTTCTCAGTCCCTTATCTTCCTTGACTTGGAACCTGAATGAAATGATACTTTATGAAATGCGAGGTAATTACAACTGCTCTGAAATGCTATGTGTCCACACCACAGAGCAGTGCAGAAATCTTTCCTGTTTGGCAATTGCTTCTGCAGTTGAGTATTAGGAACAACTTAGAAATACATTTAATCAAACTGCCTTTCTTCAAGTACTGTATATCTCCTTACTGTAAGAATTGTTTTTTTAACCCTGGTCACTAGAATCATCAATGGACAAGCTTCAACATACAGATGCCAGACTCTTTTCTTAACAAATCCTACTCAGTCTCCTCTGAGTTCTCTTCTTGACCAGGCCTCAACCTTGGCCAGTAAAAACCAGACTCTCTGCATTAATGATTTCATCCACTCCCCTGCCCCCTTACCCCCTTCTCCACACACACTAAGAGACTTGAAGAAACACTAGCATAGCTTCTAACAGCTCAAGGCTGCATCCCTGGGATGATAACAGCAGCCCCCTGAAATTCCTGCCGGAGAAAGCTCAATGTTGCCAGGTGAGTTAACGGTTTATTCTAGCCAAAACCTGGTGATAGGCAGATAGGCCTCTAAACCCTCTCATACAGCAGTTACTTTAGAAAGCTTGCAACTATAAATCTTTTCTCTGTCCCTTTGAGATGTAAAATGCTACCACCCAGAACAGTCTTTTCAAGAATGAAGGCAGGCGAACTCTCACTCTTGACCTAGCTCCCAGTCACAGTAGGGGGGTAAGGCCTAACTTTGGTGGCTTCAGCCAGCTCTAACATGTTCTACTGCCTCCTGCTTTAAAAATAGGAGAAGTTTGTTTCTCCTCAGGATAAGTGCCAATTAACAAACCCAGATGGCCTGTCCAACAGACATTTAACACATCTTAATGTTTTTCCCTTAGCATACCTCAACTTTTAAAAACTCTCTTGCCCTTTGTTCCAACAAAGTTGATTTCAGTTCATGCTGGATCTTTCCTCCTATTTCAGTAGTTATTACTGAATAAAATCTATCTTTACTGCTTTAACTAGTGTCCAGATTTATTTATCTTTGACAAGATCAACCCCAGAGATTTTGTTTCAGTGGATCTAGGGTGTGGTCAAGGAATCAGGATTTTATAAAACTTCCAAAGGGCCTTCTGATACAGTCAGGACTGTGAATAACTGCTTTAGGTCCATGGTTCTCAAAGTGTGTTCTCTGGACCAAGGATATTATCTTCATCATCTGGGAACTTGTTAGAAAGGCAAACGCTTAGGTCTCACTCCAAACCAACAGAATCTAAAGCTCGGAGGATAGGGCCCAGCAATCTGTTTTGACAAGACCTTGTGATGATTCTGATGGACTAAGGTTTGAGCACTATTGTTGTAGAGGGTTAAATTTGCTCCATGAAATATAATTAGGATTTGGTTAGTTAACTGTGACTGGGAGCCTAGTTATGTCAGTAAACATTAACCTGAAGAATGTGTCTGGAAAATTTCCTATTCTTGGTCCTCTCCTTCCCCCTCCTTCTCCTACCACCCCCCGCCCCCTCAGTTTTCTCTCAAAATGAAAGCGAGAAGGATCCTGGTCCACCAAGGCTCTTAGAAACCTTCACTAATCTTTGAAATTATAACACAATTGCTAAATGGCCATGACAAAATTGGCCATTGGAAAGGGTGAGTGGAATCTAGAGCTTATGAAATGGATTGTTATCTTCCTCCCTCAAAAAATTCCAAGGTATCGGGGCGCCTGGGTGGCGCAGTCGGTTAAGCGTCCGACTTCAGCCAGGTCACGATCTCGCGGTCCGTGAGTTCGAGCCCCGCGTCGGGCTCTGGGCTGATGGCTCAGAGCCTGGAGCCTGTTTCCGATTCTGTGTCTCCCTCTCTCTCTGTCCCTCCCCCGTTCATGCTCTGTCTCTCTCTGTCCCAAAAATAAATAAACGTTGAAAAAAAAATTAAAAAAAAAAATTCCAAGGTATCCTAAAATGTGTTCTTTGGCTAACATTTTTGTAACTGGATATTTGTTTCGAAGAGAAAGGCTTGGAAAGAAAAAAATGATTGTATTTATATGTAACTGCCTTTCCTTTCTACTTTGATAGATGAAGATTAAGTGTGTTTGGTCCCAGAATATGCAGCATGAGGCCTTTGTGGGCCTCTTCCTTCTTACCACCAGAGAACCGGAGGGATGCTAGGGATGCTGGTAACCTTTCCTTCCTGATGGAGAAGGTCATTGAGAAAGGGTACAGGAAGAATGACTATTTTTCTACATTCTGCTGTAGCCAGTGACAGGCATCATGGCACTTTTAATTCATTCCTTCCTCTTGTTTGGAAAAACTTATCTATATGGAAAAACACATTCCACAAAAAGAAGTCTTTGCTTCTGGAAACATGTGTTTCAGGAAAAGAAAAGGGGTATGAAGAAGCTTTATTTTGGGCAAATATATTCTGTTTTTCTAAGTTAAATATTTATATAGTTTTGCAAAAAATACACACACACACAATTCTTTCAAAGAATAGAAAATAATCCCTAACTTTGGAAACAAACAGATTTTGGCAAAAGAGAGATATCTTTGTATTTTTTACATTAGGATTTTTATTTTGTAAACATGTAATAGTTTCTAGAGTTTTGCCTCACTTAGGGCAAATTAGCAATATAATTTGGGGAGATGCCATTCCTGGAAGGCATCAACAATTTATGTCCTCTAAGAATTATCAGACCCACTTATTCTTCAAACAACCAAAGTACTCATGAGAAATTTATTTAGTTTTCACTTATATTAATGCATCTTTTAACTGGCTTTGAAATTCTTCAATAATTTCCTGTAAAGAGTCTCAAATCTGGCTTGAACTACCATTGCCTCATTCGGCTGAGCATTAGAACCAACAGGTTAAACCAGTCTCCCAGAATCTGTCTATTCCCGACCCCCCATGTTTTAGCAGGCAAAAGTAAGCTTGGTTGGAAGAGGCAGGGGTGGCCTCTGCTCAGTTGAAGATTATTATTTCCCTGTACTGCCTCTCCAGTGATATTATCCCCCAATCCACCTTGAAATCCTAGAGACATTTCTACAAGGTTCATTACTCCACTTCATTAAGCAACAGGTCCTGTTAGTTAAACCTTAAAAGAAAATAGCAGCAGCAAACAATAATTTTAGTAGCATTTCCCAATTCCAGTCTGTGACCCATCTGTGAACTTTCCACATGAAGAATGGTGGTAGTGTATAAAGAAAATTCTAAACTTTTTGAAACCTTGTGACTGTCAGTATTCATGGGCAGGAAAAGCAGCTGAAGAAGAAATTCCTGTTCTGTAACTTAATATATGTATATGTTTTAGTTTATAAAGCCCTACGTGTGGCGCGTTGTGGATATACATCTCATAGGAGGATAATACAGGTACCAGGCTTCAACAAACTGACAGTGGGGTCTGAAGGGAGGATGCAAACATGGAAAACAGTAACTAATTGTGAAGCAGGATACAATAATCAATAACAGAGATTTAAGCATAGAGCTAAGGGAGCAAGGAGCCAAGGGTGACCAACCATGGGTCCTGACTGAAGGGAGGTTTTATGCAGTAGCACCTGTAGCATACAGACTCAGGTTCAAGTAAACATACTGTAAGAGGAGAAAGCAAGGCTCAAGTGGAACAGATTCAATAATGTATATGAGGGGCGCCTGGGTGGCGCAGTCGGTTGGGCGTCCGACTTCAGCCAGGTCACGATCTCGCGGTCTGTGAGTTCGAGCCCCGCGTCAGGCTCTGGGCTGATGGCTCAGAGCCTGGAGCCTGTTTCCAATTCTGTGTCTCCCTCTCTCTCTGCCCCTCCCCCGTTCATGCTCTGTCTCTCTCTGTCCCAAAAATAAATAAAAAACGTTGAAAAAAAATTAAAAAAAAATGTATATGAAAGTCCTTGGCACATGGTTTCCCTTATTGTTGTAAGAAGCAGTTAGCATTTGAGTTGAGCTCTGAAGGATAAAAACCTGAAAATGAAGAGAAGGGTATTCTAGCTGAGGGAACAGCATGGAGATAGAAGTTGACAGTTTGAGGCTCAAGAGTGAGGTGGGGAATGATTGATGGTACGCTTCCAGCCAACTGCCTGGAGAGAGAAAACAGGACGCAGGGATTTAGGTTAGACAAAGCACTGGGGACTTTGTGTAACATGCCATGGAGTTTGGAGCAAATGAAGGAAAAAAAGGTGGCTAGGTAATTCCCCACATCCCCTTTCAGACATATCACCTTTTCTCTGGTCCACAAACACCAAAGGAAAACATGAAAACCAGCATGTTCCAACAAACAAGGACACAAGTGTTGTAGTTCATTGTGAAATAGTCCATCATTTCTACCCACCCAGACCCCTCTCCTATCAGTGCCACCACCCCTTCTATGGGTTACAACACCATTAACTCCACCTCACTATGTCTGACAACCTCCCTCTGAACCAGCTCAGACTGCCACAGTCACCAAGCACCGCAGGTAAAACTCAAACAAGGGAAATGTGTCAGAAAGTAATTGCACATGTCCTGTGGAGAATGTTATGCTTTGTCCATTAAGGAATTGTGTGGAAAAGATACACATCAGCTGATGGATTTAGATGATGCCTGGTAGTCAATAAATATTGAGTTTTAATTGTTTGTAAGTTACGGGATTAAAATAAACTCTGCCACTTTTTGTTGTGTGGGTCTTCATAAGTCAATTTGCTCAGTAAGTGGTATTAAGAACTTTCGGGAACAATTAGGGTGTTTTCAGTTTTGAGCCTAAGTGCTCAAATTTACCACCTCCCTCATTACCATTTTAATGTTTATTTAATTTTAAGAGAGAGAATGAGAGCACAAGCTGGGGTGGGGAGGTGGGGGGGAGAGAGGGAGACAGAGGATTTGAAGTGGGCTCCAGGATGTCAGCACAGAGCCTGACACAGGACTGGAACTCACAAACTGTGAGATCATGACCTGAGGCTGAAGTCGGTCACTTAACTGACTGAGCCACCCTGCTCCCCCTCATTACCATTTTAGTATTATTTGAAAAAACAAACATGAGATTTTTTTCCTAATTAAAAGATATTATATATTATATAGAATTTGGAAAGTACCAAACTCCCAGTCTTTTAAAATCCTCCATTTAACAATAATCAGACTCACCTGTGTTAATTTCCTATTGCTGCTGTAACTAATTACTACAAATTTAGTGCCTTAAAACAACTCAATTTGTAGGGTACCTGGGTGTCTCAGTCAGTTGAGCATCTGACTCTTGGTTTCCACTCAGGTCATGATCTCAATTTCGAGAGTTTAAGCCTTGTGTTGGGCTCTCCGCTGACAGTGCAGAGCTACTTGGGATCCTCTCTCTTCCTCTCTCTCTGTCCCTCACCCACTCATGCTTGTGCTCTCATTCTCTCTCTCTTAAAACAAATAGACTTAAAAAACACACAACTCCATTTTTTTATAGTTCTGGAGGTTAGAAATCTGATCCAAGTCTCAATGTGCTAAAGTTAAGGTGTCAGCAGGACTGTGTTCTTCCTGGAGGTTTTAGGGGACAGCCTATTGCCTTCCCTTGTCCAACTTATCAAAGCAGCCCATCTTCTTTGGCTTGTGGCCCCCTTCCTCCATCTTGAAAGCCAGCAGCTTTTCATCTCTGATCATTGCTCCTTTATAGTCACAGCTCATCCATTCTCTCTTCTGCCTCCTCCTTCCACTCTTAAGGGCCCTTGTGATTACACTGGGCCTACCTGAATAACCCAGGATGGTCCAGGATAATCTATTTACTGATTAGCACCTGCAAACGTAACTCCTCTTGCCATGTAAAACACATTCACAGGTTCTAAGGATTAGGACATGGATATCTTTGGGGGGCTGGGGAGTATCATTATTCTATCATAACCATAATCTCTATTCAGAATCAATAATCATAAATACCTATAATTTCCTAATCTTTGTCAAAATCACATATATGCAAATATGAACTGTATGTAATAGACTCTTTCCTGCTTTAAAGTAGGATAATGTCCATGTTGGGAATAGGGTTTTCTGAATAGCTATAGACCGTGGTTTCAGTTTTCTGAATAACATGTAGGTCATTCTCCTCTGGTTTATAATCAATAAAACTACTTTGAATGTAATAAGTAGACACTGAAGAGTCAATAAAGATGTCCCTGCCTATTGCCTTTTCTCCCTTCAGAAGACAGAGGAAGTGGAGTGAATATATTAGTGTATGCTGACTTAGGAGCCAGTTGAATTTGTCAAGAAGTTTTAAAACTTTCTTCCTGGGAAGAACCAGAGTTGTTCCAATGAAAACAGGAGCCACTGGCAGTAATGAAACTTGGATATGTTCACACTTGTAACACAACACAGCTTAGCCTACTGAGTTCTGGGAAAAAGAAAAGAACTTATTTATACATTCTAATAATTTGTGTCCGAATGGGCAACTATTTCCTTTCTCCTGCAGTGTTCTACAATTACACAAATGTAAAGAATAGTAATCTTGATATCAGATATTTTTCTGCTGGCAGGTTACTCATGAGTCATCATCAAAGATTTTATAGGATTGTCCTCACAGACTATTCTCTAGGTAGGGAGTTGAAAGCAGTATAGCAATTCATTCTTGAAAACATTTCAAAATGGCATTATCTGTTTGAGTAATCAAGTAAAATCATGTGGAGTTTACTTTGAGTACCTTAATTCTAACTGCAAAGGGGATGCCATTTATTTATAGAGCACCATTTGCCCAAAGACTGTAAGTCACTGAATTACTAAGTTATCCCTTAAAAGACAGGGAGGAAGAGACATTTTGGCAAAGTTAATCTTATGTGGTGATAAGGGAGAAGGTCTCTCATTCCAACTTTTCTCCCTTTCTCATCCCCCAAATTCCAAACTGGTGCAAGGATGGGTGGCAACTAAGGCCAGATATAGGCGATAATAGGAGTCACTTTTTTCAATTCAGGTGTGACCTGCGGTCTCCTTGTCCCCTGAGGTATAGCTAAAATGAAATCAATCCCCCAATCCCAAGGCTTGTGGCTGATTTCTCTCAATTCCCAGGCACTTTACAGTCTCAAAGGCACCTCTGGCTCTACACTTTTGTGTCCTCGGTTTATGGATTATTTCAGTGTCACGTGCTTTTGCCTTTGTTCAGCAGCACATGGACTCAGATGTGACATTCAGGTTCTTTCCTGTTTTCACCCCCCTGCCCCGCCTCCTCCACATACACACCACACTCACAGGGTGGTTTGCTCGGCCATTCTCTTTACCAAGATGGAAAGACAGAAGTAGAGACCTTGCCAAGGGAATTTGTACTCCTCCACCCTTCCTCCTTCACCTGGTGCCCCAGTTTTATGTCAACATCACTGGCCTCCTCCTCTCTCTTAGAGCCAAAACAAATTCCTCTCGTTTTGTCATGCAGAACCGGTCAGTCCTTTCTTTTGTTGCCTCAGCACCTTCTCACAGTCCTCAACGTTCACCTACTTCAAATGGTCTACCGGATATTTCCTAAGAATTCTAGTGCCAGCTCTTAAGATAAAATATAGAGGGTTAAAATTTTTATTAAACTCCAGTATTTTCAGCCCAGAGAAGACTAATGTTTCTTTTATTCAACAAATATTTTTTTGTGTGCCAGGCATGATTGCCAGAGCTGGGAACCCAGCCGGGGAGTTAGACATAGTCCTGAACCTCATGGAGTTTGTTTAAAACCTTTCTTAAAAGCTGAGAACAATCTGAGGGTTGATGGGGGGTGGGAGGGAGAGGCGGGTGGGTGCTGGGTATTGAGGAGGGCACCTGTTGGGATGAGCACTGGGTGTTGTATGGAAACCATTTTGACAATAAATTTCATATTAAAAAAAAAACAACCTTTCTTCCCCATAAGACAAACAATGATGTGAATAATTAACAACTGTAGTAAATACCACAAAGGAGAATTGCTGAGTATTACCTCCGAGGGTGTGGTTGTGGCAGAAAGGGGTGAGAGTTAGAGGAAGTTTTCCCCTGATGACTTTTAATGCGCCTGGGATTAGAAAAGCCTGGCTTACTCCTAGACCAATGTTCTTTTCCCTGCAAATGCTGCCTCTGAAGACACAACTAAGGTAGGAAGGACATTTGTTAAGTTTCTGTCCTGAATTAACAAATCAATTTAACAAACATTAAGGGTCTGGCATGTGCCTAGTACTGTGCTTATCTACAGCCTCGAGGGGATGACAAAATATACAGCAACAACAACAACAAAAAGAATGAAGGATGTTTTTGGACAGTATGAAGGGCAGTAACTGAAACTGGTGGCAGAGTGGGCAGATGGTAACAGAAAGCCTTACCAGGTGCAGAGGCCCAGATAGTGAGGAGCTTGCTAAAGAGTGTCTAGCTAAAGGTAAGCTATGTTCAGAGTTCCTGAGGCAGAAACACATTGTTGGCTTGTCTGACCAGAGAGACAATTATGCAAGGCTAGAACAGATGAGAGGAAGAGAGATAGAAGGTTCTTGGTGTGGAGCCAGGACCCCGCTTAGGTAGGGTTCTGTAGGTCAGGGGAGGAGGAGTTAAGGTCTTTTCCCCCAAGAGTAAAATGAAGTTATCAGTAGGGGGAGTAACTTATCTCATTTACATTGTAAAAGGTCATTCCAGGTACAGGATAGAAAATAGATTGTTTATCACCTTTTTATAATAAACAACCCAAACATCTATTTGAGACCGGGAAACTGAAAGGACCTCATGAAAGACTGCCTTTTTGCTGCCTCTGTTCTCCCCCACCCTACACAGGCCTAATAGAACAGATTATGTATGTCCTCTTTGTAAAACTCAAGGCATTAATGATTTCTTTAGAGTCTTCCAGCACAATAGAGAACACCTAAGGAGTGACCAGGCAGAGTTATCATGAAGATTGCCCAAAACCACTGACTCACCAAGACCCCTGGCTCCAAGGCATATGTGACCTACGGAAGACACCTCAACACTCATCTTTGCTCCTGGATGCCTGAGCAGACACACACACTGGACCACAATCCTCAGTACAAACCCCAGGTCCCAAGCAAAGACGAAGCTCACCCTTCTTTCCTTTCTGAGTCTCCCAGACACTCTGTATCTGCATTCTCTCTAGGTCTTCAATACCTTCTGCTCTCACTGCCTCTCGACTCAGGTTTGATTTCTATCCTGTGCAAAGCCAAGGGCCCTCTTGCTGGGTCCTGCAAGAATCCCTTCCGGATACTCAGACCCAGCCAGCCTGCATCATATTGATGCAGGTTTGGTTACATAAATTATGATAGGGAATATTGTGAAGCCCTCAAAATGATGACATGTCTATTGTTGACAAGGAAAGATGTCCACATTTTAGTAACTGGGGGAAACAATTAGGTTACAGTATAGTGAATAGAGCTTTCATAAGTCTGGAAACCAAAAATGTTTATATTATTTATCTCTGGGTGGTGACAATATAGAATATTTTTTTTTCATTTTTGCTTACCTATATCTTCTAGTTTTTCTACTGGAGTAATGAAAAAAGGCAGATAAAAATAAGCTCATGAGACAGAAGATTAGAATATGGCCTGACAGAGAAAACATTTAAATACAGTACTGTGGCATTTTCATTTACCGAGAATTATATTTATAGCTTACTTCAAAACATGAACACTTTGCAGCACATTTCAAATGTTATTCTGTAAAATTTATAATGAAAGACTAAAAGTGTGATCACAGATATTGTTCCTTAAAATTAAAATTCATCGTAGTTCTCTTTTCTCTGCATGTGTCATTGTCTTTGGTCATACATTTTCTCAAACCCAAGTGAAGATTTTTCCTCACTCGAATGCCAGTTTTAGGGAGTGCTCTGTGTTGCCTTGCTTTATTTTTTAAATTAGGATTGGAAAACGTTTCTATCGTTGTTCCACTTAAAATTTCCAATAAAAACAATTTGAAGAATGGGTAACTCCGACTCAGTGGAATATATTTGAGCTCCTGATAACTTTTATAAGTTTTTCCTCTACTTTTGCTCTGGAAGTATTGCACAATTCTACACTTCTTTTTGTTGAAGGTTGACACTGTTGGATGATGTTTTAGGTCCTTCAAATATTAGCTGTTCAGTAACAGTAGCACACGCAAATGTCAATGGGCCAGTATTTCTGATTTTCTGATTGTAGCAGTGTGGGGGTGAGTTCCTGCAATCTTGGTCTTTCTGAACCCCCTTGTTTAATTCCAAAGGATTCCTCTGAATTTTAATTTTCATGTCATGTTTTATAATAGTAGATTGTTACAAATGTAATCAGGTTTTTGACTTATATGCTTGTAAAAACTGAAGGTTATTTTTCTTGTTCATTCCTGTCTTTTTGAAATGATTTTCTATCGCGTTGTATAAAATAATTTGGATTGCCCAGATTCTCCAATGATTTGTGTCTGTAATAATTTAAAATAAACTATGTACAAGATAGACACCTTATTAATTGTGCTAAAAGAAAATAAGGAAATAAATAGCAAACAGTTATTTTAATAGCTAGGCAGCTTTAATGCTTTCTGATTCAGTAGCCATGGAGACACCCTTCCATTAGGCCAAAGTGTTGTCACATAGGGGTCCTTGGTAGCAGTCTCTGAAAATGTTTTATAACACAGCTATTACTTTTATTATAATTTGTTTATGCAGGCTATCAAACTCTGAAAAAAATGTCTTTAACAAAACCATGTGCTATTGGTAGAGCAAAGATACATTTCAGTTCAGGGGCGCCTGGGTGGCGCAGTCGGTTAAGAGTCTGACTTCAGCCAGGTCACGATCTTGCGGTCTGTGAGTTCGAGCCCCGCGTCAGGCTCTGGGCTGATGGCTCGGAGCCTGGAGCCTGTTTCCAATGCTGTGTCTCCCTCTCTCTCTGCCCCTCCCCCATTCATGCTCTGTCTCTCTCTGTCCCAAAAATAAATAAACGTTGAAAAAAAAAATTAAAAAAAAATACATTTCAGTTCATGTGATCATAGTGATGAATTCAAATTTTAGTGAAGTATGAATGAATCATAGCCATGAGGTATACTATACTACTTTTAGACCACCTCATTTAATAAAACATAGATCACTGGGCTACCTAGCCACTGAAATGCTATACCCTTGGTTTATATCAGAATCTAACAGTCACCTCTAGCATTTTTATGAAGTTTTCTGGTGTCCAAAGCCATTTCACATATACTATGGACACAATGTTTCCAAAGATGTCCTTAAACTTTAGGTGGTAGATATGCAAAATAATAATACACAGCATTTATTATCTCATGAAGCCTAACTTCTCAGCAGCCATCGTTTTCAAGACCAGGTGACAGACTTATTAACCTTGTAATTGTTAATTATTCATTTTTATTATTTTTTTTAAGTTTACATCTGAGTTAGTTAGCATATAGTGCAATAATGATTTCAGGAGTACAATCCAGTGATTCATTCCCTACATATAATACCTGGTGCTCATCCCAACAAGTGTCCTCCTTAATGCCCCTTGCCTATTTAGCCCATCCCCCCACCCACAACCCCTCTAGCAATCCTCTGTTTGTTCTCTATATTTAAGAGTCTCTTCTGTTTTGTCCCCTTCCCAGTTTTTATATTATTTTTGCTTCCCTTCCCTTATGTTCATTTGTTTTGTGTCTTAAATTCTACATTGAGTGAAGTCATAGGTTATTGGTCTTTCTCTAATTTTGCTTAGCATAATACACTAGTTCCATACACACTGGTTGCAAATGGCAAGATTTCATTCTTTTTGACTGCTTAGTAATACTCTCTTATATACCCCATCTTCTTTATCCATTCATCTGTCGATGGACATTTGGGCTCTTTCAGTACTTTGGCTATTGTCAATAGCACTCCTATAAACATCGTGGTGTGTGTGACCCTTTGAAACAGTACACCTATATCCTTTGGATAAATACTTGGTAGTGCAATTGCTGTGTCATAGGGTAGTTCTATTTTTAGTATTTTGAAAAATTTCCACACGTTTTCCAGTGTGGCTGCACCAGTTTACATTCCTACCAGCAGTGTAAAAGGGTTCCTCTTTCTCTGCATCCTCGCCAGCATCTGCTGTTGCCTGAGTTGCTAATGTTAGCCATGCTGACAGGGGTAAGGTGGTATCTCATTGTGGTTTTGATTTGTGTTTCCCAGATGATGAGTGATGTTGAGCATTTTTTCAGGTGTCGGTTGGCCATCTGGATGTCTTCTTTGGAGAAGTGTCTATTCATGTCTTTTGCCCATGTCTTCACTGGATTATTTGTTTTTTGGGTGTTGAGTTTGGTAAGTTCTTTATAGATTTTGGATACTAACTCTTTATCTGATATGTCATTTGGAAATATCTTCTCTCATTCCATCGGTTGCCTTTTAGTTTTGCTGATTGTTTCCTTTGCAGTGCAGGTTTTTACCTTAATGAGGTCCCAATAGTTCATTTTTGCTTTTGTTTCCCTTGCCTCTAAAGACATGTTGAGTAGGAAGTTGCTGTGGCTGAGGTGAAAGAGGTTTTTGCCTGCTTTCTCCTTGAGGATTTTGATGGCTTCCTGTCTTACATTTAGGTCTTTCATCCACTTTGAGTTTATTTTTGTGTATGGTGTAAGAAATTGGTCCGGGTTCATTCTTCTGCCTTCTTCTGTTCATTCTTCACTGTCCAGTTTTCCCCAACACCATTTGCTGAAGAGACTGTCTTTATTCTATTGGATATTCTTTCCTGCTTTGTTAAAGATTTGTTGGCCATATGTTTATGGGTCCATTTCATGCTTCTCAATTCTGTTCCATTGATCTGAGTGTCTGTTTTTGTGCCAGTACCATACTGTCTTGATGATTACAGCTTTGTAATACATCTTGAAGCCCACTATTGTGATGCCTCCAGCTTTGGTTATCTGTTTCAGGATTACTTTGGCTATTTGGGGTCTTTTGTGGTTCCATACAAATTTTAAGATTGTTTGTTCTAGCTCTGTGAAGAATGTTAGATAAGGATTGCACTGAATGTGTAGATGCTTTGGGTAGTATAGACATTTTAACAATATTTGTTCTTCCAATCCATGAGCATGGAATATTTTTCCATTTTTTTGTGTCTTCTTCAATTTCTTTCATGAGCTTTCTATAGTTTTCAGTGTATAGATTTTCACCTCTTTCGACTAGCCTTGTAATTGTTAATGACTAAAGTAACAACTTAATAGGTTTTTAGTCCAATCAGCATTGAAGACCTTCTATTTGTAAGCACCTGCATAGAACTTGAAGAATAAGATTAAAGTGCTTGAGGCACCTGGGTGGCTCAGTCGGTTGAGTGTCTGACTTAGGGTCAGGTCATGATCTCACAGTTTGTGGGTTTGAGCCCCATGTCAGGCTCTGTGCTGACAGCTCAGAGCCTGGAACCTGCTTTGGATTCTGTGTCTCCCTCTCTCTCTTCCCCTCCCTCATTCATGCTCACTCTCTCTCTCTCAAAAAAAAAAAATAAATAAAAACATTGAAAACATTTAAATAAAAAAATAAAGTTAACTGCTGCTTTCAAGAGGCTTGCAATAAAATAATTTTTAAGGAACTAATCACAATATGAATCAGAATGACAGATAATCAATAGAGGTACATTTATGGAAATAAAAAGAACCATGAATTTTTACAAGAAAGATCAAGGAAAGCTTTTCAAAGTGGTGGTATTGGATCTAAGTCTTATTAACACACACACACACACACACACACACACACACACACACACACACCTGCTACCAGCATCATCATTCAAAGAAACTGCTTAGAAGACTGTTTCATTCCCAGAAATGATTACTAATCGAAATATTTTAGAAATTGCCTCTAGATACCCTATTTGAGTCATAGGATAATCAACTCCATTTTGTTGTATACACACTTAGTTTTAGTATGCTGCCCACTGGTCAGCTCAAACAGATAAGCATTTATTCCTCTGAAGGGAGAAATGTTATCTGGAGCCCAGGATACCTTGGCCTTTCCTCCCATTTCTTTGTGATTTGTAGAGAAAGGAAGGATATTTCTGGAAACATACAGACCTTTCTCTAAGAGAGTTTTGTTGTGTCTGCCATCAAGCCTTGATGACCTGTGGAAGTTCAGAAACAGTTGCTAGCGTCAAAGAGGCAAGCTTAAGTGGAAATATTTAGTCTTTGATAAGAATGTTCAGCACTGTATAAATGCAGATGTCAGTCATTTCCTCTAAACTTTGCTGCATATAAAGGAAAGACACAGGATCTGTTCTTATTTTGTGTACAATTAAAACAAGCCAGTCTTCTCAGAGAGGCATTTGCTGAAATTGGGAAACTGGGGACAGAGCACAAGTCACCCAATCTTCATGGGAGATGCTATGCATGTTGCATCTCACCATGCCGTCAGGGATGAAAAAACATTTCCCCCCTCTTTGTGGCTACTAATCCTTACAAGACCATTGGTAAAGGGAATATCTAAAATAACTTGGAAGTACACTTCAGTTTCATGTAATGTCCAGTTAAAGGAGAGTGAGAAGGAAGAAATGGGTAAAATAGAATAGGAAAGGTGAAAGAGAGTAGAGTATCAAGTGGGTTAATAAAGAAGGAAGGATGAGTTAGGCAGAAGAGGAAGAGAGGAGAGGGAGAAACTATAGTAAATGGAAGAAATATTCTCATATTAAGGATGCTACACATTTATCACTGCTTTTGAACATGCTAACTTACACAGAACCTTCGAGGTCCCTTGTATGATTGTGAATGGGATTCCAAGAGAAACTCACAGTGGGGGAGATTTCTTGGAATAGCATTTGTTAAACTGGATTTTGAACCCCATATTCTTTTTTTTTTTTAATATATGAAATTTATTGTCAAATTGGTTTCCATACAACACCCAGTGCTCATCCCAACAGGTGCCCTCCTTAATACCCATCACCCACCCTCCCCTCCCTCCCACACCCCCATCAGCCCTCAGTTTGTTGTCAGTTTTTAATAGTCTCTTATGCTTTGGCTCTCTCCCACTCCAACCTTTTTTTCTTCCCCTCCCCCATGGGTTCCTGTTAAGTTTCTCAGGATCCACATAAGAGTGAACACATATGGTATCTGTCTTTCTCTGTACGGCTTATTTCACTTAGCATAACACTCTCCAGTTCCATCCACGTTGCTACAAAGGGCCATATTTCATTCTTTCTCATTGCCACGTAGTACTCCATTGTGTAAACCACAATTTCTTTATCCATTCATCAGTTGATGGACATTTAGGCTCTTTCCATAATTTGGCTATTGTTGAGAGTGCTGCTATAAACATTGGGGTACAAGTGCCCCTATGCATCAGTACTCCTGTGTCCCTTGGGTAAATTCCTAGCAGTGCTACTGCTAGGTCATAGGGTAGGTCTATTTTTAATTTTTTGAGGAACCTCCACACTGTTTTCCAGAGCGGCTGCACCAGTTTGCATTTCCACCAACAGTGAAAGAGGTTGAACCCCATATTCTTGAGAAAGGTAGGTCCTTGGGTCTAATTTGATGGTTTCTACTTGATGATAATCTTCTAAAATGTTAACATAAGCATATTATGAATCACTAGGATGACTATAATAGTATTGTCTAATAATCCCATGGCAAAATTTACTATTAGGTAGGTGTAAAATATCACCAAGTTGTTCTGATTCTCATGGGCTAATGATAAAAGTAGTGGTTAACCTAGTAAATAATGTATTTGTGCCAAGTAAAGTCCACTGAGTCATTCTGTGCTTGTAAGAAGAATGGCATCTGACCAGAGAAAAGTAGTGACAGAACAAAGTGATTTGAGGGAAAAACATATGTATTTAGTAGGGGCACAGGAACCCAAGAGATCCCATGTTAGACATGGGTACCACTATCTCATTGCAAATGGCAATTTGGTTTCAGCAAAAGGGAAATTGATCACATTGTTTTTTTAAATTTTTTTTTCAACGTTTATTTATTTTTGGGACAGAGAGAGCATGAACGGGGGAGGGGCAGAGAGAGAGGGAGACACAGAATCGGAAACAGGCTCCAGGCTCTGAACCATCAGCCCAGAGCCTGATGCGGGGCTCAAACTCACGGACCGCGAGATCGTGACCTGGCTGAAGTCGGACGCTTAACCGACTGCACCACCCAGGCGCCCCAGTCACATTGTTTTTATTCATTTTTCTGGTTTTATTTGAATTTCTAAATTTATTGTGGGCTTAAAATTATATGAAGGCCAAAAAAATATATGAAGGCCATAAGCATAAGATGTTTGTAACTTGTTTTAATTTCATACATGTTTAAATAATAACATAATAAACATAAATTAGGGCAAATCTGTGAGTCTGAAATTTAAGAAATTAAAATAAAACCCCTTATTTCATTTATTTATTAAAGTTTTTTTAATGTTTATTTTTGAGAGAGAGAGAGTGTGAGAGGGAGAGGGACAAAGAAAGAGGGGACAGAGGATTTGAAGCAGGCTCTGTGCTGACAGCAGCCAGCCTGATGCAGGGCTTGAACTCACAAACCATGTGATCATGACCTAAGCTGAAGTCAGATGCTCAACCGACTGAGCCACCAAGGCACCCCTATTTATTAAAGTTTTAATTTTAATTCCAATTAGTTAACATGCAGCGTTACTCTCAGGTGTACAATATAGTGATTCAGGAATTCCACACATGGAAGGAAGAGTTTTATTTTTAAAGAGGTCTGTTCATTACTCCAGTTTGAGAAACACAGTTTTAAACTGTAATGGAAGGGGAATATCACCCATGGGTAAATAATATCAAACTATGGACCAATAATATTAAGGTATAAAGTTCTGTGAAAATTGAATCATATTTGACTGTTGACTTACTACTATTCATTCACAGGTACTGCATATTCATCTCTAATTACTGCTTTCAGAGCAATGGGTCTTAGTATCTTTGCTTTAATTTTTTTTCTTCCCCTAGTAGATCTAAAAACAATTTGTTAGTGACAAATAGCACTGGCCATTTAATACAAGGAATTGCTGGATCACTACATTATATACTTGAAACTAATATAGCACTGAATGGTAACTCCAATGGAATTAAAATAAAAAGGAAAGCATTGGCCATTTAAAATGTTTATTCCTAAGAAGACACAGTTTAAAGGACAACTCGACTATAAGTGAAGTCACCCTAGAATACCTACCAAATGGTCAGAGATGCTGGCAAACGCCATTGTGCATGTTCTCCCCCCACCTTGATAGCACAGACAAGAGCAGGTCTGGGTGCTATAGCCAGCCTACAGCCTCAGGGAACCTTGGGCCCCTAGCCCACAGTCCCCCTCCCCCAAACAGCCCACCCGCTCATGACCACCTGAATTCCAGTCATTTGACTGAGGTGGCCCCAGCGAAATCCACGCTAGAATATCCCCCAGACTGAACTCACTATAGCTCCAGCCATGCCAGCCAGGCAGTCCAAGTGTGTCCCAGTATCCCCAGCTTACACCCACTACAGCGTCAGTCAGCTAGTCAAAACTGCACAAACGTATCCAGTTTACAGTTTACACTTGTATATGTTCCTATACAAGTTTATTCCTTCAAGACTGGGAGAGATAGCTGTTTTGCCTAATTCATAGAAAAATACAGAAAGTCACACAAAATGAGGAGATAGAGGAATATGGGCCAATGAAAGTAAAAGACCAAACTTTAGAAAAAGAACAAAATGGAATTAAGCAATCTACAGAAGTTAAATCTAATGGTCATGAAGACACTCACCAGACTCAAAAGAAGAGTAGATGAACTCAGGGAGAACTTCAAGAGACAGAAAAATATATACAAACAATATATGTATACACACACAAACCAATCAGAGTTGAAAGATACTAGAGGGAATCAGCAGCACATTAGAGGATGCAAAAGAACAGATCAGTGGTTTCTAAGACAGGGTAATGGAAAGCACCCAAGTTGAACAGCAAAAAGGAAAAAAGCATTAAAGAAAAAAAGAGGATAGGTTAAGGGACCTCTGAGACAACATCAAGCATATTAACACTTTCATTAAAGGGGCCTTAGACGAAGAGAGAAAGGGAGAGAAATTTAAATAGCAGCTGTAAACTTCCCTAACCTGGGGGGAGAAAAGCAGACATCCAAGTTCAGGAAACAAACACAGACAGCGCCAAACAAGATGAACACAATGAGGCCTAAACAAAGACACGTAGTAATTAAAATGCCAAAGTTTTAAGATATAGAGTAGTAAGAGAAAAGCAGTAAGTTCTGTACAAGAGGAAAGCCCCATCAGGTGATGAGCTAATTTTTTTTTAGCAGATACTGTGGTAAGAAAGAAGTGAAATGATATATTCAAAGTGCTGAAAGTAAAAAAAAAATCTATACCCCAAAATACTCTTCACATGGCAAAATTATCATTTAGAATTAAAAGGAGAGATAGTTTCCCACACAAACAAAAGTTAAAGTTCATTACCACTGAAAGGTTTTACAAGCAGTATTAAAGGAACTTCTTGAAAAGGAAAAGACTATAACTAGAAGAAAATTATGAAAAGAAAAAATAAGGGGTGCCTGTGTGGCTCAGTAGGTTAAGCGCCTAACTCTTGATTTCAGTTCAGGTCATAATCTCACGGTTTTTGAGTTCAAGTCAACATCAGGCTCTGCACTGATAGTGCTCATAGCCTGCTTGAGATTCTCTGTCTCCCTCTCTCTCTGCCCCTATCCTGCACGCATGCTCTCTCAAGATAAATAAAACTTAAAAAAAAAAAGAGAGAATTATGAAAAGGAAAACTTTGGGGTCACCTGGGTGGTTCAGTTGGTTGTGCCCAGCTCTTGATTTTGGCTCAGGTCATGAGTTCATGGTTTGTGAGATTGAGCCCTGCATCAGGGTCCACACTGACAACATGGAACCTGCTTGGGATTCTCTCTCTCTCTCCCCTCTCTCTCTGCCCCTCTCCTGCTCTCTCTCTTTCAAAATAAGTAAACTAAAAAGAAAGAAAGAAAGAAAGAAAGAAAGAAAGAAAGAAAGAAAGAAAGAAAGAAAGAAAGAAACTTTACTGGTGAAAGCAAATATATACAAAAAGAGTGAATCAATAACTTTTAAAGCTAGTATGAAGGTTAAAAGACAAATGTAGTAAAAATCAAATAGATAAAAAATTACTTAAGGAACTCACAAAATAAGCAAAGTAAGATACTATATATATATATACATATATACATATATATATATATATACATATATACATATATATATATATAAATAATGTCTGTATGTGTTGGGGGGAGTAAAAATGTAGTGCTTTTATAATGTGTTTGAATTTAGTGACCATCAACTTAATATAGACTGCTCTATACTTAGGATGTTATATATGATCCTCATGGTAAGCACAAATCAAAAAGCCTATAATAGTCATACAAAAAATTAAGAGAAAGGAATCTGAACACTAAAGACCTCAACCACAAAGAAAAGAAGGAACATAGAAGAACCACATAGAAGCTCAGCAACAACATGCCGATAACTACATGTCTATCCATAATTATTAAAATTTTTTAAAAAATATTTTTGAGTGAGCAAGCAAGCGTGAGTGAGCAAGCATGCAAGCACACGAGTTGGGGAGGGGCAGAGAGAGAGGGAGACAGAGGATCCTAAGTAGGTTCCACCCTGTGAGCACAGAGCCTGATGTGAGGCTTGAACTCCAGAACAATGTGATAATGACCTGAACACAAATCAAGAGTCAGCCATTTAATGGACAGAGCTACCCAGGTGCCCCATCCATAATTATTTTAAATGTAAATGATCTAAATGCTTCAATCAAAAGACATAGGGTGACTGAATGGATTTTAAAAAAAAGACACATCTAGGGGCGCCTGGGTGGCTCAGTCGGTTAAGCATCTGACTTCGGCTCAGGTCATGATCTCGCGATCCGTGAGTTCGAGCCCCGCGTCGGGCTCTGTGCTGACCGCTCAGAGCCTGGAGCCTGTTTCAGATTCTGTGTCTCCCTCTCTCTCTGACCCTCCCCCCTTCATGCTGTGTCTCTGTCTCAAAAATAAATAAACGTTAAAAAAAAAAAGACACATTTATATGCTGCCCACAAGAGACTCACTTTAGACCTCAAAACAGATATAGATTGAAAGTGAAGGAATGGAGGAAGATATTCCATGAAAATGGAAACAAAAAAATCTGGGGTATCAATACTTGTATCAGACAAAATGGATATTAAATCAAAGACTATAACAAGAAACAAAGAAGGGCATTATATAATGATAAAGGGCTCAAGCCAACAAAAGGAGATAACAATTGTAAATATTTATGCACCTAACATTTAGAAGCACTTAAATATATAAAGCAAATATTAAACAGACATAAAGGGAGAAATTGACAGTAGTAAGAAAGGGACTTTAACACCTCACTTACATACATGGATAGATTATCCAGACCCCCCCCCCAAAAAAAAAATAAGGAAACAGTGGTTTGAATGACACATTAGACTAGGTTGATTTACGTGTACATACAAAACACACATACTTTAAGAACTGTAGAACACACATACTTTAAGTGCACATGTAACATTATTCAGACAGCTCACATGTTAGACTCCAAACCAGTGTCAAAAAATTTAAGACTGAAATCATGTCAAGCATCTTTTCCAACCAAAACAGTATATGAAACTAATTACCAATTATAAGAAAACACTGGTAAAAGATACAAACACTTGGAGGCTACAACATGCTACTAAAAAACCAATGTATCAATGAAGAAATCAGAGGAAATAGAAAAATACATGGAGACTAATAAAATTGAAGACACAACAGTCCAAAATTTTTGAAGCACAACACAAGCATTCATAAGAGGGAAATTTATAGTGGTACAGGCCTAGGTCAAGAAACAAAAAAAGTCAAACAGTCTAACTCTATACCTGAAAGAACTGATGAAAGACAACTAAATCCAAAGGTTAGAAGAAAATAATAAAGATGGAAATAAATGAAATAAAGTAAAAAAAAGGAGAAAAGAAAAAAAAGCCGAGGAAATAAAGAGCTGGTTCTTTGAAAATATAACACTGATAAACCTTTTGTCAGACTCATTAAGAAAAAAGGAGAGAGGACTCAAATACAATCCAAAATGGAAAAGAAGTAAAACTGACAACACAGAAGTACAAAGGATTATAAAGAGACTATTCTGAAAAATGGTATGTTAACAAAATTGGACAACCCAGAAGAAATAGATACATTCATAGAAATACAATTTTCTAAGACTGATTCATGAAGAAATAGAAAATTGGAACAGGCTGATTACTAGTAACAAAATTGAATTGGTAATTAACAACAACAACAACCCCCCATAAACCAAAGTCCAAGATGATTTCACAGGTGAATTCTACCAAATATTTTTAAAAGAGTTAATGTGTATTCTTCTCAAACTTTTTCAAAAAAAAAAATAGAGGAAGAAGAATTTTCAAATTTCATTCTGTAAAGCCAGTGTTACCTTGATACTAAAGCTAGACCAAGATACTACATACATACATACATACTACATACATACATAAATAAATACAAGCCAATATCCTTGATGAACATAGATGCAAAAATCCTCAACAAAGTATTATCAAACTGAACTCAACAATACATTAAAAGGGTCATTCATCTCAATCAAGTGGAATTTATTCCAAGGATACATGGATGCTTCAATATATGCAAAATCAACATCACATATCATATTAACAGAAAGATAAAAATCCTATTGATCATCTTGATCATATTGATCATCCTCACATTGATCATATTGATCATCTCAATAGATGCAGAAAAAGCATGTGACAAAATTCAACATCCACTTATAATAAAAACTCTCAACAAAGTTGGTTTAGAGGGAACATACCTCAACATAATAAAGGCCATACATGACAAACCCACAGCTAACCTGATACTCAATTGTAAAAAATGGAGAGCTTTTCCTTTAAGATCAGGATTAAGATCAGGAACAAGACAAAGGTGCCCACTCTTGACACCTTTATTCAGCATAAAACCATAAATCCTAGCCACAGCAATCAGACAGGAAATAAAAGGAATCCAAACTGATAAGGAAGAAATAAAACTGTCACAATTTGCAGAGGACATGATCTTACGTATAAAAAAACACTAAAAACTCCACCAAAACATTGACAGAATAAATGAATTCAGTAAAGTTGCATGATATAAAATATATAGAAGTCTGTTATGTTTCTATATAGTAATAACACAGAAGCAGAAAGAGAAATTAAGAAAATAATCCCGTTTACAATTATATCAAAAAGAATAAAATACCTAGGAATAAATTAAACCAAGGGAGTAAAAGAGCTATACTCTGAAAATTATAAGACATTGATGAAAGAAATTGAAGATGACCCAAAAGATACACAATGCTTATGGACTGGAAGAATATGCTGAGTGTTCATTCTACCCCCCAAAATTGATAGATTTAGTGCAATCACTATCAAAATACCAGTAGTATTTTTCACAGAAATTGAACAAGAAATTCTAAAATTTGTAGGCAACCAAAAAGACCTCCAATAGCTAAAGCAATCTTGAGAAAGAAAAACAAGCCTGGAGGCATTATAATCCTGGATTTAAAACTATACTACAAAGTTATAGTAATCAAAGCAGTATGGTACTGGCACAAAAATAGACATATAGATCAACAGAATAGAGCCCAGAAATAGACCCACACCTATATGGTCAATTAAAATTGAGAAATGGAGAAAAGACAGTCTCTTCAATAAATGATGTTGAGAAAACTGGATGGCTACATGTAAAAGAATTACACTGAACCACTTACTCCGTACAGAAAAAAAAAAACACCTCAAAGTGGATTAAATACCTAAAAGTGAGACCTGAAACCATAAAAATTCCTAAAAGAAAACACAGGCAGTAATTTCTTACACACTGGCCTTAGCAACCTTTTTCTGAATGTGTCTCCTGAGGCAAGGGAAATGAAAGCAAAAATAAAGTATTGGAATTACATCAAACTAAATTCTTTTGCACAGCAAAGAAAACCATCAACAAAACGAAAAGACAACCTACTGAATGGGAGAAGGTATTTCCAAGTGATATATTTGATAAGGGGTTAATTCCCATACAACTCATATAAGTCAACACCAAAAAAGCAAATAATCTGATTAAAATTGGTCAAAGGACCTGAATAAACACTTTTCTGAAAAAGATATCCAGATGACCAACAGACACATAAGATGCTCAACATCACTAATCATCAGGGAGCTGCAAATCAAAACCACAATGAGATATCATCTTACTCTTGTCAGAATGGCTAGAATAAAAAAATACAAGAAGTAAGAAGTGTTGGTGAAGATACAGAAAAAAAGGAACTCTTGTGCACTGTTGGTGGGAATGTAAATTAGCGCAGCCACTATGGAAAACACTATGGGGTTCCTCAAGAAATTAAAAATAGAAATATGATCCAGCGATTTCACTTCTGGGTATTTATCCAAAGGAAAGGAAAACAGTAATTTGAAAGGATATATGTTCCCCTTTGTTCACTGAAGCATTATTTACAACAGCTAAGGTATGGGAAGTAACTTATAGGATGAACTGATAGGGGCACCTGGGTGGCTCAGTCTGTTAAGTGGCCAACTTCAGCTCAGGTCATGATCTCACAGTTCGTGAGTTTGAGCCCCACATGGGGCTCTCTGTTCTCATTGTGGATTCTCTGCTCCCTCCCTCCTGCCACTTCCCTGTGTGCACACGCTCTCCCAAAAATAAACATACATTAAAAAAAAAAAAGGATGAATTGATAAAGATGTGGCAAAAGTTTGCATTTGTGATAACATGGATGGACCTAGAGGATATTAAGCTTGGTGAAAGCAGTCAGAGCAAGACAAGTGTCATATGATTTACTTATACACGGAATATAAAAAAACAAATGAACAAACAAAACCAGAAAGACTCCTATTCAGATACAGAGAACAGACTGGTGGTTGCCAGAAAGCAGTGGGGGGGGGGGGGGGGGATGGGCAAAATAGGTGAAGGTGATTAGGAAGTGCAAAACTTCCAGTTACAAAATAAGTAAGGTGCAGGCATTTATTGAATGGAGAATATTGCCAGGCATAATAGTTATATAATTTATAGGTACTTCTTACATTTGTATATAAATATTAAAAATATTTAAACAATATTTATACATAATTCATTCTTGAACAACATGGGTTTGAACTGTGGGGGTCCACTTCTGTGTGGATTTTTTCAACAAACATATATGCAGTACTGTAAATGTATTTTCTCTCATAATTTCTTAACATTTTCTTTTCTCTAGCTCACTTCATTGTAAGGATACAGTATATAATACATGTAATATACGAAGTATGTGTTAATTGACTAGGTTATTGGTAAAGCTTTTGGTCAATTACTAATTACTATTAGTAGTAAGTTTTTGGGGAGTCAAAAGTTACATGCAGATTTTCGATTATGTGAGCGTTGGTGCCCCTAACCCCCATGTTGTTCAACTGAATAAATATAAAAAAGTAAATAAAACATGTTTATATATGTAAACTAATTATGATAGGTTGATCCATAGAGTGATGGAGATAGAGAATACATGGTTATCAGCCTTGAGAAGCTCAAAATCTAGCAGGGGAGATAAAGGTGAAAACAAAGTACAAAGCAGTAGAAATAATTGCTAATTATAGATGTGTGAATTGAAACAAAGAGGAGATAGAGACTACCTTTGCCTGCAGGAGAAGAATTGGAATTCACTTTTATTAGGACGACTTATTCTGTGTTAGAAATTAGAATTTTCAGATTCCAGAGTAAGAGGAAAACATCTATGTAAGGTTTTTTTTTCCCCTCAAGCTTTGAGATATCAGTGGCATCTAATATATGTAAGATGCACAATGTGATGATTTCATACACATGTGTATTACAAAATGACTACTACAATAAGGTTAGTTAATAACTAACCATCCTGAGTAGAGTTTTAAAATTTATCTCTGGGGCACCTGGGTGGCTCAGTCAGTTGAGTGTCTGACTTTGGCTTAGGTCATGATCTCACCGTTTGTGAGTTCCAGCCCCACATCAGGCTCTGTACTGATGACTCAGAGCCTGGAGCCTGCTTTGGATTCTGTCTCCCTCTCTCTTTGCCCATCCCCCACTTGTGCGCGCTCTCTCTCTCTCTCTCTCTCTCTCTCTCTCTCTCTCTCTCAAAAATAAATAAATATTAAAGCAAATAAAAATAAATTATCTCAGTAAGGAAACCAGCATGCAGTAGTCTGGCAAGCGTGATACAAGAATTTGCTACACAGGTAACAATTGTATAATGTACCAAGGAAATTTGAAATGGCTCCTTTACATAGACCGTAATTGTATGATAGCACATGTAGGTAGAATAGAGTGAAGAGTGTGATGCACTCTTGTGCACTGTTGGTGGGAATGTATCCATCATTTCACTCACTTGAAAAACTACCTTTACGTGCAAGATATTGCATAGGTACTAATGAGAAAACAAAAACTAATAAGGTGTATTTCTTGCATCAAGGAGATTTTTGTAACCTAGTGAGGGAGATAAAATATACTCAAGTGACTACAATCCACAGCAGTTTGTGCTTAGGGTCAGGCGAACTGTATAACCAAACATTAAAAAGCTCAGAGAAAATGCTTCATTTGGGTATAAGAGAGGACTTCTCGGGAGAATGTGGATGTGAGCTTGGTCATAAGGATAAATAGAAGTTTTGTAGGTGGCTATCATGGCGAGAGGGTGAGTTTCCCAAACATAAGAATCTCTTGAATCACATAAACACATTTGTAGAGGTGGGAAAGGGTAAGTCCTATTTCACGAACAGAAAGTAGTCTAGCCTGGTTTGAGTATAAAGTACATATAGCAGAGTTGTGGGAGACAATTTTTGAAAGATTAATTAGCAATAAGTCACAGGGGCTTGAATTTTGGGCAAACCAGACAATTGTACAAACATTTATTGAGGATATAATATCTCAAGCATTGGGAATTCAAAGATGAATGAAGCGAAGCCTTTGTCCTTGGGAACTCAGACACCCCATACCTGATGCTTTGGAGCTAGGCGTAAGGAAATAATTCTAAAATATGAGGGTACATGTGATGAAGAAGATATGTGCAAAGGACTATGGGAACAATTACTTCTCACTGGGCGAGTTAGGGAAAACACTAGGGTAAAGATAATATTGTAACTGGGTCTTGATAACTAAGTGCAGAAAAAACAAGAACATAATGTTTCTTCTGCGTACAAAGTCTCAGAGATATGGAAAAGCTGATTTAGTCAAAGAGCAGCACGTGGCCCCTTGTGACTCAGGGGCAAGTATTAGAAGTTGAGGCTGGAAAGCAAGACTGGGGTCAAAATGAGAAGGACCTTGTCGGTGTGGTAAGGAATCTGGGCTTAAGTCTCCAGTCATTTTCAAACATTTGATTTTGTGGCACGCCTTCAAATACTAGAATTTTTAGCAGGACAACAGAAAGGATCAAACATCTAGAACCATTAATCAAGCCAGCAGCAATTACAGTACAAACAATAGCAGAGCTATAGTCTCACAGTGTCTATAAAAGCATCCATAGTTACCTCACTACTCACTTGGTTGACCTTCACATTTTTCTTTCTTTTTCTTTCCTTTTTTTTTTTTTTTTTGAATACAGCTATTTATTCCCAGACATACACTCTTGAATCCTGGAAGGCAATGTTCTCACAAGCTCCAATAAGCACAAGGTAGTTCCCTTGGTGTACACTTGATGTTACCCTAAGCCTCTTTCCTCTTATTTGTAGCAAGTTGCATTCTACTTAACACCCTCAAGTTGCAAAATCTTAATTCTGACAGAAATTCCTGTTAAAATTTTCAATCTCGGAAAAACGGAATTTTACCTACTGATCAGAAGGTGGTCATCTATTTGCAAAGCATGCAAGGTATGGGGACAAAGTGCTGTGTCTTACCAGATGCCTGCCATTGCTGTAGGCAATAGAAAGTTCTAAAAGACCTTTAAACAGGTGGATCCATAACCAAAGTGATGATATAGGCAGGTTAGTCTAACTGCCACGTGCAAAATGGATTGGGGAGAGGAGAAGCTGGGAGCTGGGAGAACATTTAAGGCCAGAACTAGGATCAGAACTAGGGTTTCAGTAGAAAGGGAGAGTAGGGGCCTTTTTTTTTTTTAAGTTTATTGAGAGAGAGAGAGAGCAGGAGAAGGGCAGAGAGGGGGAGCAGGGGAAGAGAGAATCCCAAGCAGGCTCTTCACTTTTAGTGCAGAGCCTGATGCAGAGCTTGAACTCACAAACCAGGAGATCATGACATGAGCCAAAATCAAGAGTCAGTTTCTCAACCAACTGAGCCACTCAGGTACCTCAGGTCCATTTTATTAAGAAAATACAGAGGCAAACCGTAAGCGACTCTGAATACAGAGAACAAACTGAGGTTGCGGTAGGGGAGGTGGGTGGGGGGATGGGTTAAATGGGTGATGGGCATTAAGGAGGACAATTTTGGGATGAGCACTGGGTGTCATATGTAAGAGATGAATCACTGGGTTCTACTCTTAAAGCCAAGATTACACCATATGTTAACTAACTTGAATTTAAATAAATAAAAGAAATACAGGATTTGTCAATTGATTGGGTGGAGTAGGAGTGTCATGAAGAGGAATCCAAGATGGGCCTGATATTTTATGCCTGGGCAGACAGAAGAATATTGGTGCCATTAACAGAAATAGGATAGTCAGGAGTAACAGCTATTTGGGATTACATGAGAAATGTGGCTCAGGGTAATTGAGTTTTAAATGGTAGTTACAAATTAACCAAGAGTAGTGAGGTCTCTTAGAATATTCTTATCATTCTAGTAAAAACCCGGAGAAAGTAAATATTGTGCAATATAACAATTCAGTGTGTGTGTATGTTTTGTTTTGTTTTGTTTGTTTGCTTTATTGTCTCTTAGTGTTTCATCTATAACTCCCATGTTGTTTTTTTTTGTTTGTTTGTTTTGGTTTTTTTTTTTAGATTTTATTTTTAAGTAAGCTCTATACCCAATGTGGAACTTGAATTTACAACCCTGAGGTCAAGAGTCCCATGCTTCACCAACTCAGCCAGCCCCGTACCCCTATAACTCCCTTGAAATACAGTTGTGTTTGTAACAGCCGATTTACGTATAATTTCCTGTAGAATCCATTAATATAAAAATATTCCCAACCTTACAGGCCTTAAGAAGTATTCCTGGAAAGTGGGAGTGGCTATCAGCTACTTGGCCATCTAGGGATTCTAATAAGTCTAATTCTCCTGACAAACAGGTCTATAAGATTATTTCTGTGGCCCTTACCTTTCTACCCTGTGGTGGAGCATATGCAGATACCTGCAGTATAGAACTGATAAGTACCAGCCTCTAGTAGGTAACCATTAAGCAGAATGGTAACTAGGCAACTAATTTTTGAGCCCTATTATTTCTTTTACTACAAATAAGGAAGTTAAAAAAAACTTTTCACTCATTAGTTGTTTCCCCAATTTTTAAAAAAATATTTTTTAATGTTTATTTTTGAGAGAGAGAGAGAGAGAGAGAGAGAGAAAGAGAGAAAAAGAGCGCGAGCGCGAGTGCGCGAAGGAGAGAGAAAGAGAGAGAAAGAGAGAGAGAGAGAGAGAAAGAGAGAGAGAGAGCAAGAGAGAGAGAGCGAGAGAGAGAGAGAGAATACACAAGCAGGGGAGGGGCAGAGAGAGAGAGAGAGAAGGGGACAGAGGATCTGAAGCGGGCTCTGGGCTGACAGCCCAATGTGGGGCTTGAATTCGTGAGCCATGAGATCATGACCTGAGCTGAAGTCAGAAGCTTAATGGACTGAGCCACCCAGGTGCCCCTCCCCAACTTGAAAAGGCAAAAGGCATATCCTCAGAATAGCCCAAACCCATAATTTAGTGGACCCAAGCACAAACTTGAGTGACTACATTAAAAATGGCTTTTATTATGATGTATAAACCAGAGTCAGGAGCTCCAGATTTTCTGGGGGGGGGGGGGGCGGGGTCCCTGTGAGGATGGCTTTGTCAGTGGTCCTCATCTTATTATCCAGGTACACAAGATGGCACGGGGGGGGAGGATTTCAATGGCATTCATACCACTAGATCAGCTTATAGTACAGAACGTATCAAAACACACATCCTTGACAATCTGGATTCCTAGCCATATTCCCTGAAGGAGCTGTCAGTGGGAACCTTCATGGGTGAGAAGAGTTTGGAGCCTGAGGCAAAGGACCCTGCCCTGCAGAACAGGGAGGGTGGAATGGGAAGGGGAAGGTTGAGACAGTTGATTTTTCCAACTGAGTTGTTTTTGTTTTTCAGCACATTTCCTCCCTTTCATCCACTGCTGAATTCAGAGTTCTCTAATTATTAAAGGCTAATGGTTCAACACAGTTTCATTTTTCCGGGTCCCTGAGCTATCATGAAGGTATTGGTGGAGGGAGTTATAACTGGCACAAGAAACTTGAAAGTAGAAGGCACCATGCTATTCTGGTAAAAAGGGCAGGTGGGAATCCTTGGTCATTTCCACATTTCCCTCTCTTCTGTGTGAGCAGCAGGAGCAGCACTGACCACATGGGTAAAGCTCCTGGGGATTAGCTACCCTCCTCCCCAGAGCGCCAAGACACAGATCAAGCATTCTGGTTTGAGGCACAGTAAGACAGTACAACTTGGCTGACAAAATTAGGAGGATATACATTATCCTTTCCTTCAAATGTTAGAACACTCATCTTTCTTCTCCACACATGTTACTTTAATGGTATTTCCATGGGGCTACTTTCCCACTTTCAAAAGCAGGATAAAATTAAGGAAAATAGATTAAGATGGAATAAAATGTACAATGTTCTCTCAAGCCATTGCAAATTTTGGAATGTTTTGGCAAAACATCTGGCTGGGTTGTTTGTTTTTAACTTTCCACACAGTTGGAGCCCTGAAGCCAGGATATAAGGTGAGTGGCGCTGCTTAGAGCACAAACCTGTATTGCTGAAATGTCAGTGTGGCCTCACAGGTCACGGTGATGTCAGGGAGTGAGGGACGAGATCGACTCTTCCATTTAACAAGAGTCCATTTACAGCTGGAGCTCAGCCCCACCCACAGGATATCTGAAAAATAAGACATACGTTTCATCAATATAAATCTGACCTCAGATATTTGAGCCTTTGAGTTTTCAGTTCTTAATTTAAATACAAACATTGACTAGCTTCGAATTGAGTAAAGTATGTGGAAATAGGCGTTTCTTGTGTAACAGCTCTGGCTTCCATTTTGTAAGCCAACCTGTTGCCTTTGGCTAGAGCATTGTCTGCTGTTTTATAATATCCTTCTGGGGCTAACAGCTAGTTCTGTTTGCTACGTAGGATTTTATCAAATGCTCTTCATGATCTCATAACCAAGTAAGATTTATTCATTTATTTTTTTCAGCTGATTAATGTACTGGCATGCCTCTTGGCTGCAAAAAAATGAAAAACAAATCACTGAGAAAAATATTTAGTAATTAATGAAGACTTATTCCCCCCCAGCTTACAAAAATTCAGATCAAAATCTTATTTGAAAAACTTCAAATGTGAACTTAACCTTTAATCCTTAAGAACAGAAAACGAATTCTTTAGGATAAAGAATGCTTTAAAAATGGATTTTTTAAAAAAACCTCTAGGAATTGTTAACAGGATCATGCAGCCAAATTTAATTGACATGAAGAAAGACTGAAAGAGCCTAATACTGTCACTCAGATTCTCCCAGGTCTCTAGGGATGTAATCATTTCAGAAACACTTTCCTGTGACAATGAAAAAAAAAGTCTCACTTTTCTGTTCTATTGAAATGGGTCCAGCTTTGGTTAGGGGAAAGTGAAGCAGTTATCAGAGCAGGTACCTTTACTGAACTGGAAATATTCCCTTTTTTGACATTTTTCTGAACATCTCCTATGTGCCAGAACCCATGCACATATAACAACATCACATTCTATTGGAGCAAATATTGCAGGATCACAGATCTAAGAGGCCACAAACACTGTCTGGAAAGATGGAGAGCTATTAAGTTCTGTGCAGAATCTTGGATTTTACCCTACTTGTAAGCTAGCAACCAAGTATGGTACTATTGCATGGATTCTGATAGAAGACATGAGATTCCCAGGTCAGAGACAAATGACTGTATTACAGCACAGCTAATAGCACAAGTGTGATAACAGCACCAGTCTCTGTGCCCCCCCCCACCCCAATACGTGGGGGGCACTCAGGTGGGCCTAGATGAATGCCTGTGTATCTTATGAGGAACCCAGAGTCTATGGAATTTACCATTTTTGCAGTAAGAGACAAGCAAGATGTTACTCCAGCCCTCAAGATTTCTCTCTGCAAATGTAATGCTGAGAAATAGACAGGATAGTGATCAGGGCTTTGTGTTCGTGACAATGGAGACTCAGGGCCCAAGATGGATTTCTTCCAGTAGAAACTTCACGGAGAAGAGGATATTTAGTTTGAGATGAACAAGTATTTGGTAAGGACAAGAAGGACTCATTCCTAAGTTAGTGAGAGCATTATTTGCAAAGGCGGCACGAGAGACACAGAGAGGTTTCAGGAACAATGGAAGTCTGACATGATTGGAGCGGTGGTGATGAGGCTAAATAAGTAGACTGGCATCCAGTCATTGAGGGCTTTGCGTACCATTGAGATTATGGAGCATGGCTTTTCATTGTAACCCAACACATTTTGGAGCATTGTTTTTTTAAATAAAAGAGTTTCCAAACAACTCTTTGTCTCTATTAGTGTTTATTTTTGAGAGAGAGAGTGCGATAGAGAGCAAGGGAGCTAGTGAGCATGAGCAGGGAGGAGCAGAGAGAGAGAAAGGATCCAAAGAAGGCTCTGTGCTGACAGCAGACAGCCTGATGCAGGGCTTCAATTCAGAATTGTGAGTGATCTGAGCCGAAGTTGAACACTTAACTGACTGAGCCACCCAAGCACCCCTCAGATCATTTTAAAACAGAGGTATGACATGATTGGCTTTTATTTTCTATTATCTGGTGATAATGTAGAGAATGGACTGCAATCAGAGAGAAGTTATGTGAGCCTTTTATTAAAAAGTTCTGGAACAGCTCACTTCTTTTAGTCCTGTAACCCCCTGCATATTCCCCATCTTTTTCTAAGGCTTCCCTCATCTTACCCTATGTCCCCTTCTCACCTCCAAGAACCTCACACATCCACTTTCATGCCTGGCAGTTAGCTCCCTTCAACCCACATTGGGCGTGCTCAGAAATTTGCTGGTAGGAATATCTCTATTTAATTTACTGAATTTTACAGTACTTTTAAAGTTGTAAACATGTTATTTTCTGGGAATTCATCCACTATTTTTTTATGTCAATATACTAGTAAGAATTTTCACTTGGCAGAATATAATTTATAAATCCACGGTATAAAAGGTAAATTGAAACGAGGAAACCCCACAAAGTACTCTATTGGAAATAGTATTTGTGTATTCTAAAAAATCATAAGACAAGTATGATATTTTAAGAAATTAAAAATTACATTAACTATATTGAACACACACACACAAAAAAACCCCACAAAGATACAAGGTGTTTTATTTTCATTGTGATTTTAAGACCCTTGCAATTTTCTAATGTATTCTGGGGAAGAGGTGATGGTGATTATTTTTTAAATCCCTTCTGGGAAAGTGTATTAGCTTCCTGTCACCACTGTAACAAATTTCTATAAATTTAGGGGATTAATTCAACAAAAATTTCTTCTACTATCGTTGTAGAGGCCAGAAATATGCAATAATTTTTACTGAGCTAAAGTCAAGATGTCAGCATTACTAGCATGTTGGTTCCTTCTGGAAACTCTGAGGGGACCTGTGTTGTTACCTTTTTTATGTTCTAGGGGCTCCCGTCTCCGTCTTCAAAACATATCATCCAGACCTCCACTCTCCTCATTGCAAATCTCTACCTCTGACTCTGAGCCTCCTTCTTCCCTCTTATAAGGCCCATGTGATTACATTGGGCCCACCTGGGTAACTCAGCATGCTTCCCTTATCTCAAAATCCTGAGCCTAATTACACCTGCAATGTTGCCTTAAAAAGGAACATTCACAGTGTCTCAAGATTAGAATGTAGACATATTTGGGGAGGTCATTTTTTTTAATGTTTATTTATTTTTGAGAGAGAGAGAGCATGAGAGGAGCCAAGAGAGAGGGAGACACAGAATCTAAAGCAGGATCCAGGTTCTGAGCTGTCAGCACAGAGCCCGATGCGGGACTCAAACCCACAAACGGTGAGATCATGACCTGACCCGAGTCAGATGCTCAACCGACTGAGCCACCCAGGTGCCCCCTGGGGAGGTCATTTTTTTAAAAATATAATTTATTGTCAGATTGGCTTCATACAACACCCAGTGCTAATCCCAGCAAGTGCAGGGAGGTCATTAATCAACCTACCACAATACCACTTTCCACTGAAAGCACAGTTCTTTTCTCCTTTGGATTTACTTGATTAGGGATCACAGCTGAGGGGGTCACAGTATGTTTAGGAATAAGTTTAGAAAAATATGTTCTTGGAGCTGGAAGCTTCTGAGTGAATCCTCCTTCTTCACAGAATGGCTCATCTTTGAATACATCAGGTGGGTTTGTTAGATTTATCTCTCACTAAATGCAGCAGACCTAATCTGTGCCCGCCCCACACCCCCTCATCCTTCCCCCTTCCATGAATCACACCTCCAAACGGCAAAGTGCTGGTTGGTATCTGCATCTCTTTGCCTGAAAGTCACCCTAGTCTTGGAGCCTGTTCTGTCTGCTCAGGGTATGCTGCAGAAATTAACTCCCCCAACCCCACACCCCCCCCAGCAGCCATGACTATTGAATGGAGGTGGTTTATAAATATCCCAGGTCCCTCATTTGTTTATCGTAATTTATTTTGTTGACATATAATTCACATAACATAAAACTAGAGTGTAAAATTCAGTGATTTTTTACATATTCACAATGTTGTACAATAATCACCACTAATTCCAGAAAGTTTCTACACTTAACAAAAGAAACCCATAATGGTTAATAGTTTCTCCTGAACCTCTGCTCTCCTCTCCCCTGGAACCACTAATCTACTTGCTGTCTCTATAAATTGGTATATTGTAGACATTTCCTTACATACACAATCATACAATATGTGGTCACTCATTTTTGGATGGCTGACTTCAAGGCACATGTTCAGCGCTGGTTCTCAGATATCCCCAGCAGGATTAAACCCTTGGCCACAGTGGTAATGGGTAATTAATTGGCTGCCTTGCCTTTCCTGTCTTACTTTCCTGCTTTCCCAATGCTTGCCTTTGTTAGGGTCTACTTCTGGGGGAATCCAAACTAAGATACCAAGTGTATTAACTAATCCGTTCATAAGATATACACTAAATATTTACTGTGTGCTTGGCACATTGCTCAACACTGAAGATACAGCACAAACAAGTCTGACATCGTCCCTGCTCTCACGGTGGGTGTTTAAGCAGGGAATAAAGGCATTAAGCAAAAGTCAGATGAATGTTATGAGGGAGTGGGTGAGAGAAGGCCTAATAAGGATGGGATCTGAGGAAGGAGAAGGAGTTAGCCAGGTGCAGAGGGTGGGGGAAATGTTCCAGGCACATAGATCCACTGTAAGAGAAGCGTGAAGATGGTGCTTTGGGTACTGACAGAAATCCACATGGCTCTTGCAGAAAGACTTGGAGCATAGTTGTGCTAGGCACTCCCATGTCCCATTAAGGAGGAACTTGGTGTCCAGCTGTGGAGTGTGTGGTCAGCAGTCTACAGCTATGAGCTCCTTCAGGTGTGCCTCAGCTCCTGAGAGTCACCTTGCCCAAGGTCATGCCCTTCCCGGAGCTGCCTGCCTCTGGTGACTGGGTAAGACCGGGATATAGCAGCACAGCCATCTGGCTTGGCTGGCAACATTCCCCTGGTCAGTATTTGCCCCACAGCTCCTGGCTACATGTGTTGTGTCTGCGTTGCAGTTCAATTACTTCCTCAGTTCAACTCTGCTTCTGCCTTTCTTTCACAGGTGTTGATCCTTAATAAACATCTTACTCAAATACTGTATGCATTAGAATTTGTTCTGTTACTACTCCAGTAACAGGGAAACAGGAAGGCCTGTGACTCAAGTAATAGTGCAAGGCTTCTCCTCAGACACCAAGGAAATGAGGATCTTTGAGACCTGATAGGGCCAGACTTCACATACGCTGAGCAGGAACAACTTTGAAGACCTCACAGAAGGATCTGCAGGTAAGTTTGCCTTTGAGAGATGCTGGAAGTCTTACAGCAACTCAGGGGGAGTGAAGATTGGTGATGATCATCAACATTTGGGGGGGGTGCATTTAAAATGCATTTTATTCTTTGTATGTATTTTTCTAAATTTGTCTCAGATGTTATTTGTTATACTGCGTATATAACTTGTTATAGTGCATATATAACTATGTAAACATTGCATATATCTATGTAAACTAACCCTACTAGTAATATGTCTGCTTGGATTTACATGGCCTTTTATCCCTGGATCCCCCAGGAATGTGAGCAAAAGAGAACATCATAGAAATATTTTTTTCCATAAAGTATAATATTAGATTACATACTGCTGGCATTTAAAATTTTATGTCCTGAGTAGTAGACTTTTAAAATGATAATTAGATGCTACTGGAGTGGGCACTTTGAGAAGCACTAAAATATTAAAAACTTAAATGTTTAACTTACATTCACTGGAGCAGGGATCTACACTCCTCTGCCCTTACTTTAGGGTATGCCACTATAGTCTACTCTGTCCCCAACGTATAGAAACAGGAGCTCCTTCCCACCCTAAGGGTCCTGGCCTGCTACAGAGATCTGCCTTCATTGCAGGTATCTTGGAACATATGGGCAGTGGGGTGACCCTGGTCCCTAAATGACTGGAGGCTTGATGGCGAGCATTGCCACGAAGGCAGGGGCAGGTGCTGAGAGGCTGACTCTGTTTTCTACCTGGCACATCTCCCAGGTGCTCTCATGGTACCTCTCACGGCCATCCCTTTCTGAGTCCCCTGGCCCCCGTGCCTCTTGACTTGGGGACCCAGGGATCCATGACCTAAAGCCTCCTTTCTTGTCCCTTTCTATAGTTACTTCCTGAGGTTCTGAAGGCTCCCCTGAGACCAGTATCCTTGTCTTCTCTTTGAGGGTGGGAGATGGGGTACTATCTTTAGGGCTTTACAGTGATTTCAGAGGAAATAAAAATACATGATAAATTTCCTGCTATATAGCAAGGTATGTTTGGAATGTGTGAAAATAAAAGCAACTTCATTTACATAAAGTTCTAGAACAAACAAAACTAAGGTGACAAAAATCAGAATAGTTGCCTCTGGAAGGGAAATTGACTGGAAAGGGACTTGAGGGTGCTTTCTAGAGTGAAGGAAATATTCTAAATCTTGCTGGGGTGGGGGTATATGTTTGTCAAAATGCATTGTACTGCGTATTTAAAATCTATACACTTAGTTTTATGTAAATTTAAAACGTATACAGGATGGCAGCTCAAAAATGAAAGAGAAATGACTGTATAAAACTAATTTAGGTGAGATTCAGATTTCAAACTTTTTGGCTTTAATTTTCTGACTTAAATGGGGACAGTTATAGGAAAGGACTCATCAGTAGCATGCAGCTCTGTTAAGAGATATAAAAGCCTTTTTAAAAAAGTTTATTTATTCTGAGCTAGCATGCAGGCAAGTTGGGGAGGGACAGAGAGAGAGGAAGAGAGACAATTCCAAGCAGGCTCTGCACTGACAGCAGAGAGCCTGATGTGGGGCTCAAACTCACAAACCTGTGAGATCATGACCTGAGCCGAAACAAAGAGTCAGATGCTTAACTGACTGAGCCACAGAGGTGCCCCAAAACATTTTTATTTTATAATATGTTTATAATTAATTATTTCTTATTAGAAATCCAGAACATTTTTAATTTTAATTTAAATTTTAATTAACTTATTCTTTTTAGGAGTGTATATTTTTTACAAGTGCCGTCCCCCACTTCCAAAGATTTCTTAACATCTCCACTGTGCTTTTTTTTTTAAATTTTTAAATTTTGTTTAATCCAAGTTAGTTAACATATAGCATAGTAATGCTTTCAGGAGTAGAATTTAGTGATTCATCACTTACGTATAACACCCAGTGCTCATCCCAACAAGTGCCCTTCTTAATACCCATCGCCCATTTAGCCCATCCCCCCACCCGACACCCCTCCAGCAACCCTCAGTTTGTTCTCTGTATTTAAGAGTCTCTTATGGTTTGCCTCCCTTTCTGTTTTTATCTTAATTTTCCTTCCCTTCCTCTGTGTTCATCTGTTTTGTTTCTTAAATTCCACATATGAGTGAAATCCTATATTTATCTTTCTCTGACTTATTTCGCCTAGCATAATACACTCTAGTTTCATCCACATTGTTGCAAATGGTAATAGAAATCCAGAATCTTGCACGAAACAAAGTTCTTTGAACAGAGAGAAAAATTGTTTCTACATTTCATAAACTCAAGTTAGATAAGATTTGGTACACATTTCTTTAGCTTTTGTCTTCAGCTAACACCCAATATTTCCACCTATAGGGTGGCCACAAAGTGTGGAAATATAGGTGACTCTTTCCTCCATTGGACCATTTTAAGTGAACACTTATCAGTGTATGCTCTTGACAGTCAAGGGCAGGTCACTCAGAGACCAACCACCACATGACCACAGAGTGGTGAGAGACCAGTGGGATGATAATTTCTAAAACTGGATGAGGTGACATAGCTCTGTGGAGTATGCCAAATGCTGGCCAGATCAGAACACCCTTAAGTATGGATGCTAGAAAAACTCAGGACACAGGATGAAAAATTCAATTTGGATATCAGACAAGCAGCAAATAATCTTTTAGTATAACTATGCATGGGGATACTTGTATATCCCTTTCATAAGTGGGATGTACATACACACACACACACACATATACATACATATACATGGGACATACCTGCAAGGGGCATAATTATACTACAAACTTTTTTTTAAATCTGAAATTCAAATTTAACTGGTGTCCTCCTATATTTTCATTTGCTAAATCTGGCAACCCTATGCTGGGGGTATGCTGAAAGGGCAGGTTTTTGTTTTGTGTGTGTGTGTGTGTGTGTGTGTGTGTGTGTGTGTGTGTGTTTTCTTTTTTTTGGTTGGTTGGTTTGTTTTCACTGAAAATCAGAGACACAAAAAAATTTGAGCATGTGTTCCTCAAACTTGAACTTGCATCCAAATCACCTGCAGAGCTTGTTAAAATAGACTATTGAGCCCAAATTTCTGATTGTCTAGGTCTGGGGTGACTTCCTGTAAATTTTCATTTTTAACATTCCCAGGCATTGCTGATCCCAGGAATCACATCTGAGAACAGATTGGAAGTAATACATTACAGATATATGTGCAGTGATTGCTAGAAATACTGTGTGAATGTGTCCTATTCATTGTCATTCTGTTCAGCACACTAAGCTATGCATCACTAATGAGGGGCGACACATCAAACATATCATGTATTGTCATGTAGTATCAATAAACCATTTATTATATTTAGTTGCCTGTGTTGCCAGGCTTTATAGCCACTCTATAGGTAAGTGCCTTTGGTGTGAGTGGATTGCCTTTTAACATGTGTGACATTAAAATTCCACATTAAAATTAGAACAGAATTAACGTTTCGATAAGCTTATAAAATGGGAACATCAGAGAACCTTTGCTAAATTATATACCAAATAATTATTCAACAAGATGAGATCCTCAGGAATTGTATTTGTATTTGATTAAACAGCACCACAATTTCCATAGCAAATTGTGTATTTGCATGCCTTCATAGAACCTCTGGAGTTTTGGAGTACCCACAATGGAATTTCTACACCATGACTTTTGCCAGGAACCTGGTTTTCTTGGAGGAAGATAAAAGACAGACTTGCTTGTACTTTTTGTAGAACTGGAACATAGTGAAATGTTCAAAAAGTAACTTTGAAGCTTACATTTTATATTTCTACTCTTGAAAGATTATTGGGTTTTTGTTTTTTAGCTTTCTTTTGTTAGTCTATTAAAATTGATTTGAATATCCTCTTTTGAAAGAGAGAAATACATAGGGAAAAAATGAAAGAAGGGTACTAGAATATTTTGCTGGGTGTCTGAGTTCTTTAGCCACTATTAGGAAATTGTTGATTTACCATAAATACACATAAAATGTAAGAAATACCCTAACAGATGTATATTGAAGTATATATGGGTGAAATGATATGATGTCTAGAATTTGCTTTAAAATACTGCAACAAGGGGCACCTGGGTGGCTTATTCGGTTAAGCGTCTGGCTTCATCTCAAGTCATAATCTCACATCTAATGAGTTCAAGCCCCACATTGGGCTTGTGCTGACAATGCAGAGCCTGCTTGAGATTCTTGCTCTTTCCTGTCTCTCTGTCCCTCCCACACTTGTGTGCTCTCTCCCAAAAATTAATAAACTTAAAAAAATACTGCAACAAAATAAAGTTGGAGGAAAGATGAAATAAATCTGGCAAAATAAAATGTTCATAATTGTTGAAACTGGGTGTTGGGAGCCTGGGGGTTTTGATACTATACTACCTTTATAGTACAGTTTTAAATTTCCTATATTACATTAAAAAAATCTAAGGACTTGGCTTATATTCTCAGCTTTGCCACTAATTATATAAGAAAATTGTAATCAAATTACTTAAATATTCTGTGCCTCCATTTTTACAAATGATTGGATAGCAATTAATCAGCATGTAATAATTAAGCTAGTCTTATTGTATAGGTAACATTCAGATGTTACTATCTAAATTCCCAGGGACGTTGTCAGATTACTGGAAAGTATAATGTACTTTTAAAAACTAAAACCAGTTTTCAGGTACTATTGTCACAAAATCTATTCTTGAAATTCTTTGAGTACAAATGCTTAGAGCACAGATCTGTGGTAAATGAAGGTTCCTGAAGACTTTTCTTTTGTGTGTGTTTTTGTCTGTGTTTAAGAATAGTTATTTAGGTTAGGTATCTGCTGAAATAGCAGAGTGTCTCAGACTCAAGAATACATAAAGGTAGGACAGGCAAAAAATTAAAAAGTAATATATTGCACATCTTGACTCTTTTGTGTTTTCAAGGAAAAAGCTAAGCAATCTTTAAGATTTCTAAATACCATCTGTACCTACTAACAAAGTAAAATAATTGAATTTGGACACTTGCAGTTGATTCCCCCCAAAGGCAGGTAAATATAGAAGGAAAACTTAGAGGTCATGAGTATGCAAGTTTATGTGTCTGCTGTGTATGCACGAGCATAAAGAATTTAGAAATTTTAGAATGCAATCCAGGCATGACCATGTTCCTCATACAGAAGAGGGGAGATGATTTCCCCCTTATTTGTGAACTTAAAGCCATGGGCATTGTTCAGGTCCAGAAATGGGCCATGGCCCAAAGGTCCGGGGCCTGGAGGTGTGACCGCATGTCCAGCTGTCAGTGGAGTGGTACACTGAGTACCCCTGACTGGCACTGAAGACACAGGAACAAGTGCAAGCTAGGATGAGAATATGCCTGCACCCAGGGGAGTAGGGTGTACATGGGTGCTATATGAATAGTGTAGGGTGTACTTGCCCTTCTGAATTATTAGAAATTCTTTCCTGAGGTTATTAAGCTATTATTCCCTGCCAGAAGTTGTGTTCTGTGCAAAGAGGGTTAAAATTATTTCATAGAGTGGTGTGTTTAACAGCATTTTCTCTGTTATGGACTGAATGTTTGTGTCCTCTCCCCTCCCATATGTTGAAGCTATAACCCACTGTACAGATGTATTTGGATATGGGGCCTCTGAGGAAGCAATTAAGGTTAAATGAGGTTATAAGGGTGGGGCTCCATCCAGTAGGATTAGTGCCCTTATGAGAAGAGACACTAGGGTGCTTGTATGCTTTCTCTCTCTCTCTCTCTCTCTCTCTCTCTCTCTCTCTCTCTCTCTCTCACCATCCCCCCGTCTCCCTCCCCATCTTCCCTCCCTCCTCCCCCTCTTTCTGCCTCCCCACCTTCTGCCTCCCCCATGTGCTCAGTGAAAGGCAAGCCAGGAAGAGAGGCCTTACTAAGAACTGAATTATCTAGAAGCTCAATCTTGGACTTCCAGCTTCCAGAACAGTGAGGAGATAAATGTCTGTTGTTTAAGCCACTCAGTCTGTGGCATTTTGTTATGGCAGCTTGAGTAGACTAATATAACCTCTGATAGCTACATGAGCACACTTCTTCCGGGTTGCACCAGAGAGGTCAATTTGGGTAGGAAGAGGTATGGAAAGGAATCTGGAGTTTGACACCTACAGCTAGCTGACCCTTGAACAATGTGGCATTGTTAGGGGACTGACCCTATTTGAAGTAAAAAATCCTCACATGAGGTGCCTGGGTGGCTCAGTCAGCTAAGCATCTGACTTTAGCTCAGGTCATGATCTCATGGTTTGTGAGTTCAAGCCCCACGTCTGGCTCTGGGCTGAGAGTTTGGAGCCTAGAGCCTGTTTCAGATTCTGTGCCTCCCTCTCTCTCTCTGCCCCTCCCCTGCTCATGCGCTCTCTCTCAAAAATAAATAAACATTAAAAAAATCCTCACATAACTTTGACTCCCCTGAAACTTAACTACTAATAACCTACCATTGACTGAAAGCCTTACCAATAACAGTCAACACATATTTTGTATGTTATATGTATTATACCCTATATTCTTACAATAAAGTGAGTTAGGGAAAAGAAAATGTTAGGAAAATTATAAGAGCAAATGCATTTACAATACTGTACTGTAAAAAATATGGGGCGCCTGGGTGGCGCAGTCGGTTAAGCGTCCGACTTCAGCCAGGTCACGATCTCGCGGTCCGTGAGTTCGAGCCCCGCGTCAGGCTCTGAGCTGATGGCTCAGAGCCTGGAGCCTGCTTCCGGTTCTGTGTCTCCCTCTCTCTCTGCCCCTCCCCCGTTCATGCTCTGTCTCTCTCTGTCCCAAAAATAAATAAACGTTGAAAAAAAAAATTTAAAAATGTAAGTGGGCCCACACAGTTCAAATCCATATTGCTCAAGGATCAACTGTATTTGGAAAGGCAGACCAGAGAAGGGTGCTTCAGCTGGGGATGGTGACAGAGGCTGTGGGATTTCCTGAGGAGTGAGAGGCAGCAGAGGGTAATGGCTATCCAGAAGAGACAGAGACGTCACCAGGAGAGAAGGCGTTGATGCCAACTTTACCTTCTTTACCATTTTGCTTGTGGATTACCTTGGCAGGAGACACTATAAATCACAGAATAGTTGCTCAATAAATCTTTAGATAAATGCACGAACTCCTTTGGGACATGCATTTTTCTTTGGCAGATGGCTTCATCACCACATACACAGAATGATAAATGTATCCAATAACTATTTTAATCTTGTTGGTTTAGGCTGTTAGGAATAAATCTTTACTACCCTGGAGCATTGAATTGGGATATTTCCCTCCATTAAAGCCTATATTTAAATGATTTCCTTGTTCCTGTAGGTGAGATATTTTTTGAAAAAATTTTTTTCTGAGTTGACTTACTTTGTCAACAGTGTGCTATAGAAAAACAAACAAACTGAATTTCTTGTAGTGAAACAAGGTGCCCAGTATCTTGAGTATGAGAAAAGTAGATCACGGTAGAACCCTAATGATCATTTACCCATAATCAATGAAAATATCTATATGCTTTGATCAGATCAGTTTTTCCCCCAGTAAAAATATTTGCTTGTATCCCTTACCCTATGTTCCTACATATTTGTAAAATTTAGAAAAATTTGATTGGTAGGGATGATGTGGGGCTCAAACTCTTCGCTAATAGTTTTCATATGATACTTTCTTTAATCCTCACAATATACTTGTGGTACAGGTCTTGTTATCCCTGTCTTAGAGATAAAACCTAAAGGATGACTCCTCTGGAGTATAACTTACAGACCCAGGACTGCAAATCAGAACCTGTTCTCTTTTCTAGAAGTAAAGCCAAACATACTCCTTGTCTCATTCTGTCCTCTGTTTTTACAAGAGCAATTACATTTGAAAATTTAAAAACTCCTTATTCCACAGCGTGCTTATGCCATTTTTGTTAATATTTTAAAAACAAAATACTACTTTGAATTGAAATCCAGTGATTAAAATCTACAAGTCACAGTATCCAGCAAATAATCACTGGGCTAACTATAAAATTAGAGTATAGAAAATTAAGTATGTCTTACTCAACATGTCTCCAGAGGCAAGGGAAACAAAAGAAAAAATGAACTACTGGGACCTCATCAAAATAAAAAGCTTCTGCACAGCAAAGGAAACAATCAGCAAAACTAAAAGGCAACCGACAGAATGGGAGAGATATTTGCAAACAACATATCAGATAAAGGTCTAGTATCCAAAATCTATAAAGAACTTCTCAAACTCAACACCCAAAAAACAAATAATCCAGTGAAGAAATGGACAAAAGACATGAATAGGCACTTCTCCAAAGAAGACATCCAGATGGCCAACCGACACATGAAAAAATGCTCAACATCACTCATCATCAGGGAAATACAAATCAAAGCCACAATGAGATACCACCTCACACCTGTCAGAATGGCTAACATTAACAACTCAGGCAACAACAGATGTTGGTGAGGATGAGGAGAAAGAGGATCTCTTTTGTATTGTTGGTGGCAATGCAAGCTGGTGCAGCCCCTCTGGAAAACAGTATGGAGTTTCCTCAAAAAACTAAAAGTAGAACTACCCTACGACCCAGCAATTGCACTACTAGGCATTTATCCATGGGATACAGGTGTGCTGTTTCAAAGGGGCACATGCACCCCCATGTTTATAGCAGCACTATCAACAATAGCCAAAGGATGGAAAGAGCCCAAATGTCCATCGACTGATGAATGGATAAAGAAGATGTGATATATATAGACAATGGAGTATTACTCGGCAATCAAAAAGAATGAAATCTTGCCATTTGCAACTACATGGAGGGAACTGGTGGGTATTATGCTAAATGAAATTAGTCAGAGAAAGACAAAAATCATATGACTTCACTCATGTGAGGACTTTAAGAGACAAAACTGATGAACATAAGGGAAGGGAAACAAAAATAATATAAAAACATGGAGGGGGGACAAAGCATAAGAAACTCATAAATATGGAGAACAAACAGAGGGTTACTGGAGGAGTTGTGGGGGGGGATGGGCTAAATGGGTAAGGGGCATTAAGGAATCTACTCCTGAAATCATTGTTGCACTATATGCTAACTACCTTGGATGTAAATTAAAAAATAAAAAATAAAACAAGATAAAAAAAATTTTAAAAATTAAAAAAAAATAAAGTATGGAAAACTGAACCATATTCTTTTTTTTAATGTTTATTTATTTTTGAGAGAGAGAGAGAGAGAGAGAGAGAGAGAGAGAGAGACAGAACGTGAGCAGGGGAGGGGCAGAGAGAGAGGGAGATACAGAATTTTAAGCAGGCTCCAGGCTCTGAGCTGTCAACACAAAACCTGACGTGGGGCTTGAACTCACCAGCTGTGAGATCCGACCTGAGCCAAAGAGCCAGGCACCCCAAATGAGCCATATTCTTATGTGCAACCCAATAGGAGTTTTAATAAAATGCGTGGTCCCAGAAATTGGTGCTGGTTGATTAAGCAGGAAAAAAGTTTATTCTATAGATATTTATGAGAGAACCAACTCAAAGCTGAGTCTGGAAATGATATGACAGGCTTTAGAACTGGCTTGATGAGTTTAACCACAGCCCCCCAATGCTTCCCCATAAGCACTAGGGACACTGCTGCTGCCCCACCCCACCACTGCCATTTCTGCAACATGAACTTGCCTGCCATTTTTGCCATCACATGGATTCTGTGGTGCCTCTTTTCTCAGGTTGCGTTCCTCTTTTCTTCTTCCTCCTCCTCCTTGAAATTTCCTATATTGTTTTTTAAAAATTATGGTAGGGATGCCTTGGTGGCTCAGTCGGTTGAGCATCTGACTTTGGCCCAGGTCATGATCTCATGGTTTGTGAGTTCAAGCCCCGCATCGAGCTCACTGCTCTCAGTGCAGAACATACTTCAGATCCTCTGTCCTCCTCTCTCTCTGCCCCTCCCCCACTCAAAAATTTCCCGTTCTCTCAAAAATAAATAAAGCATTAAAAAAATTGGGGTATGAACATTTGATATGAGATCTGTTTTCTTAACAAATTTTCAAGTGTACAACCCCCGGTATTGTTAACTGTTGGCACCATATTGTACAAAAATCTCTAGAACTTACTCATCCTGCATTACTGAAACTTCATATCCGTTGAATAGCGACTCTCACTTCTGAACCTATTCTTACTCAGGGAGCCTAAATCACATGTCTGTGTTCTGCAGAAGATATTGGCAAACCACATTTTCTGGATTCTATCTTGGGAAGACAGGATTCTTAAGGCTTCATATTCCCTAGACATGGCAAGAACACACAGAGATTATAATAAATGTCTGGTACAGATTTTAATGTTTTCAAATAATGATATATTTAAAAGAACATGCCCTAGTAATTTCAAAGACTTTGTTGAACACCACAAAAGCAATACATGATCTTCAGCAACGGTTTTAAAACTCCTTTTCTGACCTACCCATTGTCCTACTGACTGCAGCTGCCTCCTGCCCTCAAAGTCCCTGGGAGAGTTCCCATTCCTTGTCTAAGGATCCTCTTGTCCTCCTTCTGCTCTCCATCCTAATTCTCCTTTGCAAAAGCTCAAGAACTGGTCTAGTAAGTGTCTAGAACTGTCCTTGGAGGGGGGCAGAGGAAAGAGATTAAGAGAGGCAAAACTAGAATTATCAGAATTATCTTTGGCCCTTAAGGGAAGAAGAGGAAGGGGAGAACACAGTTTTGCACTAAACATTTGTATCCAGTCATAGTCACTTTTACTAGTGATATTTAAGAACTACTTAAAATAATTAACTGGTCTTAACAAAATATGCAGATCGCTGTAAGATCTGTGGTTGAAATGTTGATGCTTATTCAAAGAGTCTTCTAAATGAAAGCAGTTTAGCTAAAGATAATAAATAAAAAGGAATAGACTCAAGTATTTTAAAGGGACGATAAACACTAGTGTTCATATTTATGGGTCTAAAAAGAACATTATTTTGATTTCAAGTTCCCAGTACAAAATTAATTTGGTGGGGGGTGGTAAATTCTATCAGTTATTATTATCATCACAAATGATTAGTCTATACTTGGACACTCCTGGTTAGCTCAGTGCTACCTCTTTAGGATGTCCTTATACACCTCGCATGATAGTTTGTGACAGGTGCAGTGACACTTATTCCAAATATTCATTCTTTTATGAAATTCTGTTGACCCTGGCACAAAGCCATTGAATTGTCTGTTCATGTTTGCTGCTCTACCAAATGAATACCTTATACAATATTTCAGACCAATATTGCTTGAGATAGACAGCTGGATCTAAACACATCCAGCAACACAATTTCTGCTTAGCGGGTATCAGTCTCCCTTAGAATATTGAATATAGCTTTAAATTACTGAAGAATTCTACCTAGGATTCATTCTGCCAAAAATATAGCTGTACTAGAAATTCAATAACTGAACCTGACACCGGTCATCGGTTGTTGCAAATTATTTCTTTCAGAGCATGTACATTGGACTGCTGGCTCACTTTCATGCAGGGGCTGGGTGTTCCTGTTACCTTTTAATTATTCCCAACTTGGAAATAATTTTTTTTTAAAGTTTATTATTTAGCGAGAGAGCATGCATGCACACACACAAGTGGGGGAGGGGCAGAGAGAGAGAGAATCCCAAGCAGGCTCTGCACTGTCAGGTCAGAGCCCGATGTGCGGCTTGAACTCATGAACTGTGAGATCATGACCTGAGCCAAAACCAATAGCTGGAGGTTTAACCCACTGACCACCCATGTGCCCCAGGGGAAACATTTACTTTTGAGTCTGAAACTTAGAATGCACTGTTTCAGTGTTATGTGGGGAGCTATTCTCTTAGTTCAACTCATAAATAACCTACAAGGTGAATAGTACTCCAGAGTCTATACACTATAAAGACTTGAGTTATCATTTGATGTGCTTCCCTCACCTACCGTGGGCAGGTGGAACAAGGATGGATGCCCTAGGCAGAACCTTCCTTAGCATCCACTGAGGACAGAGGAAGCAGTCCTAAAAGGCAGAACTGCAGAAACACAGCGGGGAGACTGGCATCACATTGGAAATAAGGAGTTACAGTCTGCTCTAGAAAATCTTCAAGTTGCCTTTATTTTCATGTGAATTAATCAGATGTCTTAGCAGTTCTCAGTGCAATTTGTTTTGTGAAATATATTAGGTATTCAGTGTGGCTGTTTTCAGGTTTATTATGCAATATTCTGATTCATGAAAATATTCCATTAAATGCAATCGCTCATGTAATTACTTTGCTTAATCTAAAGCATACTTTAATTAACATTGCACAGAATTCTGATTTAATCAATTAGATTTGATCTAGTATAACTTAGCTGTAAATACTTTTTATGATGCAGCAGCTCAAAAGAATTATTAAGAGTAAAGGTAATATATGATGCTACCTAAAACTAACAAATTTCCTGTGTTAAGAAAAGTAAATCATAATTTGAGCTATAATTTTATTATTTGAAAAGTTAACTATAAAGAATAGATTATTATGTCTCCATTAATAGTATGTTAAAAACAATCTCATCAGGAGTGTTAGAATTTAAAAAATAGGCTTTATTGTTTTATGTATTCCCCAACAGTTAGGCTTGAGAACAAAAGATTAATCTCAAGCAAGACTGACCACTTTTTGGCTTTGTAAATAGGCTCATTAACATCAATATCTCATGATATTTGTCCACTCCTCATGGGTTGAGTTTTGTTTCGTCCCAAAAAGATATGTTGAAATTCTAACTGCCTGTACCTCCGAATGGGACCTTATTGGAGGCACCTGGGTGGCTCAGCCGGTTAAGTGTCGACTTTGGCTCAGGTCATGATCTCGTGGTTCATAGGTTCAGGCCTGCATCCGGCTCTGTGCTGACAGCTTGGAACCTGCTTTGGATTCGGTGTCTCCCTTTCTCTCTGCCTCTCCCCGACTTGTGCTCTGTCTCTCTCTCTCTCTCAAGAAAGACTAAACATTAAAAAAAAAAAAAAAAAAAGAATTGGACCTTATCGGAAACAGGGTCACTGCAGATGTAATTCGTTAAGATGAGTTCATACTGAAGTAGGGTGGGCTCCTAATCCAATATGACTAGTGTCCTTCCAAGAACATGGCCATGTGAGGACAAGAGACACACAGTGGGGGGAGGCCATGTGAGAGGAAGGCTAAGTTTGAAATTATGTAGCAGCAAGGAACACCAAAGATTGCTGGCAACCAACCAGCAACTAAGAAGAGGCAAGGAAGGATTCCCTATAGGTTTTAGAGGAGGCAGTGCCCTGACCTTCCTTGATTTTGGACTTCTAGCCTCTAGAACTGAGATGACAAATTTTTATTGTTTTAAGCCACCCAATTTGTGGAAATTTGCTAAGGCAGTCCTACAAAACTGATATACTCACTAAAACGATGTGAGAGTTACAACTTAACATAACCAGAATCTGTAAAATTGCTTTTAATAGTAGTGGGGATGGGGAGGTGTCTTGCTAAACTATTTTCAAAAATGCAGGTGCTGTTTTTAGTTTGAAGTTAACTTTTCCATTCCTAAGCAAGTATTGATATAAATAAAACACTTTTTGTTCTCAGCACCCCTCCTCACACATAGCACCTAGCAATGTGCCTTGAACATACATCATCCAACAGTACATTTTGTGACTTAGTTTTAAAAGATTAAAAATGAAAATAGCCTATAAATATTAAAATATCCACTTATAGAATTTGAGCTGTAAAATATATACAGTGCTACCGAAATGCAAGAGTAATCACTGAAAAGAATTTACATGAGGTTCATGAAGGCAAAATTTCATTCTGAATTGATGAGTGGATAATAGAGAAACTATATACCCAGCTAGTCTGTGGATTATTTAGCTTGTATATTTTCTGTTGACCTCTTTTCGGCTTTGAAAAAAAAAATACTCAGCACCTGCACTATGTGAAGGGCAGAGAAAACTAAAATAATAATATAAATGTAAGTTCTTGATATTAACTTGCTAATCTATGCCATAGGGCATGGAATAGATGGTAATTAAAAATATAATACAAAATTGATTGGGGGGGTTATCTATAAGTTATTTTCTTCTTCCTGGATATTCAAGAGTTGTTTGTTGTTGGGTTGTTACAGGGGAGATCATGTCTGATGGGAAAGCATCAATAGACACCAGCAAATGGTCTGGATACAGAAAGCTAACAGACTGGGAGGAGCACAGCACGCTCGCAATCAATTGGGAGAGTTTCCTGGTGTCAAGGACTCATGATGGCCAGTGGATGACAGCAGGCAAATGTATGCCTTTTTGTCAGGTGCTTTGAGAAGTAGCACCTTTCGATCGTTGGGAGTCTTCAGAAGCTTCGGGCCCTTCTGGTCATTCTGGACATTTTGGTTTTCGCCTGCTCTATGGGTAGAAATAATTAGTATAAAAACAACCCTCCGGCGCCTGGGTGGCGCAGTCGGTTAAGCGTCCGACTTCAGCCAGGTCACGATCTCGCGGTCCGTGAGTTCGAGCCCCGCGTCAGGCTCTGGGCTGATGGCTCAGAGCCTGGAGCCTGTTTCCGATTCTGTGTCTCCCTCTCTCTCTGCCCCTCCCCTGTTCATGCTCTGTCTCTCTCTGTCCCAAAAATAAATAAACGTTGAAAACAACCCTCCAGTCCCAGGTCATTTGTGAGCATTTACCACCAGACTGGATGAACTGAAGTTTAAATTCCCAGGTATACTATTTCTTAGCAGGACTGAGCCTCAAACTTGCTTGAGATCCATTCCTACAAACATATAACTGGAACTACAGATATATTAGATTTGTAAAGCATAGAAAAGATTAGTATTTCCTGATTGTCTACTATATTCTAGGTTCGGTGCTAGGCATTTCACATATGATCTCATTTAATATTTCTCTTAAATTTAGTTTTAAATTTTTATTGAATTAATGTACATTTTATTAACATCAAAAAGACTGGGTGGCAAATAGTTGGGAGTTCGCTTTAAGAAACACTTTTCCTAGGACACAAAGAAATGGAAAAACATTCCATGTTTATAAATTGGAAAAACAAACATTGTTAACATGTCCATATTACTTAAAGCAACCTGCGTATTTAATGCAATCCCTATCAAAATATCACTTTTCACAGAGCTAGAACAAATAATCCTAAAACTTTTATGAAACCACAAAAGGACCCCTAATAGCCAAAGCAATTCTGGAAAAGAAAAACAGAACTGGAGGCATCACAGTTCCTGATATCAAGCTATATTACAAAGCTGTAGTCATAAGACAGTATGGTCCTGTCACAAAAACAGACACACAAATCAATGGAACAGAATAGAAAACCCAGAAATGGACCTATAACTTTATGGTCAGTTAATCTTCAACAAAGCAGGAAAGACATTAATAGACACTTTTCCAAAGGAGACATCCAGATGGCTAATAGACACATGAAAGATGCTCATCATCAGGGAAATACAAATCAAAACCATGATGATGTACTATGTCACACCTGTCAGAATGGCTAAATTAACAACACAAGAAACAGCAGGTGTTGGCGAGGATGTGGAGAAAGGGGAACCCTTTTTGCACTGCTGGTGGGAAGGCATATAGATGCAGCCACTGTGGAAAAGAGTATGGAGGTTCCTCAAAAAATTAAAAATAGAGTTACCCTTAACCCAGCAATTGCACTACTAGGTATTTATCTAAAGGATACAAAAATGCTGATTCGAAGGGGCACATGCACCCAATGTTTATAGCAGTGCTATCAACAATAGCCAAATTATGGAAAGAATCCAAATGTTGATCATCTGACGAATGGATATACATATTTATTACTCGGGGGTAAAAAAGAATGAAATCTTCCCATTTGTAACAATGTGGATGGAACTAGAATGTATTATGCTAAGCGAAATAAGTCATAGAAAGATAAATATCATATGACTTTTCTCCTATGTGGAATTTAAGAAACAGATGAACATACAGGAAAGGGGGGAAAAGAGGAGGGTGGAAAACCGTAAGAGACTCTTAACAATAGAGAACAAACTAAGGGTTGATGGAGGAAATTGGGGGAGGGATGAGCTAAATGGGTGATGGGTATTAAGGGCATTTGTTGGGATGAGCCCTGGGTGTTATATGTAAGTGATGAATCGTTGAATTCTCCTGAAACCAACATTGTACTGTATGTTAACTAAAGAATAAAAAAAAAAAGTGTTAGAATACTTCCAAAACAAAAAAACACTCTTCCTTTAAAAGGAATATACTTTGTATATTTTTCATAATTAAAAAAAAACCAAAGCCAGTCAAATAATAACAAGGTTTATATTAAAAACAGTAGTCCTCTACTTCATCCTACTCCCAACTCCCTCTCCTTAGCCCAATAATTCTTAATCTTTTACATTGTTTCTTCTAGAATTTACTTTCTTATGTCTAGGTAACATGCACATCCTGTTATTTCTTGATTTTTTTCTTTCAGTTTTAGATATTGTCTATTGACTTCCTGCTACAGCAGATGAAGATTTAACTCTCCTATACCCCTCCTTTCACATACAGTACTTCTTCCTCCCCTTCAAATATATTTATATCACTGTTTTTGGTTAAATTGATATTTAGGGCTAAAATTAAATATATGAATACTGTTTATAGCTAAGTCATATAGTATATTATTATTTCTTCTCTTCTGTAGCCATTGTTTGCACCACAATTAACAGCTGCATTTTGTTATTAGTTTCTTGGTTTCTGTGCTTTTATTACTAATCCATCCCCAGATTTTCTGATAGAAGTAAAAATTGCCTCTGAACATGTGTTCTGTTTCATGTTTATCTTGGAGAATTTCATCTGAGACTTTAGTTCTCCTTCTATTCCACTTTGGTGGTTCTTTAAGCCTGTTTTGCAGCTATTAGACTTTTGTCTTCACTGTTATCTTGAGATTTTTTCCCCATGCCTTTCTCCTGAATTCCTGATTTCTGAGATCCTATATCTTTTTCTTGGTTTAATCCCTCAGTTTGGTAGAGTAGATCCCTCAGGATTTTCCTGAGAAAGGTTAATAATTTAGGACCTCAATTCTTTGAAAGTGTTTGTATTTTACCCTCACTTTTCATTATCATTTTGCTGGGTGTAGATTTTTAGGACAGAATGGCCCCTGAAAACTAAGGCATTTCTCCATTGTCTTCAAACTTCAGTGGTGCTGTTGAAAAGTTTCATGTTACTCTAGTCTTCTTTCCTTTGTGATCATCTTCCCCCCCCCCCACTCTTTCTGGAAGTTTTCAGGCTCATCTTTTCATCCTGAGAGGATTTGCGTTTCCTTCTACCAAATTCTTGGAGGGGATAACCAATCTGGGATTAGTCTGAATTAAATTCTTGGCTAGAGGTTTATCAGACCATTTAAGTAATCTGAATTTGGCCCACAAATTGGTGAGAACTGACCTATGATTCAGCTGTAGTTTCTCCCCTCTCTATTCTTGCCAAATTTTGAAATAGTCAATTGTCCCTTGAAGACAGTATGGGGGTTTATTTATAATTTACCCTTAAACTGAAGGTATAGCCCTTGGGAATCTTAGAATTCTGGTAGGAGGAGAATCTGTTATTAGACTTCCCACCTTGGAGTAGCCTTGGGCTTTGTTCTCTGTTCCCATCCTCCAAAATGCTGTGAAAATCAAAGTCTGCACTCACCTATCTTGACAGATGCTCTCAGGATAACAGTGTACCACTTACCTTTCTAGGTTCCTGCCTTCACTCAATGCCTAACTGGAGATTTTCTTACTTTCTTGTTTGATGTCTTAAAGATGATTAAAAAATTATATTTTGGGGCACCTGGGTGGCTCAGTCGGTTAAGTGACTGATTCTTGATTTTGGATCAGGTCATGATCTCATGGTCATGAGATTGAGCCCTGTGTTGGGTTCTGTGCTGACACTGCGGAGCCTGCATGGGATTATCTCTCTCCCTCTTTCTCTGCTCCTCCCCTGCTTGCACTCTATCTCTAAAAATAAATAAGTAAACATTTTAAAAAATTATATTTTGTCCAGAAGTTTTAGTTATTTCCAGCAGTCCAGACACCTGTCCTGTCATATTCTTGAAAATGGAAATATCACTTAAAAATTTTTTTTGTTAATGTTTACTTATTAAAAAAAATTTTTTTAACGTTTATTTATTTTTGAGACAGAGAGAGACAGAGCATGAACAGGGGAGGGGCAGAGAGAGAGGCAGACACAGAATCTGAAACAGGCTCCAGGCTCTGAGCGGTCAGCACAGAGCCCGACGCGGGGCTCGAACTCACGGACCGTGAGATCGTGACCTGAACCGAAGTCGGACGCTTAACCGACCAAGCCACCCAGGCGCCCCTATGTTTATTTATTTTTGAGAGAAAGAGACAGAGTGCAAGAGAGAGAGGGGCAGGGAGAGAGAGGGAGTCACAGAATCTGAAGAAGGCTCCCAGGATATGAGCTGTCAGTACAGAGCCCGACCTGGAGCTCAAACCCACAAACCTTGAGATCATGACCTGAGCCAAAGTCAGATCCTAAACTGACTGAGCCATCCAGGTGCCCCGTATATCACTTTTCTAAGTCTCAATTTACTCATCTGAAAAATGAGGATGATAGTAGTATCTACCTCATATATTTGAGTAATAAATGAGATTATCAGTATAAAGTTCTTAACACTGTGTCTGGCACCTCAATTAATGTTTACTTCTTCTTCTTTTTTTGTAAATGGTATTCTCAGAGTCTGAACATGAATGTTTTATCTTGCTGTATTTTTATAGGTATATGAGGCACTAATGCCAGTGATGAAGATGTGAAGCACCTGAGGTCTCGTTAAGTTGTATATTTATTAAGAAATATAGTTCATTTGAAAAGTTTCCGTTTCAAATGAAAACCAAGAGATTACACAACATTAGTAGCCTAGATCTTAACTGAGAAAAGGAGATTTATTGCAGTGAAATCCTTAATGTGTACATTTCTTGAGACAATAGAGTTTGAAAATATCCCCTCTCCCCCTTAATCAAATAGAACTCTAAACGTATATAACATGGATGCTTCTTTTACAGCAAACTAGGGTATGTTCAATTTTTTTTTTTTTTTTACCAATTTTTTATTGCCACAGAAATGTGAATTGCATGAGTTGGTCCTTTTAAAGTGCACAGATATGTTCATTCTAAGAAATTGCTCTTCTCTTTAAAATAAAATTTCCCCCACTGCCGGGTGGCTCTTGCACAGAATTAGCTCTCTCTCTGGTGGTTGCCCTGACCCTTGGGCTGTCTCAGGGACATTCCTTTAGTAGGTGTATTGTGATGTTCTTCACAGCCAGCATGGTCTCTGTACAGGTCGGTTTGATGAGCATCTCTGGGAGTAAAAATCCAAAATGTCCAGTGTCACGAAGTTCAAAAGCAAATGTGTAGGGTATTCCATTTTTGTAGGCCCAATCCATTGAGCTACCAGAGCTCACATCTAAAAATTAAAAAAAAAAAAAAAAGAGCCTCACTAAAGAGTCTGCATAACTTTCAAAGTTTATATATAGTACTTGCTTACTAAGCTATCCTAAATCCTCACAATTAAATACTGTTTCAACAAGAATGATTTAACAGTGGTTCCTTGGCAGTGGGCTCATGGAACTAAAAATCCTACCTGCCATCATCTTTGAGGATCTAGTGTAAGTAGTAATGCTTTTCTAGTGTGATGATCTCAAGATTTCTCAGCCTCAATTCCAATAACATTTATCTCCACCCACACTTCAGTCCCCACCTCTCCCCCTCTACAAACTAATCCCTGGCTCAGTTTCTTTGCTTTCACTCCTTGAAAGGAAGCTGGAGAAAGTCTTTGCTGTAAAATCACTCTAGTCACTGACAGCCTGTTCCTGGCTCCCTGGAGCCAGCTGCTCCAGGCTCCTTTTTCTAGACCTTCACTTAATGAACTTTTCTCACGCTCTTATGGTCCTGCCCTTCACTTTACCATTGTCCCCAGGTCCACACAAGGTAATCAGCCCACCACCTCCTCTACTGACACCACAGCCCTCTGGCTTTCTTCCTTCCAGCTCAGAGGAGGAGAGGATGCTTGTTTTTTACAGGTGTCATCTTTTGATTCTATTCATCATGGTCTTCTCTGGTCTCTGGTCTTCTCTGGGACCTCGTTTCATTAATTAAACCACCCTCTCTTGCATCTGCATTGACCACAATATTCAAGCACTGATTTCCTATAGCACTTCCTTCTTATGCTATATACCATCCTCCTTGTCTTGGTCCTTTTGCTTTAGAATGCAAAGAGACTCTACATATGTTGCCTCTGTATCCTCAGCCACTTTCAATCTGGTTCTTGCCTCTACTTGTCCATGAAACCTTAGTTCTTGAAGGTCACCAATGACAGCAGGCCTAATCTCCTTTCTTGTTGGTGGTGGTGGTGGTGGTTTTTCTTCCCCCCTCTCAGATGCCACTTTCAACCTCTCAACAACATTTAGCATAGCTGATAATCCACTGGCAACTCTCTCCTCTCTCTGGCTCCTGTGACCTCACATGCTTGTGAGCTTGTCAGCACAGAGGTGAAAGTGCAGGCATTGGAGGCAGACTAAGGGCTCAGGCTGTATGTATCCCACCACCTACTGTGACTTGTCTGAACCATAATCTCCTCTTTAGAAGAAGAGATTATAATACCTGCTGCATGGTGGTGTTGTGGAAATTAAATGAAATAATGTGCTAAGGGACATAAGCCCCTATTATTTTGCATCTTGACACCCCAAAGTGCCTAGTATGTCGTTTTTTAGCATAACCAGCTCTTAATAATTGTTTAATAAATTTTTAAGAGAAGAATCTTTATACACTTTTTTCTTGAAATCAATATGATCCAGACTGACCTAACACTATTACTATTAAAAAATTTTTCAGAGCATGTTCATCTGCTCAAATAATACCATTTTTTATGCTGCTTCTGTCAGGACAAATTAGAGATAGATTATTAAGTTAAGACAATTAAATGACTTTGCTGTTTCTCAGGCTCCTCTTGCTTTGGTTAAGGACAAAAGGTAGGCGGTGGCTTCATTGTTCCTCTGGATTAGAGTACACTGGAACTGCAAATAGTGGTCATAAAAGCCAAAGTCAGAGTCAATATGTGCCAAGAGTTACGTCATGGTGATGTGACAGCCTCATTTCTATGGTAACAGATTGTTCTTGGTAAATATAATATCATGACTGTAACTTCATACCAAGCTTAAAAGGTGAAGTGTAAGATTTTTAAAAATTAATATTAAAAACTAATGTATATTATGTGGGTGATAATTAGGAATGTGACTTTTAAAAAAATGCTATCTTTCCTCCTTCAGCATGGCCGTACTGAAAAACAGTTCTAAAGAGGTCAGCATGAGACCAATGATCATAGACTTTGCAAAAAATTCTAATACTTAAGACATTCTCATTATTAGGATAAACTTACATGAGAAGCAATGTTAATTGACAAACCAAGCTTTTCTTCTGAAGGCTCAAGAAAGTGAGTTGTTAGGAATATAATAATGCGTAGGTTAAAGAAATCAAGGAGAAATTTCGTACTTCACTGAAAGCGAGATTGGGTGCCACTCTCTATACATACACATACAACCTGTGTGTGCGTGTGTGTGTGTGTGTGTGTGTGTGTGTGTGCGCGCGCGCGCGCACGCGCGCATATGTAGACATTAATATGTATATGATTTCATGCTAAATTTTCCAAGTCATATAATTAATGAATTTTAGAGTTTAAAAGACCATGAGAAATGACCTTGTCCAATCCCTCACTTAAAAGTGGTGGAAACTGAGGCCCAGGATTAGTATCTTGGCCAAGAATGTATCACAGTTAGCAGGAGAATTAGGACTAGAATCCATGTCTTCTGATTCTTCAAGTTCTTTCCATATACCCAGTTGTTCTTTATTTCATATAAAGTAAGAAATATTTTAATTACCTTTTAAGGGGAAATTCAGCTTTAGGTGTTATGTAAAAAACAGAATTTCCTAACAAGAATGGTGGAGGAAAGGAATAAAAGGGAAGCTCTTTTAGGGCTGAGATATTACTTCATTACCTTCTCAAGGCCCATTTCCACCCTTATAGTAGTTACAATTGCTTAAGGAGCCCACTTGGGCACTTTCTACTGTCATAAGATCTCAATTCAGCTTTGTAGTCATTACTACATGCTTAGAATATTCTCTGCTTAGAATTTATTTAAATTGGTACAATGATTTCTGTCATGCAGTGTAAAACTAATCAGATATATACTCCCTCCATCTTCCTTGGCTAATTTGGTTGTCAAAAATTTCTCTTTAAAGGGGAACACACTTCCTGTTTTTTTAAAGGGAAGTCATTATACAGGATCTTGGTTCAAGAGATGATTCTAAAACAAAATACACAGGAAACTTACACAATGTGCTGGAGGCAGGTCCATATCTATATTGTACCCCATATACCGACTGAAGTGCATTCACAGCTTTATAAGCTGCAGATTCCTGTGAGGGAAAATGGAAAACTTCTATCACTTTCCATCACTGCATTGAAACCTTTGGAAACACTGGCATGTTGTCTGAGCATTATCAGTCATCAATTTGGAGAGCAAGGTTGGGCACATTAGGTAATAGCTATGTTTAATAATAATATTATTCTTTGACACGTGCTGCAGTTTACAGTGTGTTTTGGAACACATTATTTGCTTTGACTGATGCTCACAGCAGACCAGTGATCAGTAATATTTCCACTTGATAGACAAGAAAAGAAAGGCTCAGCAAGGCTGGGATTACATGGCAAGGAGCAGTTAAGTACCCATATCTTCTGATGCTGATTTAGTGTTCTGTTCTCTTCACTTTTATTCAGAGGCACTTGTTTTTATAAATTACAAAATACTTGGGGCGCCTGGGTGGCGCAGTCGGTTAAGCGTCCGACTTCAGCCAGGTCACGATCTCGCGGTCCGTGAGTTCGAGCCCCGCGTCAGGCTCTGGGCTGATGGCTCAGAGCCTGGAGCCCGTTTCCGATTCTGTGTCTCCCTCTCTCTCTGCCCCTCCCCCGTTCATGCTCTGTCTCTCTCTGTCCCAAAAATAAATAAACGTTGGAAAAAAAATTAAAAAAAAATTACAAAATACTTGATAGGGAAGAACGTCAGTCTTCCTCAAGGCTACATATGCAGTGTTCAGCAATGTGGCTGTGTATAACAGATGCTTAATCAATATTTCTTGCATGAATGTTGAATAAGCATAGCTCTGCAAGAGTATCAAGATAATCTTATTGATCTTTAAGTACATACTTCAGTGGCTATGTACAAGGTATTTAAAGCACATTTGCATCAATTAAGAAACCCTTTAGTTCAGGAAGAGTGACTTCTCTTATGCTATTCATTTATCCCCAGGGGAATGGGAATACAATTTCAGAATGCTCCATGACTTCTAAGGTTACATACGCCTCTGACGGAGCTCAGGTACTGCTAAGATGTAGAAATTCTGAGGTGGAACTGTTCCAATCAATGCCAAAAATCGGAAGAATAATCAACACAACAAAACTACTAAAAGGTGAATATTCTAACATGAACTGAAAGGATACGGACTACACTTCAAAACATTTTCAAATGGTATAGCAGCATTAGTTTCAGTAAGGAGTCAGAGAAGTATTGTATGACCAGCAAGAGGAAAAGAAGTATGTTGAAACCAGTATACAACTCTCCGTTTCAATTTGCCTATGAATAATTTAATACATCAGTTGAAGTACTCTGGGCAACATGGTGCCGTGTGTTGGCCTTGGCTGCAGCTTGCTGTCCTCATTCACCTCAGGGATGAGCAAAGCAGCCTCTGCAGCAAATGCCACTTGTTGTGGATATTAAGGGGCCAGGCTCCAGAACCTGGCAGACAATTTATTATTGATCTCACTGATGATGAATTTCTCCTCTCAGGAGCCAACAGAGAAGGAATGTAAACACCCTAATACCAAAAACCTTTATGGAGAATGTTCTAAGATTTTAACATCTTCTCCAATGGTTTTAGCAATATTCCATGGCAAGGGCAGATATTTCTACATTTAGATTATTGCATTCTGCTGGTGGGGAGAGTTTTGTTCCTCATTATTCCGGAGGACTAAATTCCCACCCCGAAATCTACTAAGAAAAAAAAAAAACACAACCTCTTGGCCTCTTTGCAAAAAAACCATAGGCATAGCTTTAGCCTTTTGAGCTCCCTGCACTTCTGCCACTCAGGTGCAGGTGCATGTTGGTGAGAGGTTTAGATAGGATTATTCCACAAAAAATGAAAACTTCATAACATTTTCCAAGAATTATTTTCCAGGGTTGTGTAGCTAGACACCTATTTGAAAGAGTTTAAGCAATTCCTCCTTTCTTTATTGTTTCCTCTTTGCACTTGTCCCAGGCCTCACTTACTAAAAAAATTTTTTTTAATGTTTTCATTTATTTTTGAGAGAAAGAGACGGAACGTGAGCAGGGGAGGGGCAGAGAGAGAGACACACACATGAGTCTGAAGCAGGCTCCAGGCTCTGAGCTGTTAGCACAGAGCCCAACATGGGGCTCGAGCTCATGAACCGCGAGATCATGACCTGAGCCGAAGTTGGAGGCTTAACTGACGGAGTCACCCAGGCGCCTCCAGGTCTCACTTATTGAACCTCAGCTAAATAAGGCTTATTTTTTATTCCTTTTTTTCCTCTTCTTTTCTTTCTGAGAGAAAATGTGTGAGTGAGTGGGGGAAGGGCAGAGAGAGGGGGAGAGAGAGAATCTCAAGCAAGCTCCATGCTGAGCGGGGCTTGAATTTATGACTCTGAGATTATGACCTGAGCTGAAATCAAAAGTCAGATGCTTAACCAACTGAGCCACTCAGGTGTTCCCAATTATTTCCATATTTAAAGCAGCTTAATGAATGACCTAAAAATGTTAGCAGAAACACAGACTCTACCATATTGATGGAAATGTTTTTGAACAATTTATTAGAATTTAATGGTTTCTGGTTAACATTCAGAGACTACCTAGTTTCTGAGAATTTTAATCTTGGCTGTAATGACTTAGCTTATATGTAACCTGGTAACAGAATTTCTCAACAGTGGCACTATTGACAGTCTGGACTAAATAACTCTGTGCTGTGGAGGCTGTCCTATACATTTAGCAGTATCCTTGGCTTCTATCCTCTAGATGCCAATAGCATCCTCCAGCCTTGTTGTGACAATCAAAATGTCTTCAACCTTGTTCAATGTCCCGTGGGAGGCAAATTCATTCTTGGTTGTGAATCACTGATCTACTCTTTATACCACAATCTCCAACCTAAGACAAAATTAAAATAGGCTTAACTTCTGATAGCAAGCTAAATTCAAAATATGGAGAACATTCTCATGTAATAGATTTAATATATTGCATACTCCACATTATCTGTTGTGAGAACATAAATAGACATTGTGCCCAATTCAGAAAGGGGTGAATATTTGCCTAGAGAAGCTTTGTGTGATACAGGGTGGTTAAGCTGTCAAGTTAACAACAACAACGACGACAATGACGACAACAACAAGTCTGTTGACACAGAGTAGCTGAAGAATAGCTGAAGAATAGAACTACCACCTTTACAAAATTTCTCAAGAAAGAGAATTTGCTCAGAATTCTTGCTTGGAATGCCAAGAACAAAATTCCTCTTTTGGACAGAATACAAGCCTTCCCTCAGGCCTTCTTCCTCATGTTCCCCATTCCTTCCAGGTCCTGGACATCTAGATCTGGGATTCCTGCAACTCCAACCAACTGGTGAAGGATTTAGAGTTCAAGGTATAGGAAGAAAGGGGTGCTTATCTTTTATCAAAGCTTTTAATTCAAGTTTAACATCCATATAGAATAATATAACAATTTTAAGTTTATAGCTCAATGAATGATCACAAATTGCACACACTCATATAACCAGTATCCAGGTCAAAGAATAGAACATCAACAGCAACCCCAAAGCCCTCTCCCCTTTACCTCTTCCTTCTTCCTCATTCCTCACACTATATATTAGTTTGACCTAGTTTTGAATTCTATAGACCTTTAGATGCTATTGGCTCTGAACGAGACTCACTTTACAAAGAATTTTGCCCTACAGTGGATAGCTTGTTGGGTTTCTGAGATGAGGAGAGAAAGGAACTCTGCTTAATCACTGACAAGTAATCTAATGCCTGAAGGGCTGTTCATTCTGAGTGCTAACTTGTCAAATAGATGCCCAGAGACTTAGTACCATTAAGCAAAGAGCGCTTATAAATTAAAACTTGCTTTTAATTAATGAGAGTCAGACCATAATTTATGAACAATTATTTACTCAATAAAATTAATTATAGCCCTGAACATGTGACTGAAGCTGTAATACTAATCAAATCCATCCTGACACTTTCCATATAACCTGTGGTAAGAATGTAAATCGGTTTGAAATGATTGCATTTGAGAAGCAGCACAGCATGGCAGTCAAAAGCGACAATGTTGGAGCTAGATTTGGGGCTGAATCCTGGCTATGGCTCTTAGTAGGTGTATGTTGTTAGTCTAATTGCTTAATTTCCATAGGTTTCAGTTTCCTCATCTGTAAAATGGGGATAATAATAGTTACCTACCTCATATAATTATGAAAAATGAGTCAATACGTAAAGAATGCTTATTAGCATAAACACAATATGTGTTTGCTATATGTCATTACTGCTTAGAACCATGTTAGTGTTAGAAAAGAAGAAAGCTTGACACACACATATACATGGTCAAAACCTTACCACACAGCTGAAATTGGGGATTGTTGCATATTTGTAAGAATAGGGATATAGCAACATCTGAGCATATGCATGAAAGGAGAGGTAAGCCCTAATGTGCTTCCTGTGTTTTCGGAGGAAGGTGGCTACAGCTTTCACTTCCGGCTCAGATTCTGGGAAAGGTCCACAGTAGGTATCATCACAAGGGTGCATAGAAGCTCCTTCATCTGTAAGACAGAAAAGAAAATGGGATGAGGGAGTGGAGAGACAAGAAGCAAGAGACACAAATGAGCATCGTTAAACTGCTTTTTTTTTCTTTCATTTCTATCAACATATGGTACTATTAAGCAATTCATCTAATTTCTCATTTATAGGAATCAGTTTTGAAAAATCCAGGGTGGTTCAAACTTCAATGGCCTGAATAGGAAATAAGTACTGATTTTTTTTTTAATTTTTTTTTCAATGTTTATTTATTTTTGGGACAGAGAGAGACAGAGCATGAACGGGGGAGGGACAGAGAGAGAGGGAGACACAGAATCGGAAACAGCCTCCAGGCTCTGAGCCATCAGCCCAGAGCCCGACGCGGGGCTCGAACTCACGGACTGCGAGATCGTGACCTGGCTGAAGTCAGACGCTTAGCTGACCGCGCCACCCAGGCGCCCCAAGTACTGATTTTTTAACTGAGCCTGCATAAACTACTCTGAAGGGATGACTTTGTCAGTGAGAGACCTAATTCTTTATGATCCTCCAGAGCAGGTAAGGCTCCTGTTGTTATACCCCACGGCACCCTGCACTTTCCCTCTGTAACACTCGACATACTTGTAATTAGTCTGCAGTATTTACCTGTTTAGCATTCAACCAATATTTATACTGTTCTAGGTGCCTGGTATTCAATACACAACAATACAGAAAAAAAAAACAAAAAACCCTGCTCTAATAGAAACTACATTCAGTCTGAATTCTTTATTAAACTCTAGGGCTCTGTGAAAGCAGGAACTGTGTGTCTTCAGCTTGCTGGGCACCTGCAACTAGAACAGTAGTATGGCAAATGTTCAACAAATATTTGTTGATAAGTGAATGTCAGATCAAAAGAAAAGGCTAGCCATCTGCACAGGTGTCTGGTAAGATACACACATTGATTAATCAAGAACATGAAGGCAAGACAGAAATAATTCCACAAAACATGCCAAAACAATTTCTATTATATTTTTAGGTAAGCAATATCCAAACTGGTTTTGTAAAATGCAAGAGGCTTCTCCAGCTATCTTGGGGGTAAGAATTTAGTTAAGAAATCCTCAACAGGGGCGCCTGGGTGGCTCAGTCGGTTAAGCACCTGACTTTGGCTCAAGTCATGATCTCGTTTGTGGGTTTGGGCTCTGCATCAGGCTCTGTGCTGACAGCTCAGAGCCTGGAGCCTGCTTCAGATTCTGGGTCTCCCTCTCTCTGCCCCTCCCTCACTCATGCTCTGCCTCTCTCTCAAAAATAAGTGTAAAAAAACCAAAAAAATTTTAAAAAATCCTCGAAACTTAAATTTAATAATTTTTGAATTAACAAATATATATCCCGTAGGTCTATGATGGGGAGGAAGGAAAATAACATTCACTGTAACAATCACAAAGTAGTAAAGTCCCAAGACATTTTTACATTTAGAAAGAATTACCTTTTCTACAGTTATTTGCCACTGGCCATGATTAGCCCTCCCAAAAGCCCTAGAAAACTGTTTTTTTTTTCCATAAACAAATGGGAAATGTCTGGTGATTCTGTGAGATAGTCTAATTCTACTCAATATGAAAAGGTAACCAAGCCAAATCAGGATAAATCTTGAGATGATTAAATCTAGTTTGTGTTACAGGTGAGTTAAGATGGGGAATTTATAGCAATTGTGGTTTTCCTCCTTTGAGTCTAATTCTGGACATGCCTTAGAAGCAAGTGGGATATGGATGGAACTCAGAATATAATATGAACACTATAGCTGATGCTCTGAAAGGTACAGGACAAATAAAGGGACATTTGAAGAACACTGATGTAAAGCACTGGAAAGGAGAGATCACAGACTGAACAACTAATTCCAGAGGGAGCAAAACTAATGATCTAGAGAAAAAGGATTTACAGTAATCCTAATAAATATTCTCAAGGGCATATAGAAGGGCATTGGATACATTAATCAGGGACAAGAAGTTAAAAGTACCACTCAGATAGAATAGAAATAGAGAACTTAATTCATGGGTTGAAAGAATACAGTTGATGAGTGAATTAATGAGATGGAATATGTTTTGAAACATTCCCAGAAGGCATCAAACAAATGAAAGAAAAATTAAAGGAGTATGAAAAATAGAATAACTGTCAACATCTGATTAATAGAGGCCCAAATAGAGAAAGAAATAAAAGCTAAATATTTGAAGAACTGCTAATTGAAAATTTCCCACAATCGAGGAAAGGTTGAATGGGATTATTGTATACAAAACAAGAGAGATAAAGAGGAAATGTGTCAACACTTTGACACACTAGGTTGAAATTTAAGAAAAGAAAACAATTCCAGAGAGAAAGAAACAAGTCATCTATAAGAAAAAGGGATTAGATTCACATTTGACTTTTTAATAGCAACACTAGAGTAGTATTTCCAAAGTATATTTATAAACACATATATACTTATTGTTCTTATTTTTATTTATTTAAAATTAATTAAATGTTTAAATTGAAGTATAGTTATACATATACTATTATATTAGTTTCAGGTATACAACATAGTGAATGGACAATTATATACATTATGAAAAGCTCGCCACAATAAGTGTAGTTACCATGGTCATCGTACGGTGTTATTACAATATTACTGACTCTATTCCCTATACTGTATGTTCCATCCTATGAAACTTATTTGTTTCATAACTGGAAGTTTGTATCTCTTAATCCCCTTCACCTAGTTTGCCCATCCTCCACCCACTCCTTTCTAGCAAGGGCCAGTTCTCTGTATTTATGAGTCTCTTCTGTTTGTTTTGCTTTTTAGATTCTCCATGTAAGTGAAATCATGTTATTTGTCTTTCCCTGTCTGAATTATTTCATTTAGCTAATACCATCTAGGTTCATCCATGTTATTGCAAATGGCAAGATTTCATTTTTTTACTGGATGAGTGCTGGCTCAATGTGTATATATACCACATCTTCTTTATCCATTCATGTATGGATGAACACTTGCGTCTTTTCCATATCTTGGCTATTGTAAATAATGCTGCAATAAACATAGGGGTGCATATATCTTTTTGAATTAGCATTTCCATTTTCTTTGGATAAATATCCAGAAGTGGAATTGCTGGATCATATGGTATTTCTACTTTTAACTTTTTGGGGAATCTCCATACTCTTTTTCCATGGTGGTTATTGTCTTGAATAATGTTCTAGGTGCATTTGAAAAGAATGTGCATTCTGCTCTTTTTGGATGGAATGTTCTGCATGTATCTGTTAAGTCCACCTGGTCTAACATGTCATTCAAAGTAATTATTTCCTTATTTTCTGGGGTGTTAAACTCTCCTATTATTATGCTATTACTGTCAAATTTTCCCTTTATGTCTGTTACTTTACATAAAATCAGATTGCTTCTATGTTGGCTGCATAGATATTTATATTATAAGTGTCATATTATCTTATTGGATTATCATTATGTAACGCCCTTCTTTGTCTCTTGTTACAGTCTTTGTATCAAGGTCTGTTTTGCCTGATTTAAGTATTGCTACGGAGACTTTTTTTTGCTTCCATTTGCATGGTCTTTTTCCATCCCTTAACTTCCAGTTTACATGTATCTTGAGGTCTGAAGTGAATCTCTTATAGATGGCATATAGATAGGTCTTTTTTGTTTTTTTTATCCATTCAGTTACCTTATGTCCTTTGATCGGATCATTTAGAGCATTTGCACCATTTAAAGTAATTATTGATAGACATATGATTATCATTTTGTTAATTGCTTTCTGGTTATTTTCATATTCTCTATTTCTTTCTCTTTTTCTCTTCTACTCTTGTGATTAATCACTTTCTTTAGTCTTATGCTCAGATTTTTTTCTCCTTTTTGTGTATCTATTGCAGGTTTTTGGTTTGTGGTCACCATGAGGTTCATATATAAAACATCCTAAGTATATAGCAGTCTGTATTAAGTTGATGGTTTTGAGTTTGAACACATTTTCAAAGCACTACATTTTTACTCCTCCCCTCTGCTATGTTTTACATATGTGACATATTTTACATCTTTCATTTTTTGAATCCTTTAATTTTTTAAAGGTATAATTAATTTTACTACTTTTGTCTTTTAACCTTCATAATAGCTTTATGTGACTGATTTACCAACTTTACTATATATTTGCTTTTACTAGTAAAGTTTTTTCTTTTAACAATTTTTTTTATATCAGTTATGGTCTTTGCTGCTTAAAGTCTTTCCACATTTCTTAGAAGGTCAATTTAATATTGATGAACTCTTTTAATTTCTGTCTGGGAAACTGTCTCTCCCTCAGTTCTGAATGATAACCTTGTTGGATAGAGTATTCTTGGTTGTAGGTATTTTTCCTTTCAGCGCTTTGAATATAGCCTGCCATTCCCTTCTGGCCTGCAAAGTTTCTGCTGAAAAATCAGCTGATAGTTTTACAGGGTTTTCCTTGTATATAAGTAGTTGCTTTTTTATTTCCATCTCAAGATTCTAATTTTTTTATTTTTAAAAATTTACATCCAAATTAGTTAGCATATAGTGCAACAATGATTTCAGGAGTAGATTCCTTAGTGTCCCTTACCCATTTAGCCTATCCCCCTCCCACAACCCCTCCAGTAACCCTCAGTATGTTCTCCATATTTATGAGTCTCTTCTGTTTTGTCCCCCTCCCTGTTTTTATATTATTTTTGTTTCGCTTCCCTTATGTTCATCAGTTTTGTCTCTTAAAGTCCTCATATGAGTGAAGTCCTATGAGTTTTGTTTTTCTCTAATTTCACTTAGCATAACACCCTCTAGTTCCATTCATGTAGTTGCAAATGGCAAGATTTCATTCTTTTTGATTGCCGAGTAATACTCCATTGTCTATATATATCACATCTTCTTTATCCATTCATCCATCGATGAACATTTGGGCTCTTTCCATCCTTTGGCTATTGTTGATAGTGCTGCTATAAACATGGGGGTGCATGTGCCCCTTTGAAACAGCACACCTGTATCCCGTGGATAAATGCCTAGTAGTGCAATTGCTGGGTCGTAGGGTAGTTCTACTTTTAGTTATTTGAGGAACCTCCATACTGTTTTCCCGAGTGGCTGCACCAGCTTGCATTCCCACCAACAATGCAAAAGAGATCCTCTTCTCTGCATCCTCACCAACATCTGTTGTTGCCTGAGTTGTTAATGTTAGCCATTCTGACAGGTGTGAGGCGGTATCTCATTGTGGCTTTGATTTGTATTTCCCTGATGATGAGTGATGTTGAGCATTTTTTCATGTGTCGGTTGGCCATCTGGATGTCTTCTTTGAAGAAGTGTCTATTCATGTCTTTTGCCCATTTCTTCACTGGATTATTTGTTTTTTGGGTGTTGAGTTTGATAAGTTCTTTATCGATTTTGGATACTAACCCTTTATCTGATATGTCATTTGCAAATATCTTCTCCCATTCTGTCGGTTGCCTTTTAGTTTTGCTTGTTTGTTTCCTTCGCTGTGCAGAAGCTTTTTATTTTGATGAGGTCCCAATAGTTCATTTTTCCTTTTGTTTCCCTTGCCTCCGGAGACATGTTGAGTAAGAAGTTGCTGCAGGCAAGATCAAAGAGGTTTTTACCTGCTTTCTCCTCGAGGATTTTGATGACTTCCTGTCTTACATTTAGGTCTTTCATCCACTTTGAGTTTATTTTTGTGTATGGGGTAAGAAAGTGGTCTAGGTTCTCAAGATTCTAATTTTAATTTCTGACATTTTAGTTATTAGGGAGCTTGGGACCAACGTGCTTGGGCTCATCTTGTTTGGGGTTCTCTGTGTTTCCTGGAACCGGCTGTTTCCTTCCCCAGGTTAAGGAAATTTTCAGCTATTATTTCTTAAATGAGTTTTCTGTCCCTTTCTGTCTCTCTTATCCTTCTGGGATTCCTATAATGCAAATGTTACAATGCTTGATGTTGTCCTAGAGGTCCCTTAACCCATCCTCACTTTTAAAATTCTTACTTTTTGCTATTCAGCTTGAGTGCTTTCCATGACCCTGTCTTCCAGATTGCTGATGTGTTCTTTCGCATCCTCCTGTCTGCTGTCAATTTTCTCTAGATTTTTCATTTCAGTTATTGTATTCTTCAACCCTGATTGGTTATTTTTTTCCTCTTTTCTATCTTTTCACTGAAGTGCTGAGTTCATCGACTCTGAAGTCTGGTGAGCATCTTTATGAACATTACTTTGATCTCTTCATCAAGTAATTTTCTTATCTCCATTTCATTTAGCTTATTCTCTGAAGTTTTTGTTCTTTCAATGGGAGCATGTTCCTGTCTCGTTTTGACTTTTGTGTTTATGTCTATGAATTAGGCAAAACAGCTACCTCTCCCAGCCTTGAAGGTGTGGCTTTGTGTAGGAACATTCCCGTGTCACCTGTGTGTGCCTGGCACTTAGGGAAAGGGTTAGCATTGGGCAAGGAGAGATAAAGGGACCCTGGGGGAGGCAGGCTGCAGCTGTAAGTGGGAAGCTGAAGAAGGGGCAGGGTTTGGGGGGAAAAAAAGGATAAAGGTATACCAAACCCACCTGGGCTAGATGCCATGAGTGGAGTCTCACAAACTTTGATAAGTTCCTAATAAAAAGTCAGGGACAAAAATCCTTGTCGGCAACCCACTTGGGACCTTAGTTTTGAGAGCTTTATACTTTCTCTTGATAAACTCTATCACTTTGCTTACTCTCTGTTGTCTGTGAGATTCATTCTTTGATTCTGTGAGACAAGGACCAGTGTCTCTCCCACCCTCCTGTAACAGCAGGACAGCTTGAGCAGGCTTGGTTTGGGATGTCCTGGGTGCTCCACACTTGGGTGCCCAGGCAGGATGGCGGCAGCTGGTGGGGCATGGGCCAGGGGTGTCCCAAGGTTTTTCACATTGGGTTGCCCCATTGGGCTGGTGGGGCCCTGGGTGCTCTGGGACAGGGCTGTCCCAGTGGGATGGCTCCAGCAGGGGTGGGTGCAGGCCAGAGTACTCTGGGTGGGGTGGATGGAGCTGGAATGGGTGTGAATATGGGAGCTGCCTCTGGGGGGATGGTTGAAGGTGGTGTAGACTAGGACTTGCTGTGGTGGCAGGCTTCCTAGAGCACCACGATCTTGCTCCCATCTGTACTATCAAGGTGGAAAGGAAATGTCAGCAATGGTGTTAGGCAGCACCTCTGACATCAGAAAGGATTTCAGTAGCTCCCCTATTGTTTGGCTGATGTTCTAGGGTTAGGAGATGAGTTTCCTTCCCTTATGTCTAGTTGCCTTCCAGACTGTTTTTCTGCTGTGCTCCAGTTGGGTGAATCTGCAGGTGGGCCCCTCAACGATATCCCTCTCTGCTGAAGTTCACAGCACTGGGGCTGGAGTTCCTATCATTACTATGTCTCTATCTCTCCTTTGTTGTGCAGAAGCTGTTTAGTCACCCCTCAGTTTTTCTTCAGGTGAATTACTCTATAGGTAGGCAAGAATTCAGTGTCCAACAGAGGAGGTGAGTTCAGGGTCTCCCTATGCTGCTGAGACCCCTCCCTCCTTATTAAAAAAAAAAAACAAAAAACTTGCAGAGTGCCTGGGTGGCTCAGTCAGTTAAGTGTCCACCTCTTGGTTTCAGCTCAGATAATGATCCCAGGGTTGTGGGATCGACCCCTGCGTCAGGCTCTGTGCTGACAGAGCAGAGCCTCCTTGGGATTCTCTCTCCCTCTCTCTCTCTGCCCCTCCCCTGCTCACTCTATCTCAAGATAAATAAATAAACTTAAAAAAAAAACTTGCTGAACAGCTTAGGTGCTTTTTCTAGCCTGTCTTCCAGATGGTTGATTCGTTCTTTTGCATCTAATCTGCTTTGATTCCGTCTTATGTACTTTTCATTTTAGTTATTGTAATCCTCAGCTCTGATTGGTTCTTTTATATATTTTGTCTTTCTTTGTTGAAGTTCATCCACTCTTCTCTCATGTCGTACCTTTATAACCATTACTTTGATCTCTTTATCAGGTAGATTAGTTCTTTTCTGAAATTTTGTCATTCTTTTTTAACATACTCCTGTGCTTCATTTTGTCTGACTTCCTAAGTTTTTTCTACATATTAGGTATGTTAGCTATGTCTCCTGGTTTTGAAAGTAGTGGCTTTATGTAGAAGGCATCCTATGAGTCCCCATGGGTCTACCCACCAGAACCAAAGCACTCCAGGGTATCTTCTGTGTGGGCTGTATGTGCTCTTCTGTTGTGACTGGGCTACAACCTCTGCCAGTGCACTGGTGGTCAGGGCTTGTCCCTGGTGGAACTGGCTGAGAGGCCCAACTGTAGCTGCTGTGGGTTTGCTTGTGGGTGGGGTTAGCTCCCTGCATATTGGGCTGAGAGACCTGGCCGTAACTGCTGTAGGCATGCTGGTGGAAAGGGCCGGCTCCCTACCACCCCAGGGCAGGAGTCACTTTGAAGGGGTGCTGGCCCTGGCTGGGGCTGTCTGCCTGGTATGGTAGGGGCAATAGTGGGTTTGGGGGGATGCTGGCCCCAACCAAGACTGCCTGTTGAGTGTGGTAGGGCAGAGGCTGCTTTAGAGGGATGCCTCCTGGGGCAGTTGGGTTGGGTGAAGCAGGTCTGCAGGAGAATGCTGTGGCAGGGTGAATGGTACTAGCAAAGTAGATGGAAAATGTCAGAATTGGCTTCTGCTGGTGTCTGGCCATCTAGGCAGAAGCCAGAATGCTATTCTTGTGTAGGCAAGCCGGATGTGATCTAGCACAAGTCCATGACTCCTGAACCTCTATCTCAAGCTTCAAACTCAGGTATATTATAACCTTCTGGACATTTCTATCTACTTGTCTCAGAGGCTCTGAGAGCTCAAGATGTCCCTAGATGAAATCATTGTTCTTTTTCTTACCCACCAAATTGATCTTTTGCTATGTTTCTTAACCTGTGTTTCCCCTCATTCATCTAGTGGCCTATGTCAAAACTTATGTGGAACAATTCTAGAAGTTTTCTTCTCCCTTATCCCTCCCTCCAACTGGAGAACAAATTCTGTTCATTCTATCTGCTCATCTCTCTGTGGACAATTCTGCCAACAAAGTTCAGGCTCTTGTCATTATTCCCCTACGTTATCAGAACAGTTCCTAGCCTTCAGTCTGGCCTACCTTGAATTCAGCCCTGTCAATATCACTGTAATGTAAATAAGTCTGATCTTATTTATTCTAAAAACATAAATCTGATTTGCTGCTTAAAAGTCTTCAATGGTGGTCTTCTGGATAAAGTTCTGAAATCTTACTACCACTTAAAGGCAGAGATAGTGTGATCAAAATGTTTGAATTTGGTAGTGGTAGGTATTATAGTTTATCTTGTATGTTTTTCCTGTCTTAAAACATTGGTGATTTTGTCCTATTGCTGTATGGATAAGTTTGTGATTGATATTTTATCACTGATTATATAATTTCATGTGCTTTTCATGGCTTTATAATAGTTTGCAGGTTACATAGTTCTCTCCTTCCTTGGAATTCAGGGAGTCATGCTCCTTTCCTCTAACCAAATGCTTATGGGATAAACTCCCTCATGATTTGATTTTGGTGAAAATGCTTAAAATTTCACCTTCTATTAGTTTGCTCTAAAACTTCTGCCTTATAGGGGCACATGTACCCCAATGTTTATAGCAGCGCTTTGAATAGCCTAATTATGGAAAGAGCCCAAATGTCCATCAACTGATGAATGGATAAAGAAGATGTGGTTTACATATTCAATGGAATACTACTTGGCAATGAGAAAGAATGAAATCTGGCAATTTGCAGCAACGTGGATGGAACTGAGGGTATTATGCTAAGTGAAATAAGTCAGTCAGAGAAAGACAGATACCATATGTTTTCACTCATATGTGGATCTTGAGAAACTTAACAGAAGATCATGGGGGAGGCGAAGGGGGAAAAAAGTTACAGAGAGGGAGGGAGGCAAACCATAAGAGACTTTTAAATACTGAGAACAAACTGAGGGTTGATGGGGGGTTAGGGTGAGGGGAAAGTGGGTGATGGGCAATGAGGAGAGCGCTTGTTGGGATGAGCACTGGGTGTTGTATGGAAACCAATTTGACAATAAATTATATTTAAAAAAGTAAAACTTCTGCCTTCATTCCTACTAAAATATTGGTCATTTTCCTGAGGTTCCATATTCCCTTGCCTTTAAGAGTGTACATGCTGTTCCCTTCTTTTGAAGCATCTTTTTTTTTTTCCACAGTCTGATCTTATTTGTCCTTCAGTGCTCCAGAATTCAGTTACCACTTCCTCTTGGCATCTTCTCCAATGCCCCTATGCTGGGTTAGGTGCTCCTAACACCCTTCTTTTTCCGCATTTGTCATAAAATTTAGTAACCAGTGTTAAAACTTATGCTTACCCATTTTCCGACTCAATTGAGCCTTGCACCATGTTTGACCAAGAGTGGATGCATACAAAATAAACTATTTTATTTAATAATTATTATAAATGAGCTAAACTGTATAATATTAAGAAAGGCCATACCTCAATTTAATGCTGTTTGCCCGAGAAGCACATTAGACACTGAAATATTCTATAGCATTTTATGGTTTACTTTATAGATTGGCTTTCTGCCAATGTTATTTACTACAGATTAAGTATTGATTCAGCAGCAGAATGAAATATCACATTCAAAATTCTTTATGCCAATGTTTCTGTGTGAATTTTTTGCCTTATTCATCTCTTATACCAACTTAAAAAAAAATCTAACCAGAATCCTGAATAGCAAGGCCTTTAAGATAGAAATAAATTAATCCAGGTGGAAAGAAAACCACTAAGACAATCTAATTTTATTTATAGCCTTTTGGGGGCACTATCCAGGCTTTACTAAAATGCAAAGAAACAGCTCACAAATACTATTGAATAGTAAGTCTCTTTGGGGTTTCAAGTAGCTGTGCTGGATACACAATTTGAAAGGTGCTGTCCAGATCTAGCCTCTATTACACAGATTCTGAGCAGAGATATCTGACGTACTAAAAAAGATCAAGATAGCAGAAAGCTAAAACACCAGAACACAGCATTTCAAGGAAACAAGTAAAAACCACCAAAATGATTTAATATCCAGGAAACAAGGATAAAACAGATTTCTAGGGTAAAGGAACAAGAAGCATCATATTCATCCCTCTTTAGGTTTTAGAAGCATGAGAGTCCATAAGTTATTAGTTTTCCTTTAGTTTGCAGGAGCCAGTATGTTATTTCTCAAGCTGAGACAAAATGCTCTTTCCCCATCTTTACATGCAGAACAACTGCAGAATATATAACAGATCTCTGCAGTGCAGAATGAAGAGATTCTAGTCTTGTCAAATAAAACAGCACACATCTCTGTTCTGAACGCTTCAGCAATTTAGCCTCCATACCATACATCACCTCTTTAGTTTTTGAGTATTAAGATGCAAAACTCTACAAGGACCTCATAAATCTAGAGGCGAGACAAGATGTGCACCTATGAGGAAATTCGAGGACAAGACAATGTAGGAAATAATACCATCATAAAGTATGTGGTGCAGACTGTGCACAGGAACACAAAGGAGGGAGGGAGAGCAGGGAGGCTTAGGAGCCCTGGGGAGACCGTAATGGCAGAGACTCAATGGGATTCAAGATGGATGGAACTTGAAAAAATACAATTTTACTTAAAAAAAAAAAAAGGACAAAAAAATAAAGGCTTTGTTGCTTCTTTGAACCTTAGTCCTTCTGGCTGATAAAATGAGGTAGAACATAGTCTTAAAAATTTTTTTTAAATGTTTATATTTTTGAGAGAGAGGGAGCACACGCAAGCCGGGGAGGGGCAGAGAGAGGGAGACACAGAATCTGAAGCAGGCTCCAGGCTCTGAGCTGTCAGCACAGAGGCCGATGTGGACCCATGAACCAGGAGATCATGACTGAGCCTGAAGTTGGACGCTTAACCCAATAAGCCACCCAGGCACCCCTGAGGTGGAAGATAGTCTGTAGAGAGGAAATGGAGAAGGATGGGATACTAGAGGCAACAATGGACTGAACATGACGAGACTGGGCTCCAGTCAGAACTATTCTACTAATGAGCTCGGGGACAGACATGTCACTGGTCTGACAGCATTTGTCCTGGAATAAGGACCCTAAGCCTGGTTCTCATGTGGTGCTATCAGTTGTGGGAGTTGTCTCGCAGTAGCTAGTTACAGGCTATAAAATTAGTGAACTAAAAAACTGGTTTGATGGTGATAAATAACTCTTAATTTATTCGAATATACTCTTGTAATGGGGGACAGAAAAGGTAAATTAGAGTGGGTGTGCTTGGACTTAACCACAGGTGGTGTGCAGTCCCCATCAATTGGGTGTGTGGTAGTAGGAAAAAAAGGCTGGGAAGCGTGGAATTAGAAAGATTGCTGAGACTCTTTAGAGCATTGATAGTTTATGGTTCCAATGAAGATGAAAACAAATTCTAAATGTAATTCCATAATTACTTTTCCTAATGTCTCTAGATTCTATGCTAAGGAAGTGAGAATAAAATTTAGTAATCAAAGTTGTGTTACTTGATTTCTGGTTTTGTTCTTAGAGGCGGTCTCCAGGAATGGATTGCAATTTCAAACTTAGTTTGCAAGTAAATTGTTTAATTCCCAGACCAAACTTCTGAGGTAAAAAGTTCCCTCCCTGCCTAAGGTCCTCCAACTACCTTCCAAATCTGCTTCTCTTTTTGTATTACAGATCTTGGTGTATGGTACCTGATTGCCAAAACCAGAAATCATTTACTCTATCCAATAGCCTGCAAACAACTATTAGTGCCAGTGTCTTAATTCCTCTTCAGTACATCTACCCCAACTACTACGGTCATATTGAAACTGTCCTGAATTATTACAAGGTTTTCATGGACTCCAGTCTCTTCTTTCACCTATATCCTCAGAAGTCCTAAATTAATTTTTACTAAAATACATATCTTACCATGCATTTCCCATGCTTGAAACTTTTCACTGGTTCACCACAGACTTCAGGATAAAGGGGCTGGATTAGGGGCCTTCCCTCTGAACCCCTGTGGTAGGCTGAATAATGGCTCCCAAAGATTGCCAGGTCCTACTCCATGGAATCTGTGAATGCTACTTCATATGGAAAAGGGTCTTTGCAGATGTATCAAGATCTTGAAATGGGGAGATTATCCTGGATTATCCAGGTAGGTCCTAGATGTAATCATAAACATTCTATAAAAGGGAAATTTGATAATAGAAGAGAAGGCTATGTGACAGAAGCAAAGAGAAGCTGAGTCAGAGAGGGAAAATGCTATGCCACTGGCTTTGAAGGTGGAGGAAGAGGTCACAAGGTAAGGAGAACAGGTGCCTACTAGGAGCTGCAAGGCAAGGAAATGGATTCTCCTCTAGAGCTTCTTGAAGGACTATGGTCTTGCCACACCTCCAGCCTAGTGAAATCCATTTTGGACTTCTGGCCTCTAGAATTTAAGAAAATAAATTTGTTTTAAGCCATCAAGTTTTGGTAATTCGTAGAATGGCAACGGGGGAAGAGCCACTTGTCTGTAGCTTCCTCACTCTGACCCCAGTCAGAGTTTCTCTTTCCTTTCTGTTAGTGTGACACTCATGCCTCTATTTATGAGCTTTCACTCAACGTCAAATCATAACAGGTTGTTTACATGCCAGTCTCCCTCACTGGATGCTGGTTCCCAAAAACAAGAATGGAAAATTTGTCTGGCATTGTGCTTTGCTCACAGCAGGGGCTCAATAAATGTTTATTGAGTGAATCAATCTGCCCTATAGCAAGGTCCCTCTTAGTCTAGCACATCAAAATTCCATTTGTGCTTTACATTTTAAGGTCAGTTTTATTATAATTTAAGGTTACAATAAAAGTTAAGACATTGCACCAGAGCCTGAACAACAATGTTTTTCTCTACCTTTCTGGCACACCCTTAAAACATGTGCAAATATGTACTTAAGAATTGTGCCTGAGAATGAGAATAAAAAGGGAATCCATAGGTTTGCATCATATTACTACATCTTTGATTGTTGCCCATATACCTTCTGAATCTAGGGGACGTGAATGAGATGAATTAGTGCTATTTTCTTGTGGAACTTGCTGGAAAGCTACTCTGGAATCTCTCTTTCAGAAGTACGCAGGCTAGAATGGCATGCTACAACCTTATTCTAAATAGGTTCCAGATACTGTGTTCCAATGAAACAGGTCACATTAAAATATTTTTGCTCATTTACACTTTATATCTCTTTACATAATAAAACATGTTCTGTAAAATGTTTGAATTACTGTAAAACTCGACTTTTTCTCTCGATCTATTTCAGTCAACACCTTTAGTAGAGTTATCAAGAGAGATGATGGGGAGACGAGAGGAGTAGAGGGCAGTGCATCGCGTGTTTATTAGATTAGACAATGCGTAATTAAGTGGGAACTCTGTGTTGACATTTCCTACCCCGACCCCATTTGGTAGGGGTGGTGAGTGTGGGCAATAAGGGATGGTGGTAGAAGGGTATGATTTCCTTATAAACTTATAAGCTGTCTCTTTTGGTACTACTCCCTCCTGTTTTACTAATTATAACTAAGCTAAATAAAAAAGCTAAATAATAAAGAAGGAGAAGAAGTGCTTTGAATGGTGGCAGTGCATTCTGGAGCTTGATTTTAGTTATGATTTTTAGTTTTTAAAGAAAAGAATGTTGACTTATTTTTACTGTTTTTGCAAGGCCAATGGATGTACATGGTTATGCCATGTAAATTGCTGTCTAGCCATCTATTTCTTTTCTCCAGAAGCAATCACTTTTACTACCTTCTTGTGTTATTCCAGGGTTAGTCTATGCATTTATAAACAAAAAGCCAGTTTTATTATCTTTTTTACACAAATAATATTCTTTATATATATTAACCTTAAAGCTTTCTTAGTTTAACTGTGTGTGTTTGTAATCCTGGAGATTTTTCCATATTTGCACATAAAATAGCTATCTAATTCTGGCTGTTTCTGTCCATTTCACTGTGTAATTATAGCCTAATTTACTTTACTAGTCCTTTGTTGATGGGCATTTGGGATGCTTCTAATCTCTTGTTATTATAAAGAGGGCTACAACAAACATCCTTATACATATGTTATTTTCCACACATGTGAGTCTAGCAAGAGGATAAATTCCTAAAAGGAGAATTAGTCAAAAAAAGATGTGTATTTTTAATTTTGGTAGACATTGCCAAATGTCATTGCACAGAAGTTGTACTCATTCACACTGTCAACAGGAATGTATAATATTGCCTGTTTGCCCATAGCCTTCACATTTTTATTCTTCCTGTCTTTTAAGAATATCAATAGGTCCAAGTTAGATGGTTAGAAAATGTATTTTTATCTAAAGTGTCATTTAAACAGATAGAGAAAAAGACATTTAAAGAAGAAAATTACAAACTATTTCTTCTATTTGAAGACACATTCCAAAGTAGCATCCAAACAGGGTACCTGCATATGTTAGGTGCTCAATAAAAACTTACTGAATGACTCCTGTGACTATATGCAGTTTTGTTAAATTCTCAGTGATACAGTAGGGTAGCCTAACAAAGTCTCATAGTGGCAACAAGATCATACATTTTAAATAGTATTTATCTCTGAAATTCACTTAATTATGCATCTTTTTAAGAATCACGTCACATGATTAGTCGTTTGGCTAACCACTTGTAAGCTATTAGGAAAAAATAAAAGCAGGATACACGCTATTAAAGGTAAATTTGTTCCTCAAAGTGGAATTCTAAACTCTTTTTTTTTTTTTTTTTTTTTAAAGTTTATTTATTTTTGGGACAGAGAGAGACAGAGCATGAACGGGGGAGGGGCAGAGAGAGAGGGAGACACAGAATCGGAAACGGGCTCCAGGCTCTGAGCCATCAGCCCAGAGCCCGACGCGGGGCTCGAACTCACGGACCGCGAGATCGTGACCTGGCTGAAGTCGGACGCTTAACCGACTGCGCCACCCAGGCGCCCCTAAACTCTTTTTTTTAAAAGACTATTTATTTTGAAAGAGAGAGAACACACAAGCGGGGGAGGGTCAGAGAGAATCAGAGACAGAATCCCAAGCAGGCTCCACACCATCAGCGCAGAGCCTGATACAGGGCTCGAACTCAACGAACTGCAAGATTATGACCTGAGCTGAGATCAAGAGTCGGTCACTTAACCTACTGCACCACCCAGCCATCCCAAGGTGGGATTCTAAAATTAAGTTTAGAAAACATTTAAAAGAAGAAAAAACACTCATCCTCCAATTCTAGCATTTTAGTCTATTTTTTCCCAGTCTTTTCCCCTGTGTGTTAGTATATAAATGTATATATCATACATGTGTGATACATGCACATATACAATAATCATATATAGAATATACAGTGAAAAAATTATGTAGCCTGAATTAGACTCAGTATTATAAGCTTTTTACTATTTTTTTTTAATTTTTTTTTTTCAACGTTTATTTATTTTTGGGACAGAGAGAGACAGAGCATGAACGGGGGAGGGGCAGAGAGAGAGGGAGACACAGAATCGGAAACAGGCTCCAGGCTCTGAGCCACCAGCCCAGAGCCCGACGCGGGGCTCGAACTCACGGACCGTGAGATCGTGACCTGGCTGAAGTCGGACGCCCAACCGACTGCGCCACCCAGGCGCCCCAATATAAGCTTTTTACTATTTTTAAATGAAACTATTTTTATGGCTTCCTAAAATTCATCAAATAAACATGAATCTATTTAACCATTGCCCTGTGATTCAACATTTGGATTGTACTCAATATTTTATTATTATGGATTACATTGTGGTCAGCATCTTTTTTCTGTTTCCTTTTAATATGTTTTCAAAATGAGATGCTCATACCCAAAGGTATGCACAGCTTAAGGTTCTGCTCTGACTCTATTTTGACTGTTAGTGTGTACCGATCTGATCTGTCCCAGTAGCTTCAACTACTCCCTATGTGCTAAGGACCCACAAGTTCCTATGTTTAGACAAGGCCCTTTTCATTACTCCAAGTCTATATCCGGTTACCTATTGCACATCTTCCCCAAGATTCCTACAAACACTTCAAATCCACTCCTCAAAATTGGACGCTTATTTTCCACCAAATCCTAACCTCTTACTAGATGCCAAATCTTGGTAGATGACACCTCTATCCACCAGTCACTCTAACCAGAAATAGAGTCATCCTACTCTTCTCTTTTCCTTCTGAACTTCCTTGGCTACATCCCACAGCGGTATAAGTGAATGCTGCAGTTTCCATATTTCTCTAGTGTGCTTTTCCTCCCCATCCTTGCTAGTCCCTCCTGGATTATGGTCCTGCTGTAGTTTACTAAACTTTGGCTAAACCGGTGTTCAAGTGATTCTCAGAGACCAGTTATTTTCTTCCCAGCTTTCAGAGCTTCCAATTATTCCTCTATTTAAGGCTCCCAATTATCTACTCTTTGTCAAACTTTTCATCAAAATACCCCTAACAGGAAAAATCAACAAAGACTCTAAGTCCTTAACATTTTGAAATCTTTGTTTTACCTTAAACATTATTTAAAAAATAAACTTCATTTAAAAAATAAAATTGTTAATTGTTCGGTCCACTCAATTATGCCTTTGTTTGCTCTAACATAAAATAATTTTCCCTTTGAAATCTTCAAATTACACTGATATGTGTGCTATGACTTTTTGTGACTTTCTCTCCGATGTAACTCCACATACACATAACCTTCAGTTTGACAGGCATGGCTTCTAGAATAAAATTCGTGTCAGCGCAGCACTGGATTATGCTCTGGGAACTTCTCCTGCCTTGTCCCTCACCAGTCCTTCCAGTCATCCTGCCTTGCAGCCATGCAGGGCCACCTGCCACTGTCACAACACCCCATTCTATTTCATGCTGCATATTTTTCTCAGGGACACACCTGTTTCCCCTACCAGGAATGTCCTCTTGACTCTGAATCATTTCTGCTACTTACTTTTTGCCCTATAGTTTGGTCTACCCAAAGACAAATTTTTTATGAGATTGACCCACTGTGCTAAGAAGGCACCTTCAAATATATTTTTTCATGTTTGTATCTACTATTATTTCTTCTATGAAAATTTTTCTGACTTGATCAAGTAGAATTGGCCCTTTCTTCCTTTATATCTCCACTGGACTATTTATATGTTTGTCTATACTGTATATATTTCTACATAATATTTAAAAATTTTTTTTCACTTTTTTCTTTCCCTTCCCTGTCCTTCCTCTTTCTTCTCTTCACCTTCTCTAACCTCAATGATTTTATTTTTTTAATTTTTGAAAACTCTGGAATTGAACTTTTCCTTTTTTTTTAATTTATTTTTTAATTTAAATTCAAGTTAGTTAACATAGAGTGTAATTATGATTTCAGGAACAGAATTTAGTGACTCGTCACTTAATATAACACTCAGTGCTCATCCCAACAAGTGTCCTCCTTAATGTCCCTCACCCATTTAGCCCATCGCCCCTCCCACCACCCACCAGCAACCCTCAGTTTGTTCTTTGCATTGAAGAGTCTCTTATGGTTTGTCTCCCTCTCTGTTTTTATATTATTTTTGCTTCCCTTCCCTTATGTTCATCTGTTTTGTTTCTTAAATTTCACATATGAGTGAAATCATATGATATTTGTCTTTCTCTGACTTACTTTGCTTAGCATAATGCACACCAGTTCCATTGATGTTGTTGCAAATTAACCTCAATGATTTAAAACCCTGTTAAGGACAGAATCTGTTGGATCTGTTTCTGCTTCTCAAGTGCCTAGCACAGTGCGTGAAATAGAATGCATGCAGTACTTTCTTTTCTTTTCTTTTCTTTTTGAATGAATGAATGGCAGAATGAATGGTGTTGTTGAAGTATCTGGTCAGGTTGCTTTCTAACACCCCCATTAGAACACGCTGTCCCAGTTTTACTGTTACCATTGCTTAGGTTATCATATTAAGCATTTGGGGGAATAATTTAGTAGATAAAATGCTATCTTCTTTTAATATTGTTTTTGATTACTAGGAGGTTCCCCATTTTATCATGTTGGTTTATTTTCATGAATTATGATTTTTTTACATTTTTTTAACGTTTATTTATTTTTGAGACAGAGAGAGAGAGAGAGAGAGAGAGAGAGAGAGAGAGAGAGAGCGCGCGCGCGCGCGCATGAACGGGGGAGGGTCAGAGAGAGAGGGAAACACAGAATCCGAAACAGGCTCCAGGCTCTGAGCGGTCAGCACAGAGCCTGACGCGGGGCTCGAACTCACGGACCGGGTGATCATGACCTGAGCCGAAGTCGGCCGCTTAACCGACTGAGCCACCCAGGCGCCCCAAATTATGACCTTTAAAAAATTTTAACTTCTAGAGTCTGGGAGTTTTTCTTCACGTTTTATGTGGACTCTTAAAAATTATTTTTATTATGTAATGTTTGACTCTGAAGTGTTTATATCAAAATAATAGTAAAACCTGGGCGCCTGGGTGGCTCAGTTGGTTGAGCGTCTGACTTTGGCTCAGGTCATGATCTCGCAGTTTGTGGGTTCACGCCCCCTGTCGGGCTCTGTGCTGACAGCTCAGAGCCTGGAGCCTGCTTCGGTTTCTGTGCCTCCCTCTCTCTCTGCCCCTCCCCTGCTCATGCTCTGTCTCAAAAATAAACATTAGAAAAAAATTTAAAAAAATAGTAAAACCTTTCTGCTATATTTATTGCAAAATTTTTCTTGCATGGTTGCTTATCTTTACTGTGGTTTCTTTTAAAAAACACTTAGTTCCACGTATGATAAAAATGAGGTCTTTTTGGTTTGATTCCCAAATTAGAAATATGTATTAAGATTTAGCATCAAGCTTATAATATTTGAATTTTTGATCCATGGCTGTAACTAATTTTTGTAAGTAAATATTGGGTTTTTAAGTATTAAAAATGGTGTCAGTCTCACATGCCCAGCTGGTGACAATGTGGGAAGCTGGTGGGGACTGAGGGCAGGTAGAGCTAGTAAGTACTGCATGAAGGTGTTCTAATTCAAAAGATGAAAAACCATTCTGTCTGCTAAACATTATATATTCTGAAGGCTGACTGTTTTGTAATCCTTGATCTGAAATTTTGGGTCTGAAACTTATAAAAGAGTTAAATTATAAAATGCTAGCTAGCTTCGCTTTATTATGAAGTAATCTGTTACTTTAACCTTTAAATTTTTTTAATGTTCATTCATTTTTTTGAGAGAGTGCCCGCGCACGCGCGAGCGAGTGAGCGAGCATGAGCGGGGGAGGGGCACAGAGAGGGGGGGACATCCAAAATCAGGAACAGGCTCCAGGCTCCGAGCTGTCAGCACAGAGCCTGACGTGGGGCTCAGATTCACAAACTGCAAGATCATCATGCTCTGAGCTGAAGTCAGACGCTTAACCAACTGAGCCACCCAGGTGCCCCTCTGTTACTTTAAAATTAAGAGGTAAGCATTAAGAAGTAATAAAACAAATACCAACCTAGTTATTATAAATGCCATATACTTAAAATAACTTGTGGTAGCTATTTTTTCTAATAAGTGGAATTTTCTTGATTATAGGTTTATTTTTATTATTATTTTTAAATGGCCAACATGGTTATGAGTAAGATTTGTGTGGTCAACTTCTGTTCTTTCATAAAACATCAGATAAAAATCGTTTTAGCTGTAACCAAAATTGAAGTTTTTAAAAAATGGCAGATGTTAACTTAAAAACAGCATATGCTAATTTAGTTTGCTGTATGATTATGGTCTAATGGAAGTTTCGTAAGTTTCCTTTTCTCTTAACTCAGAAAAGTATACATAAGGGTTTTGGAATACGTCTTTAGCCAAGAATTTTATCCACTTACATATGTTTACCAACTTATACAAAGCAAAAAAGAATGTATGTAACTATAGTGAGCAATATAGTTTTGCTCATATTATCTGATGTTTGCCAAAAGAAGATGTATGAATCAAATAAAAAAAAACTTAGTTCTTTATACAATAAAGATACATTTACATTTAGAATTTGGTATGGTTTATGCAAAGGTTGTCTAAAGATGTGGATAATAATATTTATAAGTTAGACTTTTTATATTTTGAAAGCAATGCTTTCAAATGGGAAAGTGTAATTTGAATAGAAATATCTGCCCTCAACAATCCCTTTGATACAAAGTAGCCAGAATAGTTGTCTTAAAAAGTTAGATCATGTCACCTCTCAACTCAAATTCTCATGCCATTCAGAGCAAACTCCAGAGTTCTTAACGCTGGACCTGTAACATCTGGCTTCTGACCACTTCTCTGACTTCATCTCCTACTCCTCTTTCCTACCTCACTCGGCTCCAGACAAATAGCCCTCCTTGCTCTTCCCTAGATACATCAAAGATGCTTCCAATTTGGAGCCTTTACACAATTGTTCCCTTTACCTGCTCTTTCCTCAGACCTCCTTTGCTCTCAAGTCTCGTGTCATCAGAATGTTCTTCCCTATGCCACCTAAAAACACCTAACCCACACCTACCCCTGGCCCTCTCTATTACTTACTTAGTACTATATATTTTCCACAGCATGTATAACAACCTGAATTTGTTTTGTTTAATGCAGTTTTCCCAATAACCAGCTCAGTAAATAGTAACCGAATAAATGAATGAATGAATTTAGTCACGCATCTGATAACTTTTGAGATAACTATATAAAATGTATTTGGCATTTTTTCTTACACTGTAAAAGTTTTTCTTACAACTTAAAAATAGTGCCATCATTAGTATTAGTTATTGCTACAGTTTGAATTTTTGTGTCCTCTCCAAATTCATATGTTGAAATACTAATGCCCAATGTGATGGTATTAGGAGGTGGGGCCTTTGGGAGGTAGTTAGATCACAAAGGTAGAGCCCTCATGAATGGGATTGGAGATCCTAGAGAACTCCCTACACTTTCCACTATGCACGAACACAGTGAGAAGGTGTTATCAATGAACCAGGAAGCCCTCACTGGACACCAGAACGATTGGTGCCATGATCCTGGACTTCCCAGCCTTTGGAACGGCCAGAAATGAACGTTTGTTTTTACAGGACACCCAGTCTTTGGTGTTTTGTTATAGCAGCCCAAACAGACTAAGTTATTTTCCAGGCACCTAATAGCTTCTCCTGGACTGCTCAGGTGCTGCAGTTCACTAGGATTGTCTGTGGCTTGGGAAATGACAGTATAAAGGCAATGTAACTGCCCATGAGTCTCCTGTCATCATTGAGCATAACAGAGCTTTTCAAACAATTACAGAAAGTGGTAGATAAAAAGAGTATCATTGCTTTTCTATTTCTGCATGTAAGAATAGCATTTAGAAGAGATTGTTTAAACACTTTTTTTAAAAAAAGATTGTTTTAATAACAAAAGTGACTTCAAAAGGAGATTGGATTAATAATAAGCATATGGATTGAAAGGAATTGAGAATCTGATAACAAAGAAAATATTTAATAACATTAGTGACCCGTAAGGAACATAATGCAATAATGCTTATGAGATGTTAAAACAGTAATGAGGACTGAAAAATTCAAGGCAGCTAGATATAAATGAAATTTATGAAAAAAAAATAACATGACTTGCCAAATGCAAATGATATAGCTGGAGGAAAATTATCAGAGAGATGTAGTTTGTTTTTGGTGAGCTCAGAAATTAAATAATGCTAAAAAGCAACCAGCATAGTAGAAAAAGAATTAGTAGATAAAAGCTTTAAAAACCTTTCTTGTATGTATGCCCAAGGCAAGACTAGAGGCCTCCTAAAGAGGGAGCAGCATGGGAGGGTTACCTGGTGAAACAGATGCAATAAAATTACTGGACTTAAAAAATCAGTACAAATGAGGGGCACCTGGGTGGTTCAGTCGGTTAAGCGTCCGACTTCGGCTCAGGTCATGATCTTGTGGTTTGTGGGTTGGAGCCCCATGTCGGGCTCTGTGCTGACAGCTCGGAGCCTGGAGCCTGCTTCTGATTCTGTCTCCCTCTCTCTCTCTGCCCCTCCTTGCTTGTGCTCTGTGTCTCTCTCTCAAAAATAAACAAACATTAAAAAAAATCAGTACAAATGAAAAAAATCAGTATCTCAGGAACTGAGGGAGTGATTCTGCCACCTCCATCATGCCTCACTTTAAAAATGTCATTTTTATATGCTACTTAAGTGACTTTCAAAAAAATAAATTATTTGTAAATGGCTTTTACATTTTGTTTGTAACATCATTTTAAAAATTCAACAAAGATATTTACTTATGATGTTGGAATAGATGTTATAAATAAACTGAGATACTGTCCCTCATATGCAAATTCTTATATATTTACCCACAAGAATGATCAGAAATAAAAATATATCATTTTGTGTGTACATACTATCAGTACTAAACATTATTTAATCTGTGGTTACAAAAGCTCATGGGTGGGTCTTGTTTCAGGAGTGAGAAGGGTAAAATAGGGAGGTGGAGTTTTGCATATAATCAATATCTAGATTAGAGAAAAAAAGGATGTAAGGATAAATTCACAAATGATAAAATAGCTCTTTTAAGTGGGTGTATTAACTGGAAAATATATGTTTGAACAGCAAGAGAAGAAGATAAGAGCTTTTTGTGTTCTAAGTCTTAGAAGGATTTTCAGTTTAGCTTTTTGATTCTCTATCCTAGAAAGAAGGAAGCTTGCAAAAACATGTTTGAGGTTGATGAGTTAAAGGGGCACTGAAAGGAATCGACAGTGCCTTCTTCATACAAGTATTACTAAGGAAATAGAAATAATACGCTAATATGTCTATTAGGCACATTATTTTAAAAACCAAAATAGTATGAATGGTAAATGACTATGACAAGGTGGTGTAGTACCAAAAATGAAAACAAAGAACAAGAAAAACTGCACTGAATATAAGAAAAAGCTTATGAAATAATAGAATTTTTGGCCAAGGTAATAGATGGGGACTAGAAAATGAAATGACTAGAAAACCCTGTGCTGGCCAGGGTTTCATGAAAGGGCACAGAATCCACTTCAGCTAGTTTAAGCTGAAGCTGGTTTAATTTTTTTTTTTTTAAATAAGGTGTTAAATGACTTTCAGAACCATCAGCAAAGAAACTCTAGTTTGAGCCACCTTGGATGACTTCAAGAGGTATGATGCAGGTTACCAGGACTCCTCCTTTTTCAAAGAGGAGGAAGCAGTACATTCAGGTAAGAGTCAAGATGGGGAAGCTGCCTCAGATAAACCACAGACCTCCACAATGGTGCAAGACAGCAGGAACAACAGAAGCCACAACAAAATGACCTCCATCTTACTTTCCACATTCTAAGTTTCACATGAGGGCACCAAAAGTGTAGAACCTAAATCATACTCAGATAGGGATCTATCTTTAAGTGGGTCTAGGAAATGCAGTCTATCTTTGTGGTCTCAACAGTGCAGGAAGTCTCTAGAAAGAGGTTGGAATGGATGGACAGTGCCTATCCATGACATTCACTAAAGATTTCATTATAAGAGAAACTTATAAAACATATGAAGTAACAACAGAGAGCTGGATCAAGATAGTGGAACAGAAAAATCCCAAGTTCACCTTCTCCCAAGGAAACCTGAAAACTACAGCTACATATAGAACAACCCCTTTCTGAGGATAACCTGAGGACTAGCAGAACATATTTTATATAACTAAGGGTATAAAGAAAAAGCAACATTGAGGTGGGTAGGAGGGGTGCAGATACTGTCTAGTTGGGGCCCACACCTCTGATCCAGTGGTCTGCAAATGGGAGAGATATCACAACTGTAGAGGCCCTCCCTGAGACATGGGGGGTCTGAGCCCCCACATTTGTCTCCCAGATTGGAGGACCTGCATTAGGAAAATGAGCCCTCATAGTGTCTAGCTTTGAAAACCAGTGAGCCCTATTTCCAGGAGAGCCAAAGGACAGTAAGAAATTAAGATTCTGCTTTAAAATGTCATGTGCACAATCTCACTCCAAGGCTCAGCCCAGAGGTAGCAGTTTGAAGAGCTCATGGGTTATATGTAAAGGAGATTCGTTGACTGTGTTGGGGAAGGGCAGAGATATGTTGCGACTTTCTTCAGGGATGGAAGTGCTAGTGGATGCCTTTTTCCCCGCACTCCCTTCTACCTAGCTATCCTGGTGCTGGTGGGCACCATTTTTGACACTCTCCATCTACTACTGGCACCACTCACCCCACCCCAGTTTTCCATTGCAGACTCACCCTTCCCAACCTGCCTGGTCAGCGCTCCCCTAAGAGGCTCTCTGCCCTGCCACACTCAGCAGGCAGCCTCAGTCAGTACCAGTACCCCTCCCAAGAAGCCTCCATGATGATGGGCTAGCCTCCACACACTAGAGCACCTGCAACAGTTCTGATCATATCTCACAGCTACATAGCCAGAGGCCTGCCCCACCCACCAATGCACCTGCAGCTGTGGCAGCCTACCTAGCTTTACAGCCAGCTGCCCTGGGGGCCAATCATACACACACCAGTGTACCTACAGCCACTGTGACTAGACCTCACAGACAGCCACACTAGGGGACAGCCCCACACACCAGCATGCTCATAACAAATGCAGCCCAGCCACAACAGGAGGGTGCATGCAGCCTACACAGGGAATACCCTTGAAGTACCTGGCTTAAGTGACCAGGGGGGGTTGCACAACTGGGCCCTATAGGACACCTTCTACCTAAAGGCACTCCTTCATGACTGGGAGATGTAACTGATTTACCTAAAACATAAAAACAGAGAGTTTGGCAAAATGAGGAGACAGAGGAATGTGTTCCAAATAAAAGAATAAGATAAAACTGCATAAAAAAGGCTAACCAACATGGAGGAAAACAATCTACAAGATAAAGAGTTCAAAGTAATTTTTATAAAAATGCCCACCAAACTCAGGAGAAAAATGGATAGACACAGTGAAAAATTCAACTTAGAGATAGGAGACATAGAAAGAAAAAATCAGAACAGAAGAAAACGGTAACTGAAATGAAAAATATGTAAAGAGAATCAATAGCAGATTAGATGATATAGAATGGATCAGCAATTTGGAAGACAGGATAGTGGAAGTCACCCAACTGGACCAGCAGAAAGATAAAAGAATTAAAAAAATGACAGTTTAAGATACCTATGGGACAACAGCAAGTATAATAACGTTTGTATTATAAGAGTCCTAGAAGAAGAGAAAGAGGGAGAGAAAATCCATTTGAAGAAATAATAGCTGAAAATTTCCATAACATGGCAAAGAAAATAGACATACAAGTCTAGGAATTACAGAGAATCCCAAATAAAATGAGCCCAAAGAGACCCACACCAAGACATATTAGAATCAAAATGTGAAACATCAAAGATAAAGAATCATAAAAGCTGCAAGTGAAAAACAACCAGTTATGTACAAGGAAAACCCCACAAGAATATAAGTTGATTTTCAGCAGAAACTTTGCAGACCAGAAAGGAGTGACACAATATAGTCAAAGTGCGGAAATGAAAAAAATTTACAACTGGGAATACTCTATCCAACAAGGTTATCACTCAGAATTGAAGGAACAATAGTTTCCCTGGCAAGCAAAAATGAAAGGAATTGATCACCATTAAAATTGGCTTTACAAGCAATGTTACAGGGACTTCTTTAAATGGGGGGAAAAAGCCATAACTAGAAATAAGAAAATTAATAAAGGAAAAATTTCACCAGAAAAAGCATACATAGTAAAAGTAGTAGATCAATCATTTATAAAGCTAGTATAGGGGCGCCTGGGTGGTGCAGTCGGTTAAGCGTCCGACTTCAGCCAGGTCACGATCTCGCGGTCCGTGAGTTCGAGCCCCGCGTCAGGCTCTGGGCGGATGGCTCGGAGCCTGGAGCCTGTTTCCGATTCTGTGTCTCCCTCTCTCTCTGCCCCTCCCCCGTTCATGCTGTGTCTCTCTCTGTCCCAAAAATAAATAAAAACGTTGAAAAAGAAAAAAAAAATTATAAAGCTAGTATGAAGGTTAAAAGACAGAATTGGTTATATCTATGATAATGAGTTAAGAGATACCCAAAAAGATGTAATATATTATGTCACATATACAAAATGTGGAAGGGGGAGTAAAACATTTTAGAATATGTTTGAATTTAGGTGACCATCAGCTTAAAATAGACTGCTATAGACTGAGGATATTATATATGAATCTCATGGTAATCACAAGTTAAAAACCTATGATAGATACACAAAAAATAAACATAAAGGAATCCAAAGATAACATTAAAGAAAGTCATCGAATCACAAGGGAAGAGAGGAAAATAAGAACAGAGAAGAACTACCAAAACAACCAGAAACCAAGCAACAAAATGACAATAAATATGTATTTGTCAATAATGACTTTAAATGTAAATGGACTAAATACTCCAATCAAAAAGCATATAGTAACTGGATGCATTAAAAAACAAGACCCATTTCTGTGCTGCCTATAAGAGACTAACTACAGGCCTAAAAAACATACAGACTGAAAGTGAAAGAATGGAAAAAGATATCCCATGCAAAAGGAAGTGAAAATCTGGGGTAGCAATATTTATATCAGACAAAACAGACTTTAAAACAAAGGTTGTAATATGAGCCAAAGAAGGGCATTACATAATGATAACAAGATTAATTTAACAAGAGGGGATAACACTTGTAAATATCTATGTACTCAACATAGGGGGGCCAAAATACATAAAGCAAGTACTAACAGAGAGAGAATGACAATAGGATATAATAGCAGCAAACTTTAATACCATACTTATGTCAGCAGATAGATCATCCAGATAGAAAATCAATAAGGAAAATTGGCTTTAAATGACACATTAGACCGGACGGATATATGGATGGACACACACACACACACACACACACACACACACACAGAACATTCTATCCAAAAACAGTGGAATACACATTATTTTCAAGTTTACATAGAACACTCACCAGGATAGTTGACATTAGTCTACAAAATGGGTCTCAATGAATTTAAGAAGACTGAAATCATATCAAGCATCATTTCTGATCACAGTAGTATGAAAGTAGAAATCATTCACAAGAGGAATACTGGAAAATAACACAACATGCTACTAAACAACCAATGGGTCAATGAAGGAATCACAGAGAAAATAAAAAAAAAAGTACCTGGGGACAAATGAAAATAGAAACACAATGTTCCAATATATATGGAGCAAACAAAAGCAATTATTTTTATTAATTATAATTTTTAAATGTTTTATTTATTTTTGAGAGAGCATAAGTGGGAGAGGGGCAGAAAGAGAGGGACAGAGGATCTGACGTGGGCTCTGAGCTGACAGCAGCAAGCCCCATGTGGTCATGGGGCTGAGCCGAAGTTGAATGCTCAACTGACTGAGCCACCCAGGTGCTCCACAAAAGCAATTCTAAGAGGGAAGTTTATAGTGACACAGGTATACTCCAAGAAACAAGAATAATCTCAAATAAACAATCTAAATTTACATCTACAGAACTAAAAAAAAGAAGAAACAAACCTCAAAGTTAATAGAGTGGAAGTAAATAAAACAGAAACAAACAAAACAGAAAAAATTCAATGAAACTAAGAGCTAGTTTTTTGAAAAGATAAACAAAATTTATAAAACTTTAGCCTGACTCATAAAAGAAAAGAGGGCCTAAATAAATAAAATTGGAAGTGAAAGAGAAGTCACAATGAATATCATAGAAATACAAGGGAGAAGAGGCTACTAGAATAATTATACAACAACAAATGGGACAATCTAGAAGAGATGGATAAAAACCATACAATTTCTAAAAATATATGGTGTTATAAGACTGAGGCAGAAAGAAATAGAAAATGTGAACAAACCAATTACTAGTTATGAAATTGAATCAGGAGTCAAAACCCTCCCAACACACGAAAGTCCAGGACCAGACTGCTTCTACTAGGTGAATTCTACCAAATTTTAAAGAAAAGTTAACATTTAGGGGTGCCTGGGTGGCGCAGTCGGTTAAGCGTCCGACTTCAGCCAGGTCACGATCTCGCGGTCCGTGAGTTCGAGCCCCGCATCAGGCTCTGGGCTGATGGCTCAGAGCCTGGAGCCTGTTTCAGATTCTGTGTCTCCCGCTCTCTCTGCCCCTCCCCCGTTCATACTCTGTCTCTCTGTCCCAAAAATAAATAAACGTTGAAAAAAAAAATTAAAAAAAAAAAAAAAAGAAAAGTTAACATTTATTCTCAAACTATTCCAAAAAATTGAAACTATACAAACTCATTCTATGAGGCCAACATTACCCTGATGCCAAAATCAAATACATGACAAAAAAGAAAATTATAGGCCAATATTCCTGATGAACATAGATGCAAAAATTGTCAACAAAATATTAGCAAACCAGAGTCAACAATACATTAGAAGGAATATACACTATGTTTAAGTGGAATTTATTACAGGGATGCAAGGATGGTTCAATATCCACAAATCAATCAACATGATACACCACATAAACAAAATGAAGAATTAAAATCATGGTTATCTTGGGGTGCCTGGATGGCTCAGTTGGTTAGGCATCCAACTATTTATTTCAGCTCAGGTCATGAACTCACAGCTTGAAGTTTCAGCCCCGTGTTGGGCTCTGTGCTGACAGTGTGGAGTCTGCTTGGGATTCTCTCTCTCTCTTTCTCTCTCTCTCTCTCTCTCTCTCTCTCTCTCTCCCTCTGCCCCTCCCCCTCTTTCTCTCTCTCTCAAAATAAACTTTACCAAAAAAAATCATAATTATCTCAATAGATGATGAAAACCCATCTCATAACATTAAACATTCATTTATGATAAAAACTCTCAACAAAGTGGGTGTAGTGGCGACATACTTCAAAAAATAAAATCCATACATGAGAAATCCAGAGATAACATTATACTTAATGGTGGAAAGCTGAAAGCGTTTCCTCTAAGATCAGGAACAAGACAATGATGCCCAATTTTAGCACTTTTATTTAACATACTAGTTGAAATTCTAGCCACAGCAATCTGACAATCAAAAGGAATGAAAACCATCCAAATTGAAAAAGAAGTAAAACACTCACTATATTTGCAGGTTCCATAATACTATATTTAGAAAACCCTAAAATCTCCTCTAGAAATGATTAGAACAAATGGATTCAGTACAGATGCAGGATAAAAAATTAACATACATAAAAATAGCATTTCTATACATTAATAATGAACAATCAGAGAAATTAAGGAAATGGTCCCATGTACAATTGCATCAAAAAGAACAAAATACCTAGGAAAAATTTAATCAAGGAAATAAAAGACCTATACTCTGAAAACTATAAAGACACCAAAGAAAGATATCGAAGATATCACAAACAAATGGAAAGATAATCCATGCTCATGGATTAGAAGAATTAACATTGGTAAAATATCCATTCCTTTCAAGACAATATACTGATTTAGTGTAATTCCTATCAAAATTCCAATGACCTTTTTTTGCAGAACTAGAACAAATAATTTTAAAATTTGTATGGAACCATAAAAGACCCTGGGTAGCCAAAGGAATCTTGAGAAAAAAGAACAAAGCTCAAAGTATCATGCTCCCTGATTTTAGTAAAAGGTGAAAGATTTATGCGATCTGAAGACAAACCAGAGTATCTCCCTGATTTTAAACTATACTACAAAGGTATCAAAACAGTATGGTACTGGCACAAAAAAAAGATACATAGAGCAACACAATAGAGAGTTCAGAAAAACCCATGCTTATCAATCAGTCTTTGACAGAGGAGGCCAAAATGTACAATGGGAGAAAGACAGTTTCTCCAATACATGTTGTTGGAAAAACTGGACAACTATATGCAAAAGAATGAACTGCTCTCTTGCACCACATATAAACATAAACTCAAAATGGATTAAAGAGTGCAGCATTAGTGGGATAGTGGTGAGCATCGCTGTCTTCCAAAATAGATTGAAGACTTAAATATAAGACTGGAAACCATAAGCCTTCTAAAAGAAAACGTAGACAGTAAGGTCTTGACATTAGTCTCAGCAATAGTTTTTTGGATTTGTGTCTGTAGACAAGGGTAACAGAAGCAAAAATAAGCATATGGGACTATATCAAGATAAAATTCTTTTGCATAGTGAAGGAAACCATAAACAAAATGAAAAGGTAACCTACTGGATAGGAGAAGATATTTGTAGATATATCTGTGAAGAGGCTAATATCTAAATATACAAAGAACTGACATAACTCAGTACCAGAAAAATCTGATTAAAAACATGGGCAGAGGACCTGAATAGACATTTATCCAGAGAAGACACACAGATGGCCAAAAGGCACATGAAAAGTGACTCAACATCATTTAATCATGAGGGAAATACAAATCAAAGCCGTAATATGATATCACCTCACATCAGTCAGAATGGATATTGTCAAAAAGATAGGAAATAATAAGTGTTGGCCAGAATGTAGAGAAAAAAATGGAACCCTTGTGGTCTCTGATGGGAAAGCAAATTGGTATAGCCACTATGGAAAAGAGTATGGGGGTCCTCAAAAAATTAAAAACAGAAGTCCCATAGTTATCCAGCAATTCTGATTTTGGGAATTTATCTGAAGAAAATGAAAACACTAATTTGAATAGATACATGCACCACTATGTTCACTGTAGCATTATTTACAACAGGTAAGGTACAGAAATAATCAAAATATCCATTGATAGATGAATGGATAAAGATGTGGTATGTGTATTCATATATATAATGAATTATTACTCAGCCATAAACAAGAATGAAACCTTGCCATTTGTAAGAGCATGGATGGAGCTAGAGAGTATTATGCTAAGTGAAGTAAGTTAGGGGAAGACAAATACTGTGTGACTTCACTTCTATTTGGAATATAGAAAACAAAACAAATGAACAAACAAAACAAAGCAGAAACAGACTCATAGATATAGAGAACAATCTGGTTGCTGGCAGAGGGGAGGGGGTGGGGCTGGGGGGAAATGGATGAAAAAGGTGAAGGGAATTAAGAGGTACCAACTTCCATGTATAAAATAAATAAGTCACGAGGTTGTAATGTACAGCGTAGGGCATATAGTCAATAATGCTGTAACAACTTTGTATGGTGACCAATGGTAGCCAGACTTATGGTGATCACTTTGTAATGTATATAAATATTGAATCACCATGTGGTACACATGAAACAAATATAATATTTCACATCAACTACACTCCCCTCAAAAGCAAGTTCACCAAAGTGATGACATTTGAGAGGAAAAATGAAAACAAAACAAAACAAAACCAGAAAATTCAGTAAGAAAGAGTTCTTCCCACATTTTAGCATTCATTGTCAGCCCTCCCTAAATATCAGAAGAACTATTACAGAAGGTATTTAAACAAGAACATCTGGGAAAAGAGGTAGTAATACCTTAAAGCTACATACTTTATTCTGAAACTTTCATTTTGAAACTGTGATAGTACTGCTTTTGTGGTATGATTACTTGCAGGAGTCAGCAAATAAGAAAGTAAGTTGCCTGGTAGCGTGGTTGGTTCCATATGAGCAGGTACAGGTAGGATTGTTGCAGAGAATCAGAGTAACGATAGAAGGTCTTAAAACCATCATCAAGAATTGAGGCCTAAACTGGGGCGCCTGGGTGGCGCAGTCGGTTAAGCGCCCGACTTCAGCCAGGTCACGATCTCGCGGTCCGTGAGTTCGAGCCCCGCGTCAGGCTCTGGGCTGATGGCTCGGAGCCTGGAGCCTGTTTCCGATTCTGTGTCTCCCTCTCTCTCTGCCCCTCCCCCGTTCATGCTCTGTCTCTCTCTGTCCCAAAAATAAATAAACGTTGAAAAAAAAAATTTAAAAAAAAAAAAAGAATTGAGGCCTAAACTAACTCCAACTGTGTTAACGTCTAAAATGATAGTTGGGTTTTCTGGCAATATGACAGAATTGTGACAGACACTGTGATAAAAGCTCCTGCTAGAAACCCCTCTCAATGTTCAATAAATCAATTTAAATACACATGAGAGTTCTGAAAAATACTCCCAAGGGAACAAACGTGAAGAGGGGGCTGGAATGACGATAGCTGAAGCAAAAGCTGCAGCTGTTCTTGGGGTATCTGTTGGCTCAGAGTCTTGTTTCATTCATTTGGTAGAGGCGGGGGATCAGGATTTGGATCTTTAATATGCAGGAAAGGGGAATAAGGCCCAGGCATTCACCTGGGACCTTCAAAGGGTAACACTTTCAATAAAAGTTGCAAAAAAAAAAAAGTCTGCCTCCATGGGAAGATACCAAGTTCTACCTGGAGGAAAATGTCTTCCTGGAGAATTCATAATCATATACTCGATATCACATGTAAAGTCAAACTACCTGCATGGTATGAAGTGGCCCAACATCAAAAATAGCACCTGGGAAGCTTCTTCTCCTGTGTTACCATATATTCCCAATTTCCCTGTTGTCTCTGTTGCATAATTGTGGTTAAAATAGTCCCAGTCTTATTATTATTTTGATACCTAAACTATTCCTTTGCAACCACACATTGTTTAACTTTTTAACAAAGTGAAATGACCATTCACGACAAGCTGATCCCTAAAAGGTCAGATGTAATGGCTTAAAACAGGGGTCACTAGAGTCAGTCAGATTGGCTTCTCACTGTGGCTCAACGTGTGTATAATCTGAAGTGAGTTTCCCAATTTCTTAGAATTTTAGTTTCTTCATCAGTTAAATAGGGATAATAATAGCATCTACCAATGAAAGAATAATCTTGAGCACTTAGCACATGCTTGGCTCATAGTGAAAAATTAATAAATGTTAGGCATAATAGATATAAATAATAACAATTATTAAAAACCAGTGAGCAAACCCCATATTATCTAAATTTCTAAATCTCTAGGATTCTATACCCTTTACTTTCTTTATAAGAAACAACTAAGCATAATAACTTATATTAATAGATTCCCTAATTCTGAGCCAATCTTGAATTATTGGGATAGATCTCACTTGATCTTTTAATTTTTTATTATTATTTTTTTAATTTTTAGAGAGAAAGAGCATGTATGTGCGAGCAGAAAAGGGTCAGAGGGAGAGAGAGAGAATCCCAAGCAGGCTACATACAAAACCCTGATGCAGGGCTTGATCCCACAACCCTGGAATCATGACCCAAGACAAAAATCAAGAGTTGGACGCTCAATCAACTGAGCCACCCAGGTGCCCCAGCAGTCACTTTTCATTCCCCTCTCTCCCTAGCCCTTGGCAACCACTAATCTACTCTTTGTCGCTATGGATTTACTTATTCTAGACATTTCATGTAAAGAAAATCTATAATATTATTTGTGAATGGGTTACTTCACTTGCAATGTTTTAAGTTTTATCCATGTTGCAGCATGTTTCAGTATTTATTCTTTTTATGGCCAAATCATATTCCATTATATGGATATACCATGCTTAACTATTCATTGCTTGATAGACATTTGAGCTGTTTCCACTTTTTGGCTATTATAAATAGTGCTGTTATAAACATTTGTGTACACGTCATTGTATGGATGAATGTTTTCACTTCTCTTAGATATATATGTAGAAGCGGAATTGCTAGGTCATGGGGTAACTCTGTATTTAAAATGTGACTGATTTTAAGCAGTTTTCCAAAGTGGCCACATAATTTTACAAGCCTACCAGCAAGTATTAGAATTCCAATTTTTCCATACCCTTACCAACATTTGTTATTGCCCATCTTTTTTATTATAGCCATTGTAGTGGTTGTGATGTGGTATCTTGAAGTGCATTTTCCTGATGGCTAATGATGTTGAGCATCTTTTTATGTGCTTTTTCCCATTTGTGTATCTTCTTTAAAGAAATGTCTGTTCAAATCATCTGTGCATTTAAAACCGAGTTGTTTCTTTATTTTTGAGTTGTAAGAGTTATTTTAATATTCTAAATAAAAGGTTCTTATTAGATATATCATTTGCAAATACATTCTCCCATTCTGTAGGTTGTCCTAATAGCAATTTATGTTTAGGCAACACTTGAATTACTCAGGGAAAAAGCTTAGGTATGGATGTCATCCAAACTCTTTACCTCTCTTCTGGATTTATTCCAGTTTGGAAGTAGTGCTCACAACATTCTCTATAAGGAGTGCATAGAGGAAGGAGAAAAAACCCACAATGCCCAGTAGAGAGTATGTGCTCAATTAACTTTGGCAAATGAATGAATAAAATTTATGTATTTATTCTTGGTTCCTACCACTACTCTAATTGAATCCCTTTGCTGGATCCACTTTTAGAGCAATGATACTCATTTCATGGCCTGAAGGCCTGCAGAGGGAGCTATGAGGTATTGAAAAGATGTACCTGTTTCCATGTGGGTGCTCTCAGCTGTCTGTCTACTCTACATTAAGTGCACTGAGGTGTAACACTGTCATATGGGAGTCAACAGATTTTTCATGGTAAAAAGCAGTTTCATGTTCTACTCTTTAAGTTTGAGACTCATGGGCTTAAGAGAAAGAAACAGCTGTTTTTGTCAGTTCAATGTTGACTCTATAGTGTTTTCAATAGTCCTGGGCATTCTTATGTCATTTATACTGTGATTATTTATTTGGAGCTTCATTTAGGGACTTCACTTACTTCTAGACTCTCGACCTAAGAGTAGTTCCCTCAGTGAGGTTCACTGTTCCTTGGACCAGGCAAAAAACTGTGGGGAAATGGTTCTGATGCTGTGAGGGAAGAAGGTCACATCTACCTGTCATATCAGTTGAATTCCCTTGGGACACCTTGGGGGAAGAGATGATCCCAGCCAGGCTGTCTGCATTCCCACATCACTCACAACTATCTATCAATATCATTTTGCAACTTACATTTGACATAATCCCCTTGTACATCTGGAGTGTGGACTCACAGGAAGAATCATAATGATTCAAAAATGGGAAGAATCAAAGGAATTCTAGTTAGGACTGTGGGTAAAACTAAGAAATCAATGAAGGGATATGTATGAAGGAAACAAGCTGAGTAAAGGAAAAAGAACAATGGAAAGCAAGACACTTTTTTGTAACTGGATATAAACAAGAGTCTAAGTTTACACAGGCAGAGTTGGCTGGCCTGCTAGTGTAACTGAGCTTAGCTACCCAGCTAGTGCACTCACTCGGATGGGATGACTGTGGGCATTATTTGTACGACATACATATGTATGCAGATACCTGCCAACTAATGAAATAGGACACACTTGGGGCACCTGAATGGCTCAGTTGGTTAAGCATCTGACTCTTGATTTTGGCTTATGGGTTCTGGTCCCATGTGGGGTTTTGTGCTGACAGGACAGAGTCTGCTTGGGATTCTCTCTCTCCCGCCCCCTCTCTTTGTCCCTCCCCACTCATGCCTCTCTATCAAAACACATAAACTTAAAAAAAAAGAAATAGGACACAGTTATGAGCATGCAAAGCTGTCACATCAGAGAGGGGGGAAAAGAGTTTGTTTGTTTTTTTTGAATAGTGGTCTTAGGGAGTTAATGTGAAAGAACTTTTTGTCTCAGTCCAGATTGAAGAAAATTTTTTTTCTTTGAAACATCCACCAATAATACCATTTTATAGTATTTATGTGATGCTTTTTCTTCTCTCATAAGTGGGAACACTTTTAAGGTTACCTTATGGCTCTTCATAGCAAAATCCTCCTGAAGGAGAGAAGTACTTTAACAAACAATGGTCCTGAGGTTCAGAGGTCAATTGACTGTTCTGCAGTTTTGGGGAGAAGAGATAGGTCACTGATAATTAGATCTCTGTTTGGAACCAGGACTGAATTAGGCATTAAACATATGTAAATTCCTTTAATTCCTGTAAGAATGCTATGAGGTAGGTGTTATTGTTATAAATTGATGGGTAAAAAAAAATCACCCTAATCATTGAGTTAATAATGGTAGAATCAAACCATATCTGTCATATTCTAGAGTCTTGCTCTTAATTGCCAATTTTAATTGATTAAGGGAGGTTGCCTGGAGAGGATGTGTGGAAGGAGTCTAAGACCACGCCCAGTTGCTCTGTCTAATGTGAGTAGGATGGGAGGAGTGGTATCTAATGCAGAACCCAAGGCATCATAGAATGAGTAATTTGGGGGGACAGGCCTCACTTCTAAGGGACTAACAGAATACTTTCTGTTACACAATGGTCTATTATTTGAGGGAGCTAAGGAAGGACTCTGTGGAAGGAGAGTTCTTTACAACTGTTTTTTTTTTTTTTTAATAAAGTAGGCTGCATGCCCAACCTGGAGTTCGAACTTACAACCCTGAGATCAAGAGTCACGTGCTTTACTAAGTCAGTCAGATGCCCCTACAACTGCCTTTTGATAATACGTTTCCTTTCCCTCTCTCCTAGTGAAGGAAACCAGAATGTCACACCCCAAAGTACACCTCTTTGACATACAAATTGTTTTGAGCTAAAGGCAATTAAGCAGCAGCGAATGCAGAGAAAGCTCTCTACCTTGCTCTTTTCTGCCTAAAGAGAGGATATGAATTCTCCTTTCATTGGAGACAGACTCTTATCATCCCAGAGACAGCACCACAAGAATCTGCCAATAAACCCTACTCCGTTAGTTGCCTCCCATAAATTTACCTTCCTACAGCTTGCTGCTTTTGCAAAGCCCAAGGGCTTCCTTCGTCCTGTCATCTCTACAAATTTACTGAAGATGCTATATAAGCTGGAGTTCTAAGTTGCCACTTCCAGTTACCTTTCATGAGGTTTTTTCCCATGTGGATATGCTGCACAAGTTAATAAACTGTTTTTCTCTTGCTAATCTGCCTTTTTAAGAGCTTCAGCTGAAAACCCAAGGTGAGTAGAGGTAAAGTTTTGCCTCCTCTATACTAGCTATGGCTAATTATCTCCCTCTTCTCCCCCTCTCTAGTAGTACCTACATGCTTCTGAATTTTGCAAGTTTCCTTCCTTAAAATGACATTCTCTCTTTTCTTGAAACGTATTAGTGAAGCATGGAATGTAGCAGAAATATAATTGCCATGTGAGTGACCAATCGACGTATGATAAGTAGATTCTAGACAAGGATTTGGTAGTTTTGATTGTCATAGACAGATGAAGGCAGGATCAGAGTAACTCTCTCAATGAAAGGATGAAAACATTTAACCAGAGTTATATTACAAACCACAGTTTCTGTTTTAGTTTCTGAATGTCAAATATTCCTCAGTTTTCTGCTTTTACATCTGTATTTAAAGTTTCAATTTTCAGGATTGGGTTGAGAGATTTAAATTGTTGATATTTGCATAAAAATCGCTTTCATTTTCTTTTGTAAAGTATAGCTACCATGTGTATATCTGTGTTTTTCTCTATTAGATTTTCACATAAAGAAAAACATTAGCCTTACACTGGAATCCTAATGGGCTCATCATTTTTGCGAGCGAAAGCTGTAGAAACCTCTGGATCTGAATCCCAGTTAGTTTCCAACTTACCGCACCATTTCACTTTCCAGTTACGATTGGCATCAACTCCACGGCAGCGAAACCTTGAGTTCCTTGACCTTGTTTTTCTCCAAAATCGATCCTAGATGCAATTAAGAAAACAGGTGCAGAAAAGAATACTTAAAAGGCTATCCACATACATTTAGTAGCTGTGAATGAATCACAGCACTGCAGGGAGAGTTCCTTGGGAACAGACAAATCCAGGGAGAAGAAAGAGGACTGAATTAGCAACAGAGACCCAGGTTCATGCTCCAATTTCTGTCACACACTTGTTAGCTTCTCTTGGCCTATTTCTTCACAGGCAAAACTGAATAAGCTGGACTAGTCTAGTGATTTTTCACAATTTCTTTGGAAGGAGAAATCTTTACTTAAGTGAAATCTTATGCACAAACATAGAAACAGAAGGTTGTTTCTATGATGGGAGAGGGAGTGGAGGTCCCTTTTGTAGTTCTGGAATCATTAGGCTGTCTGCCTACCAAGCTTCCTTCCTCTTCTATGACTGTTTTCTATTTATTCCATTTCTTTTCAATTGGATAGGCAAAGCAACTTACACTGGTCCAGCTAAAGTGGTATCCATCAACGTTAAATACAGGCATGATATAGAAATACAGATGATTCAACATTTTTCTCATGATTGGGTCACTCCTATATGTTAGAAGAGCCTAAAAGACAAAGGTGATATTTTTCTTACAAACCGATCTCAAATACAGATTTAAAAAAAATATATGAAAATCCTTCCATGGGAAATACCAAATATGTTGGGTTAAAAAGTAACGAGCTAGCGGTGCCTGGGTGGCTCAGTCAGTTGAGTGTCTGACTTCAGCTCAGGTCATGATCTCATAGCTCATGAGTTCAAGCCCTGGGTCAGGCTTTGTGCTGACAGCTCGGAACCTGGAGCTTTCTTTGGATTCCTTGTCTCCCTCCCTCTCTGCCCTAACCCACTCTCATTCTGTCTCTGTCTCTCTCAAAAATAAACAAACATTACATTTTTTTTTAAAATAACAAGCTAATTGAACTATATATACTCTGTGACATCATATACTTTTTTACTAATTAAAAAATTTTGTTATTTTTAAAAAGTTTTTATTTAAATTCTAGTTAGTTAACATACAGTGAAATATTAGTTTTAGGTGTACAATACAGTGATTCAACACTTTTAAAAAATTTTTAATTTTGAGAGAGAGAGAGAAAGAGAGAGAGAGAGACAGAGTGTGAGTGGGGAAGGGCAGAAAGAGTGAGACACAGAATCTGAAACAGGCTCTAGGCTCTGAGCTGTCAGCACAGAGCCTGATGCAAGGGTCAAACTTGGGAACAGTGAGATCATGACCTACACCAAAGTTGATGCTTAACCAACTGAGCCACCCAGGTGCCCCATGATTCAACACTTTCATACAACAGCTGATACTCATCACAACAAGTGCCCTCCTTAATCCCCATCACCTGTTTAACCTATCCCACACCCACATCATATATTCTTTGAGATTTTTGTCCCAAACTTTTTGTTACTTATACATTTTAGCAAAGGTAGCTAAACAGATTAATTGGGTAGCCTCTAACAGTATTTCAGAACTGGCTAAATTTTAGGCTGATGAAGAAAGCAATTATTCAGATATGCTTTTGTATAATCAGTTTTTTTAAAGATTACATTCCATTTTGGACAAAATAATTACCCAAATATTTTGGTGTCCTTACATGATATTTCATAACAAAAGCTATTTATATATGTCACTTAATTGTTTCTGTCTAACTGGGACCAGACTCAAGTCTTCAAATTTATTGCACTGACACTGTTCTCTTCTGATTTAAAAAAAATTTTTTAAACATGTTTTTGAGAGAGTGACAGAGCATGAGTGGGGTGGGGGGAGGGGACAGAGAAAGAGAGAGGGAGACACAGAATCAGAAGCAGGCTGTAGGCTCTGAGTTGTCAGCACAGAGCCTATGAACCATGAGATCATGACCTGAGCCAAAGTCGGATGTTCAACAGAGTGAGCCACCCAGACGCCCCGCTATAAAAAGTTTAATAAACATTATAACATTTCTATCGTTTTTATCATGGCTGTTTTGAAATCTTGCTCTTATGATTGGGTTTTACTTATATTGTGTCTGGCCCCAAGTCTGAAGATTCTGGACTACAGGTTTGGCCTCAAACAAAAAAACCGAATGTGCTAAGAATACAGACATTTTGAAATACTTTTAAAACAATTCTTTTTGGTGCCTATTTGTCCATGTATAGAGTATCTCAGAGAAACATAGGAAATTTGAAAATGGCTGCCTCTGGGAAAGGGATTCATGGGAAAGAGAATTACCTTTAATATTTTATCTATTTGGATTGTTTGAATTTTTACCATATTAAAAACACAATTCAAATAATTCTTAAATTATGTATATACTGCCTTAGAAAATTTAATACTTAAAACTTCAATTTTTTTTACATATAGTTAGGATTTCTGAACTCATCATAACGCATCTGCATTTATATAATAAGAATACTGTTCATAGAGAATAATCCAATATATTAGAAACTATCACTAATATTCAAAATAATGAATATAGGGATATGATTAGGAATATAAGAGTTATGGGAATGCAAACTGGTGTAGCCCCTCTGGAAAACAGTGTGGAGTTTCCTCAAAAAACTAAAAATAGAACTACCCTACGGCCCAGCAATTGCACTACTAGGTATTTATCCAAGGGATACAGGTGTGCTGTTTCGAAGGGACACATGCACCCCCATGTTTATAGCAGTGCTATCAACAATAGTCAAAGTATGGAAAGAGCCCAAATGTCCATTGATTGGTGAATGGATAAAGTGGTATATATAGACAATGGAGTATTACTTGGCAATCAAAAAGAATGAAATCTTGCCATTTGCAACTATGTGGATGGAACCAGATGGTATTATGCTAAGTGAAATTAGAGAATGACAAAAATCCTATGACTTCGCTCATATGAGGACTTTAAGAGACAAAACAGATGAACATAAGGGAAGGGAAACAAAAATAATATAAAAACAGGGAGGGGGACAAAACAGAAGAGACTCATAAATATGGAGAACAAACTGAGGGTTACTGGAGGGGTTGTGGGAGGGGGGATGGGCTAAATGGGTAAGGGACACTAAGGAATCTACTCCTGAAATCATTGTTGCACTATATGCTAACTAATTTGGATGTAAATTTAAAAGAATAAAAAATAAAACAAGTTAAAAAAAAGAATATAAAAGTTAAACAATTTTATTGAATATAATTTAAATATTTAGGGGCTTAACACAAGTTGACAAATGCTAATACAATTTTCTCTTCTCCTTTAAGGCTCAATTATAATTTTTTGGCCACATAGCTTTGGTAGAACTTTTATACATGCTTGAATTTCTATTAACTGTCTAATGCCTCAAACCAGAGGAAAATTCCTGGTATATGATTGTTCATATCTTAGAATTTTGATTTCCTCTAATTAATGGAAGTTCTCCAATGCCTGGAGGAAGTCTACTGCTGGGGATGGCAGAGACAGAGCTATATGGTTAGCTACATTCCTTCCATAAGGTTAGGCAGCTGTGGTTTGTGTCACACTAGTGAAGAAGAGAGAAGAGATGAAAGGAGAGAGAACTGAGGCAACAAGGCAAGAAAGAAGGTGTAGGAAAAAGTCATGGTAATTTCTCTCTCTCCCTGCCTAGCACTGGGGACTGTAGCTCATTTGTCTCAGTCCAAACGTGGGAAGTCTCACCTTTTCCAAGCATGGATCATGTTAGCACCTCAGCACCAGACTATGATAGAGACCTGAACGGTAACTTTCTCATCTTATTCTGCCTTCTCCTCTTCGAATGCAAGTGCCCATCGTGCTTTTGTATTTAAAAGAATACTAACTTCCTTCTTAAAAATTACATTTTAAGCAAATAAGAATAGAGAATATTACATCTATGTGACCAACTACATTTTGCCATATTTAATCTTTATTTTTTATTTTTTTAAAGTTTATATGTTTTGAGAGGGAGACAGTGTGCATGCGAGTGGGGGAGGGGCAGAGAGAGAGAGAGAGAGAGAGAGAGAGAGAGAATATGAATCCTAAGTAGGCTCCGTGCTGTCAGCATGAGCCCAATGTGGGGGATTGATCCCACAAACTGTGAGATCAGGACCTGAGCCAAAAACCAACAGTTGGATGCTTAACTGAGTTGCCCAGGCACTCCTATTAAATCTTTTAAAAAGAAGTTGAGATATTACAGATAAAACTAAAGCTCCCTTTTTATCATACCCTAATCCCATTTTCCCCTCCTCCACCAAAGTAGTCACTATTCTAATTTTTATGTTATCATTCCCATACATGATTTTCTGTTTTGCCATGTATATCTATATACAGATATGTAGACATATATATACATAGACTCAGGAACAGTATATAATATTGTATATACTTTGAAATTTCATGCAAATCATTATGTATCAATCTACAGTCTACTTTTCTCCCCAATATTTTTGACACTTGATTTATTCATTTTAACTGCACCATGGTATTCTATTATAGATAAATCCACAATATATTGATTCCTCATTTTGTTGATGGAGAATTAACTTGCTTTGTTACAATATTGCAATGGACATTCTTGCACATTTCTCCTAGACATGTGTGAATTTTCCTTTTTTTTAATTTAAATTTTCATCAGTTAACATACAGTGCAATATTGGTTTCAGAAGTAGAATTCAGTGATTCATCACTTATATACAATACCCAGCGCTCATCACCAGTGCCCTCCTTAGTACCCAACACCCATCTAGCCCATCTCCCACCCACTTCCTTCCGGCAACCCTCAGTTCTCTAACATTAAGAGACTCTTGTAGTTTCCCTCTCTTCTCTAGCACTCCCTTCCCATAAGCTCATCTGTTTTGTTTCTTAAATTCCACATATAAGTAAAATCATATGGTATTTGTCTTTCTCTGACTTATTTTGCTTAGCATAACACATTCTAGCTCCATCCATGTCATTGCAAAAGGCAAGATTTCATTATTTTGGATGGCTAATATTCCATTGTATATAATATACCACATCTTCTTTATCCATCCATCACTTGGTGGATATTTGGGCTCTCTCCATAATTTGGCTATTGTTGATAATGCTGAACATTGGGGAACATGTACCCCTTTGAATCTGTATTATTGTATCCTGTGGGTAAATACCTAATAGCGCAATTGCTGGATTACAGGGTAGTTCTATTTTTAGTTTCTTGAGGAACCTCCATACTGTTCTCCAGAGTGGCTGTACCTGTTTGTGTCCCTAACAGCAGAGAAAGAGAGTTCCCCTTACTCTGCATATCAGCATCAACATTTGTTGTTTCCTGTGTTAATTTTAGCCATTCTATGGCTGAGGTGATACCTCATTGTAGTTTTATTTTTCCCTGATGATGAGTGATGTTGAACATCTTTTCATGTGTCTGTTAGTCATCTGGATGTCTTCTTTGGAAAAGTGTCTATTCTTGTCTTTCTTAACTGGGTTGTTTTTTGGGTGTTGAGTTTGATAAGTTCTACATAGATTTTGGACACTAACCCTTTATCAGATATGTCATTTGTAAGTATCTTCTCTCATTCTGTAGGCTTTTAGTTTTGTTGATTGTTTCCTTTGCTCTACAGAGGCTTTTTATCTTGATGAAGTCCCAATAGTTCATGTATCTTATTGTTTTTGGTGCAATTGAAAATGAGATTGATTCCCTGATGTTTTTTCTGCTGCTTCATTATTGATGTATAGAAATGCAACAGATACATCTGTGTTAATCTTATATCCTGTAACTTTGCTGAATTCATGTATTACTTCCAGAATTTTTTTGGTGGAGTCTTTTGGCTTTTCTGCATACAGTATCATGTCATCTGTGAGAGTGAAAGTTTGACTTCTTCCTTGAAGATTTGGATTCCTTTTATTTCTTTTTGTTGTCTGATTGCTGAGGTTAAGACTTCTCATACTATGTTAAATAGTAATGGTAAGAATGGACATCCTTGTCTTTTTCTTACCATAGAGGAAAGGCTCTAAGTTTTTCCCTGTTGAGGATGATATTAGTTGTGGGCCTTTCATATACGGTCTTTATAATGTTGAGGTATGTTCCATTTATCTCTACTTTGTTGAGGGTTTTCATCAAGAAAGGACGCTGTAGTTTGTCAAATTTTTAAAAAAAAATTTTTAATGTACATCCAAGTTAGTTAGCATATAGTGCAACAATGATTTCAGGAGTAGATTCCTTAGTGCCCCTTATCCATTTAGCCCATCCCCCCTCCCACAATCCCTCCCGTAACCCTCAGTTTGTCCTCCATATTTATGAGTTTCTTCTGTTTTGTCTCCCTCCCTGTTTTTATATTATTTTTGTTTCCCTTCCCTCATGTTCATCTGTTTTGTCTCTTAAAGTCCTCATACGAGTGAAGTCATATGATTTTTGTCTTTCTCTAATTTCACTTAGCATAATACCCTCCAGTTCCCTCCATGTAGTTGCAAATGGCAAGATTTCATTCTTTTTGATTGCCGAGTAATACTCCTTTGTGTATATATACATATACATCTTCTTTATCCATTTATCCATCAATGGACATTTGAGTTCTTTCCATACTTTGGCTATTGTTGATAGCACTGCTATAAACATTGGGGTGCAAATGTCCCTTTGAAACAGCACATCTGTATCCCTTGGTTAAATACCTAGTACTGCAATTGCTGGGTCATAGGGTAGTTCTAATTTTAATTTTTTGAGGAACCTCCGTACTGTTTTCCAGAGTGGCTGCACCAGTTTGCGTTCCCACCAGCTGTGTAAATGAGATCCTCTTTCCCTGCATCCTTGCCAACATCTGTGGTTGCCTGAGTTGTTAATGTTAACCATTCTGACAGGTGTCAGGTGGTATCTCATTGTGGTTTTGATTTTTATTTCCTGGATGATGAGTGATGTTGAGCATTTTTTCATGTGTCGGTTGGCCCTCTGGATGTCTTCTTCGGAGAAGTGTCTATGTCTTTTGCCCATTTCTTCACTGGATTATTTGTTTTTTGGGTGTTGAATTTGAGAAGTTCTCTACAGATTTTGGATACTAGCCCTTTATGTAATATGTTGTTTGCAAATTTCTCCCATTCTGTCAGTTGCCTTGTAGTTTTGCTGTTTCCTTCGTTGTGCACAAGCTTTTTATTTTGATGAGGTCCCAGTAGTTCATTCTTTCTTTTGCTTCCCTTGCCTCTGGAGACATGTTGAGTAAGAAGTTGCTGTGGCCAAGGCCAAAGAGGTTTTTGCCTGCTTTCTCCTCGAGGATTTTGATGGCTTCCTGTCTTACATTTAGGTCTTTCATCTATTTTATTCTTGTGTATGGTGTAAGAAAGTGGTCCGGGTTCATTTTTCTGCATGTCTCTGTCCAGTTTTCCCAGCTCCATTTACTGAAGAGATTGTCTTTATTCCATCGGATAGTCTTTCTTGCTTTGTCAAAGATTAGTTGGCCATGCTTTTGTGGGTCCATTTCTGGGTTGTCTACTCTGTTCCATTGATCTGAGTGTCTATTTTTGTGTCAGTACCATACTGTGTCAAATGTTTTTCTGCATCTATTGACAGGATATGATCCTTTATTATTAATGTGGTATACTGCATTGATTGATTTGTGAATATTGAACCATCCCTGCAGTCCAGGTATAAATCCCACTTGATCATGGTGAATAACTCTTTTAACATAGTGTTGAATTCAGTTTGTTAGTATCTTGAGAATTTTTGCTTCCATGTTCATAAGGGATATTGTCCTGTAATTCTCCTTTTTAGCAGGGTTTTTGGTTTTAGAATCAAGGTAATGCCAGTTTTGTATAATGAGTTTGGAAGTTTTCCCTATTTTTTGGAACAGTTTGAGAAGAATAGGTATTAGCTCTTAAGAGTCTGGTAGAATTCTCCTGGGAAGGCATCTGGCCCAGGACTCTTGTTTGTTGGAAGAGTTTTGATTACTGTTTTAACTTCTTTCCTGGTTATGGGTCTGTTCAAATTTTATATTTTTTCCTTTTTCAGTTTTGGTAGTGTGTGAGTTTCTAGGAATGCTATTTCTTCCAGATTGTCCAGTTTGTTGGCATATAATTTTTCATAGTATTCTCTTATAATTGTGTTTCTGTCATGTTGGTTGTGATCTCTTCTCGTTCATTCGTGATATTATCTATTTGGGTACTTCCTCTTTTCTTGAGAAGTCTGGCTAGGGGTTTATCAATTTTGTTAATTCTTTCAAAAAACCAGCTCTTAGTTTTGTTGGACTGTTCTACTGTTCTTTTGTTTCTATATCATTTATTTCTGCTCTAATCTTTATTATTTCCCTTCTTTTCCTGGCTTTAGGCTTTATTTGCTGTTCCTTTTCTAGCTCCTTTAGGTGTAAAGTTAGGTTGTGTATTTGGGACCTTTCTTGCTTCTTGAGAAAGGCCTGAATTACAATATATTTCTCTCTTAGACTGCCTTTGATGCATCCCAAAGGGTTTGGGCTGTCATGTTTTCACTTCATTTGCATCCACGTATTTTTTTAAATTTTCATTCTTCTTTGCTAAGATGTTGACCTCCATATATTTGAGGGCTTTCCACTTTTCCTCGTGGTTGACTTCAAGTTTCATGGCATTGTGATCTGAAAATATACATGGTATGATCTCAGTCTTTTTGTACCTGTTGAGGGCTGATTTGTGACCCAGTAGGTGATCTATTCTGGAGAATGTTCCATATGCACTCAAGAAGAATGTGTATTCTGCTGCTTTAGGATGAAATGTTCTGAATATATTTGTAAATCTATCTAGTTTGGTGTGTCATTCAAAGCTATTTTTTTCCTTACTGATTTTTTGCTTAGGTGGTCTGTCCATTGCTGTAAGTGGGGGTTTTAACATCCCCTATGATTATTGGATTATCAGTGAGTTATGTTTGTGATTTATTTATTTCGGTGCTTTCAAGTTGGGGGCATATTTATAATGGTTAGACCTTGATAGTTAGACCCCTTAGAGAGTTTATGATAAATCTAGGAATAGATTTTCTAGGCCATGGATTTATATATGCCTTCAGTTTTACTAAATGCTATTTCAAAGTTAGTAAATACTCTCATGTGCAATGAATGAGAGTTCCCATTGCTCTACAACCTTACCAACCCTTGATATTAACCTTTTAGTTAAAAAAATATATAATGGGTTCATGAAATTTTTACTTCACATTTCTCTCATTTCACATTAAATTGAACTGTGTGTGTGTGTGTATATATATATATACATATATATACACACACACACACACACATATATATATATATACACACACACACATATATACACACACACACACATATATATATGCAATTCTATAAATTGTTCATTTATGCCCATTAAAAAAATTAAACTCTTATTCTCACATTCTGGATATTAATCCTTTTGTTAAAGTGCATCATGAACATCTTCCTTTCTTGTAGCTTATTGGTTCCTATTTTCATCATATCCTTGTTGTACATAAACTTCTTTCACAATTATATGTATACAGTTTTAAGAACTCATCTCTGCCCTATGATCATAAAGACGTTACCCTGTATTTTCTTTAACAAGTTGTTTTAAAGTTTGTTTTCAAATGTAAGCCTTAAATCTCCTAGAAATAATTTTTTATAGGATGTGAGGTTGGGATTTAGTTTTCTGCTATGGAAGGCCAATTGTGCCACTGTACCCATTTGGATGGTTCACCTTTTCTCTAGTGAGTTCATGTTCCACCTCTGTCAAATGTCAAGTTTCATTTGTGCGTGGAATTGCTCTATGTACTTTGGTTTATATTCATTCACCAAAACCACACAATGGTTGATATAGAATCAGTTGGGTCTGATAGGATATGTCTCCTCACGTTCTTCAAATTTCCTTGGCTATTTTTGACCCTTCTCCCTTCACACTGATTTGAAATTAAGGTTGAGCACATTAAAGATGTCTGCTCTATGCTGTTTTTTGTCTTTAATGAATGTTGAATTTTTGCATGTAATCTTTCTTCTTATATTAACCATAGTTATAATCAATTTTAATTAGTAATTTTCTATTGTTAAATTATCCTTATGTTGCTGGGATAAGCTCCTTTGGTTATGATATGTATTATTATATTAGCTGGATTCAGGTTGCTAATATTTACATCTATATTCCTGAGACCTATAATTTCCTTCCTTCCTTATTTTGTCCTTGTCTGGTTTTGGTATCAGAGTTATATTATTATGGGAGAAAACCATCTAGGCTTAAAGCAGAAATTAAATATAAAAAGAAGACACACAGGGAGGAGTGTATCTTTGCTTTCTGTTTCATTGGTTTCTGCACTTTATCCTTTTCAAATCTGAGTTGAAATCTTAGCTCATTAATTTGGAGACCTTATCCTTTTGTAATATATTTAAAACTACAAATTCCTCTTCAGTACTATGTTACATTCTATATGTTTTAACAGTTTTGTTTCCATTTAGTTGTAAATATTGAAAAATTTCCTTTATTTATTTAAATCATTTTTTTAATTTTAAAACAAGTGAGTTTTCCTTAAATCCCATTTTTATAAATAATTTCTAACAACTCCATTACAGTCCGAAAATATGGTCTATATGTATGGACTCTTTAGTATTTCTTGAACCTTGCTTTGTGACCTAGTGTATAGTCAATTTTTGTAAATGTTTCAGTTGGGCTTGAAAAGAATATGCGATCTCTAATTATTGGGAATGGATTCTATATGTGTTTATTAAATTTGTCACATGGTTTATATCATCTATAGTCTTGCTAAAAATTTGTTTTCTTAATCACTGAGAATTGTGTTAAAAACATTTTAAATTTGTCATTTTTTTCTTATAATTGTCAAATTTTACTTGAGGTCATTAACATAGACTCACTTTAAAGCTGTTCATATCCAAATTACATATTAAATAAGAAAGCTGTTTTCTAGTATTCTATTCTGGAGTGGATTTAATTTCAGAAGAGCGTGTTCTTCTTCTGAGTGTCATTGTATTGCATATGCTATATTTGTGATTTTTTATAACTCTCTAAGAATTACAGCTATTCTCCATCTGGTCAAAGCGGGAATGATCACAATGTAATGGCTGTTCAATCCTGAATAGGACAATTGAGAGACCTTCTTGCCTGAGTGCTTTAAGTAATAGGACATAGATCATTTCTCTTTTATGGTTTAGGTGGAGTTTCTAGAAAAAAGATGACCATATGACTCTCTCCTATTATCCTAACATATGATAACCATAAAGTAGGGGGTGTGCTCTTTTTCTAATATGTGGGACTCTTTTTGGCGATAAATTTATACCACCCATACACACAGGAAAGGAGATGCCTACTAATCAAGTGCCATCTGGGCTAAGCAAGTTTAATTTGTAGACTACTATTGTTGCTGATGAGGAAGACTAGTAGTTGTGATCTGAAAGGCAGTCACAAAACAATGCACCACATGCCTCAGTGTGGCAGTATTTAGGTACTACACTCACCTCACTTCATCAATTTATTTAAAAATACTTTGCCAAAATAGATTTTAATTTGAAAATAAACAGAGAAGTTTTGAATATTATTTTGCTGGGAAAATATGTTTGGTATTAGGTTAGGGAATTTCTCAAGAGTGACAAAGAATGATTTCATATTCACCACTCGCCAAAACTATTTTGGTTTTCCCATAAATATATGCATGTCATATACCAAATTCATCAAATAAATTTGAAGAAAAATTTCACAACTACTAAAGTCTTTGTATAGTGTGACAAAGTTGGGCTAAAGGGTTTCCCTCCTTTTCAGTTTTTGGGTTTGACTGAATATTGCCTTCTTAGACTTACCCCAGGACAACTTGGAATGTCAGAGGTGTTTTTTTTTTTTTTTTAATTTTAGAATTGGTGTTACTGGCTTTAAAAAAGATATCCTTTACCTTTTTACATTTGTTTTTGTTCTAGAATCACTACAGAGGACCTAAGAATAATAACCATATTCAACAAGGGCACACTGGGATAACAAGTCATGTTACAGCTGAGGCCAAAGGAAGGGCACAGTTACTAGTCAAGCTGCAGAATAGCCTCATCTGGACTGAAGTAAAACTATTTAGGATGGAAAGAGTTGTAATACCAACATAGGTGCATTTTAACACAAAGAAAGTATTTAAAATTTAATACGATGAAAATTAATTAGAGGAGTTTTCAAGGAGATTTTAAAAAGGGAGCTTGATCTATATAGATATTTGATGTCACACTGTGAGAAGCTCATTAAATACAAAATGGTAACTAAATAATAGTTTGAAAGCAAAAGGAGCAAAAAGGTTCTGTGAATGAAGGATGGAGAATTGGAAAATCATATGCTAATCCTTTAAATTCTAGTTACTTTTATGCTTAATTTATACTCAGAACTGCCCAGGGATTAATATAGCAGGCAAGTAATGATTGAAAAACCTATATTTTCTAAGTAAAATATAAATATTTGAAGTGCTCTGCATCACCAGGAAGACTATAATATCAGGTGCATGTCTGCTCTACTTTTTCCATTTAATACCACGCTTCATTTCTAGAGCTTTTATATGAGATTGCCTAATAACAACGGTTAGTTATACTTATTTACTCAGCAACAACAGAGTAGAAGGCCACGACCAACTTTGTGGCATTATGAAAATCTATATCACAACTTTTTACCTACTAAAAGAAAGTATAGTTGTTCTCAGTTTGTAGGTCTCCAGTATACACAAATTTCAGCTATCACAGCTTAAATAATGTCAGTCCTCCAACAAGTGCAGTTCAAGTTTTAGTCACCACGGTTAGATCTTTCATCTACAAACACTATATAAATAACGGATGTGCATCAAGATCTGTGACCAATTATGCTACTTCTTTTAAAGTTGGTCAGTGGGTGGATTGGTCACTGTGTGTCTGCTCTTCAATTTATACACCGACAGCAAAGTGTGAGGCCGTTTCCCCCTTGTTTCCCACCTATGTGGCATTTTACAAAAATGGTTGATGGTAAGAGGGAATGGGTTAACAGATGAAAGTGCAACAAAAGAATAAAAAGTGATAATGTAGAGGTGAAATTTGAACCAATTTTAATGGAGCTATAGAAGAAATGGCTGACCACAGGAAATGTTGACATGGTCACCATTCAACTCTGGATATGCAACCAGAGGAACTTAATGAAGATAAACTTGCGGATAAAAATGAGAAAAGTGCTTGTGATGAAAAGGGGGAAGATGATCCCAGAGTAAAGATGCTGTCAATATTTCACATTAGAGGAATTCTTAGATATTTTATGATTTGAAAGTGCAAAGGAAAAAAAAATTGGAAGCTGATCCAAACTAAGAAAGGAATATGCCAATTGCCACAGCATAAAAATGATGCTAACTTCATGTAAGTTATATAATGTGAAGGCAAGCACTATCCAAATTACCCATAACATTTTTGACAAAGAAACAATATTTTTAATCTTTTAAACAAAATTTTTTTTAACATTTATTTTTGAGACAGAGAGAGACAGACCATGAACGGGGGAGGGGCAGAGAGAGAGGGAGACACAATCTCAAACAGGCTCCAGGCTCTGAGCTGTAAGCACAGAGCCTGACGCGGGGCTCGAATTCACGGACCGCGAGATCATGACCTGAGCCAAAGTCGGCTGCTTAACCGACTGAGCCACCCAGGCGCCCTATTTTTAATGTTTTAAGTCATGGTGTAATAAATACTAGTTTTACTATTTTTTGATCATTTCCCTATGTATTTATAACAGAGTTTTTAAACTTTTGAAAAAATAAATAGAGGTCACGGGAGAAACATAATTTCCCTCCATTGATTTTTAGGATAGATTTTTATTGCTTCAGCTTTCATGGTCACTTTTACAGTCCTGCACTACTTGGAAGAAAAGCAAGGACTGTCTGTAGAAACAATGTCCAGAACATTCTCAAATACTGGACAGTGGAGTAAAATGGATGCAATGGATTTAAGCTTAAACTGAACATTAACATATCCCCTGCTATGTAGAAGACCTTATAAATTGAATAAAAGGGTGAGACAGCTGGGTTGGAGGATGCAAAGGATTAAAGAGCAGATTGGGGAGGATGGGAGAATATGGTGAGTTAAAGGTACTAAAAGGCTGGTAAGCAAAATGTTGTTATTACTTGCAGTGGTAGTGAGCAAAGTCAGACAACTTGAAAATACAGATCATTTTTATAAGATAAACTTTTTTTTTATCATGCAATTATGAACAAAGCCTTACTCAACTGAACCCATATTTGATCCAGGCTTAATAACCCTCTTAATTACTTATTTGTTCCCTGGCTTCGGGCACTTTTTTATACATACAGTTTAAGTTCTCTTCTCTAAAATTTTTATTTTTAGTAATACATTTTTTTGAACCAAAACTTTGAGTTTTATACCTACATTTAAGGGTTTATATTTTTACCTTTAGTCACCAACAAGACATAATGACACTGAAAGGGGTGGTTAGCCAAAGGAGTATTCCTAAGAAAGCTTTTTGATCCTTGGACAAAGAATCTTCCCATTCCAGAAAGCCTTCCCAGTTTAAGGACTTCTCCCACAACCACCAAATCTTCCTTAGAGCTCCGTCCTATACACACAACACACCATAGTCTCCAAATATTTCTACTTACCCTGCCAGAATCATCTCCTGGTTCTTAGAAAATAACTCCCCCTTCTCTGAAAGTCACCATTCCTATTTTTGGCTATTTGAATTATCTACGTAGAACATCTGAATCACATGCCAGATTTTGGCACCAGGATTAGCCATCACTAGTGCAGCATATAGATGGGTGGGAATGTGTAATGGAGGTGTATTTGTACTGTATTGGGCTGGACCTGGAGGGCTGAACTTTTAAATTAGGTAGCAGCAGAGGAATATGGTGGCTGACCTAGGAAACTAAGAAAAAAAAATTTTTTTTTAATTTTTTGTGTGTGCTTTTCACTTTCTGTGACAGGATCAAATTAGATCCACCTGTATATTATACTTCTTCAAAGTCTGGAAGAACTTTCCATTTTAGACTGTTTTTGTCTCAGTTTGCCCTTGGATCATATCTCACCAATTCTTGTTTTATCTTTGGTCTGCTGCTGAGTTAAATAGAATTCAACCACCTAGAGTACAAGTATTCTAAAATACCTGTAGGAATATATGACTCAAGCATAAACAAGTTTAGTATGAGAATGAAATGCATTCAGTTTTGACTGGGTTAAATTTGTTTTAAAAATATTTTTGTTTTGCTTAATATAGAAAACTTGGAAAATTCAGAAAAACATGAAGAAAATAAAATCACCCATAATTCTTTTAGCACTTAGCATATTTCTCATGCATATATATTTCAGAGACAAATTTTACCACATTGAAATTAAATATCCATGTCTTTTATTTTTTGATATAGCAAGTCATGGACAGTTTCTTATATCATTAAATACTCCTCCAAAATATTTTTAAGTCAGGGCTAGCAATCATTTCCTTTATGCCTCCCTCCTTTGCTTTTATGCTTGGAAAAGTTTTCCTCAGTTGGAAATCAAATATTTCTCTGAGTTACTTTCTAAAAATTCCATGAATAAAAACCCTGGCAAAATTTACTTAAGCAATATAGAATTGGAGGCAGAAATAAAGTGCTATGCATAATTATGAGCCACTAGGACCAGCTATGGCTTGAGATATCCAATCTGGGAGACAGATAACTTCAAACTCTCAAAAGTGAACAAAACCCAAACTGCCTCATTCAGTTGGAGATGTTTTGAGAAATGAAGCAAATGAATGATTTTTTCCTTTGAAGTGTATGTATATAAATATGTAAATATATACATATAAATATATGTAAATATAAAATATATAAATATCTATATATATAAATATGTGTACCTGTATATTTGTTTCCTTCTCCTTATAGATCTAATTTTCTTTCTTTGATGAATTTAGTATATGTATAGTTCCTCTTGGCCCATGACAAATTTAAGAATACTTTATTATGAACAGGTAGGATTTCTTTTTTTATTTAAATTTCAGTTTATAGTGTATTGTTATTTTCAGGTGTACAATTTAGTGATTCATCACTTACATAAAACACCCAGTTCTCATCACTACAAGTGCCCTTCTTAAACTATCACCCATTTAACTCATCCGCTGCCCACCACCCCTCCAGTAACCCTCAGTTTGTTCTCTACAGTTAAGAATCTGTTTCCTGTGGTGCCTGAATGGCTCAGTTAGTTAAATGTCTGACTTTGGCTCAGGTCATGAGCTCACAGTTGATGGGTTTGAGCCCCGTGTTGGGCTCTGTGTTTGTCAGCACAGTGCCCATTTCGCATCCTCTGTCTCCCTCTCTCTCCCTCTCTCTCTGCCCCTCCTCTGCTCACTATCTCTCAAACAAAATAAAACAAAATAAAATAAAAGTCTATATTCTGGTTTGCTTCTCTTTCCTCTCCTTCCCCTCCCCCCGCCCAACACAGGTATTGTTTCTTAAAGCTCTTTTTTGGTCTCATGGTAAAGGAGCATCTGTAGAACACAATTCAATAGTAGGTCCAGTAAGTCTGCTTCCTCTTTTCCTTCTCCCCACAAAAACCCCCACAATACCATGAATAGAACATCAGTGATGGTATAGAACATCTGCTAACCTGGTATAGGCAAGCATTTAACAAAAGAAAGATTTTGCAATCCAAGCATACCTGTTTCCCTACGAGACATAAATATTTGTGATATGAATACTAGAAAAAAGGGAGAGGTGGCAAGTATTAAAATCAAAAGTGATGGCTCTATATTTTTCAACATAATTTTCAATTTAAAAGATAAAAACCCACAATCATGTATTTTGCACTTTAAAAATGTCTGCCAACCAGCAGTTATTCGAGGTAATGAACTATCAGTTATATGTTGATAATGAATTCAATTTGAACAATTTTCAGAATCACAAAATAATTGAGCCTATCTCCTTATTTAAGCCAGGTAGTTTGCTTTTGTATCACTGTTTTCTGAGCTTTGTGTGTCCAAGATATTCATGGATCCATCTGCTAAATTAGAGTGGGGAGCAGAAGTGGAAGGGGCTCTCAGGGCACGGCACAGGATAATCGATCTGGCCGACAAAAAGGACATATGGAACCAGAGCCACATCTTTATACTTCTGGTGTCCATGGCATAGAGGGTCAGGTCAGTTGAGGATTATACAGCAGGGAAGAAAGAGCAATAATAAAACTGCCTCTGATTCTCTAGGCAAGACATAGTACCTGGTTCCAGAGAATGGAATCCAGGAATTTGAGACCTGGGTATTATTTTCATAATAAATTTTTCATTTTGAGATATAATTGTAAGAATACAAAGAAATCCCACGTACCCTCTCCTACTTCCTCCAAATAGCAACATCTTCAGGAGCTATAGCATAATACCAGAATCAGAATACTAACATTAATCAAGACACAGAATTTTCCATCACCACAAGCATCCCTCAGGATGCCCTTTTATGGCCACATCCACTTTCTTCCCATCTCCACCTCTTCTTAACCCCAGCAACTACCAATATATTCTCCAGTGCAATAATTTTATCACTTCATGAACATTATATGAATGAAACCACACAGTATCTATCTATTTGGGATTAGTTATTCATTCAGCATAACTCTCTGGAGATTCATTTAGGTTGCTTTGTGTTTCCATAATTTGTTCCTTTTTATTGCTCAGTAGTTTTCCATGGTATGAATGTACTAGTTTGTTTACCCATTTGGGCATGGAAGGCTATTTGGATTGTTTCCAGGTTTTGCCTATTATAAATAAAGCTGCTATAAACATTTATGTGCAGGGTTTCGAGCAAACATAAGTTTTAATTTCTCTAGGATAGATGCCAAGAGCGCAATACTGGGTCATATGGTAGTTGCATGTCTATTTTAAAAAGAAATTGTGTGGAAGTGCTGAATCACTCTACTATACACCTAAAAATAAATATTATACTGTATATTAACTGGAATTTAAATAAAAACTTAAAACAATAAACCGTTAACTGTTTTTGAGAGTTAGCTCTATCATTTTACATTCCCACCAGCAATGTAGGACTGATCCAGTTATTCTATATCCTTCCCAACATTTGGTGGTGGGGTCTCTCTTTCTCTTATTTCAGTCATGCTGATAGGTGTGTAACGATAGCTCTTTGTAGTTTTAATTTGAATTGTCTAATGGCAACTTTTGATGTATTTTGCCATCTGTATACTCTTTGGTAAAACGTCTCTTTAGGCCTTTTGCCCATTTTCTCACTGAATTGCTTGCTTTCTTTGCATCAAGTTTTGAATTTTTATACTTCAAATCCGAGTCCTTTATCAGATATGTGGTTTGCATATATTTTCTCCCAGCTTGTAGTTTGTCTTTTTTGTCCTCTTAAGAGGGTCTTTCACACAGTACAAATCTATAATTTTGATTAAGTTTGATGTCCAATTTATCAACTTTTCCTTTATGGAACATGCTTTTGATGTCAAATCTAAGGACTCTTTACCCTAGCTTTACACCCTGGAGATTTTTTCCTTTTTCCTAAAAGTTTTATAGCTTTACATTTCAGTCAGTGATTAGTTTTGAGTTAAGTTTTGCATAAATTATGAGACTTAGGTTGTGGTTTATTTGCCTATGGAAGCCCACTTTCTCCAGCACCATTTATTGAAAAGGCTCTCTCTCCTCCATTGCATTGCTTTTCACTTGTCAAAAATCTGTTGGTCTATTTCTGGATCCTTTATTCTCTTCCATTTATCTCAGTCTATTTCTTCACCAACACCACACATTTTTGATTATTGTAGCTATGTATCTTGAAATTGGGTAGAATGATTCTTTTGGTTTTATTCTCTGGATTTATTTTGTATTATTTTTCTATGTTTTTAAGGTGAGAGCTTAGGTTGTTTTGAGACTTTTCCTAACGTATGCATTGAATGCTATAAATTTCCCTCTCCGTGGCTTTAGCTGTGTCCCACCAATTTTTAATATGTTACATTTTCATTTTCATTCAGTTCAATGTATTTTTTAAAACTTAACTTGAGATTGTATCTTTGATCCATGGATAATGTAGAAGAATGTTATCTTCCAAGTGTTTGGATGTTCCTGTTATCTTTCCCCTTTTGATATCTAGTTTGATTTCATTGTGGTCAGAGAACAGTCTGCATGATTTTCATTCTTTTAAATTTGCTGAGGTCTGTTTTTTGACCCAGAATATATTCCTTGAATATATGGAACATAGGCACTTGAAAATAACGTGCACTCTGCTGTTGGTGGGCAGAGCGATTTATAAATGTTGTTTAGATCCTGTTGGTTGATGGTGTTGTTGAGTTTATGTCTTTATTGATTTTCTAATGATTTCTCTGTACATTGGGTGGACTTGTATTGGGGAAGTGGACTCAGTCACAGTGGGTGGGGTGTCATGTTTTTGTGAGTTTACTCCAGGAGTGCTACCAGATTCTCTCAGTGAAGATCTGAGACAAATCTCCTCATCGTTTGAGTAAGAAGAGGAAAAACAAGTTTTGAAATTCACCAGAGTATCCTGTTCTTCTTAATAAGGCCTGCCTTGAGGGTAATCTAGTTAACCTGAGCCTAACCCGCTGAGGTTTTACCTGAGCATAACTGACCTAGGAAAGAGGAACACCCCACTCTGCCTACCCTCACTGTCTTGCTCTCCTGTCATGCCTGACAGAAATGACTGGAAGCATGCAGGAGGTTACAACCCTCGGGGCTCGGGAGCAGTGGAGACAAGACTGATGGGGGCTAAGAATGCCTCCCTGCCACATACTCAACAGGCTACTACAGGCCTGTCATTGAAGGCAGTGCCTTATACCCAGTACATCATGCCTGGTTCACAAGTAAAAATTTTAAGGCAGACTCAGAGGCAAAAAACAGTTTGCAGAGACACAGAAAGCATGAGAACCAGTCTCAAACACACAAAGATGTTGGAATTCTGAGACCAGGATATAAAACAATGATGATTAATATGCTCAGGTTTCTAGAGGATAAAATAGCATGCAAAGACAGATTGACAATGTTAGAAGAGAGATGGGAATTCTAGAAAAGAATGAAAAAAATGCTAAAGTAAAAAAAAAAACTTGTAACATTGTGAAAAACGAACTTGATAGGTTCATTAGTAGACTGCACACAGCTGAGGACAGAATTAGGGAACTTGTACTGGAGAGAGATCAATAGGAATTTCTCAAAGTAAAAAGGAAAGAGGGGGAGGGAGGGAGAGAGGGAGAGAAAGAAAACCAGAGCAGAACTAAGAACTGTGGGACAATATTAAAGGTGTAACACATTTGCAATGGAATACCAGGTGAAGAAAGAGGAACAAGATTAGAAGAAATAATGGCTATGAATTAAAAGAAAAAAGGAAATTAAGTAATAGGCCCAGGAGGTTCAGAGAACACCAAGCATAATAAACACCAGAAAATCTGTACATGGGGGGCATCTTGCTCCAATTGGAAGAGCATGTGACTCTTGATCTCGGTGTCATGAGTTTGAGCCCCACATTAGGTGTAGAGGTACTTAAATAAACTAAAAAGGATCTGTACATAGGAATATCATCTACTGCAGGAAATTAAAGAAACAGCAAAATGGGAACAGGGTCCACTGGGGAAAACCACTCACCTACACAGGAACACAGATGGGACTACAAAAAGACTTCCCTTTAGAAACCATGCAACCAAGGATTGGAGTGGAATAAAAAAGCCACCAAATTAAAAACCTGTAGCCTCTGAAGTTATCCTTCAAAAGTTAAGGAGAAATGAAGACTCGCACAGATCAAAAGTTAAGGTATTGCTGGTACATCTGCCATGCAAAAAGTATAAAAAAATGTCTTCAGGGTGAAGGAAAATGATATAGGCCACCTCCATAGACACTCCCCTACTTCCATGAACACATGGATTTAATGAGAAAAACAGGCTCCACTGAACATCCACGAAAATCTCTGACCCTGCCAGTTGTATTGCTTCCTTGTGTGTTGTTACAAGTGGATATCTACTCTCTTGGTTCGTACCTCTGGGGACACCCTTTAGCCAGGACAGAGGGAGCCTCAGAGGGAGGAGGTCTCTGGGACCAGGTTTCTGTGAATGGGGGGAATGAGCCTCAATCAGGGATGGGTGCCCCTATGCCTGAGATATGTGCAGAGGAGAGAAATGGTATGGCCCTGCCATAACCCTCTAGAGGTGCTGACAGAGGCCCAGCTCCAGGCTGGAATCAGCCTGTCCACTTCCCCCATGCACTGTGTAATATAGTCTCCCTTTCTGTCCACCGAACAAGCAAAGGAAGGCAGTAGGGTCTTCTAGAACTTGGGCACGCCCTCCCTCAGTCCAACTGATGTCAGTCCTGGTTGCCAGGCACTGGTTTGTGTTGGAGATGGAACCCTCCTTGGGGTTCTAAGCAGTTACTTGTGGCCCATAGGACACTGGTGCTGGGAGCAGAGCCACAAGGCCCTTTGGAGCCAGCTGGTGGCCACTGAAATTTCTCCCCAGCTGGTCCTGGAGCAGCTGTGGGCTGCCTTGCTGGTGATGTATGAAAGTATGCCACACATGCCAGGAGACTCTGGGTTTCTCTGGGTGATCCTCATATGCACTGCAGTGATGGTGTTCATAGTAAAGAGTGGACACAGTTTAAGAAGAGGAGAGGGGCTTCTTAGGAGGCAATATGCCCAGAATGAAGCATCTGGGAAAGCATCTGCCCAGGAAAGGTGTGGAGGAGACAGGACTAAAGGCACAAGCCCATGAAGCTCTCACACCACCTGGGTGGGATGCCAGTCCTCTCTCATTACAACCCTTGCTCTGACTGCCCTGAATGAAAATCTCAGCTGGTTTTCAGAGGAGGACACTGTGCAACTGCTGAAGGAAATTTAAAAAAAAAGCCAGCCCGTAAGACCTTCTCAACTAACTGATGAAAATCCCATCTTGGGAGCATCACAGGAAGATAGAGAACCCTGTGGGAGGAAAATAACAGAAGGTTCAAATGATAGCCCTGATCTGCATGGAAGTCTAGCCCTCCTGGTCCAGAAAACTGGCAGCTGAGGCAGAGAGTGCAGGACAAGGCAGAGGAGGAAGGAAGGCCAGAGCCCCCAATCCAGAAGTACACCAGGATGCCAGTGAGGATGGGAGCCACTTCAAGACCGTAGGCCAGACCATGCTGAAGTTGCTGCATGTGCTGGAGCTCATTAGACATCACATAGAAGGTTGGGGCTCAGGAGAGGGGGGGAGGAGAGTGGAAAATGGTGATGGCTCCATTCACCTGTCAGCAGTCCATCAGAAAATCCATGGCCATGGCCATGCCACTGTGCCTTGGGCAGGTGTCATGTGGAGAACAAGTTGTCCAGAGAATTGATGGAGGAAAATCGGAGGATTGCGAAGCTCAGAGGACAAATAACAAGCCTCCAAGCTGAGGAAGTGTCTTTTCACATTGAAAATGCCTACCTGGAAAGTGAGATTCAGAAGTTCCAGCTGAAGCTCACAATAAAGCTTGAGATGTGGGAAGAGCACATCCTGCATCTGGAGAGAAACTCGGCAGAGGAGAAAACACACCTCTTGGAAATGGAGAAGCAACTTCCCAAGGTGTACAGGAGCCTGAATGCCACCCATCAAACCCTCAGCCTCTACAAGAAGATGGCCGAGGACCTGGGCAGAGAATTTCAGAGAACCCCCTCCCTCTATGAGGTCTTTCTGGGTGAGGAGAGGGATCACAAGAGCTGGAGGGTGGCTCTGACAGTGGAGAGAGAGCTCTACCAGCTGAGGACAGAAATCCATTGCCTCAGGCAGAGGCTGGCCCAGTTAGGTCCACAGTCCAGCCTGTCCCACAGGGATAAGCTGCCTCTGCTCATGCTCTTCTGCCCCCAGCCTCCCACTTCCTTTGAGGGTGGGGGCTCCCCTACATCTCCAGGAGCCCAGGAGAGTGTGTGCTGGGAGGGCTCTGAGGCCTGGGATCACCTGCTGGTCTGACTCAGCTTCCAAGCAGCCATCAACACCTACAACCACAGCACAACCGCACCTGTGCTTCTCCCTCAAGCCATACCCATTGTTCCTTTTAGTTCAGATCCACCCTATTATTTAACTGATACTACATAGCTCTTAGACAAGTTCCCTATAGCAGTATGACTGAGGTAGTATTTTTCAATAAATGTTAAATATAAAAAATAAAATAAAAACACCAAATTAGATACTCTAGTACTGAGAGTTGATTTTATTAAGTGATTATATTCCAAGTGCTCTATTAATTCTTTTACGTGTATTATATCATTTAATTTTCCCAATAACCCATTATTGTTCACATATTATTATTACTGAGGTTCCAAGAGGTTAAACAACTTGCTCCAAGATCACACAGCTAGTAAATTGCAGAGCTGGCATTCCAATCCAGGGTTGTCTAACTACTAACTGGTGTGTAAGTAACTTGTATGCAATATGCTATTCTATAAGGATCCCAGAAGGGCTTGATAAATTTTGTCCTAGTTCACATTTGAGTAAGGATGCAAATATTATAGTGGTAGCTATGAGGAAAGTCCCACCAAAGTATGGTGGGCAGCCTCTAAGGGGTCTCCAGTGATTTGCATGTTTGGTATTCATATTCTTGAATAATCACCATGCCCCCCCCCACCCCACTTTGAATATGGTCTGGTACTACTGACTCACTTCTAATTAACAGAATAGGGCAAAAGTGATAGGATGTCACTGTTGACGTTAGTTTACAAAGAGGCTGTTTTGCTCTCCCTCACTCTCTCATCTACCCTGAAGGAAGCCAGGTGGTGTATTGTGAGCTGCATTATGGAGAGGCCCACGTGGCAAGGAATGAACGTCTATTACTAATAGCCCTGGTGGACCTCTGGCTGCTAGCAGCCATGTGAGTGAGCTCAAAAACAGATCTCCCCCCACAAGCCTCGAGATGACTGAAGATCCAGCTGACATCTTGACTGCAGCCCGTGAGAGACCCTGAGCCAGAGGTACATGGCTAGTCACACCAGAATGGCTGACCCACAGAAACTGTCAGGTTATAAATGTGGTTTTAAGCTGTGCAGTTTGGGGAAATCATTCAAGAAAGAGAGAAAACAAAACAATGAACCCAAACTTTTGGCTTCTGATACCACTCCCTCTCAAGGGATTGAAATTCCAGAGAAATCAAGAGATGGTAGAATCTAGTAGATTGGGGTAAAAATTGTAAGAAAAGTGGACCTCTGTTCTGTTCACCATGTCTCTCTGAGAGGACATCATCTCACTTGACCCTCATATGCCAATAACCTGCAAATACAGGAGAAGACAACTGGCAGTGTGTCATGAGTCATCCGAGAGAGGGTTGGACACAGCATCCCAGAGCCTCCTAGAAGGCAAAGAGCAAGCTCAGAGGTTCTCTGGTATCCCTAGAGAAGGCATGGAAATGAGATGAGTTGAGAGCCTGGGACTTGGTCATGGGACTTCTGTGGTAGAGGGGAGGTGGCCTGTGAAAGAGACACTACCTGGAGCCCCTTCTTGGACCAGCAGCCTCCTGCCTATTTTGGGAGGCTGAGAATTTAATAAGGGACTGAATTAGTGTATAAGAGATGATGTTCTAATGCTTAGCATATTTAAAGTTATTTAAATCATTGACATCCCCTTTCCCTTAGTCCCCACTACCGCCATTAGTGGGAATGGTGGCTTCAAAGCAAGATGAGAACATCTCCTATATGCCTGTAATGTGTAAATGTCAGTGCACAACAGTCACTGCTACCACCTTAGCAGCCCCACTGCTTTCACAAAGACACAGGGACAAGTGACACCTAAGGCTTCTTTTCCCAGTTTCTGGTTACTGCCCGACTCAGATGGGATACTTAAGTGATTAAGTGGAGGAGCCGGTGGATGGCCATGAAGAAGAGTGAGAGGGGCATGGGAAGGGTAGCAGAGACATGGAAATGGCTAGACCCCCATGGTTTGAAGATGACCTGGTGAAAGAGGGATGAAGCTTTTCCTTACTCATCTTTGGTGAAATGGAGCCTAGACTTAATTGATGCTTCTTGCTCTTGCTCCAAAATCAACTACCCTCGGGGCGCCTGGGTGGCGCAGTCGGTTAAGCGTCCGACTTCAGCCAGGTCACGATCTCGCGGTCCGTGAGTTCGAGCCCCGCGTCGGGCTCTGGGCTGATTGCTCAGAGCCTGGAGCCTGTTTCCGATTCTGTGTCTCCCTCTCTCTCTGCCCCTCCCCCGTTCATGCTCTGTCTCTCTCTGTCGCAAAAATAAAAAAATAAACGTTGAAAAAAAAAAAAATCAACTACCCTCGATTGATCATCATTATATATACCTCATCTTTTTTCTGTGGTTAAACTGTCCTCCTCCTTTTTGGAAACTTAGCTTAGGTTACAGGGCTGCCACATATGGCTCTACAGATTGTGCACTGAAAAAATCCAGGTGGTACCATTTATACCCTATGAGATGATTTGACAGGTCATCTCCCAGAAATCTTTCCACATCATTGTTAGTGGATTCTCATTATTCCCATTAACAAATATTTGAAGATTAAATGCCAGGTGCTGTTCTAAGTTCCAAGGACTTAGCAATGAACAGGATAGAGTTTCTGCCATTGGTAGTGGTACAGGAAGAGACAGACCATAACTACATGAACAAATAAGTAAGCACATGTGAGGGTAAGGTAAATTGGGAGATACATTCTTATGTGCTTCAATAATACACAGGACCACAGTTTATAAACAATAGATGTTCTATATGTAACCATGTTTCCTCCTTTCCCTTTTGAAACGTAAGGCAGCAGACAATATGTTGTATGTACTAACAATGGGTATTTACTACAAGTTAATAGAGTTAATCCTTATTAGACTTTATATTTGTCCTACCAGGATGACATTTTAAGAAAATATGAATTCTTTAATACACTTAGTGGGAATAGTTAAAATTTTTTTTATCATATTTATAAAATTAAATAAACTTATGTGGGTTTGGTAGTGGCAGAGAGGCAGATTTTACAAATTTAGTACATCTTTGACATTTGTGAGGGACATTTTCCCAAGACTAGGAGTGTTCTCAAAATCACAAACCTCAGCAGGGCACATAATTTTCCCACAAAATACTGTGAAATAGAACTAAAATATTTAAAGATCTTTTGTATTCTTAATGGTTCCCTATACCACAGGGCTAAAGAAATTTGTAGGATTATTTTCTAGCTTAGAACCTTTATTTCCTTAGACTTTTTCACTTTCATTGCCAGTACTCGTGATTTTCTTTTTAGAGTTTTAAAAATTACTAAAGTGTAAAAATAACCTTGAAAGTCATTCTTGATGATGGATAGAAAATTTCAAAACATATATCAAGATGTTGGTCCATGAGTTTGGCCCATGCATAAGATAGAGACCCACCTGATACACTAGCATCAGAGGACTTATGATTTAAATGAAGCCTTTGGATAATAAGAAATCACTATGAGTCTTCAATCACTAGAGTTGCTGAAAAGCACTAAAACTGAATGCAAAATCCACAGATGCCAAAGGTCTTTGGGATTACATTGCAGATCCATAGCAGGAGAGCAAAATGCAATCACTTGCTCATCCCTTTATTGTTAAAGTATATGTGACATCATTGTGATAAGTGATGTAGAATTTTCCAACTTGGATAGTGTATGAGAAACTTCTCTGGAGCACCATAAATTGGATGTTTATCTTTTTGCCACATATCAGCTACCTGGCTGATTTCTAATTTGTTTACGAATTCATAAATGCTCTGAAACTGATTCTTTCTCTTTAATGAGTGTTGGCAACTCCAACCTCTAAGGGCAGAGGTGAGGATAAACTGAGCCAGGTTATGAGAAGTCTTCAGAAACGTGAAAGTGACCCAGCAAAATCAAGGTGTTATTATTACTCAATCAGGTATTGCTGGCTTCTAGTTGCTGGTTTTGTTCCTTGAACTGAATAAAAACACATGGGAAGCATCAATTAGCTGAAATGGACATTGTATAAAGGGTTTAACTTACTTCTTTTACAAACCACTGACAAAAGGCAGGACCAATCCATTCTCTTGCATGAATACCACAGTCTATCCAGACAGCTCTTTTGTAAGTTCGTGATCTTCTGCCCAGCTGAAAACAAGAGTGTTCATAGTAACCAAGTCAGGCTTTTATTTTTAGATTCACTGAAAAGCATAATTTAATAAGGTTTCAGAATAGTTCTTCACTATAGTTTGATTAATTAGGTAACTCACAAAAAAGATAAAGAGATTTCCTATCTTTCCAGAAGTGCAGGCTTGTTTATGCAGAAACAATGACTTTATTGCCTGAATTACAAATCAAATAACTGGAAAATACACAAAAAGGGCAATCCCTTAAATAGGCTTGCTTTTCCTTTAATATAATTTGTGACTGTTAAGTAAAATGCTAAATTCCCCGTCCTCCCAAGCATTCTAAGACAATCAGCTTCAAATTCCCAAGGAATATTTCTTTAAGTAATAACTATGTTTTATAGGTGGACAAAGTCAAATTTTATTACAACACAAAATGGAAAAGCAAAACAATTTGATTTGTAGAATCAAGTGACAGATTTGTCTTTATAATCCTATTATATCAATATTACTTAAATGTGGTTTCTAACTCAGTAATAAATAGATAGCTATTAACATTATTTCATAGGGAATCTAGTTTTCATTCATTACTTCACTCAACTAACACTTCAGGAAATCCTTTGGGGATATTGTTCTTGACACTGGAGACTCAAAGAAGAAAAGACAAGGAATTTATATGCTGGTAGGGAGGGCAGACATGGGAACAATTAACCATTATGATGTGAAGATGCAGAAGTTGTTTAGGGAACATGGGAGGTGTTATGTGTAATTTTCCCGGGGAGTAGGAGAAGGCTTTTCAGACGAGAAACACTTAAGTACTTGAGTAAGACTTGGAGCTGGTCCAGAAGACAAGTTAGAAGAAGGCATCTCAAGCTTGGAAGAGAATCTGGGAACATCCTCTTTGAAGAATGGGCTTTTGGGGTATGAGGAAGAAATGGCAGGTGGACACAGAAGTGTATACGTATGTGAAAGAGAGACACAGAGGAATGGATATAAGAACACTAACAGCAGTGATGGATGACAGTATCAGACAGGAGAGGATGGGGACTTGAAAGAAAGTTCAGTACTGAGGCCGTTACTGCAATAGTCCAGGGAGAAGAGATCCAGAGATAAATTATGGTAACAGCAGGGAAGACAGAGGAGGAATTGGAGCAGATCCAAAAGATACTTAGAAGAAAAAATCATCAGTTCTTGGTGGTAGATTTAAAGGAAGTGGTGAAAACAAAGCAGAGGAATTTAGGATGATGCTCATGTTTCTTAACTGCAATCACAGCAATGCCATTGTGAGCTTGAAGTACTTTTGTGAATATTCAGATGAGAAGGTCAAGTAGGCAATAGAATATGAATGTAAAAGTCCAGAAGGTGGACTTCACTGAATATGGAATGATTATTGAGACCATAGGGTGGATGTGTTCATCTAGAAAGGTTGGTGGAGGGACAGCACATCTGAGCATGGAGTCCTGGAATGAACAGAACCCACTGGAAAGGCAGGAGGAGAAGAGCCAGTGAATGAGCCACTGAATGGTCAGAGAGACAGGAAGAGAACAAATTAGGAGTCATTGCGGACCTCATCAAGACAAGTTTTAGAGGAGCTTTGGAGCCAAAGGCCAGTGAGTCTGAATGGGAAGTGAAGAAATAGAGACAGTGATATAGGGAAATCTTTTTTTTTAAGCTTTTCTTTCTTTCTTTCTTTCTTTCTTTCTTTCTTTCTTTCTTTCTTTCTTTTGAGAGTGTGCACGTGAGCAGGGGAGGAGCAAAAAGAGTGGGAGAGAGAGAGAGAATTCTAAATGGACTCTGCACTGTCAGTGCAGAACCAGATGTGGGCGTGAACTCACAAATAGCGAGATCATGAGCCAAAGTTGGATGCTTAACCAACTGGGCCACCCAGCTGCCCCTATAGGAAATCTTTTTAGATGCTTGGCTGAGAAGGGATGGAGAGCTCTGCGTCAGTAGCTGGAAGAGAACTCAGGGTCAACAGCTGGGAAGAATGCATATCTGCTTACAAATTTATGTAGTTTTTCACTGGTTCACCTTGAGTAGCACCAGCTCACAAATAATTTTGAAAGCCATTATTTTTAAGGGCATAGGTAACTCTGAATATGTTAGAAACAGCATTCTCTGGAATACTCAATGGTAAAAATTAAATAAGGCCCAAAAATCTAAGGGAAATTTTTTCTTAAATTAAAACGATGTTAAGTATGAGACGCCGTGAAAGACCATTTCTTTTCTTTTCCCCATAAGTCAAACGTGAAAAGGATGAATGTTTAATAAATATTTATTTTGTTAATAATTTATTTTTACCTTTAAAACAAAAAGAGACCTTCCCTCATATGATTTTCCAATAGAGAACACATGAATGAGGCCTGAATGAGTTTTATTCAGATGATGCATCCAATTTTGAATCTAAAATCAGATAAATAAAAACCATGTCAGACTTTCACAATTATGGAGGCTTCAGAGAACAAAAGGTAACAAAAGGCAATAATAGGTCTCAGAACTCAAAGGACATACATGACTATAAAGTTGAACAAAAATCAATTTTGTGTTTTTAATTTTCTTCAAGATACTTAAGACTATATTTTATTTTCTGTCTTTACAAATAGTAGCTTCATGTCTTTATATTGTTCCCCTTTTAGAGCATACATTCTACTACCATTTGTCATTAATATCTTGATGGCGGCGATTTACAGAAAATTAATCAATGTATTCTGGGTTCTTTTCAAGATAAAAATTTATTTCCATTTTCCCCCTAAGTACTTAAGAGGAAAAGAAATAAATCATCTTCACGAAAACCATCCAAACTACTTCAAAGTGTCTATTAAAGTCCTATATATTGCAATTTGTCACTGAACAGAAGATGCTAAGAAAAAGGCATTGTCTTCTGCATTTAAAGTTTATTCAAGCCATCAGAGGGCATTTTTTGAATAATTTCCCTAAGAACAGTGATAGATTTGCATTGATCCAGTCACACACACTTATCTGTCATCAGGAGAAGGAATATTTGAGATGGATGAATAAGGCACTTAGAAATATGGATGACATTTCTGACTTAAAAGCTTTACTACGAATAAGGAAATCACACAGAAGTGTCCCGCTGTTCCATGATGTGCAAGAGAGTCTGTGCTGAAAAAGCAGATTTTGAGAAGTATCCATATTTTCTTTCCTTTCTATTCTTATTGAGTCTAATGAGCAGGATATATATCTTGTGTGTGTGTGTGTGTGTGTATATATGTATGTGTGTATATATATGTATGTATGTATATGTATGTACATATCTACATATAGTTTGAAAATTTGACTTTTTTCTAGTGCATGTCATAGCACTTCTGTGTTCCAGGTTATCTAAAACTTCCATTGCTTCTAATTTCAAGCTTCTAAAATACATGTTGAAACAAGAAACATGTGAAAATAATTTTGAAAAGAATAATTTTGAAAAGAACTATCAAGAGGACCAAAAATTCTCCTAAGAATATAACAGGATCTCATTAATTCTGTGTTTGACATTCCTTTGCTCAATTCAGGGGAAGCATGGAAAATGTGTGTATTTATTAATTTATTCATTCTGTCATCAGCTACCTATTTGGAGGTCTCTATTTGCTTGTCACTATGGATATAGTGGTGAACAAGAAAGTAATGGCCTGTCCTGGGTGGCTCAATCGGATAAATGTCCGACTTCAGCTCAGGTCATGATCTCACAGTTTGTGAGTTCCAGCCTCTCATCGGGCTCTGGGCTGACAGTGTGGAGCCTGGAGCCTGCTTTGGAATCTGTGTGTGTCTCTCTCTCTCCCTGCCCCTCCACCACTCATGTTTGCTCTCTCGCTCTCTCTTTCAAAAATAAATAAACATTAAAAAAATTTTTAAAAATGCATTTAAGAAATGGCCTGTCCTCGTGAAACTTGCTTTGGAACTTGAGGACGACTAAGGCATTAATCAAATAATCCTAAAATTATGTGTATAAAAACTATGATAGATATTCTATCCATGTGCTGTGGGTACATGTAATAAGCTGGGGTTGGAGCTGGGGAGTTCTAATCCAATCTGGGAAAATAGAAATAGCCATCTTTTTGCTTGATCTGATATTGAAGGAGTAACTATTGTCCAGGTGAAATAGTCAAAGATGTGGTTGTGGGAATGAAGTTGCTATAGAATAAATACTAGGAAGAGTAAATAACATGTTAAAAGGCCCTGAGTTTCCACAAATGAAGCCTGGCCTGTGGGAGGTCCCAACCTGTGCAGACGCTGTGGAGTGAGCATCAAAATTCATTCCATCCCTCAACCAAATCATTGCCTTCAAACTCTGACTAGATCTACCTTCCATGCTTTTTTAGTTAAGGTTTTCACAACTGCAATTATAGCAACATTCCCTTGCTTTTACATTGCACTTCCATGTCCTCTGTGGGGGTGGGTTGGGTAAAGCAAATGAAATTCAAATTATTTTGCCACTTCTTTTAAAGGCTTAATAGAAGGGATGATTGAACTGAGGTGGCTAGACAATATAAGAGCTATATGTATTCTTCATATAGCCCCTACCTCTGTCTTTATGCTTCTCTCCCAATCATTAGACCTGAATGATAAAGATGCACTTATTAAAAAGAATGAAAGTTCCTTTGATTACATACTTCTTCTAAGGAGTGATAAACTTCATAATTATATCCAGAAAGGTATCTTCGATTTCTCTGGGTTCGCAAACTGCTTGCCTTTTCCAGTGTTTTCTGAAGATCTTCTATGAGGATCCTGGATTTGAAATGATAGACATGATGAAAATTGAATGGAGAGCATATAAAAATCAGGCAATATCAAAAGAAAATCATGCATCAGTGAAAAAGAATATAGCAAATAATGACATTTCTAAAAATACCAAATGTTGGGAAAGTATTCTCTTTTGGGAAATAGAAACTGTTAAATTGGGTAATGAAAATCTAAAACTAAAGAAGATGGTCTCAAATAATAATAATTACTACCATTTATTGAGCAGCTACAAGAACCGAATGATGGGTATGGGCATTTACATTTATTGAATACCTACTTAGGCACCACGCTATGTATTTTACGTACACAAGCTTAGTTAACAAACCTATAAGGTAAATTTTACTCTTAAACTTTACAAGTGGGGAAATGAGCCTCAAAAGGGTCAAGAACTTGCCAATATCATCTGCTAGTGAGAACAGAGCTAGAGTTTGAGCTTGGAATGTGAACCTGGATTCTAGTCTTTAGACTCTAAGCCCAGTGTGACATTAGGAACACCAAAACAAGACAAGGCAACACAATATGAAAAGTTTTCAAAGGTTTAAAAAAATGTTTAAATTTTTGCAAAATTGAGTTGGGGTATATTGGGTTTGCATTATTTTCAGAGTGGACAGACCTTCTAAAAATAAACAAGTGAAACTTGTTTCCACTCAAGGTAAGAGCAATTCCTCACATTTATCACCAGAAAGTTAAGAAGTTCTGATGTGGATACATCTGTTTGTTTGGCAGCTCTTGATAGAACCACCATTGTTCCCTTTAGAAAGGCAGTATTTTCCTAGGAGTTTCAGTGCAAAAAAACTACGCCTCTTAATTGATTCTTAGATTCTTTATCATTTATCATTATTAATTGATAAAAGACTTAACATATTACTAATCGCATAATGAAATGCCCATTCAGAGAATTGTCAAAATAATTCTAATGGAGAATTGCTCCTACAAAAGATTTATCTTAATATTTTCTAGTCAAGTTTGCTAGTGTTTTCACCAAAGTAAGAAAATTATCATGTAAAGTTTTTTAGTTTCAAGTTGTATGGAATCATTCCAGTTGGATATTAGCTCCTTTGATGATTAAACTCTTGGGCTTCTCTGTCTCCTTTTAAAATCTCCAAGTGCCATATGGAGCTAGTTTTTGGATTTCCTAATATTTGTTTAGTCATTTAGGCCAGTGATTCTTGAGTTGCATTGCTTTAAAGTCACCCGTGAGCGTTAAAAACTATGCCACACTGAGGTGCCTGGCTGGCTCATTTGATCTTGGGGTCATGCGTTGGAGCCCCAGGTTGGGTGTAGAGATTACTTAAAAATAAACAAACTTAAAAAAAATGCCACACTGGGCCCTGCATAGACAAGAATATCTGTGAATAGGTAGAAGTCCTTTTTAAAAGCTCACCTAGTGATTTTAATATATTGTTGGGATATTTAGGCTAATGATCTGGAAACAAATAATTTAGGCTAATTAAATCTGGAAACCCACTGGTATTAGTCCTCTCAGTTTCCATATTAAATACAAATGGAAGAAAAAAAACAAATGGAAGAGAATATGAGAATATAGCTGACCCTTGTTTCCTTTTTCCTCTCTTGAGTGTCTGTGCTAGATATGGTTAGCTGCCTACTCTCCATATGGACTTCTTGTACTGCAAGGGCTGGGAACCCAAAAATTACTTTTTCTTGACTCTCTTGCAGCTAGGGTCCCGGGTACAAATTTGTGAACACTGGTACGATAGGAAATTAAGAAATGCAGTGGCCATCTCCTGCTGTTGCTGTGACCATGTCAAGGTCAGAAATGTGACTGTTCAGGGAAAGTCGAGGTTGCTGGACTCAGCACTCCAGTGTCTAGTCACCAGCTTTGCAGCAAGAGAGATAGTTATCATCACAACAGTGAGGGCTGTACTATCACAGCAACAGCTTCTGGACCTCTGGACTGTCGCATGAGGGAGAAATAAATTATATGTGATTAAATCCATTGTGTGTGGGGATCTGTTATGAGTTGAATGGTGTCCCCTTCTCTCCCAATTTGTATGTTGGAGTCCTAACCCCCAGCACCACAGAATGTGACCTTATTTGGAAATAGGACTGTTGCAGATGTAATTACACTGACGTCAGTAGGATGTATTCTAATCCAATATGACGGGTGTCCTTATAAAAAGAGGCAATTCAGGGGCACCTGGGTGGCTCAGTCAGTTAAGTGGTTAAGTGTCTGACTTTGGCTCAGGTCATGATCTCATAGTTTGTGAGTTCTGGCCCCACATTGTGCTCTCTGCTGTTAGCACAGAGCCTGCTTTGGATCCTCTGTCCCCCTCTCTATCCCTTCCCAGGTCACACACATGTAAGTGTGCACTCCCTCTCCCTCTCAAAAATAAACATTTAAAAAAGAGGAAATTCAGTTTGGGAAAATGGAAAAGTTCTGGAGGTGTATGGTGCTAATGGTTGTATAATGTGAATGCACTTAATGTCACTGAATTGTATATTTAAAATGGTTAAAATGGTAAATTTCATATTGCATATTTTACCACAATTTTAAAAAATGGGGGAAATTACTACACAAAGACACAAGCAGAGGGAAGATATGAAGAGGCAAAGATGTCCATCTTACAAACCAAGGAGAGAGGCCTGGGACAGGTCCTTCCCTCACAGACCTCAGAAGGAACCAACTCTGCCCACACCTTCATTTCACAGTCTTCCAGCCTCTGGAATCATGAGACATTACATTTTTGCTTTTTAAGCCAGCCAGTCTATGGGATTTGTTATGACAGCCCTAGCAAACTAATACAGGTCTCTATTCAACGACTATACCTTAATACAGACCCTAAAAGACCAACCTGAAAATTAAAATAATTGTGGTGTGGCAGGTCTAGCCTCATTTTCCTTGTCAAATAGTTGACACCAGCAGAAAAATGAGAAGGAGATCAAAATGGCATTTGTAAGTGTTGTATTTTCTTAGTCCTTTGTGGTTCATGATTATCCCTACCCTAGGTGCATGTACTATAATATAACAGCGACCAGAGTCACTGAAAACTTTCCAAGTGATGTCAACATTCAGTGTAAAACCATGTCCCCAAAGTTTCCAGGGTGGGTGAGTGAGGCTCAATATTTGAAATTCCATTGCCAATTTTTACAGGTATTTAATTTATAAAATGATTGAATTTTTTATGACAGAATGAATCATCTCATCTTTCATGTCATTGAGAGGGGCTGATTACCTAGGGGCCAGACACATGAGGTCACATTATCTCTTCCTTAAAGATGACTACAGCTATATATTATGTATAGTTGTACGGAGTTAATGATAATCTTTTGGAAATACCCCAGGCTACAATAATAAAAGTCAATTAAAATGATCTCTATCTACTGCCCTGTGGAATTTAATCGACTCTTATGTGTTATTATCTCGGGACCAACAAAATGAATAATTCCAAATGATTGTCCTCCATGAGGAGACAACTGATTTAAAATACTCATTTTTTAGACTCTATTCTCTGTGACATAAAGTGTGATATTTTATTCTATATCAGTTCCGCATGACCTATATTTAATGGCAGGAAATAGAGACTTGTTAAAATAACTGGTATATTCCTTTCTACTGAATTATAATTAATGAAGCATGTGAGTTGTTGCTGAGCACCTATAGATATAATTACTAAGCTCCTTCCTTCCAGGCATTCAGAGAATCAAAGCACTCCTTCAAAGTTATAGTGATGACTAAACTGTGTTCAATATGAACAATAGTTTTATGCACAGCTGTGACTCTGCCCTGTTCTAGAAGGACAGATAAAGTACCTTTCTGCAAAAAGCATATAAGTACTTTAATAAGGCTGTAATTATCTTTCTGGCAGGGAAGTATTTGTGTGGACCAGGGAGGAATGTCACTGTCACTTTGCACCCTGTGGCTCAGCCTTCCAGAGAGACTAGGGCTTTCACCATGGACTCAAAGAGCCACAGGCCCATCCCAGGCCTTACCAGACATCATCAGGGATCTTTGTGCCAGTTTTGATAGTACAACCATTTGCTAAGAAGTTGGAGTAATTGAGGTTAGTCATTTACAAATATGCTTCACAGCCCTGAAATCCTAAGTTTCCAAATGAAAGGCAGGTCACTCCTTCCCATGTCATTGATTCACTACACTGCACTTCTCTGCCCAGATCCTGCATTGACTTTCTATCTCTCCACCACTTCCTTTTCCCTTGTGTCTGCTGGAATCCTGCTTTCTCTGTAAATAAACTTCCTGTATTCTTGTCTCTTCAGAGAACTCTCTCTTTTCATATTCTTGCCCTAATGGAAATGGAATTCTCTCAAGGACAGATTCTTTTGTGGCTTTCTCTTTCGCCACACCACCTATCATGGGACCAAAGGGAAGGAGGTCAGCATTCTCCTGAACCCCAGCATTCTCACATGCTTTCTCATCAATCTTCTAACTTCCAGAAAAAGCTCATCCTGCCTTCAGCATCATGCCATTCCTTGTTTCTTTCCTCTGACTCCTGGGTACTTTCTGATATTACTGTCCCAGGAGCACATCTGTCTCTCCACCTCTAATCTTATCATCAGCCAATGAGATTCAAAACTGCTATGATGATTCTCTGGTGATTTAGTCCATCCATTCTCAATCACATCAGTCTCAATGATTTACACTCCATTTCAGCCATGACCTCCATGACTAACACCTGAATCTTGTCACCAGCCATGAATGTTCTACACCAGGACTCTTAATCTTAGCCTACACTTTGTCAAGATTTTCTTCCCTCCATTTCCTTGTTGCCCTCAGTCATGCTGTATCTTCTTTCAATATAAAGATTATACCTCTCTTGATTCTTAAATTCGACTACATAATTCCTCCTAGACTCTTCTCTTTTCCTATCCAGATTTGATGCCATGGATGAATACTTAAGCTAGTATCTCACTAGGAACCTCAACTTCTTTGATCCTGACCTTTCTGTGGTCCTAATCCAACAAAATCTCAACTCTGTATGAGTGCTACAATCGCCCTGCTTTGCACCAAAAACCCCAGCTTTTCTCTTGGTAACCCTGTTTAGCTCGTTTCTTCCCTTTCAGTAGATAATTTTGCTTCTTATTCCACGTAGAAAATTTAGCCCTTAGTTATGATATCTTTCAACTTGTTGACTCTCCTGTTTATAATCTTAACTAGACTCACATTTACCTCTTCAGTCTTCCTGGATAAGGCATCCTTTCTAGTGCTCAAACCCATTTCTCCATTGGTGCATTCTATCCTGTACCATCAGTGTGTCCTTCCCTACTGGTCCCTCCCTTCAGCCTACAGACATACAAAAGTTTCCCCCTACCCCCCTAAAATCCCAAATTTGAAGCAGTCATTGATGCTGCATCTCCTTGTAGTCACTCCTCATTCTCTGCCTCTCAGCTTATTTTAACTTCTAGGAGCAATACTCTGCTCTGCTTCTTCATGTTCTCACCTCCTATTCACTTCTCTGTACTTTCTCTGTCTTCTGCTCCTGACAATATAATCCCACCATGAGAGTTACCAACACAGTTTCCATTGCCAAATCCAAAGGAAACCAGTCAGTCCTTTTCTTGCTGGATATTACTGCACCACGTGGCATCACTGATGTTCTCCCTCCTGAAAGTCTCTCATTTCTTAACTTCTGTGACTATCTTCCATTTGCTCCATTCTTACTATTTAACGATTCCTTTTAAAAAAAAACCCAAACCAAATATCCAAATTTATTTGAATCTATCTACTCAATCACCTAAGCTAGAAGATTTGAGGTTGTTTTCAATTTCTTCCTTTTCCACCTACATCCAACTAAGTGCAGAGTCCAGGTGGTTTTGCCTATTCACTTTTTTTTTTTTTAAAGCTTTCCTTATCCCACTACTCTGGTCCCGACTCAAGGCCTCACAACATCTTACTTGGACTATTGTAGTCTCCTATTGCCCCTCCACCCCTACTTACACATGGCTTCCTTGCTTACCTCTTTCAAGTGTGCAGAACCACATACTAGATAGCCTGAACTCCTAGCCCTCTACATCAGACTTCCCACAACCTGGTCTTCTCTCAACCTCTCCAGCATTATTTGTTTCTACTCCCTGACTTGATTTTAAAAAAAATTTTTTTAATGTTTATTTATTTCTGAGACAGAGAGAGAGCATGAGCGGGAGAGGGGCAGAGAGAGGGGGAGACACAGAATCCAAAGCAGACTCCAGGCTCTGAGCTGTCAGCACAGAGCCCGATGTGGGGCTTGAACTCACAAATTGTGAGATCATGACCTGAGCTGAAGTCGGTCGCTCAACCGACTGAGCCACCCAGGCGCCCCTCCCTGACTTGATTTTGTACACTAATAATACTGAGCCACTTCAGTTCCCCACACAGGTATTATACTGTTTTTTCCCTTTGCTTGCACTGTCCCCTCTGCCTGTAAGTCCCAAGGCTCATCTTCTGCTTAGCGGTCACTGCTCCTGCAGAAAGTTTTATCTGCCCCTGCATTTTTATCCACTTTCTAAGCATTGCTAGGCTGCTCTCCATTCCTCAGAGAAGACCTTCTGTGTTTACAGTGATCACCTGGTGGTAATGGTGAAATGAGATGTCAGTGTTGTTCCTCCCCACCACCATCTCGCTATTACACTAATAAGCTCTTCAAAGGTGAATATAACTGTGTTACATTCAAGTCTGTTTTCCCCAATTTGAAAAATAGTACCTAAAATGCTATTGTAGGCACTCAATAAAAACCTGAATTGAATACAGCTCTCATTCAGTTCAGTTTAGTACAAATGAATTAAACAAGTGAAAAAGAATGCTTACTTGTACTGGATGTTGGCTTCCTGTAAGAAGGCTAACAGGACTTGGGAACCATTTTTGGGAATATGAACATCAGTAACTGCTCCTTTTGATACATGGAAGATACTGCTGGGATGCCACAGGTCCACCTATAGTGCAGGAACCAACCTATAATTCATATTCAGTTCAGGTGGGGAAAGATCCATGTCATGGCGTGAAACATGTCACATTTTGGATTTAGACTCAATGCTTTCACCATCAGGGTAAAATTCTTATTTGAATTTGGTCTCCAAATTATATCATATCCACATAGAATTTGATCATCATTTATAAGTAATAAAGACCAATATACAATAAAGTCACAAGGTAAAAATTAGATAAAATAGTTTTAAGTATACCTTTGATATTCTTAAAAATTATTACACAAATCTTTGAATAAGAAAGATATAAATTACCTTATATTTTACTACCCAAGCGAATTATGGTAGCTTGACAACAGCTATCAACAAAGTTTGATAACTTTAAATGGAACACTCTCCAGGTATTTCTTCCTTCCCCAACACATGCCTTTTACCAATTCCTACTCAGCCTTCACATGGCAACAGAAACATCCCTTTGTCAGGTTGGACTTTTCAGCTAGGGTAGTCTCCTGGTCATAGTTCTTAGAGCAACTCATGCTTCTTTCATTATGTAATTTAATCCTATCAGAATGTAAGCTCCTGTAGGTTACCACCTCATTCTAAGTGTCTAGAATGGAGCCTTGTGCACATCAGCAACTCACGGTTGTGTACATATAGACTCCATGTAATAATTCACTATATGTTCACCACATGCCCAGTGTTTTGCAGGAAAGCAGGAGCTGTGTCTCTTTAGCTTACTGTAGTGTTCCCAGTGCCTTGTCTAATGCTCCATATCTGGTAGGTAGTGCTTTACATTCATTGATAGAATTACTGAATGCATCTGGGAGGGAGGAGAGCCCTATCTACTGCACAAGCTGAGAGCTACCTTTTCGATTAGGCACAGTTCACCTTTACAGTCATGTCGCATGGGACCTTCACTTTCTGCATTTCCAGGCTTAGTCTGGTACAGGGCCTTGATCTCTGATCTGGTAAGATTTAGTTACTTTATCTTCTCTTAGGTGTCAGTGTCTTCATTCTTTTAGGGAACTCTAAAAGACCAAAAATACTTTGTGACTCAAGGAAATACACCTCTGGTGGTATAATTTAATCTTGAACAGGGCAGAAAGACATTTGTTTTGGGGACAAAAATCTCTTTTTTTTTTGTTTTTTGTTTTTTCCCAAGCAGCTGACTCCTCCACTAAGCTGCAAGGGCAAATCTGACTCAGCTAACATGCTAGTCCAACAATCATAGAAAAACAGAAGTGTGCGGCTGGAAGGGATGCTGAGAGGTCATTTCATCCATCTGTCAGCCCTTGGGCAAGGATACATGGAGGACTGAACAAACCTGTCCCCAATAGACGTATCCAAACCACATCTTTTAAGTCTCCAAAAGAGGAGAGTCTAAAAAATCCTAGTTTAACTCATATCCATGTTTAACAAGATTGCAGATGTTTTTCTTAATCCCTTACACTGCAGCACAGTTTCATTTTTTCTTGTTCCACTCTTCAGTAAGGAATGGGCGGTTTCTTGTCTCTGTGAGATAAAGTACATTGGTATCTTTCACTTTTCTTTATATGATAGATTTTCTGATCTTGTAATCATCTTTGGGACTTGCCTCTAAACCCATTACAGAGACATATTTTTGATATTAAGGTTTGTTACATCCCTTAATGCCAGTGGAGATGAGGAAATAGTGCTCTATTTGGAGGGTAGAGAGCCATAAGAACCAAAAATACTGTGAATAGCCACCCTGGAGATTAGTTTGTGTGTCATTTTCCAGGGTACATGCTAAAATAAGACTCCTCATCCAGTAGAAGAGAGTAGCTTTCCTATAGGAGGTTCCATTCAAGGAACATACCCCATAGCATGGCCTGGAGAAGGCTTCCTAGGAAATGGGTCTAAAGGAAACAAAACTAATTCGCAAAATCAGGAATTGTACTGTTGTGATATTAGGAAAATAAGTTAAAATGAATTATCAGCTTTTCTCCAGTAATATTTTGGGGAAAGGGTTCTTGGATATATAATACATGGGTATTTAACCCTGGGTGGCAGGCATATGCTTATAACAAGATATAGGGACAGCAATACTCATGTGAGATTTTTAAAGTGCCACCCACTTTTTAGGTATTTCTAATTTTTTCAATAATACTTGAGGTAGGAGCTAATGGTAGATATATTTAAAGAATGAGAAGACTCAGATTCATAGAGGTGAAGTCAATTTTCCAAGGATGCACAGCTCCAAAACGGTGACACAGGATGTGCCCACACTCCAGTGCCCGTATGTGCTGACTGGGTTAAGTGTCTTTGGGATCTTCTAAGACTACCCCCAGGAGAATAAGCAACATCCAACCTCCTTAGTGTTTGAGGGGGTTTGGTTGGCAGGTTTCACACCCTGGTTTTTCCTGCCAGGGGTTATTTGCTCTATAAATTGTATGTGGGTATTTCAAAGTTCAAATCAGCCCACTCTGGGCAGGTTACCATCATTTCCTTAGGGTGTTATCCCATCTGGATGAATGGTAAACTGCCTCTGAATGGCAAAGCTGGGTGACACTTTATGATGATGACAACAAAGGATCAGTAACCTTGTCAGGATGGCCTCAGATTGTATGCCAACTATCACAGGGTTTTGCTGTAAACAGCCATGTGATATTGCAAGGAGAGAACGCTCCTCTATGGAAACTTCTGGCCTTGGAATCTGGTGTTTGTTCCCATGTGTTCCTTTCCTCATATGATGACCAGTCACATACAGTCAGATCTATTTAAGAGGTGGAGGAAATTTAGTGTATGGTGAAAAGCATGGACTTTGGAACCTGATGGCCCTGAGCTGGAATGCCCTGCTAGTATCGGCCGTGTGACTTCAGGGGAGGTTTTTAACATTTCTGAGCCTCAAATTCCTTATCTGTATTGGGAATGTAATTAAAAAGCCTATCTACAGACTTTTCTGTAGGATGAGTTGGAAAAACAGAAGTAAAACACATGGCACGAAGTCTGGCACATAGTGAAAACTCAAAAAATATTAGCTATTTGTTGTTTTTTTTTTCTTTTTGAACACATACAAAAAGAAAAGCTGGAAGCAGTAAAGTTCTACTTCACATTTTTCTGATTAAAATGAAGACTATGATGAGATTATTCCTTTATTTGGACATTAAAACCTGTAGGTGGCTTTAAGGAAGAGAGGAGCCAATAAATACACCAAGAATATGAGTAAGGCTGGAATGTTTCCTAATGCAAACAACTGGTTTGAAACCACTGTAGCATGCCGGTTAATTCTCTGGATTTCAGAGTCTGACTTCCTACAATTACATTTAGGCTGTCCACATTTAGCATCTGTGTGATGTAGGGTGAATTCCTTAATCTCTTTGGGCTTCACATTCTTCATCTGTAAAATGAAGGTGATGATTACACTTCCTGGTTGTTGTTGTTATAGATTGGGATTATAGAGACTACAGAAAATGCAGTCATTAAGAGCATTAATTTTGGGATTCAAGGCAGGCTGAGCTTGAATCCTTGTTCTGCCACTTATTAGCTGTCTGACTCTGGGCAACTTACTTTAGCTCTCTGTGCTTGTTTCTCCAGTTATAAAATGGGCTTATAAATACTATATGTTTTATAGATTTGTTAGGCTTAAACTAATACGTACGAAATGCTTTAAATAGCACCTGGTGAACAGGGGTCATTTGTTAAATGATAAATGATTCAAAATTCAAAAATAATTTCTCTGCAATGAAAAAATATCATATTTTAGTCTAGCACTAATTTCATGGCTCTTTTGGTTCTTGTGCTGTGTTTACTTACTGGCCTGGTCCAGCCTCCATGAAGCATCCACCTGTCTTTCAGGTGACTGATTACATACCTGGTTGAGGTATCACTGGAGGTATAGTCAGTGTCCCCCAGCAGTTTCTGAGTGAGTCCTACATGTGGATATGGGAAGACAGGTGGTATTTCTTCAGCTTGGGAACAGATGGCCTGCCTCCCAGCTGCTTGAAGTAACATAGACGCATGAGAGAGGAAAGTCCTACTCTGTATTTACTCTTACTTTCTGTTGGTTTGGAAAAGTGTTAGGCACTTATGTATCACATAAGAGGTTTCTAAGTAAGAAACCGCAATATCAAGTTTGTGGTCAGGTAATGTTTAATTTACATAATCATATTAATTACATATTAGCACACATAAAAAACTTAATGCACAGAAAATACTCTCTCTTATATACCCTTAAAATTGTCTTTTTGGTCTGGATCCACTTAACCTTCTTGAATCTTCTTTTAGGATCTCTATGACCTCTTAAGAAGTTTTCTGACACCCAAGTTTAGGTCAAGTACCTTTGTTATCTGCTTTCATGTAACTTTTAATTATATTACATTTTTTACAGTGATTATATTAGTTTCCTAGGGCTGCTATAATGAATTGCAACATACCGGATGGGTTAAAACAAAGAGATTTAGTCTCTCACAGTTTTGGAGGTCAGAAGTCCAAGATCCAGGTGTTGACAGGGCAGCATTTCCTCTGAAATCTCTGGGGGAGGATCCTTCCTTGCATCTTCCAGCTTCTGGGGGCTCCAGGCATTCCTTGGCTTGTAGCCACATTATACCAATCTCCATCTTCATCTTTACATGGTCTTCTCATCTGTTTCTGTATCTTCTCCTCTTCCATGTCTTCTAAGGATACTTGTCATTGGATTTAGGGCCTCTCATCTCTCTCATCTTGAGATCCTTAACTTAAGTACATCTGAAAACTCTTTTTCCAAATTAGGTCATGTTCACAAGTTCTAGAGACATATATTCTGGGGGGCAATTGTCATATTAATATCTGTTTTCATATTATCTTCATGAGAGCAGAAACTGTGAAATTCTCCCTCCCATATCTCCAATGCTTGGCCCCAATAGTGGCCCCATATCCCCAGTAGTGGCCACTTCAGCAACACAGTTAAAGAAATGCTTTTATTTTATGGTTATTGTTTGTCCTTGCTCTACTTCTTATGACTTGTTAACATTTCAAATAGCAGGGGGCTGCTGGAAGGTAAACTTAGCCAGAGAATATGGTCTCTGGTAAACCAGACATATGGTAGGTTGTTAAAATTGTGGGACTCATTTTACCTAGCTTCATCCTTTCTCTCCTACAAAATGCTAAGTTATCACTTCCCTAAAGCACAGACCCAATAAATACAACAAAAGTCTTCAGGAATTTAGGCAACTCATTGTTTCACCACTGAAGAAAGATGAAAATATGTTATTAACTAATTAGGGGTTAAAATAAATAGTCATAAAAATTAGTGGAGGCCCAAAAGTGGGATAAGTCCAAATGAAAGCATTACTTATAAATTTCAGTATAGCAGAAATTAATACCATAGCATGAGTACAGTAAAACCTTCGTTTGTGAGCATAACTTGTTCTGGAAACATGCTTGTAATCCAAAGCACTTGTATATCAAAGCGAATTTCTCCATAAGAAATAATGGAAACTCAGATGATTCATTCCACAACTCAAAAATATTCATATAAAAATGATTATAATACTGTACTAGAATACAAAATAATAGAGAAAAATAAACAAATTAACCTGCTCTTACCTTTGAAAACCTTCATGGCTAGTGTGAGGGAGACAAGAGAGAGGAGGGTTATTGTGTAGGACAACTTTCACTATCACTAATGGAATTACTGCTATCCATTGGCTCCATGGAATCTTTTTCTTTTCATGAACTTTAACAAGGAACCTATCCAATGACACTTGCTTTTGTGTCTTTTTGAGGATCTTAACGACATTGCATTGTCATTAAACAGATTTATCACTGCTATGACAGCCTTATTAGGGTAGTGCTTTTCTACAAAATTTTACACTGTTTCCCACATTTTACACATCTCCCTAATCTCGTTTGCAGTGAGAGATTCTTCTGCCTTTTTCTCCTCCTCTGCAGAAGAGATGCAGACATAGACTTCCTATAAAATATTGCAATTTCGGCCACTTTCATTTCTCTATGATTTCCTTCTTAACTTCCATCATAATCATCTCCTTCTTTTTACCACCTTTCTTTTCAACCTTTTTCTGCATGGGGCCATTGCATATGCTCGCACGGATGTTGACTACAGTACAGTATTAATAAACGCATGTCATATACTGTATTTAACATAACTGGCAATAAGGCAGCAGAGGAAAGGGTCTAAATCTGCAAGCAGCCTGACCTAGTATGAAGCAAAGCATTCCTAAGCTTACTCTTGTATGGAAAAGCAGAAGACTTTCCATAGGTGCTTTGAAGTGACAAAAAAAACACTAGTAATGTTCTGAAAAATCATTGATTTCTGCCAAGCACTGAAGCCTGAGACTGAGCTTCCAAGCATGGAAGACGATCAACCACAATCCCAGAGAGAGAGAGAGAGAGAAGAACCATTGGCTCACTTGTGATCATGTAATGTTCTGCAGCACGTACTACTTGTAATGCAAGATATTGCTCACTTACCAAGTTAAAATTTATGAGAAATGTTTGCTCATCCTTCAGAACACTTACAGAACAAATTACTTGCAACCCAAGGTTTTACTGTTCTAGTTATCAGAAAAGCATTATATCAGTGACATCAGGTAAAGGTGGGAAGTTCTGTTTCGGTGTCCATGTTTTCCATCCAATTCTCTTCAAGGCTGAATGCTTATCATCATAATTGGATAGTAAGTCTCATTTATTCAATAAAGCACACATTGGAAAAGAAAATGATTTTTAACATTTCCCTGAACTATTAATTGGTACATTCACCAATTTGAAAGGATTATTGAAGCCCATCAAAGATGGAATATATGGGTTGTCAAAAAAGATTTAATTTATTGGCTTGTTTCAACAAGGGGTAATCTCAGAAAGACAAAGAATTTAGGGGATTTGGGCTTTTGTTAGGTGATTTTGTGTAGGGCTTAAGGAACTCAGATTTTTCTCTGGGTTGAATGCTATCAGAAAGAAGGGAATTCCATCACTGAATATCTTGATAATCGCATCTAGAAGGTGAAAGAAACAACTGGGACTATAATTGATAAAGAAGCAGTAGTCATATTAGCTACACACAAAAACAAAAAACAAAACACAAACGAAAGAACCCAAAACAAGGGATGTTTTGTCATTTTTCTGCTTTGGTCTATTTTTTGTTTTTCCTGTGTTTAGACACGGTCTTATTTTTATCTTATTTCATGAAGAACATAGAATAGTCTTGTCTGATGCTGGTACTCTGTAAAATGGTTAACATAAGAACACCAAGGTCTGGCTGTTCGTGTCAGCCTGGCTTCTGGCTGCCAGGAGCTGCTTTCCCCCATCTCAGGATAATTACTATTTTACTAAATTCTTATGATAACTAATGGTATGCTAGATGAGGGGTGGGAACTCTGCATTATCAGGCCAGAGTGGCTTGGGGGGGGGTGATTTGAGTACTAGGATCATTGGGGTTATGGAATGAAGGATGTAGACCTGTGATGGTTTGCCCAGGAGAAATTAGAAACTCAATGACATCTGACTTTGGCACCCTGCATCTTTCTGTAGCGCCTGCAGATCACCACATTTTTCATATAAAAGAGTCGATACTACCTTAATTCCTGCCCTCTAAGTGAACACTTGAAGTCTTATAAATACTAAGGGAAGGTTCCTAACTGCTACACTAGAGACTCTGAGAATTTAGCAGCCACTCAGGAAGATGAAGGCAATATTGTTAGATGAAGGCAATATTGTTTCACTATATTTTGCTAGCTTAAAATAATTCTATTCTTAAGAATTGAGTTAGCATTTTTAGCCTGGTTTTGTAGAATGGATAAAAATAATCAGAAATTATCTCATGCATCACCTGGATATCCATTAACAAGGACATTTGAAGACAAGAGCCCCTGGACTGCATCTCAAGTAATAGAGATTTCCTTCCACTTTCTATTGATGACTTATGGTTTTAGCATAGATAATTTTCCCATGATATGTGATTGCTACATCCAGAAGTATTTACTTTGGTGTACTAAACAAGAGTATGCTAATGCATTCACAATAAAATGTTTTTGGCTATTCTCTGGGGTTTAATATTCAGTGGAAAATCACTTCAGAGTTTGTTATGCATTTATTTTTTCAGATGCTAACTCAAGAATTCTATTATTTATCTCAAAAATCAAACAAAACTCATCTTTGCTTTCATGAAAAAAAAATTCTAACTTAGGAAATAAAAAAAATGGTTTCTTTCTGGCTCTTTGTTAAGTTTGCTATGTCATATTCCAGAGACTTAATTTTCTTAATTACAAATAAAGGTCTTAGACTACATTATTTCCAAGTTCCCCTCATACTCTATAAATTCTGTCAGACTCAGTGTGGTTTTCTGAATATAAAGGTTTACATTTCTCTAGGAAAATCTCTTTCAAGTTCACCCATTTACCTTCTTACTCTCAGAGTTAGAAAAAGACCCTCTCGGGGCGCCTGGGTGGCTCAGTCGGTTAAGTGGCCGACTTCGGCTCAGGTCATGATCTTGCGGTCCGTGAGTTCAAGCCCTGCGTCGGGCTCTGTGCTGACAGCTCAGAGCCTAGAGCCTTCTTCAGATTCTGTGTCTCCCTCTCTCTCTGACCCTCCCCTGTTCATTCTCTGTCTCTGTCTCAAAAATAAATAAACGTTAAAAAAAATGTAAAAAAAGAAAAAGACCCTCTCAACAATTTTGCACTAGTATCATCTTTGAGTGATCAGTTATATTGACTTATTAGGTCAGTATGGAAAATGATATATAAAGAAAACTAATTTTTAAAAAGTTACTTTCAAGCATTTTTCTAAAGCAATTAGAAGATTAAATGGAAACCACATAATTTTTTTTTATATTAGTTGTTAGCTGATGAAAAGACCAGGGAGGAATTCTCAAACTGGAGGGCCGAATGATCAAGCAACAGATCATCATCCTTTGAACAACCTAGAGGATTTATAGATTGTTCTGTCTCTCTGTTGTTTACGAGAATAGGCTGATTTCTAAAAATCAGCTATGGTAACTACCCTACATCCTTTCACTCTTTACTGAGCACCTGCAGTGTCTCAGCCATCAATCAAGCTATGTACTGAGGATGCAATGATGAGTAAGACACAGCGTGGCCTGCCAGGACTAAGCAGACATTACATGCTTAGTCTATAGAGCATAGTCTATAGAGCATAGACTATAGTCTTAGTCTATACTATATAGACTATATACTACATGACTTAGTCTATAGAGGGAAGACACACTAAGGCTGTTTAATTACATTTGGGAAGTAGTTTGAGAAAAGTTTCCCAGGAGAGGTGTTATTTATACATAATACTGAAGGGTGAGTAGGCGTTAGCTTGGAAAAGGTGGAGGGAAGTGGGGATAAAAGGCATCATTTAGAGGCTTCCATATGAAACGGTTTGTGTCAGGAATGGAAGAGAAATCTTGAAGTTTACCTGAGCCCTATGATCCTGGAAAACAGTGATCTCATGGCCCCTTCGTATTCTAGAATGGCTTACTGTAAGGAACCATTCTCCCCATATAAATTTGAAAAACCTCACAAATTTCCCCTTTATTTACCTATGACAAGCTCAGACATAGACCCTTAGATTCTTATTCTTTGCTTAATAGTTAGCTGAATTGTTTGTCCCCATTGATTAATCTAAACAAAATGTCTGTTACTTTGACAAGCGTTAGTTAAGCTTTTCTCTTTCCACCAGGCCTCAGAACTTTTACCCACCCTCACTTGCTACAGCCTCTCTGTAACAGTCCTTCCTGAGCATTAACTGACCTCAGTGAAACATCCTCTGATTTTACTGTCTGGTCAAGTCCCTCTAGCTTTCTGCCCACATTCCATGTGTTCTTTCTAGCCTTGTTCACACTTCCCCCTAGAAAGAAAAGCCCTTTTCTGCTAGAACTGATACATTAATTCAGCAAAGTTGCAGGATATAAAATCCTGTGCAGAAATTGGTTGCATTTCTATACACCAATAATGAAGCAGAGAAAGAGAAATCACAGAGCTAGAGATAACAATCCTAAAATTTGTATGGAACCAGATAAAAACCCAAATAGCCAAGGTAATGTTGAAAAAGAAAAGCAAAGCTGGAGGCATCACAATTCTGGACTTTAAGCTGTATTACAAAGCTGTAATCATCAAGGCAGTATGGTACTGGCACAAAAAACAGACACATGGATCAGTGGAATAGAGAACCTGGAAACGGACCCACAAATGTATGTATGGCTAAGTAATCTTTGACAAAGCAGGAAAGAGTATCCAATGGAAAAAAGTCTCTTCAGCAAATGGTATTGGGAAAACTAGACAACGACACGCAGAAGAATGAAACTGGACCACTTTCTTACACCATACACAAACATAAATTCAAAATGGATCAAAGACCTAAATGTGAGACAGGAAATCATCAAAATCCTACAGGAGAACACAGGCAAGAATCTCTTTGACCTCAGCTGCAGTAACTTCTTACTTGACATGTCTCAGTAGGCAGGGCAAACAAAAGCAAAAATGAACTATTGGGACTTCATCAAGATAAAAAGCTTCTGCACAGCAAAGGAAACAATCAACAAACTAAAAGGCAACCAAAAGAATGGGAGAAGATACTGGCAAATGACAATGGGATAAAGGTTATTACCCAAAATCTATAAAGAACTTATCAAACTTAATAGCCAAAAAAGAAACCACCCAGTTAAGAAATGGGCAGAAGACATGAACTGACACTTTTCCAAAGAAGACATCCAGATGGCCAACCGACACATGAAAAGATGCTAAATATCACTCATCATTAGGGAAATACAAATAAAAACCACAATGAGATGGGAATGCAAGCTGGTACAACCACTCTGGAAAACAGTATGGAGGTTCCTCAAAAAACTAAAAATAGAACTACCCTACGACCCAGCAATTGCACTACTAGGCATTTATCCAAGGGGTACAGGTGTGCTGTTTCAAAGGGACACATTCACCCCCATGTTTCTAACAGCACTATCAACAATAGCCAAAGTACTGAAAGAGCCCAAATGTCCATTGATTGGTGAATGGATAAAGAAGATGTGGTATATATAGACAATGGAGTATTACTTGGCAATCAAAAAGAATGAAATCTTGCCATTTGCAACTATGTGGATGGAACCAGAGGGTATTAGGCTAAGTGAAATTAGAGAAAGACAAAAGTCCTAGGACTTCACTCATATGAGGACTTTAAGAGACAAAACCGATGAACATAAGGGAAGGGAAACAAAAATAATATAAAAACAGGGAGGGGGACAAAACAGAAGAGATTCATAAATATGGAGAACAAACTGAGGGTCACTGGAGGGGTTGTGGGAGGGGGAATGGGCTAAATGGGTAAGGGGCACTAAGGAATCTACTCCTGAAATCATTGTTGCACTATATGCTAACTAATTTGGATGTATTTAAAAAGAATAAAAAATAAAATTAAAAAAAAAACACAATGAGATACCAGCTTACACCTGTAAGAATGGCTAAAATTAGCAACTCAGGAGATAACAGATGTCGGCGAGGATGCAGAGTAGGGGAACACTTTTGCACTGCTAATGGGAATGCAAACTCGTGCAGCCACTCTAGAAAACAGTATGGAGGTTCCTCAAAAAATTAAACAGAGTTACCTGATGACCCAACAATTGTAGTACTAGGTATTTATCCAAAGGATAGAAAAATGCTGATTCGAAGGGGCACATGCACCCCAATGTTTATAGCAGCGCTATCAACAAGAGCCAAATTGTGGTAAGAATCCAAAGTCCATTGACTGATGAATGGATAAAGTATACGTAGTCTATTTACAATGGAATACTAGGTCAGCAATCAGAAAGGATGAAATCTTGCCATTTCAACAATGTGGATGGAACTAGAGGGTATTATGCTAAGCGAAATAAGTCAATCACAGAAAGACAAATACATGATTTCACTCATGTGGAATTTAAGAAACATAACAGATGAACATAAGCAAAGGGAAGGAAAAACAAGATAAAAACAGAGAGGGAGGCAAACCATGAGAGAATCTTAAATAAGGAGAACTGGGGGTTGCTAGAGGGGAGGTGGGTGGGGAAGGGAATAAATGGGTGATGGGCATTAAAGAGGGCACTTGTTGGGATGAGCCCTGGGTGTTATATACAAGTGATCAATCACTGGGTTCTACTCCTGAAAACAATACTACACTGTATGTTAATTTAAATAAATTAAAAAAAAATTAGCTGAAGAAACAAAAAAATCTGAATATACTTAATATCAATTAAGAAAACTGAATTATTTAAAAATATATATCCTTCTTGACCCCTTAAAAAAACTAGCAAGTTCAGGGGAGCTCTAACACATATGCAACACATAATATCCAAATCTTATTTTAACTCTTCCACAGTTTAGAGAAATTAGAAATTTCCCTAAAATAATTTCATTAAGCTAGTATAATCTTACTTTTTAGTTAAAAAAAAATGTTGTGAGAGAGACACATGTACATGCAAGCACAAGTGGGGGAGGGGGAGAGAGAAAGGGAGAGAGAAGATCTCAAGCAGGCTCCACCCTGAAATCCCCCAATGGGGGCTCAAACTCATGAACTGTGAGATCACGACCTGAGCTAAAATTAAGAGTTGGATGCTTAACTGAGCCACCCAGGAGCCCCAGCTAGTATAATCTTTAACATGAAAGAAGAAAAAATGCAAGAATAGCATGAGTAAAGTAATTATAAGCCAAACTTACTTATAAATGTGGTGACAATCCTAAAAATGTGTATTAGCAAACTAGATATAGAAAGGTTCAAAAATCATGACTGAATACAGTTGTAGCTTAACATTAGAGAAACCTATTAATGTATTTCATCATGTTAATAGACTATTAAAAAACTCTATGATATCAATACATTCAGAAAAATCACTTTTCAAAATTCTACGTCTATTAATTATAAAATATCTGTAGAAATTAATAATGAAAACATACATTTTCTGAACCTTTTAAAGGGCATGCACCAAAATCTTCAAGAAACATTTATACACAATGGTAGTGTCAGAACCATTTATTTTCAAGTCAGACACAAAGCAAATGTACTGTAATACCAATTTTTTAGACTCTCATGCTGAGGATCATTGCCAAGAAGCTAAAGAATAAAGAACAAAAAGGCCAACAATCAGAAGGAAGAAACAAAATTTTCATTATTCACAAGCTACTATCTACAGAGAAGCCAAGAGATTCCCTACAGGTAAACTATGAAAAATCAAACATTAGCAGCATTTACAGATATAGTATCAATGTAAATATATATACACACATCAATGTAAATATGCACTTGTTGGCCTTGAAATATCTTTACTAAAATAACATTAAATGAAACAGGTTACAGAATAGGAGGTGTAAGTGATGTCACCAAAATGGTCACATAGGAGATCCCAGTCTCTGTATTGTAACAAAAATAATTAGACAGCTATACATGAACAAAAACAATTCTGGAAGAGCTCTGGAGTCCACTTAAGAAATTTTAGTCACACACTGGAACAAAACACCTGAGAATAACTGCACAAGAAGGAAGACAGCTTCATTTTGTGTGCAACATTCCATCAGCCAAGCTGGCATTGCTCAGGGCCAAGGGGAAACTTCCTAACTAGAAAGAGTTCTTTTATCTGGAAAGGAGAACTAGGGTGAGAAACCTGCTTCCCTACTCTTTTGGAACACCGCATGAATACCCTGCTTCAGTTTCATCCCACCCAGACTATCAAAGCTGAGATGCAGATAGATGGCTAGGAACAAGAAAGAAAAGCCGGGGCTGTCAATAGCAGCCACACAGTGGGAGTGATCACAGTTCACCGTGACCTGCTCTAAAGACAAAACCAGTAGCTTTCACCACTGAAGAAGGAAGCAATGGCCAGCACAGCTGCCACAGACCTCTAGTAGATTTCACTAGCTTTCGTATCACAGGTATTCATGTTTGCTGATGCCAGCCAACCTGAGTCAGTTCCAACTTCTTCCTGCCTTACTAGAATCTGGGAAACACACTTTTTAAGATGGAAGTTTAGAGTGAAAAACACTTGGATTAGGAAAAAAAGATTTCAAATACACAACCTAACTTTATACCTCAAGGAATTAGAAAAAAAAACTTTAAAAAGTTTGTTTCCTTATATCCTAAATCAGCATATGGAGGGAAACGACAGAGATCAGAAAAATAGAAAAAATTAACAAAACCAAGAGCTGGTTTCTGAAAAAAATAAGTAAAATTGATGAAACCTTTAGATAGGTTAAGAAAAAAGGAAAGAAGCCTCAAAGTCAGAAAGGAAAGAGGGACATTATTACTAATGAGACAGAAGTGGAAAAGATAATGAGATTACTATGAACAGCTACATGCCAAAAAATTGGACAACCTAGAAAAAAATGGATACATTCCTAGAAATATGCAAATTACCCAGAATGAATCATGAAGTAATAGCAAATCTGAACAGACCAATCATGAGTAAGGAGATTGGATCATTTATAAAAAACCTCTCAACACAAAAATGTCCAGGGCCAGATGGTTTCACTGGTTAATTATACCACCCATTTAAAGAAGAATTCATGCCAATCCTTCTCAAACTCTTCCAAAAAATTGAAGAGGTGGGAATACTCCTTCAAAGGAGTTTAAATTTATGAGACTAGCATTACCCTGATACTATAAGAAAAGTATGAGTTGATATCCCTGATGAAATAGCTGCAAAAATTTTCAAAAAAAATTTAGCAAACTGAATTTAACACATATTAGATCATACACTGTTATCAAATGGGATTTATCTCTGAGAAACAAGGATTGCATACAAATCAATTAATGTGATACATGACAGTAGAACAAGAGATAAAAATTATATGATCTTTTCAATAAACACAGAAAAAGCAGTTGTTAAAATACAGCATACTTTCATGATAAAAACACTCGACAAATTGATATAGAAGGAATATGCTCCAAAATAATAAAGGCATATATGATAAGACTACAACCAACATCAGACTCGAGGATGAAAGGCTGAAAGCTTTTCCTCTAAGATCAACAAGACAAGGGTGCTCACTCTCACCACTCCTACTCAATTTGGTTCTGGAAGTGCTATCCAGAGCAATCAGGCAAGAAATAGAAATTAAAGACACCCAAATTAGAAAAGAAGTAAAACTGTCTTTGTTTCTGATATGAACTTATACAGAGAAAATCCTACAGACTCCATCAAAAAATAATTAGAACTAACAAATTCAGTAAAGTTGCAGAATATAACAATCAATATGCAAAGATTAGTTGTATTTTTTTATACGTTAACAGTGAACTATTAGAGAAATTAAAAATACCCATTGCATCAAAAACAATAGAATATTTAGGAATAAATTTAACAATGGGGATGTAAGATCTGTACACTGAAGACTACAAGATTCTGATGAAAGTAACTGAAGACATAAATAAATGGAAAGATTTTCTGTGTTCATGGATTAGAAGAATTACTGTTAAAACGTCCATACTCACTAAAGCCATCTATAGATACAAGGCATCTCTATCAAAATTCCAATGGCATTTTTCACAGAAAGAGAACACATCATAAAATTTGAGTGGAATCACTAAAGATCTTAAATAGCTAAAGCAATTCTGAAAAAGAATAAAATGGGAGGCATCATACTTCCTAATTTCAAACTAACAATAAAGCGATAGTAGTCAAATCAGTATGACGCTGAAATAAAAACAGACACATAGGTCAATGGAACAGAATAGAGAACCCAGAAATAAACCCACACATATATGGTCAACTAACATTTAATCAGGGATCCAAGAATACTCAATGGGCAAAGGATAGTCTCCTCAACAAATGATGTTGGGAAAAGTGAATAACCACATGCAGAAGAATTAAAGTGGACCTTTATCTTGCACTGCTCACAAAAATAACTCAAAATAGATTAAAGATTTAAACGTAAGAATAGAAACCACAGAGCTCCTAGAAGAATACATAGGGAATGAGCCCTTGGACATTGATCTTGGCAATGACTTTTTGATTTGCCACAAAAAGCAAAGGCAACAAAAGCAAAAATAAACAGTGGGACTACATCAAACTAAAAAGCCTTTGCACAGAACAATCTACAAAATGATCATCCTACAGAATTGGAGGAAACATTTGCAAATCACATATCTGATAAGTGGCTAATATACAAAATATATAAAGAACTTACATAACTGAATAGCAAAAGGAAAACAAAACCCCAATGATCTAATTAAAAAATAGGCAGAGAAACTGTGTAGATATTCTTCCAAAGATGACATACACATGGCCAATATGTACATGAAAAGGTGTTTGACACCTGAAGGATCTAGAAAAAGAAAAGACAAAACCAGAAATCAGTCAGATGAAAGGAAGTAATACAGATTGGGGCAGAAATAAAATAGAAACTAAAAAACCAATAGAATGGGTCAATAAAACCAGGAGTTGGTTCTTTGAAAAGATAACTGATAAAACTTTAGCAGACTCCTCAAAGAAAAAAAAATGGGCTCAAATGAAAATAATTGAAACAGAAATAACAACTGACATAGAAATACAATTATGAGAGATTATGAAACAAACAACATATATGACAACAAATTGGACAACCTAGAAGAAATGGATAAATCCTAGAAACATATAACCACCTCAAACTGAATTGGGAAGAAATACAAAATTTGAACAGACCAATTACCAGCAATGAAATTGAATCAGTAATCAAGAACTCCAGATAAGCAGAAGCCCAGGACCACTGACTTCACAGGTGAATTCTACCAAACATTTCAAGAAAAGTAAATATCTATTCTTAAACTACTTCAAAAAACAAAAGAGGAAGGGAAGTTCCAAATCATTCTATGGGGCCAACATTACTCTGATACCAAAACCATATAAAGACACTACAAAAAAAGAGAACTAAAGGCCCATATGTTTGATGAACATAGATGCAAAAATCCTCAATAAAATATTAGCAAATTGAATCCAACAATACATTAAAAAAATCTTTCACCACGATCAAGTGTGATTTATTCCTGGGATGCAAGTGTGGTTCAATATTTGCAAATCAATCAATGTGAAACATCACATCAGCAAAAGATAAAAAAAAAACATAATTTCAATAGATGCAGAAAACTTTTTGACAAATTACATCCATTCATGATTAAAAAAAAAACCTCTGCAAAGTAGGTTTAGAGGGAATATACCTCACTAAATAAGGGCCATATATGAAAAACCCACAGCTAACATCATCTTCAATGGGGAAAAACTGAGAGCTTTTCCCCTAAAGGACAGGAACAAGACAAGATGTCCACTCTCACCACTTTTATTCAATGTAGTACTGGAATCCTAGCCACAGCAATCTGATGAAAAAGTAGATGAGAAAGTCCGATGAGAAGTAGAACTTCTTTACCAATTTGGTACTATAGCAGAAAGCTGCTTTCACAGGAAGGAAGGACCAAATCAGGTAAACAGGTAAATTGGGCTATAGACTGCTGGCTGGCTGTGTTGCAGGTGAAGCAGCCCAGAGCGGAGATGATTAACAAAAGTAAATGTGCCTTGTTAACTCTGAGGTCACATGTCCTACCTGTCTCATCCTTTAGGCTAGCTAAGGTAAACAGAGGTGGTGCCTCCTGTAGGCTGTAAACAACCTTCCGCCCGACTGCCCAGAGCCAATATATTTTTTTTAACCCAAACCCCTAACCCCAAGCATCTTCAAAACCCCCTTTCCCTCACATCCACAAGTTAATGTTCACAGATTCATTGTCTCTTTGTGCATGTCCATGGCCATGTTTGTAAGCCTTCTGATCCTAATAAAAACAGGGCAAGGACCCTTATTCGGGGCTCTGGTCTTTTCCCGAACATTAGCCATCTCTCACTTTTAATCCTGCATCCTGCTCATTTGCTGGCTAAAAGAGAACTTTAGACTTAAAGTCTACGACAATACACAAAAATAAACTCAAAATCAATTAAGGACTTAAATGTGAGACCTGCAACAATAAAAAATCCTCAAAGAGAGCACAGGCAGTAATTTCTCTGATAATGGCCATACCAACATTTTCTAGGTATGGCTCCTGAAACAAGGGAAACAAGCAAAAATAAACTATTGGGCCTACCTCAAAAAGCTTTTGCAAAGCAAAAAAAAAAAAAAAAAAAAAAAACAACTAAATAAAAACACAACTTGCTGAATGGGAGAAGATATTTGCAAATGACGTATCTAATAAAAGGTTAGTATCCAAAATATATAAAGAACTTAAAAAACTCAATGCCAAAAAAATTCCATTTAAAATTGAGAAGAGAGAACAGTCATTTCTCCAAGGATGACATATGGATGGGCAACAGACACATGAAAAGATGCTTCACATCACTTATCATCAAGGACATGCAAATCAAAACCACGATGAAGTATCACTTCATACATGTCAATAGCTAAAATCAAAACCACAAGAAACAACAAGTGTTAGCAAGGATGTAGAGAAAGGGGAGCCCTCTTGCACTGTTGGTGGGAATGCAACCTTATGCAGCTACTGTGGAAAAGAGTATGGTGGTTCCTCAGACAATTAAAAATAGAACTACCAATCTTCAAGCAGTTCCATTACTGGGTATTCACCCAAAGAATATGAAAACACTAGTTTTAAAAGATATATGCACCCCTGTGTTTACTGCAGCATTATTTACAATAGCCAAATTATGGAAGCAACTCAAGTGCCCATCACTAGGTGAATGGATAAAGAAGAGGTGGTATATATTAAGTGGAATATTAGCCATAAAATAATGAAATCTTGCCATATACAACGACCTGGATGGAGCTCGAGAGTATAACGCTAAGTGAAATAAGTCAGATAAAGATAAACATATGATTTCATTCATGTGGAATCTAAGAAACAAAGAAAAAAGAGACAAACCAAGAAACAAATTTTTTTTTTAACGTTTATTCATTTTTGAGAGACAGAGACAGAGCGTGAGTGGGGGAGGGGCAGAGAGACAGAGGGAGACACAGAATTCGAAGCAGACTCCAGGTTCTGAGCCATCAGCACAGAGCCCGACACAGGACTCGAACTCATAAACTGTGAGACAATTACCTGAGTCAAAGTTGGACACTTAACTGAGTCACCTAGGTGCCACATCCAAGAAACATACTCTTAACTATAGAGAACTGATGGTTAACAGAGGGGAGACGGAGGGGGCAACAGGCGAAACAGGTGAAGGGGATTAAGAGTACACATCACGAGCATAGAATTGAGTCAGTATATTGTACACCTGTAACCAATATAACACTGTTAAGTATACTGGTATTAACATAAAAAAATACCAATTGGAAATGGGAAAATAAGAACAGGATATTAAAGAGAAATTGCACTCCCATATTCATTGCTGCATTATTTATAATATATGGAAATAATCTAAGTGTGTGCCAATGGATCCATTTATATACATATGGATAATTTCATCTATATACAAATACATAAAAAAGATTATAGGGGTGTCTGGGTGGCTCAGTTGGTTGAGCATCCTGAGCCTTGATTTTTGCTCAGGTCATGATCTCACAGTTTGTGAGACAGCCCTGCATCAGGTTCTGTGCTGACAGCATGGTGCCTGCTTGGGATTCATATTCTCTCTCTCTCTACCCCCTACTACCTCAAAATAAATAAACTTTAAAAAAGATATATATGTATTAGTTATATATATGATTATATATAAAGAGGGAGAATATATACAACAGATATTATTCAGCCCTGAGAAAGAAGGAAACCCTACCATTTGTGACAATGTGGATGAATCTGGCAGACATTATGCTAGGTGATAGAAGTCAGAGAAAGAAAAATGCTGCATGATTTCACTTACATGTGGAAACTAAAACAACCAATCACAGAAACAGCAAGTAGAGTGGTGGTTATCAGGGGCTGGGGGTGGGAGAAATCTAGTGATGTGGTCAAAGGGTACAAACTTCCAGTTATAAGATGAATAAATTCTGGGGATCTAATGTACATTTTGATTATGCTTAACCATGCTATATCATGTACTTTAAAGTTGCTAAGAGACTAGATCTTAAATGTTTTCACTTCCAGAAAGAAATGGTAATTTTGTGATGTGATGCAGGTGTTAGTTAATGGTATAGTGGTAATCATTTTGAAATATATATAAATCAAATCAACATATTGAACACCTCAAACTTTTACAAGCTTGTATATCAATTATATCCTAAGAAAGCTGAAAATAAGAAGTGTGACTATAGTATGATGCCATTTTTGCAAAAAAATGTATATTTAAGTACATAACAAATTGGGTGAACACAAAATTGGCAGGGAGGGAAAAGAGCAATAATTCAAACAAGGTCATTTGAATTCTATAAGAGAATGTTGATAACTAGCAGAGAATACTACCTTACTGCCATTTACAAAGTTTCCTTTATCACCTCCTTGTTCCTCTCAACTCTTTCATACATTCTGCTTTGAAACCTGCCTGTTCACCAGGGACAGGCAACTGGTAACATTATGGGAAGATCGGTTTAGTCTCCTTTGTAATCAGGGAATTATATATTAAGTCAAAATGAAATAGCAAACAGATGTGAGATTTACAAACATTAAAAATTTTGACAATACCAAATGGAGTCTGGAGTGTGGAGTGATGTAAAATTTCTTACACTGCTCCTGAAGCACATTGGTAGAAACACTTTGGAGAGCACATGCCAATTTCTGGTAAAGAATAAACATGTATTTCTCATCAATTCCACTCGCAGGTATATATCCCAGGCTGTGTTTCCTAAACAGCTGATACCCTGGAACAATCACAAGGAGTACATAGAGGGTCCGTGGGAGGTGTAAAATTTTCGAGAGAGAAGACTTCAGAATTAAGTTTTTCAGACCTACCTAACTACTTAAAAGTAGGTGGGTATTTCTTTTGATTTTTTTTCACTTGGCAATGTATCAAGGACATTTTTCAAGTTACTGCATACAGATCTATTACACTGTGTGGGGGCACCAGTCATTGATGAATTTGGATCCTTAGAAAACTAATGTCAAAAATGCAACTCAGGCACTCTCTGTAATATCTGAAGACAGATTTATTTGTAGCATACTTTTTCTTATATTCCTGAAACTCTTCCAAATTCAAAAGACATAGGCTTGAAGTGATGTTATTTCTGGTACTCGGGTTTTCCCACAGTAGGTTGTTGGTTGCCTATTAGATGTTTCTTCTATGTGGCTTTTTTTTTAATGTTTTCAGGAATAGAATTTAGTAATTCATTATTTACATATAACACCCAGTGCTCATCCCAACTATGTTGCCTTTCTTTTTAAATGACCAAGCTGTTGGTTCTGTTCTGTTGTTGGAACTTTGCATCCAAGGTTCTCTGCACTTGAATAAACCATATACATTCCTAGGGGATAATGGGAGGCTTCACAAAGTGGTGTAGCCCTGATTCTGTTTTTTACCTTGTTGTTGCTGACATCCCATTCTATCTTTCCTGGATTGTTCTGGATGATCTCTAAAGTCCAGGAAAAACCAATGATGATAAACACACATCAGTATAGCCTATAGGCCTTCTAATGCTACAGTGAATCCAGTGATCTGGAGGCCTACTCAATACTCAACAGGGGGATACTGGCTTTGTTAGTATCAATTGACAATTCAAAGAACCTTGTATTAAATACTCCTTGAGCTTACTGGATTTGGGACTGTGTGTGATTGTGTCCTCTTCTCATCCCTCTAAATAAATGTAGGCTCCCTTTAGCTGGCCTGGGTTCCATAGAGTTGTCATTATATTCATACTTTATTACCCTCCTTCATATTTCTGGTGGTCAAATGGGACCATGAAATTTTTTTATTGATCTGTTTTCTAAATGTCATGAGTGAGAAAAGATGAGTGTTTAATAAAGGAACAAGGCACAGGAGCATTTGGAAATTTTTGAGACCAAACACACTAGATTTAATAGATGTTTTAGATGTAGATTTGTAAATTTAGGTGTTTGTACCACTGGGTGTTCTAACTAAACAATGTGTTATTCTAGGTTTAGCAGGGATTAGGGACACCTGGGTGGCTCAGGTGGTTGAACGTCTGACTTCAACTTGGGTCATGATCTCACGGTTCTGTGCTGACAGCTCAAAGCCTGGAGCCTGCTTCAGATTCTGTGTCTCCCTCTCTTTCTGCCCCTCCCTCACTTGCACACTGTCTCTCTGTATCTCAAAAATAAGCAAACATTAAAAAAATTTAAAAAAAGGAATTGGGGTCCCTGGGTGGCTCAGTCAGTGAAGCGTCTGTCTTCCGCCTAGGTCATGATCTTGCCATTCCCGAGTTCGAGCCCTGCGTCCGGCTCTGCTGACAGCTCAGAGCCTGGAGGCTGCTTCGGATTCTGTGTCTCCCTCTCTCTCTGTTCCTCCCCTGCACGTGCTCTCTCAAAAATAAATAAAGATAAAAAAATATAAAAAAATAGGAACTGGACTTCATTCAGGTAAGATTTTCCTTAGACAGTAATAGAAATGGTGGTGCCTTTGCTACTCTTATTTATAGTTTAACTGGAACAAAAAAAACATTCAGTTGTGTAATTCTGCATTTTCTTAATGGGACTAGAGGAATGGATGACTGCTTGCCCTTAAAACCATACTTCCACCCTTCTATCTTGGAGTAAGTCATCTACCTGGGACAAGAAAATGGCTATAACAGTGAGAAGGTGAAGAACTAGAAAGAATAGTCATGCTGACAGCCAAGTGTGGTTCTTCTATATTAAAGACAACTTAATTGAAGAATTAAAAACTTCCAAGTGTTCAGGTGATTAAGATTTTTAAACCAATAAGAACACTTTTTTTTTCAATATATGAAATTTATTGTCAAATTGGTTTCCATACAACACCCAGTGCTCATCCCAAAAGGTGCCCTCCTCAATACCCATCACCCACCCTCCCCTCCCTCCCACCCCCCATCAACCCTCAGTTTGTTCTCAGTTTTTAACAGTCTCTTATGCTTTTTATTTTTATTTTTTTATATATGAAATTTATTGACAAATTGGTTTCCATACAACACCCAGTGCTCATCCCAAAAGGTGCCCTCCTCAATACCCATCACCCACCCGCCCCTCCCTCCCACCCCCCATCAACCCTCAGTTTGTTCTCAGTTTTTAACAGTCTCTTATGCTTTGGCTCTCTCCCACTCTAACGTCCCTTTTTTTTTTTTTCCTTCCCCTCCCCCATGGGTTCCTGTTAGGTTTCTCAGGATCCACATAAGAGTGAAACCATATGGTATCTGTCTTTCTCTGTATGGCTTATTTCACTTAGCATCACACTCTCCAGTTCCATCCACGTTGCTACAGAAGGCCATATTTCATTTTTTCTCATTGCCACGTAGTATTCCATTGTGTATATAAACCACAATTTCTTTATCCATTCATCAGTTGATGGACATTTAGGCTCTTTCCATAATTTGGCTATTGTTGAGAGTGCTGCTATGAACATTGGGGTACAAGTGCCCCTATGCATCAGTACTCCTGTATCCCTTGGGTCAATTCCTAGCAGTGCTATTGCTGGGTCATAGGGTAGGTCTATTTTTAATTTTCTGAGGAACCTCCACACTGCTTTCCAGAGCGGCTGCACCAATTTGCATTCCCACCAACAGTGCAAGAGGGTTCCCGTTTCTCCACATCCTCTCCAGCATCTATAGTCTCCGGATTTGTTCATTTTGGCCACTCTGACTGGCGTGAGGTGATACCTGAGTGTGGTTTTGATTTGTATTTCCCTGATAAGGAGCGACGCTGAACATCTTTTCATGTGCCTGTTGGCCATCTGGATGTCTTCTTTGGAGAAGTGTCTATTCATGTTTTCTGCCCATTTCTTCACTGGGTTATTTGTTTTTCGGGTGTGGAGTTTGGTGAGCTCTTTATAGATTTTAGATACTAGCCCTTTGTCCGATATGTCATTTGCAAATATCTTTTCCCATTCCGTTGGTTGCCTTTTAGTTTTGTTGGTTGTTTCCTTTGCTGTGCAGAAGCTTTTTATCTTCATAAGGTCCCAGTAATTCACTTTTGCTTTTAATTCCCTTGCCTTTGGGGATGTGTCGAGTAAGAGATTGCTACGGCTGAGGTCAGAGAGGTCTTTTCCTGCTTTCTCCTCTAAGGTTCTGATGGTTTCCTGTCTCACATTTAGGTCCTTTATCCATTTTGAGTTTATTTTTGTAAATGGTGTGAGAAAGTGGTCTAGTTTCAACCTTCTGCATGTTGCTGTCCAGTTCTCCCAGCACCATTTGTTAAAGAGGCTGTCTTTTTTCCATTGGATGTTCTTTCCTGCTTTGTCAAAGATGAGTTGGCCATACGTTTGTGGGTCTAGTTCTGGGGTTTCTATTCTATTCCATTGGTCTGTGTGTCTGTTTTTGTGCCAATACCATGCTGTCTTGATGATGACAGCTTTGTAGTAGAGGCTAAAGTCTGGGATTGTGATGCCTCCTGCTTTGGTCTTCTTCTTCAAAATTCCTTTGGCTATTCGGGGCCTTTTGTGGTTCCATATGAATTTTAGGATTGCTTGTTCTAGTTTCGAGAAGAATGCTGGTGCAATTTTGATTGGGATTGCATTGAATGTGTAGATAGCTTTGGGTAGTATTGACATTTTGACAATATTTATTTTTCCAATCCATGAGCAGGGAATGTCTTTCCATTTCTTTAAATCTTCTTCAATTACCTTCATAAGCTTTCTATAGTTTTCAGCATACAGATCCTTTACATCTTTGGTTAGATTTATTCCTAGGTATTTTATGCTTCTTGGTGCAATTGTGAATGGGATCAGTTTTTTTATTTGTCTTTCTGTTGCTTCATTGTTAGTGTATAAGAATGCAACTGATTTCTGTACATTGATTTTGTATCCTGCAACTTTGCTGAATTCATGTATCAGTTCTAGCAGACTTTTGGTGGAGTCTATCGGATTTTCCATGTATAATATCATGTCATCTGCAAAAAGCGAAAGCTTGACTTCATCTTATGCTTTGGCTCTCTCCCACTCTAACCTCTTTTTTTAAGAACACTCATTCTTAAAGTGATAGTTTCATTTGCATGACTCTAACCCCTGAACACTATTAAAAAATTATATTTAAGAAAAATAAATAAAAGCATAGAAATAAAGAGGCAAAAGTATTTACAGACACGATATCATATATAGAAATACCTGAATACTTCACCAAAAAACTGTTTGAATAAATTCAGTAAAATTTCAGGATATGAAGTTAACATGCAAAAATCAGTTGTGTTTCTACATACTAGTAACTATCAGAATGAGAAATTAAGAAAATCTTATTTACAATTGCGTCAGAGAGTAAAATATCTGGATATAAATGTAACCGAAATGGTGAAAGACCTGCACACAGAAAGCTGTGAAAATGATGAAAGAAACTGAAGATGGCAAAAATAAATGCAAAGGCATTTCACGCTCATAAAGTATTGTTAAAAGGTCGTACTCCCCAAAGCCATCTACAGATTCAGTGTAATCCCTACCAAAATTCCATTGGCATTTTTCCCAGAAATAGAACAATCCTAAAATTTGTATGGAACCACAAAGCACTCCCAATAGAGCAATCTTGAGAAAGAACAAAGCTGGAGGTATCACACTCCCTGATTTCAAACTATACCACAAAGCTGTAACAGTATGGTACTGGCATAAAAACAGACCCATATCTCATTGTAACATGATGGAGAGCCCAGAAATAAACTGATGCATCTATGGGCAATTAATTTACATCACAGGGGCCAAGAATATACAATGGGGGCAAAAAGTTCTCTTTGATAAATGGTGTTGGAAAAACTGGACAGCCACATACAAAAGAATGAAATGGGACCCAATTTTACAGCGTACTCAAAAATCAAAAAATGGATTCAAGACTTGAACAGAAGACCTGAATTTCCTGTCAGGGAATAGATGCACAATGAAAATCAATGTATCAGGTATAACGTACCCTAACATATCAGGTAGCACTTGCCTAGGTCTATTCTTGCAATACCTTCCCTGCTTCAGTGCCTGTCATGAAATCATATCAGATTCTCACTAGTACATGGTTTGAAAAATACGTTGTTAGACAACTATCTACACACTTGTCCATTTGTAGCATGTGGCAGAAAACCATTATATTACTGCTTCCCAAAGTTCAAGGAGCATCATACTTAACTGAATATTTTGACAAAATAAAGATTCCTGGGACCTGTTGCTAGGTATATTGATTTCAAGAGTCTTAGGTTGGCTCAAGGGAATCTGCCTTTTTTAAGAAGCCCACTAGCTAATTCTGAAGTAGTTGGTCTGAGGACCATGCTTTATCAAAGTCCTCTGCATTTAGGGACTGCTCTTTCAAATAGCCATTAATGACAATAATGAAAGTAACAATAGTTTTAAAGATACGGAAATTTTCTCTGCTTACTTTGTACATCAAGAAACCCTTAGTAGCACTTAAGTATTCATTTTCAATGACTCTTGGACAAAGTTTTAGAGGAAAATTCATTAGGCTGCAGAAAAGGGTTTGTATACAGCTAGTGATGCAGGGATAGGAACCCAGTCCATTCCCAATTTGTCAAATCTGAATCAAATATACACATTATATGAATTTTTAGAAAATGTTCAAATGTAGGTACAGTCTGTTCTGGGATAATGTGCATTTCTGTAATTCATGTTGCTTCAACATGATTGGTAATTGCCTTAATCTGTTAGGGCTGCTATAACAGAATACCGTCGACTAGGTGGTTTATAAACAACAGAAATTTGCACAATTCTGGAAGCTAGGAGTTTAAGACCAAAGTGCCAGCAGATTAGATGTCTCGTGAGAGCACTGTTTCCCGGTTAGTAATGCCATCTTTTTATTGTGTCCTCACATGGTGGAAGAGGCAAGAGAGCTCTCTGGGGTCTCTTTTATAAGGTTACTAAGTCCCACTTAAGAGGCCTCTACCCTCGTGACCTAACCAATCTCATCAATGCCCTACTTCCTATCACCTTGGAGATTAGGTTTTAACATATGAATTTGGGGGTGGGGGACACATTCAACAATAGCAGTAATGCACTGTAATATCAAAATAATACTGAATTTGGATTGGTTTATCCAGGATTTTCCCAGTGCACTAATCTTTTACACTGCCAGGCAACAGGAGCTGAGCATAAGATGCATTACTACAGAGGAACACAGCAAGGTACAAAGAAACTCAGGACTGTTCAGAATCCCATCGATATTTTCACTCTTGGCTGTGCTTGGCCACTGACCTGCCTTAAAAGTCTCCCTTGGTGGGGCGCCTGGGTGGCGCAGTCGGTTGAGCGTCCGACTTCAGCCAGGTCACGATCTCACGGTCCATGAGTTCGAGCCCGCGTCAGGCTCTGGGCTGATGGCTCGGAGCCTGGAGCCTGTTTCCGATTCTGTGTCTCCCTCTCTCTCTGCCCCTCCCCCGTTCATGCTCTGTCTCTCTCTGTCCCAAAAATAAATAAAAACGTAGAAAAAAAAATTAAAAAAAAAAGTCTCCCTTGGTTTTTGCTGATCCTTTTGAATGTTGCCCTTGTTACTACAAAGCTCAGTGGTCTCAACCCTCCTGTTACCCCTTTCCATCAAGCTACTATTAATTCCTGCAACAAATACCTATATTTACTGTGCCTATATTAACTATGGTAGTTATTCATTAGGGATTTAACCTTTTAAAGTATGTTAGTATTCGTTTTTTGTTGTTAGCATTCTGTAAGTAAAATTGTGTAAGTTTGAGCGATCTGTTGCTAATCCAAATTTTCTTGCAAGCCCTGTCACGTGTCTTGTGTAATTTTGTAGAATGCAAGGTGTTCTGGAATACATATATTGCATTAGAGCAAAAACACCTATGTTATTTTTTTTTTAATTTACGTGCAAGTTAGTTATCATATAGTGCAATAATTATTTCAGGAGTAGACTCCAGTGATTCATCCCCTACGTATAACACCCAGTGCTCATCCCAACAAGTGTCTTCCTTAATGCCCCTTACACCCATTTAGCCCATCCCCCCACCTAACAACCCCTCCAGCATTCCTCAGGTTGTTCTCTATATTTAAGAGTCTCTTATGTTTTGTCCTCTTCCCTGTTTTTATATTGTTTCTGCTTCCCTTCCCTTATGTTCATCTGTTTTGTATCTTAAATTCCACATGAGTGAAGTCATATATTTGTCTTTCTCTAACTTTGCTTAGTATAATTTGCTCTAGTTCCACCCATGTTGTTGCAAATGGCAAGATTTCATTCTTTTTGATTAATACTTCATTGTATTATACCATGTCTTCTTTACCCATTAGTCCAGCAATAGACATCTGGGCTCTTTCCATACTTTGGCTATTGTCGATAGTGCTGCTATAAACAGGGTATGTGTGCCCCCTCAGAAGCACACACCTGTATCCCTTAGATAAATACCTAGTAGTGCAGTTGCTGGGTGGTAGGGTAGTTCTATTTTTAACTTTTTGAGGAACCTCCATACTGTCCACAGTGGTGGCAGCAGTTTGCACTCCCACCAGTAGTGCAAGAGAGACCCTCTTTTTCCGCATCCTCACCAACATCTGTTGTTGCCTGAGTTAATGTTAGCCATTCTGATTGGTGTGAGGTGGTAGTTCATTGAAAAACACCTATGTTCTTAAGAAAAATAGAAATAATCATCTACCTGCATGCTGTTTGAAGTCATTGCGGTTTTTGTTTTTCTCCATGAAGAGGAATCCTGAAGAATGGATGGGTTTTAGCTTTGAGTTTGCAATCATTAAGTATTGCTTTTCTGCACCACATCAAGGGGTTTGGTTTATGAATCACCTAACTTCTTACAGTGGCAGATACACAATTCTTTCAACTCTGCTTCAAACTGTATACCTATCAGTTGAATATGCTGCTCAATTTCTGACAAACATACAGTTAAAGACTCAAGAATCAAGCCTGGAACCCAAAACAAAAGTATGGAAAGAGGTAGATTTCTTTGAGGGATCTTGAAGATCTGAGGTACTCCTTAGAGGCCTGGGGTTTTTGTGGCATAAGAATGAGAAATTTTAAACCACCTAAACTATTTTTAAGTGTACAGCTCAGTAGCGTTAAGTATATTCACACTGTTGGGAAATAGATCTCCAGAACATCATCTATACCCATTAAACAATTTCCCTCCCTGCTCCTCATTCTATTTTTTTTTTTAAATTTAAATTCAAGTTAGTTAACATACTGTATAGCCTTGGCTTCAGGAATAGAACCCAGTGAGTTAGCTCTTACATGTGACATCCAGTCCTCACCCTGCAAAGTGCCCTTAATTCCCATCACCCATTTAACCCATCCCCCACCCACCTCCCTTCCAGAAACTCTCAGTTCACTGTATTTAAGAGCCTCTTATGGTTTGCCTATTTTTATATTATTTTTCCTTCCATCCCCCATGTTCATCTGTTGAATTTCTCAAATTCCACATGAGTGAAATTATAGGATATCTTTTTCTGACTTATTTCGCTTAGCATAATGCCCTCTAGTTCCATCCACATTGTTGCAAATGGCAAGATTTCATTCTTTTTCATTGCTGAGTAGTATTCCATTGTGTGTGTGTATGCACATACACACACACACACACATCTTCTTTTATCCATTCATCAGTCGATGGACATTTGGGCTCTTTCCATACTTTGGCTATTGATAGCACTGCTATAAATTGGAGTGCATGTATTTTTAAAAAAATTCCTGACCATTTGTCAAACATGGGGTGAACTGTGTTAATATCTAAAATCACTTTTAGTTTGCAATGTCATAAAAAAATTCAGAGAACCAGGGGAACTAACTTGAACCAGACATGGGACAAATCCAGGAAGAGAGAGAAATATCTTCAATCCTAAGTGTAGAAATGTTGTCAGGACACACTATCAGAATCCGAGGTGTATTAATTCAAAAGTCCCAGCAAGGAACTCTTTGACAGATGTTAAGGGGGCCCTAGGACTTCAGTGGCAACTCTGGAGCATCCACTGCTTCTTTCTGTTGTGCTTAGTGGTGCCATGGTCCAGCAAGCAGAGTACTAAATTATGGGTGTGGTGCCCTGGCAACATCTTTCCTAATAAGTGGCAACGAGCGACTCATGAAGTCTAACAGCACTGCAAAGCTCATGCAACAAAAACAGATGTACCTCATCCTCAGAGAGTTCTCTCTTTCTGAATAATCTCAGTGAACAATCCTTTGGGGATATTTAGATGACCTTTTTCTCGAGACATCATGCTGCTTTATGCTTTCCTAAATATCTGTATAATTACGTCAAGGCATCAAATCTGTTTATAGTGTTCTTTGATGTGGATTACAGATCTAACTCACTGCTTCGGTCATGTTTATCTCGATACAGAACTTTAAACTTTCTTCCATTAACCCCCAACCTCCACCTGGATCCAAGCAGAGCTTACTCTTCCTTCTCCTCCTCACCTACTCTGCTACCTTCCATTTAACAATATAAATGGGGAGTCTTCGGACCTTTTCATCCTAGAATCTTTTTGCAGGGATTTTAGAACCATTTTTCTAGCCAAAGATGGTGTTAAATTAAAGCCTGTTTGGTTCCATATTTAATTAGCAAGACAGACTTTTGCTTGTATACTTAAATCCCATTTCATGTTTTTTAGAAAGACTTAATGACTACAGAATGTAATAATTTTTAGAATGATACTGTGTATCTATAAGGTGCTGGGCTATATGTTTTTTTCTTTCAAATATGTAGCTCTTTTCAAAAAGCATTTTTTTAGAATGATATATATTTTAGAATGATAGACAAATATAGAAAAACTTACTGAAAAGGAACTCATTACTTTTTCTGTAAAACTCACTGCTCCTCCACGTAGTTTTTTGAGTTGAGAGGCTTATTATCCACATTATGATGCACCCAAACCACCCAAGCTATAAATCGAAGTCACCTTTAATAGCTCTTCCAATTGGTCTCCAAGTAGATTCTCTCTCAAGTGTCTCTCTCAAAATCACCCCCATTACCTGAACCTACACCTTCAACATTTCCCTCTTGGGCTATTTCATGATGTTCCTGATAACCCTGGCTTTAGTCTCTCCCTTCATCAATCTGTTTGCTTCCATAGTTGCTACAGTTAGCTTTGTTAGATTCAGGCATCTACTGAGGGATCTAATGCAATCCATTGTGTAGAGGATAAAGTCCAAACCCCTTGGCAATGAGTCCAAGGGCTCTGGTAATGCACCTTATCAGCATCACCTCCCTGCCAGTTACCCCAGCTCCAGACACACTGACAGACTTAACACTCTCAGCCTCCACCCCCTGGCATACGTGGTTTCCTTTGCTGGAAAGTCATGCTTGCTTCCTTACTATCTGCCTTCTACTGCCAAACATAGCGAGTGTGAGGTATATATCTGGGTTTTGTGGGGGACTTGAGGCTTATTCAATTTGGGGGGCCCAATATAGGAAAAAGTACACAATTATGTATTCTCATAATTTTTTATAATTAAAAGTAGAGACAGGGCTTTGGAAGGGTGCCAGGCAAGTGAAGAAGTCTGAAGCTTCAGCTTGGTTAGTTTCCTGGTAAAACTGCCTCTGAATTATTGCTTAATGACTTTTATTGAACTATTGTTCATTAAACGTCTGGCAGAGTGACTAGGACAGTATGTGTATATAAAGATTTGTTTAAAGATTAAAACCCTGCTCACCTCCAAAGTTAGCTCAAATGTCACTTCTCTACAGTTTTCCTTAATTTTTCCAGTTTATTTGCTGTTTCTTCCTTTTTTCTAGAGTGCTTTGTAGACACATTTCATGTAATACTTTCCACACTGCATGGTAATTGATTGTTTCATGTGAACCAGTATCCTCAAATTTTAGCATATGTCAGAATCAGCTTGAAGAATTTGTTAATCTCACTCCTAGAGTTCCTGACTCAGACTGGGAGCAGGGTTTGAAGATTTACATTTTTAATGAGTTCCCAGGTGATGCTGATGGGCAAACTGTACAGAAGCTACATCCCAGTCCCATTCATCGTAAGCACATTCCTTGTTTGTGATCGATGCTTAAATATGTGTAAACAGAAAAGCAATTAAGCAGATTATACAAATTTAACTTTCTAGGGGTACCTGGGTGACTGAGTCAGTTAAAGTGTCTGACTCTTGATCATGGCTCAGGTCATGATCTTGCTGTCTGTGAGATCTAGCCCTGCGTTGAGCTCTGTGCTGACAGCATGGACCATGCTGGGGATTCTCTCTCCCCCTTTCTCTCTGCCTCTCTCCCTCCCTCCCTGTCTCAAAATAAACCAAAAATTAAAATTGAATTCTCCAGTAATGTGATTAACAATATTGAGTAATAATATGTGGTCTTTCTAGTCTTTGATCACATTTTAAAAGGAAAGAAGGAAAATAAGCAGAATTTTAAAGATTCAGACTGTTCCTTAAATTACATATTCAGGGAAATGTTTATCAACACCAGATTCTTATTCTAGAGGAGGGCATATTATTTTTCTTATTGCAAAGATAACAACCAAAGAATTAAAGAGTATCTGTAAGATGGTACTTGATTAAAGTTATACCCATGGGTTTTTAATATTAAGAACATGTTCTATATGGCCAAAAATACTTAATATTAAATTCCATGGGGTTTAAGATGTATACAGTGATATTAAGATTTTGAAAAAGCAGAGGAAAATGACAGAGTGGAGGCAGAGTGGAGCATAATGTTAAGAAACTTATGAATAACAAAAGAAAATTTGTTCAACAAGGAAAAAGGCTTTTTAAAAATTTAGAGCAACACTTGTGCCTACAGGAAATAATCAGAAATACACTGCTTTTATTTATCTAAGGATTTAGTTTTCTGAGGAGTAAAAGGGAGAAAACAGGAGAGAAGAGGATGGAGGGCGAAGTAAGAAGATTTGAAAGATTATGAAGCCCATATTATGAAAGATTTTATAGTATCATTTCGAGAAAGAATTACCACTTTCAACACCAGAAGTAACTGCACTCAGTAGCCTGAAGGGCTGAGATTACTAGGGATTAAGGACAAGGACAATCCAACATTCCTAATGTAGTGTGTTTCTCTGTGTGGAGCTGCAGTAGGTCCCGGAGGATAGGAAACGGGCACCATTGCCCAATGCTCTGGATCCCTCTTTGGGACGGAACTTGGCATTGGCATTAAAATTGGAAATTAACAGGTAAGGTTTGGAAAGACCATAACCCTAATTTACTGTTGGGACCCATGACCTGGAACAAATAATTTTAAAATTATTTTTAAAATTTAATTTCAGTTTTAATAGCCATAGAGATTGGTTACATCTTGTATATAAAATAGAATACCCCATGGGTAAATTACTTAGTATTTATGTTGGTATGATCAAAGTTTTATGAGAGCATAGAAGTCAGTGAAAAGAATCAAAGCTTCTCTCCACTTTGTTCTGAAGCAGACTCTGGGACAGACCAGTTGTATATTGGGGTTTAATGACATTATTGCTGGGACAGACTGATAGCAATAAATGGTAAAGGATTCCTATGGCAAAGTGAATCTAATGGAAGTGGAATAATCTCCACAGACTTGATCAAATTAAAATTTCCTCTTTTTTGAGTTGTAATTCCCTTACAGAAATCTTAAAATAGAGCCAGAGAACTGGCTTACACAATATTTCATCATGGAAAGATAGAGAAGGAGCATGAGGCAGGCAAACCTTCCTGAGAATTCTCAGAAATATTCTGCGGGAGGCTAGAGCTGGGCAATTTAAGTATAAGCACAATATTGTAAATTCCTGTTTTAAGTGTCTGAAACTCTATACCTATCAAACAGCAATTGTCTCCATTTCTCCCCCTGGCCTCTGGCAACCACCATTCTACTTTGTTCCTATGAAGTTGACCATTTTAAATGCCTCCTATGTAAGTGGAATCATGTAGTATTCTCCTTCTGGGACTAGCCTAGTTCACTTAGCATAATGTCATCCACTATCATCCATATTGTTTCAAATGGCAGGATTTTCTTCTTTATGGCTGAATAATATCTCATTGTATACAGATATCACATTTTCTTTATCCATTCACCCATCGGTGGACATTTAGGTGGTTTCCATTTCTTGTTCCACTTCTTGGTTGTTGTGAATGATGCTGAAATGAACATGGAAATACAGATATCTCTTCAACATCCTGATTTCAATTCCTTTGGAAATATACCCAGAAGTGGGAAGCTGGATCACATCAGTTCTAATTTTAACTATTTGAGGAAACGTCATACTGTTTTCCATGGTGGTTGCACCAATTACCATTCCCACCAATAGTGCACAAGAATTCCAATTTCTCCACGACACTTACTATATTCATTTTTTTTTTGAGTCTGGTAATGGTTATCTTAACAGGTGTGAGGTGATACCTCATTGTGGTTTTGATTTGCATTTACCTGACTATTGCCTTTACCTGATGGTGAGCACCTTTCCATTCTCCACTTGGATATTTTATGTTGTCGTTGGAGAAAGGTCTATTCAGTTTCTTACTCACTTTTAAATTGGGTTATTTTTTGCTATCGAGTTATAGAGTTCCTTATATACTTTGGGTATTAACCCCTTGTCAGACATATAGTTTGCAGACATCTTCTCCCATTCTGTAGTTTGCCTTTTCACTTTTTTGATTCTTTTGATATGCAGATTTTTGGTTTGATATGGCTCCTCTTGTCTATACAGAATAACTTTTTAAAGCTTTTAATTTTGAAATAATTATAGATTAACAAGAATTTGGAAAAAAAATGAACAGAGAAGTCCTATATACCCTTCACTTAGAACAATACTATAACCAGGATAAGTAATATTTTACCAATTTTAGGTGATCAGAGTGTGTGTATGTGTGTGTGGTTCTATTCAACTTTGTCACAGATGTACATCTGTGTAACTCCCATCACAATTAGGATATAAAACTCTTCTGTCACCACAGGGCTTTGTATTGCTAACCCTTTATAGCCACACCCATCACCTCACCCCCATCATCCTTAACCCTTGGAAATCACTAATCTGTTCTTTGCCACTATAATTCTGTTATCTAAATAATGTTAGATAAGTGGAATAATACAGTATGTAACCTTCTGGGATTGGCCTCTTTCAGTACAATTCCCTTGAAATACATGCAAATAATTACATATTTCAATAGTTACTTCCTTTTTACTGCTGTGTAGCATTCCATGGCATGGATGCACCACAATTTGTTTAATTATTCACCCACTGAAGGACACTGAGCTTTCTCCAGTTTGGGGATATTATGAATAAAGCTGTTGTGAACATTTATGTACAAATTTTTGTGTAAACAAAATTTTCGTAGAAAAGATGCCCAAGAATGCAGTATCAAATACTGGTAAAAGACCACTTGACCCTTATCCAAAAATAATCTCAATTTCCATATTTAGTATGCAACATATATAACAAACTTTTATTTAAAAAATCGTGACAGAGGGGGTGCCTGGGTAGCTCAGTCAGTTGATCATCTGACTTCAGCTCAGTTCATGATCTCACAGTTCACGGGTTCCAGCCCCTCATTGGGCTCTGTGCTGACAGCTCAGAGCCTGGAGCCTGCTTTGGATTCTGTGTCTCCCTCCCTCCTTGCCCCTCTCCTGCTCACCCTCTGTCTCTCTCAGAAATACACATTAAAAATTTTTTTTAAAGAATTGTGAAAAAGCATGTACATTAAATTTTTAAAAATTTTTTATATTTGAGAGAGTGCATGCATGCACAAGTGGAGGAGGGGCACAGGGAGACAGAATCTGAAACAGGCTACAGGCTGAACCGTCAGCACAGGGCCCAACGCGGGGCTTGGACCCACCTGCTGTGAGATCATGACCTGAGCTGAAGTCTGGACGCTTAACCGACTGAGTCACCCAGGTGCCCCAAGAGTATGTACATTTAAACATTCTTTTCATGTATTAGGAGTTGCCTCTATGTACATCTGCAAACCACTGGGATTATGTGCAAATCTGTCATACTGCAGATGATGAAATGGTCTAGTGAAGAATTTCAGTTGGCATTTATTTTTTAAAAATTTTATGTAATTTTAATGTTTATTTTTGAGAGAGTGTGAGCAGAGGAAGGGCAGAGAGAGAGGGAGACACAGAATCTGAAGCAGGCTCCAGGCTCTCAGCTGTCAGCACAGAGCCTGACACGAACCACGAGATCATGACTTGAACTGAAGTCCAAACCTTAACAATTAAGTCACCCGGTTGCCCCTGAGTTGGCATTTCTGATCACCCTCTATGATAAGCAGAGCTTTAAAAATCAGACTTTTTTATTCCTTTCATCTGTATACCTTACAGCACACGAAAACTTTTTAAAATACCTCTTTCCTTTCTTCCAAATCCTTTCAAGTTAAACAAATATGATCACGCGGTTTATAATGAAATCATTTCCCCCAAGCTCTTAAAACAACCAAGCTTTGAGTGAAGAATTAGGACAAAGCAGCACATACATATAAGTAAACTGAAATTCATAAACAGAACAGGAGCTGGCTACTTACTAAAGCTTGCAAGAGTGTTGCTCACAATGTAGACAAATATTAATGGCTTAGTAGAGGTTTTGCCTATGGCTTAAGGGTCTGAGATGCCACAGGAATAGAAATATCACTTTATCCCCATGGCTTTTAGCAGAATGTTACTGTCTGTACTTCATATACAATAATTGGTTTAATACAAAAACGCAGATTAATGTGAAACATGTATTAACACTTTTGAGTCAATTATAAATGAATTAGAAGAACAACCAAATCTGAAGGGCCCATTTCTCAATTACAGGGCAGAATAAAGGTAATTAACTTGGTTAAAATGATAAAACTCCACTTGTAGAGTTCCATTTTTTGTTAAAGGTTGTTTATTTATTTAGAGAGCGAGCATGCATGCGAGCAAGCACGAGCTGGATAGGGGCAGAAAGAGAGAGGAGAGAGAATCCCAAGCAGGCTCCGCACTCTCAGTGCAGAGCACCATGCGGGACTTGAACTCCCGAACCATGAGATCAACAGTCAGATGCTTAACTGACTGAGCCAGCCGAATTCCATTTTTATTTGAACTTACGAGTAATAATAAAAGCTAAAAACAAATTGAATTAAAGTATATAATTTTTGAGGTTGTAAAATTGTAAAAAGGATATTGAGGGTCATACTCATAGCACCCCTTTATGAAATACATTTGAACCGATACTATAATAAACAACTTAAGGAAAGTAACCTGTTAATACTTCATCAAATTTAATATGTTGTGAGTTTGGTGCTTTCTTGATTTTATCAGGAGGTATCAGTTGAAGATTTTTAAACCTGGCTGGCAGTGACTTAGAGCATTATCAATTTTAAGACATCCCAACTGCAGAGATGTTAAAATGTGAAAACAATGTGCATCTTAAAATAGGTAACACGTGGTCATCAAATAAGCACTTACTGAGCATCTTCTCTAGGAGAGGCACTGTCATAACTCCTGGGCATACAGAAATGAACAAGATACAGTTCATATGCTCAATAAGTTTGAAGCCTGGGAGGAAAAAAGTAGATCAACAATTTCACAGGTAAAGAGTAATGAGCTTATAAGTTCTCAAGTTAATTTTGTTTGAAACACAAGGAGAAACCTTCTGGTAACATCATTACATAAGGGATATTGATTATACCATAGCTAAAAACTACAACTTATGGTTTTATGAGCAAACAGGGAATGACCTGGAACAGTCCTTCATTTCTCAAGCACCTGCAATATCACTTCCTCACAGCCACTTTAAAGTTTGTCTATTTTTGAGACATTAGAGTTCCAAAAACAAAAAATCATTTTCCTCTTGAGTATCAAGATTCAGAAATGAACCAATATTCAGCTCATTCTTTTCTCAGATATTTTACCATCCTGCAGCTGAAGTAAAATATAACATTTTAGTCCCAAAGGAGAACTACTAAAAATAAAGATAAAATAATGACTTGGTCTTAAAATAACCCCAAAGACAGTGTGTGTGCTCAATTCAGGTCCCCCAAACAGGGCTGAGTAAACAACATAATCATTTGTGATAGAGACCATGGTGATGTGCAAACCTGAATCCTTCACTTTCTGCCAACCATGCTAGATTCCTGAAGAGTGGTGTGTGTGTGTGTGTGTGTGTGTGTGTGTGTGTGTGTGTGTGTACTTAACAATTGTGGCGTAGTGTGGTATAACAAAAAATAAATACGTGGTCTTTGTCCCTGGTTCCTGTCAGAGTTCCTAAAACCCTTACAACATATCTTTTGTATGCTGATGAGGACTCATGGTGGGGGTGGGGTATAAACAGCATCAGATAGAGGCTGGTTGCCAGAAAAATCAACCATGTGATTAGAGATTAGAATTTTCAGCCTCACTCCCTGACCTCTGGGGAGGGGAGAAGAGCTGGAGATCGAGTTCAGTCGCTAAGGGCCATTGATTTAATCAATCATGCCTCTGTAAAGAAATCTCCATTAAAACTCCTGAATGATGGGGTTTGGAGAGTTTCCAAGTTGGCGAACTTGCTTAAGGGCTAGGAGGGTGGAGTGTGTGCTCAGAGAGTGCACAGAAGGGCTCCCTCCCCCATCGCTTGTCCAATACATTTGGCTGTTCCTGAGTTGCAGCCTTTATAATAACTTGGTAATTAAAGTACTTTCCTGAGTTCTGTGAGTCATTCTAGCAAATGATCAAACCTGAGGAGGGGGTCATAGGCACCCCTGAATTTGTAATTGGCCGGGCAGAAGTGTGGGTAGTCTGAGAACTCCAACTGTAACTGAAGGTGGGCCAGTCTTGTGGCACTGGGCCCTTAACCTGAAGGGTCTGTAGTAACTCCAGGAGTTAGGGTCAGAATTGAACTGAACTTCTGGACACCCCGTTGATGTTGGAGAACAGAACTGACACGGAAAAACGACATGTATTTGGTGCCAAGGAAAAAACCCACAAACAAATTGTATCACATTCACCCTTTTTTTCTGTTCAAATGATGCATTTCTGTTGGAATTGCTTTGGCTAAGGAAGTGGGAGAGTAAGTGGTAGGAGTCCCTGCCAGGCAGAGCCTTAAGAGCAGTGTTTGGTTCCCTCTCTCCCATCTGTCATGATGACCGGCATTATTCTAAACAGAGACTGGCTCCTTCAGCCTGGGTCTCAGAATCAGAACCAAGATGATGCCGAACAGAGAGCTGAGGATGAACTGTGAGCAAGAAATAAGTCTTTTTAAGGCATAACTTGTCTCCACAGCATAACCTAGCTTATTGTACTAAAGTTCAAGTGATACTGGGCACCTGGGTGGCTCAACTGGTTGAGAGTCCTACTTGGTTTCAGCTCAGGTCACAATCCCAGGGTCATGGGATTGACACCTGCATAGGGCTCTGCACTGAGTGTGGAATCTGCTTAACATTCTCCTCTCTCTCCATCTCCCCCCGCCAGCCCCTCTCCCCTTCTTTTGCGTGCTCTCTCTCTCTCTCTACACACACACACACACACACACACACACACACACACACACACACACACACAAAGTTCAAGTGATATGAGAAAAGCAATTTATTATAGCAGCTAGACTTTATGCAGTTGTGGGAACTGGGGAACGAGTCTGTCACAGGGTGTTGCCTCTGATCTCCTGGTAAGCCTGGAGCCACTGCAGGTCAGCAGGGCTGGAGGAGGGAGAGGACAAAGTGGAATCTTCCTGTCCCCTACTGCCTCGGGCCTCTACCACGTGGGTATCTGCAGAAGGAGCTGACATTCTGTGTTAAAGACCTGCGAGTGCACCTACACAGAACTTGAAGAAGGTGAGGGAGGAGATTCACGGGACCTGAGAAGCTGTGGGCCAGGCTGCTGCCCCATGGACACAGTGAGGGTGAACTGCTACAGGTGCCTGTCCCCCAGCTCAGACCTCAGAGCCATCTGGCTCCTGCTTTACCTCCAATCTTGCTTATCTTCAACAATTTTTTGTGGCCAGCCCTAACTCAGAACTGGATGGGAATTCTGAGAAGTATAGTCCCAGCTTAGCCTCACTACACATACAAAAGCACCACTGCTATGAACACACTCCAGGGAAAAAAATCATGCTCTACTATAAGCTAGAGTTCTCTTCCCAAATCCTTACCTGGACTCAGACTTTGGCAAACCGAAAGGGGCCACTTTTGAATGTTCAACTCCTTTTGTTTCCATTTTCACAAAACTCAGACAAAAACCAGGCCAATGATCGGTTGCTTAGGCTCTTTGTCATAGGACCCTATCTGATCCTGGCACTTGAGATTACCACTTGGACTATGGAAGGAGAATAAGGCTCTTTTCCTGCTAAGGCCTGAAGCTGAGCCACCTTTCTCTGTACGTCCTTACCCATTCCTGCCAGACCCTGCAAGCATGGGGAAAGACAGGATAATTCAAAACAACTTTAAATCCCGTTAAGTCCCATTTATGGTTCTTTATCTGTCCCCTTAAGTTTGTAACTCTTTGAGGGCTACATTTTATCTCTGGATCATAAAAGGATTCTTTGCTTTTGGAGATAGGGACAAATAGTGAAGCTTGAGCACCTCCAGAAGTCAGAGAGTGTCCTGAACAAACTTGATTGTACTGCAGTTAACCAATTGCCAGATTAATGAGCAGTCTCCATGTTCTCTGGAAAGGAAGCGACTAGAGCCCAAGACTTGTTGGATGCTTCAAGCCTGTAGGTTATTCTCTACAAAGGATCTTTGCATCTCTGCTCTCACCATGAGTTGCATGCTAAGAATTAGTCGTATTTATTCTTAAACCAGTTTATTATGCTTATTAGACCAACAGGGTATGAGTGGAAGTAATGCGTGCAGCTCCCATTTTACTCCTTACAAATGTAGTCGCTGCCCCTTATGTATCTGTTGTTTCCAATAGTCAGATTCACTCTGCAGTTTTTCCTACCCTATCAGAAACAGTGTCATTGTGAAACTTCAGAATGACCAGCACCATCTGGCAGCAAATTCCTCCATCCTCAGAGATTTGATCTCAGCTCTGCAGGGTGGCTGCTCAAAGCTCCTAGGGTACCAGTATCAGCCAAGGAGTGCCTTTTCTTGGGAGCCTTCCTGCAAACTTCTCAAGTCTGATACACTTGACCCTTGAACAACACAGTTGGAACTGCGTGGGTCTACTTGTGTGTGTGTGTGTGTGTGTGTGTGTGTGTGTGTTTTATAAAAAGACTACAGTACTGTAAATGTATTTTCTCTTATGAATAACATGGTCTTTCTTATAGCTTACTTTATTGTAAGAATGCAGTATATAATACGTGTAACATACAAAACATGTGCTAATTGGCTCTTCTTTAGACCACCTCATATCTTTTATAAACTCTTAATGGCTTCCTACTGACCTCAAAACAAAAGTCCAAATTTTCATCCTTTCCTCAAGGTCTTGTATGAACTTTCCCAGTGCTGTGACTCTCAGATCTATCTTACTGCTTCTCCCTTCCATTTACTCTATATTCTAGCCAGACTAGCTTTATTCCTGTCCAAACATCTAAGCTCAGATAGGCAAATCTGCCTTTGCACTTACGATGATCATTGCCTAGAATGTTCTCTCTTCAGACCTTTGTATGACAAGTTATAACCTTATCACCTTCTTGAGGAGGACTGTCCTGAACTTTAAAAAGAATCCCATTCTATTTAATCCTATTTATTTCTTTCACAGCATTTACCACAGTCTATAACTAGTTTACTTCTTCATTTATCTATTTTCTTCTCCATGACTAGAAGATAAGCTCATAAGAGCATTCATTTTTTTTCTCTTTCATATTGATTACCCTACCTCTTTAAGTATCTACTGAATAAAAAGTAAATTTTGCTTTTGGTACTAAAATATGTAAATCAATTCAAATTGATTACCCTTATTCTTCAAAGGAACCCAGAAGCTCAAAGACCTAAATATAACATTTTTATTCTTCTGTGCCTACTCTGAGCAAATGGTCAACTATCTTCATAGGGTGGACCACTCATGTGCTATGGTAAGTCATCTTAGAAAAAGATCAGCAGCAGGAGGGTTAAGTATAGTTTAATGCAAGACCTTGTCAGAGCAAAAAAGAGCTGTTGCAAACTGTTCTACAATGTGTTTGATCCTAGCAACACACATCACAAGTCTTGTATGCTTACAGCTGTTCATCCCAATTGGTCACACTCCCATCATGAGCCTAAAAGGGTCTGTAAACATGCCTTGAACACTGGCTCAAAAGGAAAAAAGGTACAATTTTGTCAAGCAAGCAAAATTTTAATGCCAAGTCCAAGTCAATGAAATTGAAAAAACTTTAATGAAGCCCTGTCAAATTATAGTGACCCAACAAGCTTTACTGTACTAACATGGACTCCCTTGCTTTTCAACATATATCTGAGGCCCCCTTGCATCAGAGGGTTGACTATTACAGTGTCATGAAATCAATGTTTGGGCCTGATTTACTATATTATACTTTTTGAGAATTGTGGTTCGTTTTTGAAAAATGTTTATTTTTGAGAGAGACAGCATGAGCAGGGAAGGGGCTGAGAGAGAGGGGGACAGAGGATTCAAAGCAGCTTCTGCACCGACAGCAGCCAGCTGATATGGGGCTTGAACTCACGAACTGTGAGACTATGACCTGACTTGAAGTTGGATGCTCAACCAACTGAGCCACCAGGACACCCTGAGAATTATGTTTCATTAAGAGTCAGCTGAAATTTCTTTTTGCCCCTATATGTTGGCACAGTCTTGTTGTACCAGAGTTGTACCATCATATGTTTCTAAACCATTTAATGTTTATATACATGTGACTTAAGATTGATAAAAAAAAATTTATCTCATCATGCAGGAAGTGATTTCCCAACTGATTATTCAAGTCTTCTACTTCTTCCACTGAGAGTATTTATCTCCCCCCTCCCCCCCCCCCCACACACATAGGTAACTGGGTGGAAGAAATTAACTAGGCGAGTCTCATCTGTAAATTCAATCTCAGGATGATGTTACCAGCCTGACCACAAAACCCCCACTGCTCCATGGCCACAATACCCTACAATCATGCCCTTCTGAAGTATAAGATTTAGATTTCTAAATTGTCTTCAGATTTCTGCTCATGTTCTATCACTATCATTTTATAGGAACAGTAGAATTGACTTTCTTCACTGTCAATATCCCAAGTCTATTCAAATTTTCCAAGTGTGGAAATACAGGCAAGCTTATTAATTCTGTTCAGATTTCTAAGGCCTTGACAAAACTCAGTATAAATACCTTTTACATCACAGCTTACAACCACAGACATCATGCTTTGAGTCATTTAGAGAAAGAGACAAAATGGGAAATATGTAGTATCAAAAACACATGATTCTACACTAGGACTTTCTATTGCTGATGATCCGGACCAAAAAATATCCTTGGTTTCCCAGATGTACTTTTGGCAGGACTCTGGTTCTAAACCATTGCACAGCGAGATGGAGAGGACACTATAATTACGAAAGAAATGATGCTTGTTTGACAGTGCTTGCTAGGCTCCATCATTTATGGCATTTAGTATTGCTCATCTGATTTACAGTCTCCCTCAGTAGGACAAAGCTACACTTTCTCAAACTTGGATTTCTCAGACTTCCTACCCTCTAGTATAGGTATGTGTTAGGAAGAAATACAAAGCTTTCAGAAGTAGATTAGTTGACAGTACTCTGTAAGGCCTTTGATCTTCCTAGGGGTACAGAACAATGGCCCCTGTGGAAAGTAAAAGGCTTTTTAAAAATTTTATTTATTTATTTACAGAGAGAGAGAGAGAGAAAGCATGTGTGCGAGCCAGGGAGAGGCAGAGGGAGGGAGGGAGGGGGAGAGGGAGAGAGGGGGGGGGAGAGAGAGAGAGAGAGAATGAACCCAAACAGGTTCTGTGCTGTCAGCGCACAGAGCCCAATGTGGGGCTTGATCTCATCAACATAAGATCATGACCTGAACCCAAACCAAGAGTCAGAAGCTTAACCAACTGAGCCCCCTGGCACCCTGGGAAAGACTTTGTATCATGTAATAAACTATATTGTTAAATGGTGAAGAGAAGAGGCTCAGGGGTAAGGGGCTCTAGAATCACTGCTCATTCTCTTTTATAAGAAGAGGCTCACATGGAAGAGAAAGGGTGGAACTGGAGGAAGTGGAGTTTTGCCAACTTTTGAGCTGTTTCACTTTTTCACTTGAGTGTTGACATCCTAAGTGACCATCTCACACCAGATCCTTAGGCCAGGAAATGGACTGCTAGGGCATCTTCCATTTTCCTTCTAGATCCCCTTTAACCACCTGTTTTGTGATTCCGTGCTTTTATGCTACCCTCTGCTCAGTCCTAGACCCTTGTTCACCCAGGCATTACAAATAAAAATATTTCTCCACCCCTGTTCAAAGCAAATAATTATTGAGACATCTGGGGGGCTCAGTCGGTTAAGGGTGTGACTCTTGGTTTCTGCTCAGGTCATGATCTCATGGTTCGTGAGTTCAAGCACCACGTCAGGCTCAGTGCTGTCAGTGCTGAGCCTGCTTGGGATTTCTCAAAAATAAATAAATAAGCTTAAAAAAATTAAACAAATTATTTGCTGCATCAAACCTTGATTATTTGAAACCACATTGTAAACATGCAAATATGGAAGATTCTATATAGTTGACCTAATAGACAATTTCTAAATCTCCTCTTTCAATTCTTATTGTAATTCATCTTAAATTTAACTATCTAATTAATTTTTAACAACACTTTTGATGTCTCTACAATACCCTCAGACGTATAATTACTACAAATTACTGTAGAACAAAACTCCTAAATTTTAATCTTGGTGATTTAAAGCTCTCTGTTTAGTGAAAAAATACATACCAAGAAATCCACTAGGCATTGGCAAGGATACAAAATGAGAATAAGATTCCTGCTTTCAAAAAATTACAACCTAATTGAGAAAATGTATGTGCAAAAATAACTACAAGGCAGATACATTACTTATGTCTCCTTTGTGGCACATAACAGCTATTATATAGTAAGCATTTATTACATGTCAGCACTTCACATCTCTTATCACGAGTCCTCACAACAATCCTAGAACAGAGACCTTGGTATCTCCATCACAGATAACAATAGCAACAAATTTCTACCAGTGACAGGTGCTTTGTATACATGATCACACTTTATCCCCACAACAACCCTCATTTTATAAATGAGTGCCAGTGATTTACCCAAGGTCAAAGGACTAGTCAGTGGCTGCTATGGTATGAATGTTTGTAACTCTGTCCCAAATATACAGGTTGGAATAATAACACCCAATGTGACCGTATTTGACCTTTGGGAGATGGTAAGACCATGAGGGTGGAGCACTCAGGAATGGGATTAGTGCCTTTATGTAAGAGACCCAAGAAAGCTCTTTAGACCCTTTCCACCAAGTGAGGACACAGTAAGAGGTTGGCAATCTGCAACTTAGAAGAGGCCCTTAATCAGAATGTGACCATGCTGGCACCCTGATCCTGGACTCCCAGTCTCCAGGACTGTAAGAAATAAATGTCTTCTGTTTACATGTTACCTAGTCTGTGGGGTTTTGTTCTAGCAGCCCAAATAGACTAAGAGAGTGGCAGACCCAAGTTTCAAACCCAGGTCTAACTAAATCCAGTCTTTTTTTTTTTTTTTTTGGACTATGCCATGTGCCTTCTTAGGAAAAAGAGCTCAGAGAAAGTCAGTAGCTCATCAGAGTTCATGAAGCGCTTAAGTGGCAATAAGGGCTAAAAGATTTATTTTACTTCAAAGTATATGCTTGCTTTCTTTTCCTTTTTCTCCTATTCCTTTCCCTTCCTGGACAATTCATCGCTAAAGTCACAAGGTTGGCCAAAGCAAGGTAGGAGTCTTTGTTTGGGCACGGGGTGTGAAAATTCAGAACCTGGGCAGGGTCATGAGGGTGTCTTCAGGACATTAAGGAGGATTTCCACATGTTCGGTGGTGCCTTGGCTAGGGTTTTAGGGTCCAAATAGAGTGAGGAGGGCATTTGGGATATGTGTTTGTAAAAGCAGGTGAGTGGTGGGAATGGGTTACATACTAGGGATTGGTCAAATAAGTAAACGTATTTCAAGTAATGGGAGTCCGGTTTCTCAGTGCCAAAGGGGCATATAAATAAGGAAAAGGACAAAATAAAAACAGAATAAAATTAAAATAGGTGTTAATATAAACCTATAGTTTTCAATTTAAGTAGATACAAAAATAAATATTCATGTAAATATCAGAATGTATACATATGTTTATGCACATGTGTTTCCTAGCTCTGGTATTAGTGAGCTCACCTGGTACCCAGACCTTGGCTTCTAAATGCCATATTTCCCAATAAGAGGAACCAGGACTTTTTGAGAAACGGATAATTCCAAGGCTGGGGCAAGGAAAATACATCATCAGTTGATAACTTCCTTTTGTGCCAGAAAGAAAGTAGCTCAAAAAAATGAATGGAACATGTCAAAAGGCAGAGAAGCCAACTTAAAGGGGCTCCCCCTGGCCGAATATAGGACAAATTTAGCATCAATTTAATATGATAGCATGATAATAGATTCAATCTATTGAATAAAAATAAGCCATTAATTTCTATTAATGTAAATATGTAGATTGACAAATAAAAGTTTTATGAGAAATGGGACATTATAAAGTGCCTCCCTACAAAGTGGGAAAACAGTGGAGAAGCCTGGCAGACACCTTCTCAATCAATCAGGTAATCACTGTGACCATCATCAGCCAAGGAACACACTGAAACTCGAACCAGCCAGGATAGAAACATGGAGAACACAGCAGCCTTCTCTGATATTCCTGCCAAAGCAGCACAACCATATTCTAGTCATGAGGAAACATCAGGCAAACCCAAACTGAGAAACTCTCTACATAATAACTGGCCTGGAATCTTCAAAAGTCCCAAGGTTGTGAGGGTCAAAGAAAGCCTGATTTCAGACTGAGGGAAACTAAATCCAGTCATGTGATTCTGTCCCAGGTGCTTTTACTATGCAGAATGTTATTTATTGGGGGAAAACAAGTTGAGTGAGGTCTGAAGATTCGATGGTGGAAAGGTACCGGTGTTAATTTCTGATCACGAGGGTCCTGTTAGAAAGAATGTCCTTGTTTGGAGGAAGTATACTCTAAAGTGTTCAGTGTAATGGAGCAACTTACTTTCAAATAGTTCAGGGAAAAGACCCTTTGTACTATACTTCCAAGTTTTCTGTAAATTTAAGATTGTTTCAAAATAAAAGCAATTAGAAAAACATACTCTCACTTGTACTATTCTGCTTTTCTTTTCAAAGCAGATGTTACCACCATCTGGTTGGGCATAGAGGTATTAAGTATATTTTATGCTTAGAAAAGTCTTCATGGAGGAGATGGAATTTGCGGAGAATTTAGATAGGTAGAAAGGTCTAGATGGAAACTTTTTTTTTTTTTTTTTGAGAGAGCGAGCGAGCACATATGCGAGTGAGGGGCAGAGAGGGAAAGAGAGGGGGAAAGAGAGAAGCCGGGCTCACCTGATGCAGGGCTCGAGCTCATGAACCAAGAGATCGTGACCTGAGCCAAAGTCTGATACTTAACTGGCTGAGCCACTTAGGTGGTCCCAAGAAGGAAACTTTTTTATGTAAAAAAAAGCAGTGTGTTCAAACACATTTAGTACTTCCCTACCGCCTTACAAACTAAGTTTTTGAACAGGGAAGTAGGATGTAGAAAAGTGGCTAAGACAGACAGACACTAGAGTTAGACCAGGATTCAAATGCTGACTTTGTCTTTAATAATGTGACTCTTGACTGTGTGAGCCCCAGTTTCTTCATCTGTAAAATAAGAATAAAGCTGATGTTCGTGTGTTTGAAAATTAATGTAGTTATATATGTAAAGGGTTTGGCATAGTTCCTGCCACACGGCAGTGCTTGCAATGATGATGACAAAGATGTGGACAGTGACGATGTGAACCATTCCTTAGAGAAGGTGGTCTGTGTTGTGTAGAGGGATTGGGATTGGTTCAGAGTGACCCTGAAAAAGGTGGAGCAGTTAGGAAGATGTTAGCAATTATCCAGATGAGAGTAGTGGGCTGGCTGTTGGAAGAAAAGGATGTGAGCAAGTGAGAATTTGTTCAGGTAAATTCTACAGGTTTAAAACCATTAGATGCCAGGTGGTCGCTAGAAAGTTAAAGACTCCTCTGAGATGCAGTGTCTGGCAGAGAGAGAGGAACCGTGTTAGTACTGATTAGGGAAACTGAAAGTCACTGTGGTTCCATGAAGGAGAGCCTTAAGTTCCAATTCTCCCCACCTAGGCCCTTCTGACCTCATTAGTAGAAACACGTCAATAGACTTACGCCTTTTGGCTTATTATAGCTTCTTTCCTCCTGCTGTACTTCTTTCTTCTCCGTGTCTCTGTTCCTTGCACATTCCACTCAAGCACTCAAAGCCCTACACTTTGCTCAGGTCTTGTTCAAAATTCGTGCTTTTTCCAGCCTGAAAAGGATGTGTGATCCAATCACCATTGCCAGCGCTGATGTCTGAGAGTACAAAAACTTCCCGATAAATTGTCCTTAGACCAACACCACTTTCAATGCAGCTCCTTACTCTGCGTGTGTTCATGAATTATATGTGCAGCTGGTATCATACCTTCTTATAACTGATGTAATATATTGCAACGGTATGGCTCTTTCCTCTCTATACATTGTGCTTTACCCACACGGTGGCAAGCTCTTCTGGGGCAGACGTTGTATTCTCACAGCAACCATCACTGTGATGAGCACAGAGTAGTTGCTCAATGAATGTTTACAGAACTGAATGGAGTAAAAAAATACTAAATGACAAAATACTAAAACCCAGTGCTAAACAGGATGTGAAATACTGCTTTCTTTAGTTAAAACAGGAACTGTAAAAATATATCCACTAAGCAACTGCTCCCGCGGAAATGAACTCTGGTGTCTGAGAACACAGGCCTGGAGCCAGCTTCCTGAGTTGCATTTGGATCATTGCTCTGCTGCCTCCTAGCTTTGTAATCCTGGAATTATTAGTAGCATTTGACACTTAAGATTTTTGCATTAAATTAGATCATTTTGTAAAAAAAAAAAAAAAAAAAAAAAAAAAAAAAAAATCCAGAGTGCCTGGCAAATAAGAACTCAAGGGAGGTTAGCTATTACGATTAATTTTATCCCTAAAATTTTTGGATAGAAAATGGGAAAGTATAGCTCTGAAATTCTTTCAGGGAGGTCTTTTTTTATTTAATGTTTATTTCTGAGACAGAGATGGGGGCGGGAGGCAGGCAGGAGAGGGGCAGAGAGAGAGAGAGAGAGAGAGAGAGAGAGAGAGAGAGAGAGAGGATCTGAAGCAGGCTTCCCACTGTCAGCAGAGAACATGATGCAGGGCTGGAACTCACAAACCGTGAGATCATAACCTGAGCCAAAGTGAGCTGCTTAACCAACTGAGCCACTCAGGTGCCCCAGGGAGGTCATTCTTACTAAGATACTTCAGCTGGGGAGCCTACTAGACTAGTCCATTCAGGCTTCAGGTAAGGAGAAGAAATCATTTTATATCGAGTTCCGTTTCTTGATTAGCATTACACAAGGCAGGCTGTGGAGCTCAGAGGGAGTGGGTACAAAGAGATCTGACTCAGCCTTAAAATCTCACTCCTGTCCCTTAGTAAGGCCACTTTTTCCCAACTTGTTTCTACACCTTCCCTCTAAAGCTGCAATTCTGAATATTTAGCCCACAGCTTTCAGGACTGTCTTTGGTGCTAATTTGAACTGATTTCCACGGCATTCTCTGGGGGCACAGTTAGAATGATTTATCCACTGCCCCTTCCATAACTGAAGCAGTCATCCTGGGGTGGAAGTCTATTTCATATTTTGGGGTTGGGGAGCTCATTGGTGAGCCACTTCTTCAAAGCTCTCAGTATGGAGGAGCATTTTATAGTGCTTTACTGGCTCAAATTACTTGTGTTGAATGTCCGTTAAGAGGTCCCAGGGCAGGGGCATTGCCTAAATTGTTCACAGCTGTACCTCCAGTACTCAGAAAAGCATCTGCTACATGGTAAGCGCTTAATGTTGAAAAAAATGACATGACTGCCCCCAGAAGAGTTTATAATTTTGGTGCCAAGACAAATTGTAGGTGTAGAAAACAAAACAAAACAAAAAAAAACCCATGCAATTCGTCTCTGGCTCTAGAAGTAAAGCTAGCTGAAAACTATAGTGGTTAAACCCAGATTTCTCTATTTTCTGCCTATTATTCTCCTTTTACTCTCCCGAAGCTTTTTGTTGGGGGAGTGGGACAGGTAGCTTGTGCTTCCACTGTGATGCAAGCTAGTCAGTGGCCACTAAAGCTATTTGGGTGTTTTGATGCTTTACAGAAAGGACTGCATTTAAGATGTTAGTTTATTTAATTGAGGCTTCCTTCTTGTGCCTCAAGAATATACCCTTAGATAAAACTTAATTCTTCTCTTACATAAATGAGTTCTCAAGATCCTAAGAAGATCAGCATAGAGCTGAAAAGCACAGAATGCTCTTAAAACCACCATATCAGTAAAATGATTATGCCCTTTATCCATTAGAATGGATATGTCTGTTTTCAAGTACTATTCTTGCATAAAGTGAATTTTCTAATGTAAGAAGGCTTAATTCAGCTCATTTTACACATTAAGTATGATGCTCATGTATTTTAATTAGTAAAATTACCAATTCTATTTTTAAGTGTAAAATGAGCCATAGTGTGGCATTATGCCCATCCTAATTAAACAATGATCAAAACAATCATCGCAAACAAGAGTAATGTTGTCCTTTAGAAGAATTTCAAAGGAATTAGTCGACTCAGTGTCAAAAAATATTTACTGAGAAATAAATTAAGAATCACAGTGTGGTCTTCTAAACATTTAGTATGTAACATTTGATCAGATCAGCCATGCCATATGAATTAAAGCTAGAGACAGATATCTAAATCAGCATGACCCCAAAACATATTAAGTATATTGGATAATGGCGAGCAGGTGAGAGACAATTAGAGAGAAGATCTGGGACAATGCCATGGTTTTCTCCACCCGCCCTGAGGGTTTTGCTCTGTTAGGTATGCTGTAAATGACTGCAGAATCCCCTTCAAAACCCAGACGTACAGACTATGTGTAAACACTTCAAAGGAGGAAGACTGGAAGAATAATGGGACACAGAAAAACAAAAATGATGAGGAATGTTCTGTCAGCATGTGATTAAAAAACCCCATACAGATCTGGTAGAGTGTATGTATTTCTGAAAATGACACTCACTTTGAAGTCTGTCCTTTAGTCAGTCCTCTATTAGGCTAAGGGCCTCCCTTACTGCTGACAAGATAGTTCAAAGGAAGCACCTTGCACTGCTTATGAGGGACACGGCTAGCACAAGACACTCCAGAAACAGAAAAACAGAGTGGCTAATGGGTAAGAAGCCACAGTCCTGTACAAAAATACCACTCTCTTTGGTTTTCAAAGGAGAAAGCTGCTTTGAAAAAAGACCTTTAGGACTGTAAATTCAATGGTGGTTACTTGCCAAATTGCTATCAGTGTTTTCCATGGGAAAACAGGATGGACAAATCATTAGTTAGGATTGATCAAACTACCTGGGGGTCTACTCTAAAAATGTGGTTTGGTTTCTAATTCAGGTTTGCCTCAGACACCCTCTCAGGGAGAGGAGACCGGTCTTTGAAATGAAATGTCATCTTCATTTTGACGGAGTTATCAGAGAGTATCAGGCTCCTCATGTGCCACTTTAGAGAATGCCTCCTGCAAATACTTAGATAACAAGGGTCACTATGACAAGTGAACCCTTCCCTCGGCTGTTGCCAAGGTGAAATTAAATTTTCAGAGAGAATTTCACTCATATATTGTTACAATTGACTCATGATTTTCATTTCTTTGCCTGACACCCAAATGGCTTTTGAAGAACCTTCCAGGGAAAAAGCAAATTCTCACCTCTGGATATAAAAGAGCTCAAATCTCAAGGGAGAGAAGAGCCAATCGTTCACAGTTCTCCTGGTTGGCATGCTCCCTGTTCCTCACCGTTGCTTCAATACTACTACTCTTTAGTTTTCTTGCAGAAGGAGAGCATCTTCCTCCAAAGATAATGCTATTTGGATGTATCACCATCTGCCTGGACTCACTGCTGCCTTGTACTGACCTTGCAGTCACTTTCCCTCATGCCCTGAGATGGGGCACCTCTTTATAGTCTCAGCACCCACCTTCAGAAAACCACCTGGAAACTATCAATGTTGACACCAAATTGACACCATATTGACACCATATGTGACAATGTTGACACCATATTGACACCAAAGCTTCCACCTTCTCTACTCTCATGACCCAAATCTCCACTCATGGCAGACATCCACTTTAAGGACCATAGCTTCTAACACCTCCAACATCTTAAATTTCAGTTTCCCACTCTTGAACCACAAAATTTGTAACCACACTTTCACCAGTCTGAGTTTTAATCTCATTTAGATATCTAGGCCCTAGATCCCTCTACTTTCTCCAGACTTCCAGCTCCCTCTCAGCCCCCACTCTTTCTTTACCCAAACTGGGCACTGTGGTTGTCAGCATTTACAATAATCTCACCATAAAACTGCATGCTGTTGCACCCTCACCACCAAACCCCTAACCTTAAACCAACGCTTCAATTTACCTTCTCCATCTTTATACCCAAAGAGCCAGAGTTGCTGGAGAAATGCAGGGAATGTGTATAGTGGTTCCACTAAATGATCTCTAATCTCAGCAGAACACTTAATGCTGCCTTTCAAGCCTCTTCCATATTCATGTACTGGAGATATTAAATGAGATCTGAAATTGCTGGGGAGGCACAGTTTGTTCTTTACATAAGAATGGCTATTGGTTGGAATAGAAGGGTGGCCACTCCATAAGCCACTCAGCAACCTATATAGTGGCCTGGCATGAAAACGTAAGACCACCTGCACTGATAAGCTGAAACATGAGTGGGAATAATTAACCAGCGTCAGAGGAGACAAGGAGGAATAGACATGTAGCGAGTAAGATTCATAGTAACAGTAGAGGTTCTTCTCTACCCACTTCTTTCTTCATAAATACGTGCTTTTATTATTTAGAAAATAGGGTAGAGCGAGTGGACAAACCAGGGCATATGGGGGTGGGGGGAAGGATCAGGTGGGTGGGCATGTCTGGGGCAGATCCAGGTCTTGTGGGACCTGAAACTCATACAATTTTGAGGTGTCCTCTTTTAAAAATATACAAAATTAACACAGTCAAAAAAGCAAATTCAACTGCATTTAAAAATTGATGATTTGGGGTGCCTGGGTTGGTCAGTTAAGTGTCCAACTCTTGATTTCAGCTCAGGTTATGATCTCATGCATGGCTCATGAGTTGGAGCTCCACATTAGACTCTGTGCTGAAAGTACAGAGCCTGCTTGGTGTTTAGTATCTCTCTTCCTATGCCCCTCCCCTTCTTGCTCTCTACGTGTCTCACAAAATAAAAAAAAAATAAACTTAAAAAAATTGTTGGTACTTTGTATTGAGCTACTAAGGTATGTAATCAAGTTACTTTCATATGGCAATCATTGACTCATTAATGAATCAAGTTTTGTCACAGAAACATCGGTTTCTTCAGGCTGATTAACTCAGTCAGTGGTAGTTTCACAAAACATCTTGTCTGGAACCACCAGACTAACCAGGCCAAAATGTGCTAGGTACACTAGTTAGATTGGATATGATACATTGGGATGAATAAAACATATGGCCTCTCACACAAATATACTCATTGCTTGCAGAAGTGCTACAGGTTTATTCTTTGAAAAATAAATTCTAAAAACATACAAGTTTTACTTCACTTAATATATACTGTGCATTTATAATTGTATGTGCTTCACTATGAAACATATTCCTAACAGCAGCAAATGTCTGTTTTGACTAGATGGTGAAGAGAAATAAACCTTTTGCTTACAATTACATATATCTGATGATATGAAGAATATTCTTTAGTATAACGTCTGGCTTCATACATTTCAAACCTTGTTCCTTTAAAACTACTTCTGGACCTGGGTGCCATGGGGTGTTTACACCATGTTACGTTTTCCTTTCTGCAAAGTCATTATGTTAGCATAGTGGGTAGGAGACAGCTAGTTGTGACCTTAAGTTATATGAACTCAAACCCATTTAACTCAAAGTAAATATGCCCAAAATTTCACTTCCCTTTGGGTATTGGATTCCCTAAAGACCTTTGGCCTTTTCAAAGACAAGAGAAAATGAGAGGTGGAGAGAAAGTCTAAGTGAAATGAGACACTAATCACAAAAGATTAGAGTTAAAAATCTTACTTTTCTGATACAAATAAAAGCACATGAACACATGAAGGGGCCTATCCAGGTAAGAGGCCCTAAAGCTTATGCCTTATTATCTTTACAGTAAATTCATCTTTGCAATCTGGGCTGTTAAGTGTTGACTGGCATATAATCTGGAGGTTCCTAGGAGGGAAGGTAGGTTACGGCCCTATACTAAATGAAAAACAGGCATCTTCCTAACCCTCTTTGAAGATGACAGGGTCTAAGAGGTATTCGAGATCTGAAAAGTTAGGACTAAAGTGTCTTTTGAGTCAGATGAAATACTAAAATTTTATGAGAGCAAAAGGTAAGAAATTACCTATAACCTGTTGCTAACTCAAGAGAGTAACAATCTTAGGAGAAACCAATCCCACTTAAATAATATGGATGAGGAATACCTGTGTGGTAGACCCACTCTGCATGTTTGCAGCCCAAGAGGCTGTAGCATGCTCTTAAAACTCTGACACCTGTTGGGATGAGCACAGGGTGTTGTATGGAAACCAATTTGACAATAAGTATTAAAAAAAACTCCGCCACCAAGTCATCTCAGGCCTCCTGGGATAAAAAATATGTTGTAGTCATAAATTGTCCACCCAGTATATTAACTCACTGGAGATGATGTTGTCTTGTGGAGAACATGGTTAGCAAACTTTCTCTGTAAAGGATCGAATAGTAAATTGTTTAGGTGTTGCGTGCCACAGAGTATCTGTTGCAACTACTCAATTCTCCTCTTGTCAAAGCAATAGACAAAATGCCAGTGAATGGGCATGGCTATATTCCAATAAAACTCTATTATGGATGCTGAAATTTGATTTGTATATTTTTCATGGGTCAAAAAAATATTATTCTTGTTTTGAATTTAACCGTTAAAAAATATGAAAACCATTTTCAGTTTGAAGGCTATACAAAAACAAGTGGCAGTTCAGATTTTGCTGCAGTCTATAATTTGCTGATCTTCATTCTAAAATACGTTCAGAAAAGATTTAGGATTAGCCTGGTGACAGCTTTTTATGGACACTACTTTTCTGTTCTACATTTCTATGCAGAGGGCATTTCTCAAATTAGAGGTAAATCTGTGTATCCGCCATTTGGTAAGTATCATGCTAAAGATCTAAAACACATTTGTGGATTTCCTTCCTCAAAGTGCTCAAAAGCAACATTATGACCTTCCCTGCCCGTGACTTTTGATTGGTTAATAGTTTGAATTGGCTTGCTTATTGCTTTGGATAAAGAGTGTACATTATAAAGACATAGTACCAATGCAGCATCAGGGCCACAACACAGTTTGGTTGCCCAATTGGCAAACAGGCAGCACCTTGATTATCAGGATGGACTGGCCACTCTACCTGTCTGTACCTACTGGCCTCTTGTCATTGTGCTCCATATGGGTTCCTCTTATTATCATAGTCCATAAGGGCTCATTATCATGTAATCCAAAAAGGCTTTTGCACAGAAAGGTTTAGTCTCACTTATATTTTTAAGAAACATCAATCTGGTAATGGTACATAAATTAAAACATCTTTTTCATTACCTTTTAAAAAAGTATAACAAATATTACTCCTTTTGTAAATCTGTGTTTAAAGAATTTAACCTTTCCTTCTTTGATTAATGCTTAAGTTGAACAAAATAAATATCCTCAGTTTATCAGATTTGTTTAAGCATTTTACATTCCATTTATACATGTATTCAATGAACTTTACTTCAAATGCCTGACCAAACTTACTATCTAAACAATCCTTTCCACATAAACAATGCAAATTAAACTTATGCATTATTCAAATTATAGACACTCTCAAGGTTTTCTAAACATTGCTATTGTTTATAAGGGTCAGTAAATATCCAACTTCCAACTTAAAATCACATCAATTTTATATTTTAATTGGAATCCCCAACCCATCAGATTATCCCAATGATGATAAAACCTATACCTAAACTTAATTCCAAAAGTGCAGGTAATATGGATCTGCTTACTTTCAATAATTCTTAACTTTAAAGCTTTCTGGGGTAAATGACTTTACCTTTTATTTAAGTCAAGGGTCAGTAAGCTCCATATAGTCTAGTGCCAAATCTGGTCTGCTTTGGTATGGCCTCAAGAATGGTTTTTACATTTTTAAATGGTTGGAAGAAAATGTATAAACAATGTTTCAGCATCCAAAAACAAAGTTTTATAGGAACAGTACTACTTTCATTCATTTATTGTCTATGGCTGCTTTCAGGTTAGATGTCAGGTTGAATCTTTAAGACAGAGACCATTCGGCCTTCAAACCTAAAATATTTACTCCCTGGCCCTTTGCAAAAAGTTTGCTGACATACCCATCCCCGACCCCCATCCAGTTTTTTAAGAAGATACAAGTCAAGCTGTGCTGCTTTAATTTCAAAAACCCAAATAAAGGATCATAGAACATTTTCCCTGAAAGTTATTTGGGGACTAAGGGCAAAGAGCTTCTTTCAAAAGCTCTTGTAAGAGAAGAGCTTCTTTCAAAAAGGTTATCATCTTCCCTCTTCCATTTGCCCAGAGAACAGCAAATGGTAAAGACTGAACATAGGAAGGAAAGGGAAAAACCACAACACACTTTTTGGTATAAGGACAGAAAGATGACCCTTGTCCCATACATCCCCCTACCTACCTGCTGTGATAGGAGGGATAGAAGTCTGAGCATCCTTTTGGGGTTCTCTGGCAGCCAAAGAGCCACAGGGGTACTGCTCACACTTCCTAGGAGGCAGTGCTCTGGGAGTGGCTTCCTATAATCTTGTTCACCCATCTTCTGTGTATTTTGATTTCTTGCCTTGACAGATGGTTCTAACGAAGTATTTCAGTGAAGTCTGTCTCTGGGCAACATGTCAACCCCCCTAGTTTTAAGCTTGAAGTTTTAACTTCTGCCTTTCCTGTCATCGTATCATTAAAAATATGTAATATTTGCATGTATGTTTTAAAATGCAAAATAGATGTATATTTGATTCATATAATTTAGACACATAACCTTTCCTCACAAACTCTTTCTGCAGCATTTCTGAACCAGAAGTCAAGTCATAATTAAGCACTATGTTCACTAGGTGAGAACAGAGAAGGTTCTGACCCTTTGGTTGCCATTGCCTTTCAGTAAATTCATGAAAAGAATAGTTGAAATGCCTCCAGACTACTATTTGGGGTCCATTTTTCATATTCCAGAAAATCTAATCTCTTAAAAAAAAGGAAACATATGGAGATAGAGAAAGAGCAATAGAGAGGGAAAATTGTATGGAGAGGAAAAATAAGCCTGGGGGATATAATCAATGTAATTCCTAATTATCAAACTGAAATCAAGGCAGGAATCCTGTAGTCCTTCCATTGTTTAATATTTTAAAAAGAGCTGTATTTTAAAAAGAGAAGTGATCAATGAATGGGAAACTCAAAATGCCTCTTTAAGTAGAAAATTATTCTCAAACAAAAATCAGAGCAGTTTGTGGATTCTGAATGTCAAATGCTTCTTACTTTTTGAGTTTTCACTCTGGCTCAGCCCCAAAGCGTGATTTGTTTTCCAAGATCGTGACAGAACGTGGAAGACAGAGTTACATCAGAGATCAGCGTTGGGGTGTCATGACTACTGGAAATGTCCAGAGAATCTTCATGTACAATATCCAGAAATGTGGTTTTATAATGTGTCAAACATTTTCTAGCCTATTTCAAATTTCTCTAAGTAATATTATTTGCTTTTTGTTAACATTTGTGTGTGTGTGTGTGTGCGTGCATGTATGGTGAGAACATTAAGATCTACCCTCTTAAATTGCTGAGGTAGTTTTGATTGAATCTTTAAAAAAATAAAATGAAAAAGTCTTTTTTATAAAGGATTTGATCAAAACTAGCTCTGGGAAGCACAGCATCCTCACTTTGGACAGACTTCCTGTGCATGAAATGAGATACTTGCTAGTGAAAGAAAGCAACACAGAGGAAAACAGACAGTAATTCAATATCAGAGAAAGGCCTATGGGGCTATAGTTTACAGAAAATCAGATCTTATGAATCTCAGAAAGCACCTACCTGGAGAGGCAGGGTAGGATGTTTAATAAGGGATGGTTGGGAGCTTTTCTAAACATTTTCTGACTCTGAAGCCTACCTAACCTTGTGAGATTCTTCAGGAGTTTGAGGGGCCATTTTATCATTTTTATATGATACATGATAAGAGGAGGCTCACACAATGTTGTCAAGTTTTAAAAACATTTTTTTCTTTGACGTAATGCCAATAGAAGCATACAGTTTAAGGATTATTACATTGTGAAAATCAATGTAACCCCACCTAGATTAAGCAAAACCTTGTGCGCACCCTTAAAGACAATTCCCCTGATTTTTATAGCAAGCACTTGTTTCTGTTTTTTTTTTTTTTTTTCTTTTGAGAGAGAGAGAGACAGGGAGCATGAGTAGTTTTGATTGAATGGTGCACAAGCAGGGGAGGGAAAGAGGGAGAGGGAGAGAATCCCAAGCAGGCTCCGTGCTCAGCATGGAACCCGACACAGGGCTTGATCTTGTGACCGTGAGATCAAGGACTGAGCTGAAATCAAGAGTCAGGAGGCTTACCTGACTCACACAGGCACTCCTTTGTTGTTTTTCACTTGAGTTTTTTTTTTTTTATCATTGAACAAATGCTTTTTTTTTTTTTAATTTTTTTTTCAACGTTTTATTTTTATTTTTGGGACAGAGAGAGACAGAGCATGAACGGGGGAGGGGCAGAGAGAGAGGGAGACACAGAATCGGAAACAGGCTCCAGGCTCTGAGCCGTCAGCCCAGAGCCTGACGCGGGGCTCGAACTCACGGACCGTGAGATCGTGACCTGGCTGAAGTCGGACGCTTAACCGACTGCGCCACCCAGGCGCCCCGAACAAATGCTTTTTTAATTATCTCACCCATTTGATGCTTTTTCTTGATATTCTTGTCACTTTGGGAATTGACCTTTTCTGTTTTTTTTTTTTTTTTCTCTCTATTAGCTTGGAAGTTATACCTTCTCCTGAAGAACACTCTTTAACATTTCTTTTCCTGAGTGTTGCTGATGAATTCTTCCAATTTTGTTTGACATATCCTTCCCTTGTTCTTGAAACATATTTTTGCTGGGTATGTATTTGGAGGTTGGCCTCAATAAAGTTAATTTGTGTTTGGATCCACAAAATGGAGTGTGCCCTAGTGGTCCAGCCCATGTCACAAATCTAAACCTAAGTCACTTTGCACTTACTTGTAATACCTATCAAGGAAACCTAATACACACCAGTCACAATCCTCCAACTCAGCCTTAGCTAGCTCATCTTACCCGAGAAAAGAGGACTTGATAGCCTAATAAAAAAAATCTCTGACCTCCAAGCCAAGCATGGTCTTTCCATGTTGCTCCTTCTAATGCTCTATGAGCTCTATGAAACTCACTTTTGCCCCAAATCCCTCAGGAAGAGCACCCCACTACTTGTGAGATAACCTACTGCTCCAATCCATAGATCTTTCCTTTAAAAATAGGACATTAAACTTGTCACTCAACTATTTTAGTTTTTACATTTGACAGCATTTACTGGTGTGGTTGTTCTGATTATTTTATAATTAAAATCTATCATTCCACTGACTTCTTGCTTACAGTTCTTCTACTGAGAAATAAGGTATTAATCTGTTTGCTCCACTAAGTAGAAATATATTACATTCCCCACTCTATTTCTGCTGTTGCCTTCCTCCTTTCAAAGTATTCTGTTGGTTTTTGTAGTTTCACTATATTTTGGTGTGCATATCTTCCCTTACTTTTTTAAACCTTGCTTTGGATTTTTAAGTTTGCAGACATGATACCCAATTACTTCATAATACTTCATATTTTTTTCATTTTTTTTATTTCAAAAAATTTTGGGGGTGCCTGGGTAGCCTGGTTCATTGAGCATCAAACTCTTGATTTCAGCCCAAGTCATGATCCCAGAGTTGTGGGATCAAGCTCTGTGCTGACAGCATGGAGACTGCTTGGAATTCATTCCCTCCTTCCCTCCTCCCTCTCTCCCCACCACTCATGCCCACTCCTGCTCCCAAAAGAAAACATTAAAAATTTTTAAATTTTAAAATTACAGTATACTTAATATACAGTGTTATATTAGTTTCAGGTGGTAATTGGTCTGTTCAAATTTTCTATTTCTTCCTTTTTTTTTAATGATTATTTTTGAGAGAGAGCATGAGTGAGTGGGGGAGGGGCAGAGAGAGGGGGACAGAGGATCTGAAGCAGGCTCTGTGCTGACAGCAGAGAGCCCAATGTGGGGCCCAATCTCACAAACCATGAAATCATGACCTGAGCCAAAGTTGGATACTTAACCACCCAGGTGCCCCTCTATCTTTCTGATTCAGTTTTGTGAGCTTATAGTTTCTAAGAATTTATTCATTTGTTCTATATTGTCCAACTTGTTGGCATATAGTTTTTCATAATATTCTTTTATAATCCTTCATATTTCTGTGATGTCATTGTAATTTCTCCTCTTTCACTTGTAACTTTGTGTATTTGAGTCCTCTCTTTTTGATGAGTATGGCTAAGGGTTTATCAATTTTATTGACCTTTTCAAAGAACCAGCTCCTGGTTTTATTGTTCTGTTCTAAATATATGCACCTCTATGTTTATTGCAGCATTATTTACAATAGCCAAATTATGTAAGCAACCCATGTGTCCATTGATAGATGAATGGATAAAGAATAGCACACACAATGGAATATTACTGAGCCATAAAAAAAATGAAATCTGGCCATCTGCAGCAAGAGGTGCATCCATATAGTGTCAAGTGAAATAAGCCACTCAGAGAAAGACAAATACCATATTATTTCACTCATATGTGGAATTTAAGATAACAAACACATCAACAAGGAAAACAAATAGACAAAAAACTCTAGAGAACAAAGTGGTAGTTACCAGTGGAATGGTGGGTGAAGGGATGGCTTAAATAGTTGAAGGGCATTAAAAGTCCACTTATTATTTTATTCAATTAAGTTTTTTTTTACATATTTTTTTAAATATGAAATTTATTGTCAAATTGGTTTCCATACAACATCCAGTGCTCATCCCAGCAGGTGCCCTCCTCAATGCCCATCACTCACCCTCCTCTCTCTCCCACCCCCCATCAACCCTCAGTTTATTCTCAGTTTTTCAGAGTCTCTTATGGTTTGGCTCTTTCCCCTTTTTTTTTTTTCCTTCCGCTCCCACATGGTCTTCTGTTAAGTTTCACTCTTATCCACATAAGAGTGAAAACAAATGTATCTGTTTTTCTCTGTATGACCTATTTCACTTACAATAACACTCTCCAGTTCCATCCACGTTGCTACAAAAGGCCATATTTCATTAAAAGTCCACTTATTATGATGAGCACTGAGGAACGTATGAAACTGTTGAATCACTACTGTACATCTGAAACTAATACTTCACTTTAATTATACCAGAATTGCAAAGAAACAAATGAATAAATAAAAACATGTAAGTGAAAGAGCAATAACCTCAAATGTTAGGTAGAGGTGGATTACAATTGTATGATTTACAAATTCTATCAAAGTTAAGTTGTTATCTATAATGAAAAATCCTGTAGTAATACACAAACATGACAAAGAAGTCAAAGCATTCTGATATGAGAAGACACCAGAACAAAAAAATACAGGACAAGAAACAACGGCAAATCTACAAACAACAAAACAATTAACAAAATGTTAACAGTAAGTCCTTACCTATCAATGCAAATCAAGAAAAAAATACTTTAAATGTGAATAAAGTTTTCAATTAAAAAGATAATTTCTGCATGAATAAAAACAAAATCCAACAATATGCCACCTATAGACTCACTTTAACCTTAAATACAAACGTAGCCTGAGACTAACCAGATGGAAAATAAAATTAAGCAAATAGTAACTAAAAAAAAAAAAAGCAGAGGTAGCTACACTCACATTAGACTTTAAAAATGTTTAAAAGGGGGCACCGGGGTGGCTCACTAGGTTAAGCATCTGACTTTGGCTCAGGTCTTGGCTCAGGTCAAGAGTTCTAGCCCTGCATAGGGGCTCTGATCTTCTGTCTCTCTCTACCCCTCTCCTGCATTCACTCTCTCTCAAAAAACATTAAAAAAATGTTTAAAGGAGACAAAAAAAAGTCATTGTATAATGATAAAGGATCAATACATCAAAAAGATATAACAATTATAAATACTTATGTGCCCAATATCAGCGTACTTAAATAAAGCAAACACTAACAGAGTTAAAAGGATCAATAAGCATAATGCAATAATAGTTAATGCCCCCCTCTCAACAAAGCGTAGATCATCCGGATATAAAATCAGCACAGAAACAGTGGATTTGAATAACTCTATATACCAAATGGATCTACAGACATATACAGAACATTCTATAACAGCAGAATACACATTCTTCTCAGCTCACATGGATTGTTTGTTTTACCAAATTCATGAAATTTAAATCATACCAAGTATCTTCTCTGACCACAATGGCATGAAACTAGGAATCAGTAACCAGATGAAAACTGGAAAATTCATAAATACATGGAAATTAAACAACACTCTCCTGAACAACCAGTGGATCAAAAAAGAAATAGGGTTTGAGACAACTGAAAATAGAAACACAACACATGAGAATTTGTTGGATGTAGCAAGTTCTTTCTGAGGAAAGTTCATAGCAAGAAATGCCTACATTAAGAAGAAACATTTCAAATAAACAACTTAACTATGAATCTTAAGAAACTAGAAAGAGAAGAAAAAATGAGCCCAAAATTAGCAGAAGAAAGGAAATAAGAAAAATAGTTGATTTTTTAAAAAGATAAACAAAGTTGACAAATCCTTAGCAAAAGTAACCTTGGAAAAAAAGAGAAAACGCCAATCAGCAAAATAATGAAAGAGGAGACATTGAAACTCACACCACAGAAATTCAAAGGATCACGAGGCTACTATGAATAACTGTATACCAATAAACTGGACAACATAGAAAAAAAGGGAAAATTCCTAAAAACATACAACTTATGTAGACTGACTCAGGACAAAATAGAAATAGAAAATCTGAAAGACCATTACTAATAAGAAGATTGAATTATTAATCAAAAATCTCACAACAAATAAAAGCCCAGGACTTATGGCTTCACTGGTGAATTTACTAAACATTTAAAGAACAATTAACACCAATTCATCTCAAACTCTTCCAAAAAAGTCAGAGAAGAAGTAACATTCCCAAACTTATTTTATAGGGCCAGCATTGTCCTGATACCAAAACCAGAAAGGGATACTATTAGAAAAGAAAACTCCAGGTAAATATCCCTGAGAATTTGATGCAAGAATTCTCAATACTAGCGCACTGAAATCAGCAGCCCATTAAAAATATCATACACCACAATTGAGGCATTTATCCCCAGGAAATAAGAATGTTTCAACATACGCAAATCAATCAATGTGATACATCACATTAATAGAGAGACAAGAATCACATGATAATCTCAGATGCAGAAAAAGCATTTGACAAAATTCAGCATTTATTCATGATCAAAACTCAAATTCGGCATAGAAGGAACCTATCTCAACAAAATAAAGGCCATATATGACAAGCCCACAGTTAACATCATACTTAATGATGAAATGTTGAAAACGTTCTTGTTCCTGAGATCAGCAACAAGACTGGATGTTCTTTCTCACTACTCTTATTCAACAAAATACTGCAAATCCTAGCTAGAGCAATCAGGCAAGAAAAAGAAATAAGAGGTATCAATTGGAAATGAAGTAAAATTGTCTCTATTTGCAAACATATGATTTCATACAGACAAAATTCTGACTCAACAACAACAAAATGTTAGATTGAATCAATCCAGTAAAGTTGCAGGATACAAAATTAACATACAAAAATCAGCAGCATTTCTGTATACTAATATTTTTTTCTGAAAATGAAAGAAATTAATCTCATAATAGCATTGAAAAAGCAAAATACTTAGGAATACATTTAAAGAAATCAAAGATGACACAAACAGAAAGGTACAACATCTTAATGGGTTAGAATAGCTTACATTGTTAAAATGTCAATACTACCAAAGCAGGTATAGATCTATAGATTCGATGCAATTTGTACCAGGATTCCAATAGAATTTTTTTACAAAAGTAGAAAAACACTCTTAAAATTTATGTGGAACAAGACTCTGAAGAGCCAAAGAAATATTGAGAAAGAACAAAGCAGGAGGCATCACTCTTCCTTATTTCAAGCTATACTATAAAGGTGTAGTCATTACAACAGTATAGTACTGTCATAAACAAAGAGACCAATGAAACTAAACTGAGGGCCCAGAAATAAAGCCAAGCATATACAATCAACCAATATTTAACAGGGTAGTCAGGAATATTCAATGGTGAAAAGATAGTCTTTTTAATAAATGGTGCTGGGGTAGAACATGTCAAAGAATAAAACTGGACCAATATGTTATACCACTTGCAAAAATTAATCCAAAATGGATTAAGGACTTAAATGTAAGGGCTGAAGTCATGAAATTCCTAGAAGAAAACATAGAAACACAGTTCCTTGACATAATCTTGGTAAGGAGTTTTTGGATATGACACCTAAAGCATAGTAACAACAACAAACCAAATGAGACTACATCAAACTAAAAAGTTTCTGCACACCAAAAACAAAAAAAAAAAAAAAACCATCAATAAAGTGAAAAAGAAAACTTATTAAATGGGAAAAAATATTTGCCAAACCACGTATCTGATAAGGGGTTTATATCCAAAATATATGAAGAACTTGTATCACTCAGTAGCACAAAAACAACCCAATTAAAAATGGGCAAAGGACCTGAATAGACATTTCTCCAAGGAAGATATATGAAAGGCCAATAGGTACATGAAAAGATGCTCAACATCACTGGTCATTAGGGAAATGCAAATTATAACTAAAATGAGCTATCACCTCATGCCTATTAGAATGGCTACCGTCAAAAAGACAAGGGACACCAAATGCTGCAATGGATAGGGAATAAAGAGAACCCTTGTGCACTGTTGGTGAGATTGTAAATTGGTACAGCAATCATGGCAAACAGTATGAAATATACTTAAATTAAAAATAGAACTATCATGTGATACAGCAATTCCACTCTGGGAATATACCCAGAAGAAACAAAAACACTAACCTCAAAAGATATCTGCATCCACATGGTCACAGCTGCATTATTTACAGTAGCTAAGACATAGAAATAACTTGAATGTTTATTGATGTATCAATAAAGGAATTGTGACGTATTTACATAAGAGAATATTAGTCAGCCATAAAAACTAGGAAATTCTACCATTTCCAGTAACATGGATGGACCTCCAAGGCATTATGCTAAGTAAAATAAGTCAAAGACAAATACTGTAATGTGTCACCTAAATATGAAAACAAAACCAAACTCACAGAAAAAGAGATCAGATTTGTGGTTACCAGAGGTGGGGGCATGGAGAAGAAATTGTGGAGGTATGCAGTCAAAAGACACAACTTCTATTTATAATTACTAGGGATGTTATATGTACAGCATGATGATTGTAACATTGTTGTATGATACATAAACAAGTTTCTAAGAGACTAAATCTTGAGTTATCAAAAGGAGAATTTTTTTATTGTATTTATATGAAAAGGTGGATGTTAGCAGAAATGAAAGAGAAAATATTACAACTGATACCACAGAAATACAAAGAATCCTAGAAGACTACCATGAATAGTTATGCACCATAAAATTGGACAGCCTAGAAGAAATGGATAGCTTCCTAGAAATATATAACCTATCAAAGCTGAATCATGAATAAAAAAATCTTAACAGAACAATTACTAGTAAAGGAGGTAGAACCAGCAATCAAAAACCTCCAAGAAACAAAAAGTCCAGGGCCAGATGGCTTCACGTGTGACTTCTACCAAATATTTAAAGATCAATTAATATCTATTCTTCTCAAACTATTCCAAAAAATAGATGAGTATGGAACACTTCAAAATTCACTTCACGAGGCCAGCATTACCTCGATACCAAAACCAAAGAGCCTGCACAAATTACAGGCCATGATAACATACATGCAAAAATCAACAAAATATTAGCAACTGAATACTGTAAAATGATCATATACCTGTTTTATTTATTAAAAATAATTTGTTTCTAAATAAATTGATTTTTCTTTCAGTTACCTGCTAATAGAGGTTTTGGGCTACTCTTTACAAGTTCTTTACTATATTTAACACATTATACGTATGGGTAATTTATATTACCAATAAAGAAAAAGCAAAAGTAGAAAAGATTGTAATCTCTTTTGTACGTCTTTTAAAGTACTAGAACCATTATAAAGTATTATATACCATTTTTAAAAAATAATATTTTGCAGTTTATAGATCTGGTGAAAATCTTGAAAATTTTTATCTGAATTGTTATTATAATTCTTATTAACCATATGGTATTTTAACATGTGTATTTTGTGCCACTTGGCTTTGACTAAGAATTTTAAAATACAATTTCTTGTATTACATATACATATAACTATATATACGTATATAATTATATGTAAAAATACCAAGAGTAATTGGTAAGTGCTACAGCAGCCAAATAGCCATAGCAAAGAGCTAGTAGTGTGTAGCTAAAACATTAGTGCATCAACAATGTTTTGTAAACTTGGTGCTTTTACCAAGTTTCTGTAAAGCCAATGCTTTAACATCTGCTCTGCATGCATATGCTGGTTACACCTTGTTCTAGACAACATGATAATACACCTGAGTCACCTTGTCTTGACCGCCCTGCCTCCTTTGTTGCTGCACCTCCTTGGGAGAAGTCCTGCTCCTGGGTGTGTTGTTTTCTAATACAAAACAACTAATCTGGAGTCTACACCCCCCCAGTTTTCTCCCTTATTGGGCTCTCTGACTCTACAGCACTTTACATTTGTCCTAATTACCCCAGAGTCAGGTATCAGGCAACCAGGAACAGACTTTATGCCTCAGAGCCTGCTGAAATTATCCAAACAAGCCAACCCTACATTGATTTACCCTGCCTGACCTTCTGCAAGAACAGAACAAAGGCATTTGCCATTGTACCTCCCAAATCTCCACCATGCTGACCCAAGGGATTCGCTGTGTACCCCCACTGCCCTGTAGCAAAATGTGTACGGTCTTGGGATCTATGCATATAATAAACTATGTTTTCAATCATACTTGTCCCTGGTTTTAATAAATTGGTTTTAATATTAAAATCTATTTAAATACTTATGAGCCAATGCTGATTTGCTCCTAAATAAAATCATTCCAAAAAGTGAAACCACTCCAATTCAAGTGGAAAATGTTTGGATATTTATTTTAGTGATAGAACCTAGTGACAGATACCATTACCATGTTGAACGACTTGCAATCTTGAAAGCACCATGATGATATTCCAGAGGTTCTCACGATTGATAAATGTTAGGCTAGAGAGAAGTGCCCTTGCAAAATTCTGCTAGAAATTACAATTTGCAATCATATTATTATATAAAATATTATGTCAAGAGCAAAGTATTTTTTAACTATAGGTTTAACAGACTGACCCAGAGAGGTAGTACAAACTATGTATCTTAATCACATTTTTATCACAACAGTTATCAAACCCTGGCTAACTGAAACGAATTAGTAATAACACAAGGCAATATTTCTAAGGACACTTTTCTTAAGAGCATCAAAGAACCATTTTCTTTTAGTTGCCAATGCAACTGATATCAGATAATGTTTGGTATTATAACAGTATAAGGGAGAGGGAGTGTTTACGCCAGATGAATATCTAATAATACCAATTTAGACATGTTAAATTTTTCTAATTTAATATAACCAAAAAGAATGTTTCCTCAAAGAACCTTATAAGAACAAAGAATTTAAAGGCCATAAATAAATACTAAACTTTTGATGATATTACAGTATCAATCAAATATTTTTTACATAACTGAACAAGGTCTAATACTTTAGAACTTTGCCAAACACCACTTTTTACAGAGAACAGTGAGGCTCTGAAGCATGTGTACACACGTATGTAATACAATCTTGAGAATTTCCTGCAATGTATGTAAATGGAAAGAACTATTACAAGACATCTGTGACATAATTTATAGTTAAGTACAAGTCCTTATTTGGAATATCAGATGTCTCAGTCACACTTTTGCAAATGCTATATAAATAACGTGTAGTAGACTGGCTCTGCTGGCATATGTAACATACATTTAAACATCACATAAAAGTGAATTTCTCACTTAGCAGAACTTCTCTGTAGTTCAACTGTTAATATTACAAACATCAACCCATACATATTTTTGAAATGCCTACTCCAAATATGGATATATACCTTAGTTACTATATTTCTATTTTTAAACTTTTAATTCCAGTATAGTTATTTAATAAACGGTTATAGTAGTTTCAGGTATATATGGGGATTTAACAATTCCATACATCACCCATTGCTCATCAGAAGTGCACTCCTTGTTCACCATCACCTATTTCACCCATCCCTCTATGCACCTCCCTTTGTACCATCAGTTTCTTCTCTATAGTTAAAAGCCTGTTTCTGTTAGCATTATACACTCTAGTTCCATCCACATTGTGGCAAATGGCTATTATGCTAATCAAAACAAAACAGAGAAAGACAAATATATGATTTCACTCATATGTGGAATTTAAGAAACACAACAGATAAACATAATGGGAAGGAAAAATAAGAAAAAAAGAGAGGGAGGCAAACCATAAGAGACTCTTGAATACAGAGAGTAAGCTGGTGGTTGCTGGGATGGGCTGGGTGGGTGATGGAAACTGAAGAAGGCACTTGTTGGGATGAGCACTGGATGTTGTATATAAGTGATGAATCACTGGGTTCTATTCCTGAAACCAATACTACACTGTATGTTAACTTGAATTTAAATTTAAAAAAAAATTTTAAGTCTGTTTCTTGGCTTTTCTCTTTTTCCTTTGCTGGCTTACTTCTTAAATTCCAAATCAGTGAAATCATATGGTATTTGTCTTTCTGTGACTGATTTTACTAGCATTATAGTCCCTAGTTCCATCCATGTCATTGCAAAGGGCAAGATTTCATTCTTTTTTGAGTGGCTGAATATTCCTTTCTGTATCTATACCACATTAAAAAAAAAAAACTTATATAGTCCCCTACCATTAGGTATTATCATCAGTGAGTTTATGTTAGTAATTGATTTATATATTTGGGTGCTTCCAAGTTGGAATATTTACAGTAGTTAGATATTCTGGATGAATAGACCCATTTCATCTTTTGTTAGTCTTTGTTTTAAAATCTAGTTTGTCTAATAGAAGTATGGCTACTCCAGCTTCAACATCAATTAGAATGCTATAGAGTTCTCCATCCCCTCACTTTCAATCTGCATGTGTCTTTAGGTCTAAAATGAGTATTGGGGTGCCTGGGTGGCTCAGTTGGTTCAGCATTCAACTCTTGGTTTGGGCTCAGGTCATGATCTCACAGTTTTGTGGGTTCAAACCTCACACTGGGCTCTGCAGTGACAGCATCAAGTCTGCTTGGGATTCTCTCTCTCTCCCCCCGCCCACCCCCCACACTTGCACTTTCTTAAAATAAACTTAAAAAAATGAGTTTCTTGTAGGCAGCATATAGATGGATCTTTTTTAAAGTCCATTCTGATACCTGATGTCTTTTTATTGAAACATTTAATCAATTTACATTGAGTGATTATTGAAAGATATGAATTTAGTGCCATTGTGTTACCTGTAGAGTTGGTGTTTCTGGTGATGTTCTCTGGTTCCTTGTAGTCTTTGCTGCTTTGGTCTTTTTTCCTTCCACTCAGAGAGCCGCCCTTAAAATTTCTTGCATGGCTGGTTTAGTGGCCACCAACTCCTTTAGTTTTTGTCTGGGAACCTCTCTCTCCTTCTATTCTGAATGACAGCCTTTCTGGGTAAAGAATTCTTGGCTGCATATTTTTCCCATTCACCAGATTTAATATTTCTTGCCACTCCCTTCTGGCCTGCCAAGTTTCAGTGGACAGGTCTGCTGCTAAGCTTATGAATCTACCCTTGTAGGGGAAGGACCTTTTGTCCCTAGATGTTTTCACAACTCTCTCCTTATCCTTGTATTTTACAAGTTTCATTGTGATGTGTTATGGGGTTGAGCTGATTTTGTTGATTTTGAGGAGAGTTCTCTGTACCTCTTGACCTTGAATGTCTGTTTCCTTCCCTAATTAAGGTAAGTTGTCAGCTATAATTTGTTCAAATAAACCTACTCCTTTTTCTTGGTCATCTTCTTCTGGGACTCCTATCATGGATATTGTTTCATTTTATGGAATCACGGAGTTCTCTAAATCTCCCCTTGTGATCTAATAATTTCCTTTCCCTCTGTTTTTCAGCTTATTTACCATAATTTTATCTTCTATGTCACCTAGTCTCTCCTCTTCTTCTTCAATCCTCATTGTGACTGTATCCAGTCGGTTTGCATCTCGCTCATAGCATGTTTTAATTTCAGCCTGGCTAGTTTTTAGGTCTAATCTTACAGCAAGGGTTTCTCTGGTGTCTTCTATGATTTTTTTCAAGTCCACTTAGTAGTCTCATGACTGTTGTTCTTTTTTTTTTTTTTTTTTTAATTTTTTTCAACGTTTATTTATTTTTGGGACAGAGAGAGACAGAGCATGAATGGGGGAGGGGCAGAGAGAGAGGGAGACACAGAATCGGAAACAGGCTCCAGGCTCCGAGCCATCAGCCCAGAGCCTGACGCGGGGCTCGAACTCACGGACCGCGAGATCGTGACCTGGCTGAAGTCGGACGCTTAACCGACTGCGCCACCCAGGCGCCCCATGACTGTTGTTCTAAATTCTTGTTCAGATATATTGCTTATATCTGTTTTGAGCAAGTCCCTATATCTGTTTTGAGCAAGTCCCTGGTTGTGATTTCCTCTTGACCCTTCTTTTGGGGAGAATTCCTCCATCTTATCATTTTGGATAAGTTTCTGTCTTTTGGGTGTTTTAAAATCTTGTTATGTTTCCTGTACCTAACAGTACTACTGTATTAAAAGGGGGTCATACACTGTCCAGGGCCTGGTGCTTCAGCAAGTATTTCTGGTGGATGCAGTGTGCACTCTGCTGTTGCGTTTTGCCTGCTCTTTCCCACTGGTCAGGCCTCTGCAGAGCTCCTCCTTGCTTGTAGTGGGGGAGTCCTTGGACCTTTAACTAGGTGTGCTTTGATTTGTTGAAGTAAGCCTGGAAAAAAAGGGAGAGGAAGCCTGATACCCAAAAAAGAAAAGGGAGACAACACTCCCCCCACAGAGAATAAAAAAACTACAATGCTGGTTCCAAAGAAAAAGAAAGGGGAAAAAAATAAAAAGAAAATTAAAAAGACTGATCCAAAAGAGAAAGGAAATTAAAAAAAAAAAAAAGCTATGAGCCTGACTCCAAAAAAAAAAAAAAAAAAAAAAGAACGAAAGAACGAACTGCTGGTGTTGTTTTGAAGCACTTAATTTTCAGTGCACTTGGTGCATGGTGGATGTTGGCTGCATTGGTCTTCTGGAGAAGACGCCTGCTGCATTGGCTCAGAGTTAGTCTTGCCCCAATAAATAAGTAGTTGCCAGGCATGGCGAGCGGGCAGAGTTTGGTGTAAGTGGGTCCTGCCTCTACTGGGGACTGTTGTGTTGCTCTTGCTCTTTCAAGTCCCATTGTGTTGGGGGGAAAATGGCACCACCCCAATCTCTCATCCCTGGAGGGTGGATCTCCTCCCCAACCCCTGACATTCAGGCAGCCCTCACAGAATGGCAAGGGCAGTCAGCTTGGCCTGCGCCACAACTCTCCTGCGTTTTTTCTTGGATGCACAGCTGGAATTCAAAACCCAAAGTCTTAAAATACCTGGCAGTGTGTGGATTTGCTCTCCTCCTCTGGAGTAGAGCCTCTCCACACTGTGTTTGAAACCCCTTGTCCTGGAAAAACAGTCCAATGCCTGCACAGTGCATGGACTCTATGGTGTAGCACCACTAAAAGCAGCAAAGGTTATATTCCTTCTGGATGCGCCTCTATCCCCTGCTGATGAAATGTCTTTGGCTGGTACCTGAAGGGTGTTGTCTTCGGGGAGGTAACATACCCTCTTCCAGAAGTACTTCAGGAAAGGGAATTTCTCTCCCAATGTACCCCTGAGATCCCTAATACAGGCTATGTACTCCAGAACCAGCACCCTCCACCCCAAGAGCATGTGCCACAGCTCCACTCTGGGTAAAGTGGTGCACTCTCAAAACCTCAGAGTTTGCGCTCCAGGTGCTGTTTGGGGATAGTGAGGGGAGAGAAAAACCCAAACTGTGACACTCAGTACTTCTTGCTCCCCAGTTCATGGTCCAGAGAGGTTTTCCTCTTGTGTAAACTCAATGCTACACTTTCTCAACCCTTCTCTTTCACTCCCTTTTGTCTCTCTGTGGAAAACATTCTCTCCTCTCCATGGCACCACTGTTTTTTCTCTCCCCAAATTCACTTCTACCCATCTTCCACCTGCCACACTATCTCCCTCCAACTGTGCAGATCCTTCCGCCACTATGCAGATCAATTTCCCGGGTGTTCCATCCAAACGATCTGATCTCAATACAGCTGTATTTGAGGGATAAGGAAAGCCCAGTGTCCACCTACTTCTCTGCCATCTTAACACTTCCCCAACATTTTCTTTATCCATTCATCTATTGATTGGCTTCTTCTATAACTTGGCTATTGTAAATAATGCTCCAATAAACACAGGGGTGTATGTATCCACTTGAATTAGTGCTTTTGTATTTTTTGGAAATATACCCAGTAATAGTGTGATTACTGAATTATAGGGTAGTTCTATTGTTAGCTTTTTGAGGAAGCTCTATACTGTTTTCCACACTGGCTGCACCAGCTTGCATTCCCAACAGTGCATGAGAGTTGTTTTCTCCATATCCTTGCCAACACTTGTTTCTTGTGTTTTTAATATTTAGCCAGTCTGATAGTTGTGAGGTATTATTTCACTGTGATTTTGATTTGTGCTTCCCTGGTGATGGTGAGCATCTTTCCATGTTTCTGTTGGCCATCTCAGATGTCTTCTTTGGAGAACTGCCTGTTCATGTCATCTGCCCATTTTTTAATTGGATACATTTTTCACTTACTTAGTTGTAAAGTTCTTTATACATTTTGGATATTAATCCTTTATCAACCTATTTGCAAATATCTTCTCTCATTCCATAGGTTGCCTTGTAGCTTTGTTGATTGTTTCCTTGCTGTGCAGAAATTTTTTATTTTGTTGTAATCCCAATAATGTATTTTTGCTTTTATTTCTCTTGCCTCAGGAACCATACCTAGAAAAATGCTGCTACAGCTGATGTCAGAGAGTGGCCCAATATTTCTTGACAATCAATTGATCATATAATTATGATGGTTTCTAAGCTCTCTATTCTGTTCCATTGCTCGATGTGTGTTTTTGTGCCCATTCCATACTGTTTTGATGACCACAGCTTTGTAATGTAACTTGATGTCTGAGATTGTGATACCTCTGGCACTGCTTTTCTTTTTCAAGATTGCTTTGGCTATTTAGGGTCTTTTGTGGTTCCACATAAATTTTCTTGGTTTTTCTAGTTCTGTGAAAAATGCTGTTGGTATTTTCATAGGGATTACATTAAACGTGTAGATTGCTTTGGATAGTAGAGAAATTTAGAACAAAATTTGTTCTTCCAATCCACCATCATGGAATGCCTTCTCATCTCTTTGCACCATCTTCAGTTTCTGTCATCCGTGTTTTATAATTTTCAGAGTATAGGTCTTTCATGTCTTTGTTTAGGTTTATTCCTATAGAACTTATTTTTGATGTAGTTGCAAATAGGTTTGATTCCTTGATTTCTCTTTCTACTGCTTCATTACTAACGTGTAGAAATGCAACAGATTTCTGCACATTGATTTTGTAACCTGTAATTTTCCTGAACTCATCAATTGGTTCTAGTAGTTTTTTGGTGGAATCTTTAGGGTTCTCTATATAGTGTCATGTCAGCTGCAAATAGTCAAAGTTTTACTTCTTCCTTACCAATTTGGATGCATTTTCTTTTTGTTGTCTTATTGCTATGGCTAGGACTTCCAGTACTATGATGAACAGTAGTGAGAGTGGACACCCTTATCTTATTCCTGACCTTAGGGGTTTTTCCACATTGAGTATGATGTTAGCTATGTGTTTTTTTACATGTGGCTTTTATTATGTTGAGGTATGTTCCCTCTAAATCTACCTCATTCAGAGCTTTTATCTGGAATAGATGTCGTACTTTGTCAAGTACTTTATGGATATATATTTTAAATACCATATTTAAAATAGTATTCTACTTTTTGCTTTATATTTAGATTTTCCTAAAAGTGACCAAATCGTAGTATAAGAAGCTCCAGTATGTTGCTCAGATTCTGTACTGTATATTTGAAAGTTGCTTAGATAGATCTTGAAAGTTCTCATTGCATGAGAAAAAAACTGTGCAGTGATGCATGTTAACTAGACATTGTGATCATTTTGCAGTATATACAAACATTAAATCATGTACTTCTGAAAGTAATGTTATAGGTCAATTATGTATAACAAGTTTGTATCAACAAAAATTAGAAAATTCGTTACTTGAATGACTATTGTATACTATGCTGGCAAGGATATAGAGAAATAGGAATTCTTATACATTTATGGTAGGAGTGGGAATTCATAAAGTTTCGATGGAGGGCAATTTGAAAAATATCTATAAATCAAAGTACATATACTCTTTGACCCAGGAATTCCATTTCTGAGAAGTTGTACTATGTATGTATTTGAAATGACTTTCCAATCAAGTTCTTCATTCCAACAATGTAATAGTGTGAGATTGGAAGCAATCTTAATATTAGAAGACAACCAAATTCCAGTATATCCGTGCAAGAGAATTCTATGCAGCCATTAAAAAAAGAACAGATTTTTTGTGTTTTGTAAGTGACGGAAGCAAGTAGTTGAACAGTGTGGGCAGTTTGTTATAACTTATGAAAAAAGTAAGAGGGGTGCCTGGGTGGCTCAGTTAAGTGTCCAACACTTGATTTTGGCTCACTCAGGTCATGATCTTATGGTTCCATGGGATCAACCCCTGCCTCAGGCTCTGTGTTGACAGCATGGAGCCTGCTTGGGATACTCCCTCATCCCCTCTCTTCCTCTTCCCCCATTCATGCTCTTTCAAAACAGACATTTCAAAAAAATTTAAAAAAGGAAGAGAAATGTCTATCTCTATATATTTATTATGTGTTTCCTTCCTCCCTCCCTCCCTGGATTTGTATCTACTATTTCTATTGGAATCTGGTAACACTGATGGCCTCTGTAGGGGAATGGTGACTATAGGAGAGAAACAGGAAGGAGACTTTTACTATACATCGTTTAAACACTTTGAATTCTGAACATCCATTTATTGTGTTAGGTATTCAAAAATAAACACATCCCACTTTTTTGAAGTCCATTTGAGCCCTACAGATGTAAAGACAAAAGGAATTACTCATTAGCAGAATAACACTGATGCACTGAGACCCAATACCCTAAATATTCATTTCCTTTAAAATAGAAACAAAAGCTGCTATCTACTCAAAGGCTTCTTTCATTTTCCTCATTTTATCAAGTTCTGTGTGAAGGTATGGATGACGACAGTTTACCACCAAACGTTAGAAATAACACCAAAATTGGAACATAACTGCTTAACTCAGAAGTGGAATGGAATGGGGTCAGGACATCACCTCAGTCAGGTGTTAGGAAATTGTAGCTTCATTTCAGCTTCAAGAATAACTGTGACTCATTTCTTAGCAGAAAATGAGATAAAGCTCATCACAAACACCATTTGTCATTTCTTTACCTGCTTGGGAGCTGTGAGAATTAAATAAACTAACATTTTATAAAGAGCTTGGAATCCCTTGATAGAAAAGTGTTACATAAGAGTTTTATAATCCTGTGCTTTCTGCATCTTTCTTAACAAAGAAAAAAAAGGTAACGTTCTGCTTACAAATGAGAAACTGAATTGATCTCTTTGGGCAGCCATACTGGCAAGAGTGCAGTTCCTACTTTTGAGGTTTGATCTGGGTTTTGTGCATCATATCCTTTTAAAAAAAAAAGGTGTTTTTTTTTTTTTAAGGTTTCATTATTTTGAGAGAGAGAGAGATCAGGGAGGGACAGAGAGACAGGGGGCAACCAAGCTCTGTGCTGACAGAGCAGAGCTTGAACCCACAAACAATATCATGCCCTGAGCCAAAATCAAAAGTTGGATGCCTATCACCCAGGCACCCTTGTGCATTTTATCCTTATACAAAATGCTTTTAGATACAAGGATAGTTTTGTTGCTATGAATTATCCTCCTCAACTATATGAGGCTTGCATTTTTGAAGTGTTTACAAATCAAGTATAGAGGGTCAATTTTGAGCTTACAATTACACGCATGTACTCTTAACCTCCCATGTTGAGATGGGTGCAGAATTTGTTCCAAACTTTTTTTTTTTTAATTTTTTTTTCAACGTTTATTTATTTTCGGGACAGAGAGAGACAGAGCATGAACGGGGGAGGGGCAGAGAGAGAGGGAGACACAGAATCGGAAGCAGGCTCCAGGCTCTGAGCCATCAGCCCAGAGCCCGACGCGGGGCTCGAACTCACAGACCGCGAGATCGTGACCTGGCTGAAGTCGGACGCTTAACCGACTGCGCCACCCAGGCGCCCCTGTTCCAAACTGTTTTAATTTTAGCAATTCTTCTTAAATCCTTTGAGGAGAAAATTTAGAAATTCATTTAACTTCTTAAATTGCAAACATTTACTCATGAAAGAGTTCTGTATTTTATTATACTTCTTTCAGGTTTATGGTGTTTCAAAAGGAAAGAAGGATATTACTAAAAGGAAGAATGGATCTATACATTTTAAATGGATATCAAATGAAACTAAGTCTCTAAAGCATGCCCATGGAGTTTTGTTAAAAAATCTTAAACAATAGGAGTTTCTTTGAAGAGTAATGGGAACATTCAGATCTGTAGTCAGTATTTACCAAGTTTCTCTTTAAGATAACCTGGGGTTGTAGTATACATTCAGTAATCTGAACAAGATTCTAAGCAAATCAGAGTTTTCCTTCCATCCTCCTTTTGAGAATAACCAAGGTACATACTTGAATCCCTAAGTGTTAAGTTATCTCTAAAGCTATTTTTCTAACCTCAGATCCAACTGAACCTAAATTCTGTAATTGTTTGGTTTTGCTTTTCTTTTTCCTCCAAACTATCTCACAAGTCTCTCTCTTTTGGTTTCTATACCATCCTATCCCCTTGACTCAGTTATAGGTATCATTAACATTTTTCATCTTTTGGATTAAGATTGTACTATATACCTTCAAAAAATGTATCTTGTGTATGAAGCATGAAAGGCAGAATTACTATGTGGAAAGAGTATGTGAGCAGCAGTTTGGTTGGAAAGGGTTAAAGGATGTTGAGAAAATGTCAATTTTTAATATCAAAAAGTTGGGTGGTACAGAGTTATGGCAGAGAGCGCTACAAGTTTTTCAACATGGGTTATCCTTATCAAATTGGTTTGTGGTTCCCTAAAACTCACGGGTGAATGAGAACATGTGTTTAAGAAAGCCAAAATTTAAGAACAGACTATACAAGAGAATAATAAAGTTATTCAAAGGCTCAGTAAGGAGAACGAACACATCTAGGTATGACAGTTGGTAAAAACTTCTGATGAGTGAACATCTGAGACTGGCCCTTTTGACAGGTAGATAAGGGAGTTATCAAAAGTAGGGAATTGACAGCCCATCCTTACCTCCTTCAAACCTTTGCTCAAATACCATCTTTTCAATGATGTCTTCTCTGATCATTTTATTTAAAAGTATATTTCATATCCCCCCCCAGCCTTCTTCCCTACTTTATTTTTCTTCCCTACTTTACAACTATGACCATGATTGGCAAAAACAAAAACAAAAACAAAACAAATTACGAGTATAACCTATCTCAATTCATTAGAATAGGTTTCATGAGTACAGATATTATTGTTGATTTTGTTTATTGCTGTAGCCCTCAGCATCTAGAACAATGCCCAGCACATGGTAGTCACCTAATATACATTTTGGAATACATTCATATATTGTATAAACAAGGCTTAGAGATGAAGACATATGGAACATTTTTGGGGAATAGTGGATAAGCAAGTTTGGCTATACAGTTAAATACGTGTAAGAGATAAATTTGAAATAAATCTGTATAGTTTCTACCACGTTCTCTTCCCCCCCCCCACCTCTGGATGGCCTAATGAATATCTCTGAGCTATTTGGTCTCTAGGTCTAGTTCCTATTCACTGCTGTACCCCCAAGGCAGAGTTTAATTCACACAATGCCCAACATACAGTATTGAATTAAAATCTATTGAGAGAGTGAACATGTTTATAAATTCTCAAGCTATGCTAGTTTTAAATTTTAAACTCCTAAGCTGTTCAGTGGGTTCACAGAGCTTATAGCTAGGAGTTCAAGAGATGGGTCAATCTTAGAGGTACCAGCTCTGTTAAAGTAACAGAGCTTGGTCAACAAATAGACCCAGAATGTGGACTGGCTCCAACTCAATAGTTTTCCTTCATTTCTGAGACAGTTGTTCCTTGCGGGCAGATGGATTTCTGCCATGTGGTGATTTAGGGACCAGACTAGAGTGGAAATGTAATCTAAGGCACTTTGCAACCCTGAGAAAATCTTAACAGATCTTTTTTTGCTCAAAACCTTTTTTGGTCTTATTTTCTTGTGTTTAGAATCTAGAAGTAGTTTTTTTTTTCCTGACCTTTTATACTCCCAATTTCTCATTTGCTTCTGCTTATAAACTGGTAAATTCCTGCCTGATCTTAACTCTTTCTTGTGATACTTTTCTATAAACAGTGAGAAGAACCAAAACATGATAATACTCTGGGTATTTGCAACAACTTTCCTTAGAGCTCTAAGATCAATAGGTACTTTGTCTTACAAGTTCTTCGGACAGTGTACCAAATGTTATGTTTGCATAATACTAGTCTTTTCTTTCCAGATTGTTATATCTATGTTCCTTTCAGCTACTTCCCAACTGCTAAGCTAATGCCATATTTATTTTTGTTTTTGTTAAGATAGTACTATAATGCACCATCTTCAGTGTTAGTTGTGGTGATGCTGACAGGTAAAATATGCTATCCCAAAATATGACTTCAGGAGTTTAGAACATGCCACCTTAAAGTATGCTGCTTTGATATATGGATTATTTTGAGCTGTAGGCACTATTAAGTAGGAAATGCAGGGAATGGCTTTTTCTTTACTCCCCTAAAAGGATATGCCATAAATACCCTCCCCCAGGAGTTTCATCAACAAGGGAAGACTGACTCTCATCACAGGAGAGATTAGAAATTGATACCACCACCAGATGAACTGTGTCACAAACTGTCATACCTCCTATTCTTCTAAATGCCCATTCATGGGAGATGCCCAGGAAAAAGTGAGTAACTCCAAGGTAGCTTAGAATTCACACTTAAGTAACATCTTAATAGAGAAAGTGAATATAAACTTCTATTTGTTTTTCTTCTGGTAATTTTTAAAAAATTATGTAGTGTCTCAGCTAAGAAATCATAAAGGTAGAGGGAAAATTATTTTTCTCCCCTACAGTGGTCAAATACAATAAAATGACTAAAATACAAGAGAAGTTTGTTCCTTAGATACATAACAAAGGTGACATTTGAGGGTGGACAACTTTTTCTTTATGTGGTAATTCAGGGATCCAGAAATTTTCCACATCATGGCTTCATCCTCTTGGGCCCTGTTATCACTATCATTCAGGCAGAAAAGGAAAGAGGATTTGGAGGGAAAACTTCTATAAAGTCTTGGCCCAGAAACAGCCCACATCACTTTTCTGTATATCCCAATGGATATGCACAATTGTAGGGACATACATAAGTAAATGAAGGGGAAGTTGGAAATATAGTGCTAAGAAGAAAAAATGGAATTTTGTTTTCTAACAGTCTGCCATACAAAGGTCACTCCAGGAATCTCTGAAAGCCCAGAGTCCTTACATCCTAATAGGTACACCGACTTATAGATGTACAATTTTACACTGTTCATAAGGTCACATTTCACTATCATCTTTAATGTTTCCTTTCTGTGTGACTAACAGTCTAAATATTTGCAAGCTTTATTCTGCATTTGTCCTTAAGATAACTTTAACATTTGTGTTGCTGAAGCTTCTGTTTTATTGAAATTACCTAGAATTCTGATTAAAAGCCTTCTTATCCATTGATGCCATTTTCTCACTTTATAGATATTGTCTAGAACACATTCATAGGTTTGATGAAGAAAAAGATGCTAAATATTATTGGTCAGAGAATTAACTTTTATGGCTAATGTCTCTTACATTTCTCATCTAGGATTAAATCCGCTTGTGATTGTATGATATGGACCTTATGTGTACAATTTGTTAAGGAATAAATTAATCTAGGCAATATCCTGAGTCCTGTGAAACTCGAAATTTAGTATGTATCATTTATCTTGACCAACACTCCTGAAAGAACTCAGGCAACCCTAAGAGATTTTGTTATTCTACAATCACTACGGTGTTTTTTTTTTGCAATCTGTAAAGTGCTCTTCTCAGTATTTAAAAGAAAATGACAAACAGGATCTGTGATAAGTGGAATCAACCTTAGATTTGTTAAAATAGAAATATCATACTCATTGTCAATGTTTCTCCTCCAATCTCTGAGCATCTCTTCCATTATTCATATTTTTATATTAGAAAAATTTTTAATGTTTGCTGTTGATTTAAATATACTAGGTTAAAACATGTTTAGTTGGTTAAAACACATTAGTCAAGAATATGAGCAATCTCCTCTAGACCAGCTCTAGCCTGCTGGTATCCAATAAATTCACCTACTTCTCAAAGATCACCAATACCTACACTGGGTCCATTTTTTCCCTCTGCTAGAATATGTTCCATGCCCTGTAACTTGTCTTTTCTCAAAATTATGATACAGATTCTTAGATCATAGTCCATTTTCAGAATGTGATGGAAATGTGAGAGAATAGAAGAACACTCATGATCAGATAGCCTCAAAGCAAATGCAATTATCAGGAAAAGATCTAAAAATACAGTTGTGGGACCATGGGAATTTTAATCACTCTACATTTATACAGCTAGAAAAACAAAATGGTAGAAAACAGGAAACTTCTTTAATCAGGCAAAGCCTTTGTGGTTGTGGCTGATGAATATGCAAAAGGTGCTCTGAATTTTTTTTAGGACACAGAATTGCCATATAGGCATCCCAATAGCTGTTTTTAGGTTAAAAGAAAGGAATTGATTTGTTAATCAAGTATATCAGAGACACAGACATTTCTGATTATATAAAAAAACAAATGACTCCTAAGCAGAACACCTGAACTCTGATTTTCAAGTTAAAATAATTCTGATAATTAGCATTATTGTATTCGTTGAATTTAGTCAACACCCTAAGGCAAAATTTTAAAGTTACATGAGGCTCTAATGTAAGATTGCATTTCTCAGAGATGGTTCCCTCCAGAAATTTGCCAGGCTCTTATAGAAATCCTACTTCCTCCATAAAACTTCCTTAAAAATTGAAGAGATGGATAATTTCTCCCTAAATTGCTATTCCTTGATCCCTTAAACCCATCATTGTACAATAATTCTTCCTACCTATATTTCATTGTTTTGATCTTTTGAATATTTATTCAGCCATACATATGCTCTTGATTAGAATCCAAGTTAAAGATGTTTTTATAATTATAGGAAAGTAGATGGATGAATTAATTTGTTCATTCATTCATTCATTCATTCATTCAAGATTTGTTGAGTTCCTACAACTGCCAGGCACCAGGGAAATAGGAGTCAGAAATTGATCCTACCCAAAGAAGAATGGTAAGTAGTATGCTTTCAGGGGTTCCCAATCCAGTAAGGGATGCACAATATGTAAAAAAGAGTAGAAATATGTATGTTCTAGCAATATGCTAGCACAAACATGGAAATGATCAATTCTCTCTGGATTTCTCTACTTTACAGATTAGAGACCAGAGGCACAGAAAAATTAGGTAACTTGTTGACACTCATACAACTAGGACATGGAAGAGTCTGAATATGAACCCAGAAAGTGTATCTCCAGAGGGCATGCTCCTATTAATCACCATGCTAACTGCTTCCCACATTTGACCTATTTAAGACCTCACATAGTTAATAAATGCATTTGGATGGTGATAGTCAATTCTTGTAGGTCATTAATACTCATTTACATTATATCAGTCATCAGGGAAGAACTTATTTCTCTACAAATGCTTGTGCATGGGAATCTATCCTAAAAACCAAGAGCACACTTTACACACTGTATGTTAGCCAATTTGACAATAAATTATATTCAAAAAATAAAAATGGTTGTGGTCCAGGTTCCATTCTTGTCACTACCAATGACCTTTGAAACCAAATAAGGCAGTGGAAATCACTCCACATTTATGCAGCTAGAAAAATATATGGTCAAAAACAGGAAACTTCTTTGATCAAGTAAAGGCTTTGTGGCTGTGGCTGATGAATATGCAAAGGCTGCTCTAAGTTAATGGGTTCAAGAAATGGCACCAAAGTATAGTTTGTATACTTCATAGAAAACTTGTTAGTCACTAAGCCCCTCTCTGCCCCTGAAAAAGGAACTAGCTCTATTCCCATATCCTTGATCACATGGTAATGTCCTTTAAAGTGGCAACGGTGAGAAATTCACATTTGACAATGAACAAATCATTCCTTTAATCCTTGGTATGTTTCCAGGTGAAATTATGAGAATAAATACAAAGGGTAACCTGTAAAGAACAGGAAAAAAAAAAAAAAAAAGGAAACCTGAGGGGTGGGTCAAGAAGGAGCAATAGTCTATGTCTCAGCTGGCTACGTTCCTGGGGTCCTGACTGTGCACATAAACTTCTTTTAGCACCAGCTGGAGTCACTCTATTCTCTTTCATCAATGCCTTTCTATTTACTATACACAATTCAGAGATTATGTCTCAGATATGCAAGAAAATCATTTCAGTGGGGATGAAATAGGGGAGAAAAAATATTGTAAGCATAAAGTGATAAATGCTAGGCTATAACTGTCTGTAGAATTCAGTGGGGTCAAAGAATTCAAGAAGTGAATGCTTTAACCTAGTCTTTCAAGATGTCCACCAAGTGGACTAAGAGAAGAGCATTCCAGACAAGAGGAATGACTTGAAAAAAAAGGCACTTAGAGAAACTACAAGTTTAGTGTAGCTAGGGTAATAAACACTGAGCCAAGTATAGTGATGGAAGCTGAGAAGTGTTTAAGAGGCAATCTGGGTGTGGTTTTGAAGGGCCCTATGGGTCATGTTCAATAATTTGAGGTCTATACTCCAGGCCAGTGATTTACCTCCCTGTGTATTAAATCACCTAGGGAGCTTTTAAAAATATACTTATAACCAAGTTTCACCTGAGGAACTTAGTCAATCTCTGGCAGTGGGGCCAAGAGTAATCTTTCCAGGGGATTTGATGTATGGTCAGGGTTGGGAATTCTTGCTGACAACGAGGACACTTAAAAGGTTTTAAGTAAACATGTGATGTGGTCAGTTTTTTATTTCAGAAAGATCACCTTGTCTACAGAATGGCGAACAAATAGGAGTCCTATGTGAGGTGACAGAAAGGCAATTTGGGAAACTGGTGCAATTCAGGCTGAAGAAGATAAGGGCCACAACTGTGGCAATGAGAAAGCAGAGGAGAAGTGAAGTAGTTGCCATCTTCCATTCTGGATCTGGCAACAGACTAGAACAGCTATGTGGGTGGAGGATGAGGTGGATTATAAAAATGACAACACTTTTTTCCTCATGTTTCCACAACTTGCAATCACCTCATCAAGAACCAGAGTCTGTTTTTCCACCCCTTGAATCAGGACTGGCCCTGTGACTTACTTTGGCTGGTAGAATGTGGCAGAAGTGATGTTACTGGAGTTCCAACTTTGGTTCCAGGAACTTTGTCAGTTTTCTCTTAGTCTTGGATCCCCTGAGTAAATAAACCCAGGCTAGCCAAATAGATGATGAGAGACACATGGTCCAATTGTCCTGTCATCCCAACTCACAGCCTGCCAACCACTAGACATGAGTGAGGCAATTATAGGTGATGGCAGATACATGAACCATCCCATCTGAGATCATCTTGTGTGGAAGACTGTGCTGGACCTAACCTCTTAAACTGTCCAGTTACAAGAACTTTAGGGATGGCAGATATCAAGAGCAACTACTTTAAAGTTCAAAAACTAGTCAAACAAACTAGGTTGTTTAAACATCAAAATTGGAAAGTCTTACAAAGGAAACAGTCAACTTAAAATACTATGGTATTGGCCCAAAGTCATGTCTACTTAGTTGAGTAAAGAATCACTAAGGTAATCATTGTAATAATGCGATAGAAGGTCTTGTACTTTTGAAAGAATGTTTTTAATGTATTCCTATTTTTCCATGTATTGTATTGTTTCTCTTAATATGTTTTGTTATTGAGTTTACTAATTATCACTAGGCACACAGAGAAAACTATATTCCACATCTCAAATTGGTATTCCTGAAATTTAATCCACAACTACATTTGGACATCTGCCTGGATTATGAGGAACTTTTTCTCTTTCAAAAATCATGCCAGAGAAAGCAAAAGTAATGTTGGTTGATGATTTACAAAGGCTCTAACAAAAAAAAAATGGAAATTTTATTTCCTGCCTCAAACAAAGTTTTTGTTTCTTCTTCACTTTTATCTTTCATTATCATTTATAATACTCGTGTGTGTGTTCAGGTAGCTCACCAAGTTTCTGGCTGTTTAAGGCCATTGTATTGGATTTTCATTGCTTAATTACCACTGATGTAGCATTTCTGTTTTATCTCACCATTTAACCAAAAGTGGCTTGATTTTTTTGTCCAGGGTGTCAAAGGGTTGAAATCAAGATGTCAGCTCAGGCTGTGGTCTCATCTGGGACTCAGGATCTTCTTACATTCTCCCTGGTGCTGGTGAAATTTATTTGCTTGTGGTTATACACTGAGGCCTGTCTCTGTTTTCCCTCTAGTCAACTGAGGACAGCTTTCAGCAACTAGAGCCTCCTGAAATTTCTTGCTACGTGGCAGTTCTTAGCACGATGTTTGATTTCCTCCAGGCCAGCAGGAGTGCATTTCTCTGATTTCCTCTTTTGCAACCAGCTAGAGGGAACATTATTTCTCCCTGATTAGGTCAGACGCACCTGGACAACCTCCCTGTTAAAAAGTGAAATGATTTGGGACTCTAGTTAAAGCTCCAAAATCCTTTTATAGCAGTACCTAGATTAGTGTTTGATGGGATACCTGGGGGAAAGTGTATATACCAGGGCCAAGAATCTTGAGGGCCATCTTAGAATTCTGCCTACCACACCCGTGATTAAGAGATCCTATAATGGCACCATCGGTTACTACTGAAAATGGAAACAAATGACTCCAGTAGAATGAATCCTATCACCCATCCTCTTCTTCACAAGTTTCCCAATCAATAAACTGCCCAGTTGCATGTTGGAGCTCTTCAAGGTGTAGAGACCACAAGTATTCCAAAGCTCCTGTAGATCCAGGTGTCTGACTTGAAAGACCACCAAGGAGGATTACACAACAGTCAACTTCAGCACAAGGCTGAGGAGGGGGAGTCACACCTGGCAAAGGCAGCTGTGAATTTCACATATAAGCAAAGGAGAAGGGACAATGCAGTTTTCCCCCAAGGAATTGTGCAATTTTTGACATGGCACTCACTGGCACCTGTCAAACCAATGAATATTTTTGAGGCTATGTTTTAGTTTGAAAAAATGTCAAACTTTTAGGTACAGAAATTTTTTTTTTATCCAGTACTCTGATGTTAGAGCTGGAAACAAGCATCATTAGTTTTTCTTTTAACAGGATCTGTCAATTCTATATAGAAACTTTGTGGTCTTATATAAGGCCAACTCTGTTCTTTCCAAGCACAAAGAATTTGTGAAGAAATATAGGCAGAACATAGTGTTCAGACTCTAATTTTGCTCACCTGCAAACTGTCTCCCTTCCATCATAACTTTATTTAAATCATGGCTATGCTCTTAATTAACAATTTAATTGGTTGGTGCTTTCTCATTCCATTTCTCTGGAGGCATGGTTTTCTGTTTAACTTTCTTGTTTTAATTCTTCAGCCAAACCATAAAATTTAATTAGGAAAGTAACCAGCTTTGTAACAGCGGTTCTAGGTCTAATTAGCTATTCTGTAACTGTATCTTCTCAGATTTCACTCAACATGGCATATACATTTTGCATTTGTTCATGTTTCAGATAAGATGCTGTGAATTTATAGCTTAAGCATGTAACCCCAATCACTTTTCCAAAGATGATTGGTTGTAGCCGGTGAAGTCAAAAAAATTAACTTAAAGCATCGATATATGCTATTAAACTAAAGGCCACTGAAAAGCCAGGATGTAGGGTGGTTACCTTACCATGTGTTACTTTTATGTTGCTGTTCTATTCCTGTAGAGAAAATTACCACAAACTCACCAGCCATTTACCATTTCATAGTTCTGTAGGTCGTAAGTCCAGACACAGTTGACTGGATTTTCTTTTCAATGTCTCACTGGGCTAAAAGCAAAGTACCAGCTGGGATGTAGCTTCATTTGGACCTCAGGGTCATTTTCCAAGCTCAGATGGTTGAGGCAGAATTCAGCTCCTTAGAGTTGTAGGACTGACATTCCCATATCCTTGCTGCTTATCAGCTGGGGGTGGCTTTCATCAGGTAGGGTCAGTAGCATTTCTTATCACATGGCTCCCATGGATGGTTCACAACTTGGAAGTTTGATTCTCTTTTGAGACAGCAGGAGCACTTCTTTGACTTCTTCCTCCATGAACAGCTGGAGGAAACACTCTGCTTTTAAATAGCTCATCTGATTAGGTGAGGCCCATCTCAGGTTATCTCCCTTCTGTCTCTCAGGGAGATGACTATCCCATCACATTCACAGGCTCTGGCCACACTCAGAGGAGAGATTATGTAAGGTGGATACACCAGTGGGTAGAAATCTTGGCACCATCTTGGAATTCTGACTACCACACTGTGTTTTAGGGAAAGGAGGCAACTAAAAGCTCCCCTCCCCTTGGAGGAGGTGCATGGAGTGGGGGTGTGAGCAAAGGAGCTGTTAACAACAGTACCAATTCCATCCCATCAGCTCCACAGGGCACAAGATGACAGACAGTCATGTTCTTTGTTGTCTGCCGGCTGCTTTCTTTGCCTGGCCAGAATTGCTGTTTTCAGTGGTGCAAGTGGATCACTCGATGATATCATTTGAATTTAAAATGACATCCAGTTAGCATGATGCTTTTAGAAAGCAAATTTATTTAAGCTCAGTGCTCAAATCTCAGCCCCATAAAACTATTTCTTTAACAAAAAGAAATGAAGTAATGTGCAGAAAAAATTAACACAGCAGGCCTGAATCTGCTGTTGTTAGGTCTGCTTGCAAGTTTGGCCATTAGCTGGCATCTGGAAATTTAGGGTGGTAGGATACCTCCTGAAATCTAAGGAGTGGCTCATGCACACCCAGACTGCACAAACTATATAGTTCATGCTGAACACCTGCTTTGCTTTGGAGAATCCGGAATTTTGGTATGTGCTTGGCAGAGGGGGCCTACATGACTAGGCCCAATAAAAACCCTGTACACTAAGTCTATAATGAACTTCCTTGGTGGACAATATTTCACATATGTTCTCACAACTCCTTGATGGGGGAATTAAGAACACCCTGTGTAACTCCACAAGGAGAAGCTTCTTGGAAGCCTGTGCCTGGTTTCACCTGCATTTCATGTCACATGCTTTTTCTCTTTGTAGGTTTTGCTTTGTATCTGCTATAATAAATCATAGCCATGAGTAGGATTATCAGCTGAATTTAAGTCTTGCAAATTTCTGAACCTGGGGGTGGTATGTGCGACTCAAGGAATAAAGTAAATGAGAACATGGCTGTGTGCACATTGAGTCTAGGCTCCGTGTCCCAGCAAAGTTGGCCTATTCCTCTCCATTGAGAAAATGATCAGAGTAAACAGAGGCAGGAGGCAGGAAGGCTTCACATGGGTTCTAGAGCATTGGGCACTGTCTAGATGTGTGCTCCAACTCCACACTGTGACCCAGGGCAAGTTACTTAACCTCTGTCTTGCCCAATTTCTTTAGCTATAAACAGCAATAATAGTATCCACCTCACAGAGTTGTTCGAAGGGGACAATTTATACGAAGCAGGTGGCCTTGGGACTAGCACATAGTGCCTAAGAGGGGCTGGATTCTCTGTGGTGTGGAGCCACTAGAACATCAACATTCTGGTATTAACCCCTGTTCTTCCCTTCAACTCTGCTCCCCTCTTCCTCACCAGCCCCCTCTCCTTCCCTCCCTTTAGTTGTCCTCTAAAGCTCCTTTGCATCCAAACCATGTCTCCTACTCCCTACTTCCTTTCCTCAAGGACTCAATGAACATATACAGCAATTTTTTTTAAGTGTGTACAGAAGTGTGCCCAGAAAAGGGCACAATATCATGTATTCTCAGTGTTCAGTCTGACCTATGCTCAACATCTTTTTGTTCCATCTACTACGATTTACAAGAGATTTTAAGTAACCCTCCCAGCCCTCACTGATGTAATTTTATTGCTTTTGATAATGACATGGGATCATCACATATGCAACTATGCAATTTCATTTTTATAACTTTGTAAGGCCTCCCATGCAAATATATTTACAAATGGGGGGAGGAATCGTTTCACAGATGTTTTCTCCCAAAGTTTGGTTAAGCATATTTGTTCCATGAAATACTGGACTCCATGACGTAAAGTGGCTATTTTCCCGATAGTGTATCTAAAACACAATTTTAATGGAGACAGAAAATTCTATTTGAAAGCTGCTCTGCTTCTTTGCAAATGTTAAGTCCCTGGTGGGCTGTTTAGGTAGTGTTGAGATATTGCTGCTGAAAAGACTATAGTGGGGTTGATGATCATACATGACCAGAGGAAAGTTTGTGTCAATATCCTGAAGCAGAAATTCCTTTGAGAAGATGAAGTTTAGGACATGCCTGGAGAGCAGTCTCTGGTATTGGATACAATCACAACAATTTGGGGTGAGCTCCTGCATTTTCACTCTGAGCCCTCGTCATGAGACCCAACATTAAGTTGGACAGTGCATATGTAAAAGCTGGGAGTGAGGAGGAAGGACAGAAGGGGATAAACTCAAAGTTCCAAACTTCATTTGCAAGTGCATTCAATATTTGAAGGAAAGATGTCAAAGGGAAAAATCAAGTCAAAAAGAAAAGACCGAAAGTTCGATAACTGCATCTCATGAAGACACGGAGTCTATCCCTCCTCTCTCATCTCCCTAACATCTTCTCCAGGTAGGATTGTCCTGTAGTCATCCAGGACATGTGCTTTTCTATCCCATATTGAAGATTAATGAGGCCTTCTTGGTAACCTGATTTGCTATCCATTAAAATGAAGCTAAACCACTACATATTTTGCAGTCTTGCCTTTGTTCTTCATAGGCATAGAACAAAAGCCCATCACCACACTTCTCATTATAACTTTTTAGCTAAAGCTAACACTCAATTATATGCAATAATCTGGAGATGAGAAATTCTCTAACTCTGAAATCCACAAAATTCATCAAAGATTGAATAATCAGAGCCCTTCAACCTTTGCCAACAGAATTTTCTAATCAGACCCACTGAAACATACCAAAATTAATTAACTTGAATTTTTTAAAAAATTTCCTCACTTCTGCTTGAAGTTTTAATTAAAATGAAGTGTAGATGATCAGCAGGAAAATTTTAAGAAGGAAAAGTAAAAGTGAAGCTCTAGAAAATTATAAACTAAGTTTACCTATTCATTAAAAACAACAAAAAACATTTACTGAACTTGTAGGATATTCCTGACACTGACAATACGGCAATGAAAAAATAGATAAGAGCTCTCTCACAAAGCTTACATTCTACTAAGGGAGATGGAAAATAAATGAACCCATAACTAGATAATGGGTCAGATAGATCATATTTTGAGTAACCTTAACTTATTCTTTAAAAGCTCTTTCAAGTTCTCCCTTAGCATTTTCTTCCCTTGGCTAATAAACTCCACTTACTCAATTCCTGTAGCAAAGCCCTGTAAACACATTATAAGCATTATAAGTGAGTGGACGCTTTTTTACCTTAAGTTGGTGGTACATTTTCTTCAGTGCATTTGCTTCTTCTTCTGTACTGGGAGTAAGTCTGATCACCTTATCACTATAAGAAAGGGGAAAAATGGTGTTATTCATCTTTCAAAACTAAAGATTTAGCCATCTCTATCTGCTCGCTTTTTTAGCAACTGCCTTTGCAATTAAGAAGAGAAATAGCTGGGGCGCCTGGGTGGCGCAGTCGGTTAAGCGTCCGACTTCAGCCAGGTCACGATCTCGCGGTCCGGGAGTTCGAGCCCCGCGTCGGGCTCTGGGCTGATGGCTCAGAGGCTGGAGCCTGTTTCCGATTCTGTGTCTCCCTCTCTCTCTGCCCCTCCCCCGTTCATGCTCTGTCTCTCTCTGTCCCAAAAATAAATAAACGTTGAAAAAAAAAATTTAAAAAAAAAAAAAAAGAAGAAGAGAAATAGCAAAACTGTGGACTAGACTGACACCAGCAATACCTGCACCAGCAGGTATTTTATCCAGTTATTGTTACTCTCTGATCACATTGGTCTTTTTCCCCCCCGCCTTAGAACTATTTATTTTGGGGCCCCTGGGTGGCTCAGTCAGTTAAACAACTGATTTGGTTCAGCTGAGATTATGACCTCAGGGTTCATGAGTTCGAGCCCCATGTGGAGCCCTGTGTTGGGCTCTGTGCTGCCAGAGATGAAACTGCTTGGGATTCTCTCTCTCCCTGTCTCTCTGCCCCTCCCCATGCTCATGCATATGCTCTCACTCTCTCTCTCAAAATAAACTTCAAAAAATAATAAAACTATTTGTTTTTTAATCAGCTTTTGAAAATTACAAACTCACACTTAAGCAGAGAAAGTCCAAAAACACAGGGACAGGGGTAACAGGAGCAAGGATTTTCATGAATAGCTCAGAGAAGATACTAAGAAAGCAATTTCTGATGACAGAGGTAAAAGCACTCTTTAAAACTTAATGCTGAGAAGGAAAGTGACTTCCAAGAAGAGAATTTATGAAAGCCATACAACATGGAACGTTTCTTCTGATTTGGATTCTTCCCACTGAGAACAGTAGAGAGAAGCCCATCTCTATGGGTCATCTTATTTCTACAGTATGGAGCTTCCCAACTGGCATGGGGGGACAAATTAGAGGGCCATCAATTGTTCAGGTGTCCCACAAGATGCTGATGGCTATAAAAACTTTTAAGTGATAAAAACTTAAAATTGAGTTTTACTGCCATTAAAATTGTACCAAAGCTGAGATGATATTTGAACACTCTAAAATTTCTTTCAGTAAAGATCCTGAATTGTCTGAGAAGACTAGATGAGTCATTCTCTATAGCAGTGACCTCCCCACAAGGTATGTCAAAGAGGTATCATTATATCATGATGAGGACAGGTTGGAAAGCACAGCTCTAGTATATAATAATCACAACTGCTCAATGTGTTTTGCATATAGTTATTTATTAATGGCTGGTATAAAGGAGATCATTGAGAGCAATTGATTTCTAGAAATTTAAGTTTCCTGTACTAAATAGGTACAACCAGAATATTTTTCATAACCCTTTATAGCATTTTACAATGACTGAAGATAAAGATTATTAATACCATATATACATGTACATATATATACATACAGCACAAAACAAAAACTCTAGCAGTTGACCCACAACTTCTCTCTCCAGCCTCAAAGGTATACTGGAACAAGGATAGGATTGGCATATTTTTCTATGATTTTACTACTTAGATGAATAGTCGTGTTCAAGGCTAGGTAAGATTAATATGGAGGTCATTAGACCCCAAGGGAGTCTTCCAGATTTGTTGGAAAATTATTCCTTAGGGCTATGTGTTCATTTCCAATCACTTTAGCTTTGTTATCTCAAATGATCCTGTTATACCTTCTTTAGGTCTATGAATTAAAAGGCCCTTGACTTGTTGATAATTTAGTATGTTTTAGGCACTACTAACCTAATGTCACTTAGGTTTCCTCAGAACCACACAAAACCACCTCTCAGTATCAATGTCATGCAGTCTATTTTCCCAGGAAAAAATAAAAGTACAGGGAAAGAAAAAACCAAGTCACTGTGAAGCAGTTCCAAACATGACTTTGTAATTTAAATGTAATTCACACCTTTTCTCTTTCATTTCTGGTACACAGTTCTCTGTCCTTTATTTTTCCTGGCTTCATCATATTCTGGCCTCTCCCACCTGACCCAATATAATTCTTGGCAGAGAAAGGCAACTCCGCTGGGTGATATGGTTGTTTTTGAGGGATGGATCACTTGACAGCTTGCTGAAACACACCTCCATCTGGGCCCTTATCACCTCCTCAAGAGTGCAAAGAAAGCAATCTGAAGCTGTTTTACAGCCATAGGAAGATTTCTTTTTCTTAAATGATGGATAATGCAACCTGGCAACTGGTTCTTCTCCTGTGAGATGGGAGGATAAAAGGATAAAAGATGACCACTCCTGGGACTATTTAATTCTGAGAGTGATTGCTCAAACCCAGCTTTGTCACCTTTATCACAAAAAGTTCACTTCATCATAACTTGTAGAAATTCTCAAGTGTGACTTGAGATATGTGTTTATTACTATTTGATTACTTATCAGAGAAAAAGGAGAATAAGGAAAGTTATTTAGGAAAACCCAATAAATTTCATATATTTTAAACCCGTACGTTTTATTACACTAACCAGTAACTGAAACCAACAAGAGTGCTCTATTCAGTGTGCAAAACTAAATGCCCCCCCCCCCCGCCCACCCCAAATGCCCCACTTGTTCAACCAAATAGCTTACTCTCCCTAGATCTGATAGCTAGTCTTTTCTGAAGTGGCCAATAATCCAGTACTACAAACAGGAAGGTTTCAGAATGTAAAGTAGCTCCTGGAACTCAGAGGAAAAACTAGCTAAACATAACCATTAAAGATGGTTGGAGAGGCTTTCCTTAGAACTGATTTTTTCAACCACTAGGTGGCAACATCAATTTAAGACCCCCTTTGCTACCCTTTGGGATTGAGAGAAATCACAGGTCTGAATAGGGGCTGAGGTTAGAGAGCTGACTGGGTATGCACATGTGTTTGTAAATCAGGTATTTCAAGCTCAGGAAATCTATATAGTTTACTTAGAAAGCATAGGCACTTTCAATTTTAAGTATGTCATATAGAGGCAGGATATTCCAGACAGCTAATTGCCGAGTAACTCTATATTCACTCATGATATACTTCAATTTTGCCCCTTACCTTCCAGGACTAATTAAGTTATGTTGCTATAACGCTAGCACCAAGCTGCAAGTTGATTACTGATCCTTATGTACAGTAACAACCATAGGAATATTAAACACACTTAATCAATGTAAAAAGCATTATTAAATGCATAATAAGAACATACACATCGAGAAGAGTATTTAGCAAAAGAATACCTTCTCTACCTTTTTACAATCTTCCTGGACTTCAGTTTCCTCATCAAAGGAGTGAGCAGTGAACTAACTCATTTTCCTTTTCAAGTTCTAAAACTATGCTGCTCAAAGCTGATGCCTACCATATTTATTGCTATGCCTTGACTGCAACTCCTATGGGAGAAAGCCTGTTTTATGGGCAACTGGAGAGTCCACAGACTCCTTTTGAAAGACATAGATCTGAAACTCCAGGTATTTCCTCCTGGATCTTGGCATAAACTTTCACAATTAATTCCATTATTAAACTCTAAGTTTCTTTGTAAGTTATAGAGCCAATTTATAAATCTATGCTTGTAAAAATAAATCATAGCAGATACAAAATAAAATTCCCCTCCCAGTTCTCTTTCATGCCAACTCTCCCATTGTCCCCTAGTGGCCACTGTTAATTTTTCTGTGATTCATTCCTGGCTGTCTTGCATTTACACATGGGTATATTCACATACGATGGTTTCGCAACATCTCGTAATTTGCTTTTAATTTTCACTTAATATGCAACTTTTAAAACACTTTTTAAAATAAACAGCTGGACTCTATGTGTTACTGTTTTGTTTTGGGGTTTTACGCCTATATTCATAAGGGAGACATTTTAAAAAATAAGCTTTTTATAAACAAACATGTTCTTTTTGAATTACCCTTTTTTGATTTTTGGTATCATTAAAAGCTAGCCTCACAGAATTGGAAATTTCCCAGCTTTGTAATATGCCTTGACAACTCGAATGGCACAGAAACTGTGTCCCTGATTGTTTTGTAGAATACACCCATAAAGTTACTCAAGGTGAAACAAACTCTTTTCGACAGTTTAGGGTCAGATATCTACCTTCTGATCTCTTAAGTGGATATTGGTCTATTCAGTTTTCTTCTGGGCTTCTTGAGTTAATTTTGCTAATTTACATTTCCTGAAAAACTTATAGAAGATAAACTTAATTAAAATGTCTTATATTTAAGGCATCTTATCTTCATCTGTAGTTTTGTCCCTTTCTATGTGCTAATTTGTGATTTATTTTTACTTTTTATTATTTTAGAAAGAGAGAGTGCACAAGTGGGGGAAAGGGAAGAGGGGTAGAGAGGGGTAGGAAGAGGGAAAGAGACAGATACAGACACACACACAGAATACCTTAAGCAGGCTCTATGCTCAGCCGGGCTCAATCCCAAGACCCTGGGATCATGACCTGAGCTGAAATCAAGAGTCAAAGGCTAAACCAACTAGGCAATCCAGAGGTTCCTGTTTGTGATTTTAAATAAAAATTCTTCAGACTTGGGTGTCTGGGTGGCTCAGTCGGTCGAGTGACTGACTGGCTCAGGTCATGATCTTGCAGTTTGTGAGTTCGAGCCCCGCATCGGGCTCTGTGCTGACATCTCAAACCCTTGAGTCTGCTTCGGATTCTGTGTCTCCCCCTCTCTCTACCCCTCCCCTGCTCATGCTCTGTGTCTGTCTCTCAATAATAAATAAATGTTAAAAAAAATTCTTCAGACTTTCTAAGAATTGGTTTTTTTCTAAAAAAAAAATCTAAAGATTGTTTTTTTTTTTTTTTAAATCATTGTTTTGGGGTGCCTGGGTGGCTCAGTCAGTTAAGCATCTAACTTCAGCTCAGGTGATAATCTCTCGGTTTGTGGGTTCAAGCCCCATGTCAAGCCCCTCTGAGCTGTCAGCACAGAGCCTAGAGCCTGTTTCAGATTCTGTGTCTCCCTCCCTCTCTCTGCCCCTCCCCTGTTCACACTCTCTGTTTCAGAAATAAACATTTAAAAAAAATCATTGTTTTTGTCAACAAATTGTTTTTTGTATGTATATGTTTTCTACTATATGAATTCTGTCTTCTTTAGGTCTATTTTGTTACTCACGTTTTAATAGGTGAATAATATTCCATTGTGTGTATGTGTATATATATACATATCACAATTTCTTTATCCATTCATTCATTGATGGTCACTTAGTTGCTTCACTATCTTGGCTATTGTAAATAATGCTACAGTAAACATGGGGTACAGATACCTTTATGAATTAGTGTTTTATCTCTTGATAAACACCCAGAAGTGGAATTACTGGATCATATGGTAGTTGTAATTTTTAAGGGATCTCCATACTGTTTTCCATAGTGGCTATACCAGTTTATATTTCCATCAACAGTGTACAAGGCATTCTTTTTTTCCACACCCTCACCAACATTTATGGTTTTAATAGCTATTCTAACAGAAGGGGAGTGATATTGTATGTTGGTTTTGATTGGCATTACCCTGATGATTATGTTGTGCACCTGTTCATGTGCCTGCTGTCTATCTGTACATCTTCTTTAGAAAAATATGTATTTAGATCTTCTGCCTATTTTTCAGTTTTTGGCTATTGAGTTGTATGAATTCTTTATTTCAGATACTAGCCACTTATGGAACAGGTGATTTGTAAATAATTTCCCCCATTTGGTAGGCTGCCTTTACATTCTGTGATGGTTTTCTTTACTGTGCAGAAGCTTCATCTCATGTAACCCCAACTTGTTTATTTTTGCTTTTGGGGTCAGATTGAAAAATCATCACCAAGGGCTATGTCAAAGGCCTTATTCATTATGATTCCTTCCAGGAGTCTTATGATTTCATGTCTTACATTTAAGTCTTTAATTCACTTTGCATTAATTTTCACGTATGGTGTAAGATAGTGGTCCAGTTTCATTCTTTTGCATGTAGCTGTCCCGTTTCCCAGCCTAATTTATTGAAGAGATTGTCCTTTCCCATTGTATATTCTTGGTTCTTTTGTCATAATTAATTGACCACATAGGTGTAGGCTTATTTCTGGGTGCTCTATTTTGCCTCAGTGATCTGTGTATCTGTTTTCATACCAGTGCCATTCTGTTTTGATTACTACACCTTGGTGGTGTACTTTCAAATCAGAGTACGATACCTCCAGCTTAGGTCTTATTTGTCAAAATTACTTTGGGCTCTTTGAGGGCTCTTGTTTTATACGATTTTTAGGACTGTTTCTTCTATTTCTGTGAAAAATACAATTGGCATTTCAATAGGGATTGCACTTAATCTGTAGATCACTTTGAGAAGCATGGACATTTTAACATTATATCTTCCAATCCATGAGCATGGAATGTCTTTCCACTTATTAATTCTTTCATTAAGGTCTTAGTTTTCAACATACATCTTTTACCTCCTTGGTTAACTTGATTTCTAGGTATTGTATTCTTTTTGATGCAGTTGTAAATGGGATAGATAATTGTGGTTTTTAGTTTGTCTTTACTAAAGAGTTATTTTGAAGGATGTCAAAAAATTTTGTCTATTAAAAATGCTTAATTATGTTAAATTTTTGTCATTGCTAAATTTGACAATTTTTGATAGAATTTTAATATGCTTACTATTATTTTGGATTTGTCAGTTTAATTTAAAAACTCTTAATTCATGTATTTTAATGAGTAGCTATAAATATTAATGACTATCTTCTGAATGGAATAAAGCTTTTATTTAAAAATGTTTCTAGAAAATCCTTCTATGGCTCATTTAATACTCTTAAAATTCCTTTCTTGCCAAATGATTGGGACAGTTTTGCCTATATCTTTCTTATGCTTCCCTCCCCCTACAAATATGGTTCTTGCAAACATAATACTGAATTTTAAAAAATTTAACTAGTAAGATTTTTCTGAATTTTAAGTGGAGAATTTTACTCATTCCCATTAATTATAATACTTAATATGTGTGATTTTCTTTTTATAAATTTAGTATGCATAAAAACATAAGGCACATACATTTTCTAGTATTAATACACTTTTACAGGAGATGGAGGGAAGATGGGGGTGTAGTAGGGGGATCCTGCACTTGCCTCATCCCTCAAACACAGCTAGGTAATTACCAAATCATTTTGAACACCCAAGAAATTTATCTGAGGACTGTGAGAACAAACTGCACAGCTAGAAGGAGAAATTAGACCATACTGTGGAAGGCAGGAGGTGCAGACGTGATCATGGGTGCTGCCAAGGGGAGGGGGCCCTGATTATGGAGTGGGGGGAGAGATGCATAAGGGATTGTATAGGAAAAACACTTCTCCCAAACCACTGACCTGGAAAATGAGACACTGATTATCATGAGCTTTTATGAGCAGCAGAGCTTAAAAAATGAAGTTTTAGAAGTCAGCAGGTGTAGAGTTTGGCAAGCATAGGGGTGCTTTTGTGGAGAAAGAGGGTAGAAGCCTAGGAGTAGACAGTGTGGTCTGAGGATACCCTGGGTGGCACTGGGAAAGACAGTTCCCCGTCTTGGAGTACATTTGGTAGAGGTTAACTGCATCTCAGGGGACAAGAGAGACAATGGGTGCCATCCCATTGCTCCATTCATCAGCATAGGAGCAGAGACATCTGCTGAGGGTAGCTAATCTAGACACCAGCTTTTTGTTGTGCTTTACCATAAACTCCAAGCCCCTGTGAATTTATGCAAGTGCCCTTCTTGGAAAAAACCGCACCGGCCACAGCATGACAAGACCTTCCCCCAGAGGATCAGTGTGGGTCTGCATCATGCCAGATCTAAAGTTTGGAGTTTTGAAACTCCAGTTTATCTCCAGTGTTCTGGAGATAAAACACAGGTGCACTGCGCTGCCAGGTAGGCAGGTGGCCCGGACACAGGGTGAAGGTAGGAATCTGAAGTTTGTCTAGGACACACAAAAGATTGTTTGCTCTTCTGTGAAGGTTTCCTGAATGGTGGTGGGTGCAAACTCCCCTCTCCAAGGATTAGAGAGGGGACTAATGCCATTCCATCCCTGTATGTCAGCACCAATAGACTTTAGTGAGCAGTACTGCTTGCACAGTGGAGATTTGAGCCACTTACACCAAGCCCCATCCCCTGCACCCTGCAGGGTGCTTCTGTACTAGTGCAACTGTGCCTGACAGCCAGACCAACAGCAGGCCCCTCCCCCCCAGAAGAACAGCACAAATCCCTCACATGCACAAAACCTACTGACCATAGAGTGCTGCACAACTTCGTTCTAGTGGAAACAGGATCTAGCCTCTTAACAAGCAGACCAAAGTATACCCCCTTAAAACTTGCCACACATGGGACAAGGTCCAAACACTCCTCATTGTAGGCAAGGAGAAACTCTGCAGAGGACTGATCAGAGGGAAAGAACAGCCAAAACGCAACAGCAGAGTGCACAGCATACACCAGAAACACTTTCTGAAGTGCCAGGTCCTGGACAGTATAGGACCTCTTCTTAATATAGCTATTGCTCTCAGGAGAAGGAAACATATCAGGCTTTCCTAACCTAAACAGAATGCCAACATGGAAGAATTCATCCCAAAAGAATGAACAAGAAAAGGACATGGCCAGGGTTCTAGTTAAAACAGGTAGAAGTAGGGGTGCCTGGGTGACTCGGTTGAGCATCCAATTTTAGCTCAGGTCATGATCTCACAATTCATGGGTTCAAGCCCCTCATCGGGCTTTGTGCTGACAGCTCAGAGCCTGGACCCTGCTTCAGATTCTGTGTCTTCTTTCTCTGTTCTTCCCCCTCTTGCACTCTGTCACTCTCAAAAACAAGCAAACATTAAAAAAAAAAAACAGGTAGAAGTAATATGCCTGAGCTAGAATTTAAAATAATCAAAGATTCTAGCTTGGCTTGAGAAAAGCACTGAAGATACCAGGGAGTCCTTTAGTACAGAAATAAAAGACCTAAAATGCAGACAGGCGGAAATAAAAAAATGTTGTAATTGAGATGAAACATTGAGTGGATATAATGACAAGGATGGAAGAAACAGGAACAAATTAAGTGATATAGAAAATAAAATTATGCAAGCTAATGAAGCTTAAAAGGGAAATATATATATATTGGATCACAAGTGTAGATTTGGGAACTCAGCAACTCCATAAAGCATAATAACATTCATATCATAGGAGTCCCAGAAGAAAAGAGGGAAGAAGAAGAGAAAAGGAGGCAGAAGTTTTATTTAAGCAAAATATAGCTGAAAACTTCCCTCCTCTGGGAAAGGAAGCAGACATCCAAATACAGGAGGCACAGAGAACGATCAAAATCAACAAAAGCAGGCCATCATCAAGATATATTGTAGTAAAATTTGCAAAATACAGAGATTAAAAAACCCTGGGAGCAGGAGGGAAAAGAAATCCCTAACTTCCAAGGGAAGACAAATAAGGTTCACAATAAATTGATCTGCAGAAACTCGGCAGGCAAGAAGGGAGTAACAGGATATATTCAAACATGCTGAAAGGGAAAAATATGCAGCCAAGAATACTTTATCCAGCAAAACTGTCATTAAGAATAGAAGGGAGACAGTTTCCCAAACAAAAACTAAAGGAGTTTGTGATCACTAAGCCAACCCTGCAAGAAATATTAACGGGGACTCTTTGGGATAGAAAGACCAAAAGTGACAAAGATAGAAAGGAACAGAGAAAATCTCCAGAAACAACTTAACTGGTAATACAATGGCACTAAATTCATATCTATCAATAATCACTTTGAATGTAAATGGGCTAAATGCCCCAATCGAAAGATACAGGGTATCAGAATGGGGTTTTTTTGGGGGGCACCTGAGTGGCTCAATCAGTTGAGCATCTGACTTCAGCTCAGTTTGTGGGTTCGAGCCCTGCACTGGGCTCTGGGCTGACAACTCAGAGCCTGAATCCTGCTTCAGATTCTGTGTCTCCCCTTCTCTCTGCCCCTCCTATGCTCATGCTCTCTAATAAATAAACGTTAAAAAATTAGGAAAAAAAAGAATAGTTTTTTTTAAAGACCCATTTATAGGCTGCCTATCAGAGACTCACTGTAGACCTAAAGACAATTACAGACCAAGTGAGGGGATAGAGAACATTTATCATGCTAATGGACGTCAAAAGAAAGCTGGAGTAGCCGTATTTATATCAGAAAAACTAGATTTTAAACCAAAGACTGTAACAAGAGATGAAGAATGGCACTATATCATAATAAAGGATTCTACCCAGTAAGATGTAGCAATAATATTTATGCCTGTAAGTTGGAAGCATGCAAATATATGTCAGTTAATCACAAACGTAAACTCATTGATAATAGTAAAATAATAGTAGGGGACTTTAATACCACACTTATAGCAATGGACAGATCATCTAAGCAGAAGATCAACAAGGAAACAATGGCTTTGAATGACACACTGGACCAGATGGACTTAACAGACATGTTCAGAAGATTTCATACTAAAGTAGCAGAATACACTTTTTTAAAAATCTATTTTGAGAGAGAGAGAGCATGAGCAGGGGAGGGGCAGAAATAGATTAAGAATCTCAAGTAGGCTCAATCCCATAAACCACAAGATCATGACCTGAGCCAAAATCATCAGCCAGATGCTCAACCAATTGAGCCAACCAGGTGCTCCAGAGTATACATTCTTTTTGAAGCATATGTGACATGCTCCAGAATATATTACATACTGGATCACAAATCAGGCCTCAACAAATACAAAAAGATTGAGATCATACCATGCATATTTCTCTCTCCACAATGCTTGAAACTTGAAGTCAATGACAAAAAAATTGGAAATACCACAAATATATGGAAGTTAAAGAACATCCTGCTAAAGAATGAATCAGTTAACCAGGAAATTTCAAAAGCAATCTAAAAAAAAACATGGAAGTAAATGAAAATACGACAGTCCAAAACCTTTGAGATGCAGCAAAAGCAGTCATGAGAATGAAGTATGTACCAATACAGGTCTACCTCAAGAAGGGTCCCAAAATTTCCTGCTCTAATCATTATGATTTCTATTCTTCTGCTGACTTTGGGGTTTCTTTGCTGCTCTGTTTCTAGTTCCTTTAGGTGTGAGGTTAGGTTCTATATTTGGGATTTTTCTTGCTTCCTGAGATAGGCTTGGATTGCAATATATCTTCCTCTTAGGACTGCCTTTGCTGCATCTCAAAAAGTTTAGATTGTTGTGTTTTTTCCACTTGCTTCCATATATTTTTAAATTTCTTCTTTAATTTTCTGTTGACCCATTCATTCTTCAGTAGGGTGTTCTTTAATCTCCATGCATTTGGAGGCTTTCCAATTTTTTTCTTGTGATTAAGTTTCATAGCATTATGACCTGAAAATATGCATTGTATGATATCAATCCTTTTTTTTTTTATTTGTTGAGGGTTGTTTTGTGACCAAGTATATATTTTGGAGAATGTTCCATGTACACTCAAGAAGAATGTGCATTCTGCTGCTTTTGGATGGAAACTTCTCAATATATCCATCAAGTCCATCAGGTCCAGTCTATCATTCAAGGCCATTGTTCCTTTATGGACTTTTTGCCTGGATGATCTGTTCATTGCTTTAAGTGGAGTAATAAAGTCACCTACAATTACAATATTATCAGCAAGTTTGCTCAAGTTTGTCATTAATTGATTTATGTATTTGGGTTCTTTCAAGTTTGGGGCATAAACATTTACAATTATTAGCTCTTCCTGATGGATAGATCGCTTAATTATGATATAATGCCCTTCTTCATCTCTTGTTACACTCTTTAAAGTCTAGTTTGTATGACAGAAGTATGGTAAAACCAAAGCAGGAACATCACAATCCTGTACTTTAGCCTATACTACAAAGCTATAATCATCAAGATAGCATGGTATTGGCACAAAAACAGACACATAGACCAATGGAACGCAATAGAGAACCTACAATTGGACCCACAAAAGTATGGCCAACTAATCTTTGACATAGCAGGAAAGAATATCCAATGGAAAAGAGACAGTCTCTTTAGCAAATGGTGCTGGGGAGAACTGGACAGCAACATGCAGAAGAATGAAACTGGATCACTTTCTTACACCATACACAAACTCAAAATGGATGAAAGAGCTAAATGTGAGACAGAAACCATAAAAACCCTAGAGAAGAACACAGGCAACAACCTCTGTGTCCTCAGCTGCAGCAATTTCTTGCTCAACACGTTTCCAAAGGCAAGAGAAATAACAGCAAAAATGAACTATTGCGACCTCATCAAGATAAAAACTTCTGCATTGCAAAGGAAACAATCAACAAAACTAAAAGGCAACTGACAGAATGGGAAAAGATATTTTCAAATGACATATTGGATGAAGATTTAGTATTTAAAATCTAAAAAGAACTTCTCAAACTCAGCACCCAAAAAACAATCCAGTGAAAACATGGGCAAAAGACATGAATGGACAGTTTTCCAAAGATGACATCCAGATGGCCAACAGACACGTGAAAAGATGCTCAACATCACTCATCATCAAGGAAATACAAATCAAAGCCACACTGAGATACCACCTCATGCTAGTTAGAGTGGCTAAAATTGACAACTCAGGAAACCACAGATGTTGGCAAGGTTGTGGAGAAACAGGAACACTCTTGAACACTACTAGGTTTATCCAAAGGATACAGGAGTGCTGATTCACAGGGGCACATGCATCCCAATGTTTATAGCAGTGCTATGAACAATGGCCAAATTATGGAAAGAGCCCAAATGTCCATCAACAGACAAATGAATAAAGAAGATGTGGTGTATATATATGCAATGGAATACTACTCAGCAATGAAAAAAGGCAATCTTGCCATTTGCAACAATGTGGATGGAACTGGAATTATGCTAAGTGAAATACGTCAGTCAGAGAAAGGCAGATATATATGTTCTCACTTAGATATGGCATTTGAGAAACTTAACAGAAGACCATGGGGAAGGGAAGGAAAAAAATAGTTACAAACCGAGAGGAAGGCAAACAATAAGAGACTTTTAAATACAGAGAACAAACTGAGGTTTGATGGAGGGGCAGGAAAAATGTGTGATGTGCATTGAGAAGGACACTTGTTGGGATGAGCACTGGGTATTTTATTTAAGGGATAAATCATGGGAATCTACTCCTGAAGCCAAGAGCACACTGTATACTATGTAGGTTAGCTAACAATAAATTATATTTTAAAAAGAATAAAGGAGCTAGAAAAGAACAAATAAAGCCTAAAGTCAGAATAAGGGAAATAATAAAGATTAGAGAAAAAATGATATAGAAACAAACCCCACTAGAATAGATCAATGAAACTAGGAGCTGGATTTTTCAGACTAAAATTGATGAACCTATAGCCAAACTTGTCAAAAAGAAGAGAGAGAGGACCCAAATGGATAATCATGAATGAGAGCGAGAGATCACAACCAAAACCACAGAAATACAATTAGAAGAGAATATTATGAAATATTATATGCCAACAAATTGTGCAATCTGGAAGGAATGGATAAATGCTTAGAGACTTATAAACTACCAAAACTGAAGCAGGAAGAAATTGCAAATTTTAACAGACCCATTACTTCCCAGGGAAATTCCCAAGAAATTCTTACCAGAATTAATATTTTTTTCTTAAACTTTTCCAAAAAGTAGAAATGGAAGGAAAACTTCCAAACTCATTCTAGGAGGTCAGCATCACCTTGATTCCAAAGCCAGGCAAAGACCCCACTAAAAAGGAGAATTACAGGCCAATATTCATTATGAACATGGATGCTAAAATTCTCAACAAGATGCTAACAAATAGAATTCAAGAGTACATTGAAAGAAATATTCACCACAATGGAGTGGAAATTATTCCTGGGCTGCAAGGTGGTTCAATATTTGCAAATCAATGTGATACACCATGTTAATAAAAGAAAAGAACTATATGATCCCGTCAATAGATGCAGAAAAACTTTTGACAAAATACAGTATCCATTCTTGTTAAAAAAGAAAGAAAGAAAAACTCTCAACAAAGTAGGGATAGAGGAAACATACCTGGACATCATAAAGGCCATTTATGAAAGATCTACAGCTACGATCATCCTCAATGGGGAAATCTTTTCCTCTACGATCAGGAACAAGACAGGGATATCCACCCTTACCACTGTTATTTAATGTAGTACTCAAAGTTCTAGCTTCAGCAATTAGACAACAAAAGAAATAGAAGGCATCCAGATCAGCAAGAAAGTAGTCAAACTTACTGTTCACAGAGGGCATGATACTCTACATGGAAAACCTACAAGACTCCACCAAAAAAATTGTTAGACATGATAAATAAAATCAGCCAAGTCACAGGATACAAAATCTATTGCATTTCTATTCACCAATAATGAAGCAGAAATCAAGGAATCAATCCCATTTACAATTGCACCAAAACTCCTAAAATACCTAGGAATAACCCTAACCCAAAATATAAAAGATCTGTATTCTGAAAACTTTGAACACTTATGAAAGAAACTGAAGACGACACAAAGAAATGGAAAAAAAAACTGCATGTTTATGGGTTGGGAAAACATTGTTAAAAGGTCTATACTAGCCAACACAATCTACATCTATAAGGCAATCCCTATCAAAATATCATCAGCATTTTTCACAGAGCTAGAATAAACAATCCTAAAATTTGTATGGAACCACAAAAGATCCAAACAGGCAAAGCAATCTTAAAGAAAAGCAAAGCTGGAGGCATCACAATTACAGACTTAAAGCTATATTACGAAGCCATAGTGATCCAGACAGTACATTACTGATACAAAAACAGACACATAGATTTAAAAAAAAACACCAGAAAACCCAAAAATAGACCCATAACTATCTGGTCAACTAATCTCTGACACAGTAGGAAAGAATATCCTTCAGTCTCTTCAAGTGGTGTTGGGAAAACTGGACAGCAACATGCAGAGGAATGAAACTGGACCACTTTCTTACATCATATACCAAAATAAATTCAAAATGAATTAGAGACTTAAATGTGACACAGGAAACCTTAAAATCCTAGAGAAGAACACCTACAGCAACCTCTTTGATGTTGGCTATAGCAACTTCCTACTAGACGTCTCTGGATCCAAGGGTAATAAAAGCAAAAATGAACTTTTGAAACTTAAGATAAAAAGCTTCCGCACAGTGAAAGAAACAATCAACAAAACTAAAGCACAACCTACAGAATGGGAAAAGATATTTGCACATGACATAGCTGATAAAGGGTTAGTATCCAAAGTCTGCAAAGAACTTATCAAACTCAATGCCCCCAAAAATAATCCAGTCAAGAAACAGGCAGAAGACATGAACACTTTTTCCAAAGATGACATCCCTGTGGCAAACACATGAAAAGATTCTCAACATCACTCATCATGCAGAAAATACAAATCAAAACTACAATGAGATACCACCTCATACCAGAATGCTAAAATTAACACAGAAAACCAAAGAGGTTGGTGAGAACGTGAAAGGGGAACCCTCTTATGTTGTTGGTGGTAATGCACACTGGACAAGTCATTGTGGCAAACAGTATGGAGGTTCCTCACAAAGTTAAAAATGCAACTACCCTATGACACAGTAATCGCACTCCAAGATATTTATCCAAAATACAAAGACTCAAAGGGACATGTGCACCCTGAGGTTTATAGCACCATTGTCAACAATAGCCAAATTATGGAAAGAGCCCATAATGGCTCTGATGGATAAAGAAAATTTGGTATATATACACAATGGAATACTACTTAGCCATCAAAAAGAAGAAAATCTTGCCATTTTCAATGACGTGGATGGAGATAAGGTGTGTCATGCTAAGCAAAATAGGTCAGAAAAGGACAAATACCATATGATTTCACATGTGGAATCTGAGAAAAACAGATGAACACAGGGGAAGGAAGAAAAAAAAGAGGAAGGGAAACCATAGGAGACTATTAACTATAGAAAACCAACAGGGTTTCTGGAGAGGAGCTGGGTAAGGGATGGGCTAAATTGGTGTTAGGTATTAAGGAGGGCACTTTTGATGAGCACTAGGCCCTGTAAGTGATGAACGACTAAATTTTACTCCTGAAATCAACATTACACTATATATTAACTAGAATTGAAATAAAAGCTTGATGTCAAAAAAAATACATGTATACACATGTGACCTTTTTAAACTTTTGAGAGAGCGAGAGAGAGTGGGGGAGGGGCAGAGAGAGAGGAAGGAGAATCTTAAGCTCCATACCGTCAGCGCAGAGCCCGACACAAAGCTTGATCCATGAAACGTGAGATCATGACCTTGAGCTGAAATCTTGACTGAGCCACCCAGGCACCCCTATTTTTTGTTATGGGTTCTTACCTTTTCTCTTCTTGGAGTTCTCCACCAGCTTTTCCTATTTAGTAGTATGCCAGCTATGCATCTTATTTCAATTTTTTAAAGTGATTTCTTATAAATTTTACAAACTTAAACAGATACTTCTTTCATGTCTAGAATCGAGACTTTGTATATTTCCTCCTCGAACAAGATCAAGAATTTTTTCATCTCCCCCCGCTCCCTGTTTTCCTCCTCCTTTTCTCCATGATTTTTTAAAAGTCACCTAGGATTTTTGTAGCACATTTTGTCTAAGTGTGGCTCTCTGAATTTGGTCCCCTCAAAATTCGTATGTTGAAGTCCTACCTCCAGTATCTCAAAATCAGTATATTTTGAGATAAGGTCTTTAAAGAGGTAAGTAAGTTAAAATGAGGTTACTGGGATGAGGGAATTTAGGCACAGACATGCAAAGGGAAAACACCGTGAAGACATAGGAAGAAGATAGCCATCTGCAAGCTAAGAAAGGCCTCAGTAGAAAGCAAATCTGATGACACGATGTTCTCAGACTTCCAGTACCCGAACTGTGAGAAAAATTCCTGCGCCTTACATCACCCAGTCTGTGCTACTTTGTTTCCACAGCCCTAGGAAACTAATACATAAACTGAAGACGGCAGCTTAATGGCTATGTCCTCAAGGAGCCATTCCTTGATATCGGGATGACTTTATTTACTTTGTTTCTATATTTTCCCAAAGCTGCATACAGATCTTACCACAACACTTGTTGTGGTTATTTGTTAGGATCTTTATCTCCTGAGCTCCGAACTCCATATAAGGAACTCAATGCATTTTGGTTTATTCTGTAGGAGTCCTGTGAGAGTCTCTATAGAGTGGTTTGAAGCTTGCCTTGTGGGGTCTAAGGCTAGGTTTGTGTTTTCACTCCAACTTCTAGATCATTAAGAGTGTAAATTAGGAGTCCACACCCATACATTGGGAGACCTGAGGGATCTGCTTTTTAGTGATCTCCCATCACCCAAATCTCTAGGAGACTAAAACCTCCATTTTGCCAGCTGTAGGGAGTTTTTCTCCACACTTTGAAGTTCCCTACTTTCTCTATTTAAACTGTCTTGCAGCTCTCCATGTCTTCCCTGTTAGAATCCCAGCTTCAGTCTTGACAGTCCCTTTTCATAGTCCTGACTCCCAGAAGCATATGGTATCAGCTTTTCCTTTCCACTTTAGCTTTGTTTTTTGCCTCCAATTGTTTTTGCGTCTGGAAATGTCTTTTTCTACAAAGCTATATACTAAAACAAATGACAGTACGATAAAAGCATTTACTCTGGAGACAGTTGCCAGCAATAGCTGTGGACCTCGGGCAATGCTTTTCACTTCTCTGTGCCTCACCCCATCTATAGAGTGGAGTTACTGGTATTTAATTCATGTGTTATCGTGAGGATTAAAGGAGTATACATGTCAAGTGCTTAAAATAACACCTCACACAGAGTAAGAGCTATATAGATGTTTGGTATTATGAGATTTTTATATTTTTGTCAGATTTTCACTTTATCCAGTATTTATACTTTAGGGTTCCTGACTACAAATCCTCAGTATTTTAAGTTCTATTATACTTTAATATGTTGATTGAAAAAAAAAGGGGGGGTTAATATTCTTTTAAGAGAAAACTACTTGCAGCAGACATCTGGATAGCCTAAGAATGTATGACTTGTCCACGGTCTCCCTTTGAGTTATCATTTCACCTAGTACCCTGTAACTCCATCCCATGTGGCCACACCTAATCCTACACCTAACTTAAAGGTACTCAGTGGAAGATCAGGTGGAATGACAAGTGAGTCCTGCCCAGTTGGGCTCACTCTACTAGACAGTGACTAGACAGTCGGATCCTGTCTTTGAGAGAGTTTACACTTGAAGCAATGAAAAAATTAGCTTGCAGTATCAGGAGCAGTGGCAGTAGATACAGGTAATAGCTCAGTTATCACAATGATAAAGTTCTTAAGCAAGAAGCACAGGAACTGGACACACTGCCCTTTGTGAATGTTTTAGGCTCTAGGGACCTGGTTTGGAAACAGTCTCCATTCTCGGGTTGCTTACAATAAGCTTTTATCATCTGATCTATCTAGGGCAGGTCTTGTTTTAAACCTAACAAATTTATTAGTGCCAAGAATATTTAAACTTAAGGGAAAAAACATCCAGTCTCCAAGTCTCTGGATTTGTCTTATCTATTTCCTCTTCAGGTAGGGAAAGAGAGTAAGGCTGGATTTTAATCTGTGCTCTATTACTTGACTGAATTGCTTAAAGATTTAGAGTCAAGGATTCCTAATTCTTAAGTTGGGGGAAACAGCAATATACTGTTGCATAAGGTTTTTGTTAGAATGATATTATTCATACGCAGTTGTTAAAATTACATTATGTGCCAGGCATGTATGGTGGTAGGTGCTAGGGATGTAGCATTTTCTGCCCATGACGGGCTTACAGTCATAGTACCAATGAGACATTGTCTGGGAAATGCCTAACTTACTATAGCCTTTCAATGCATAGTTACTTTCGTTATTACTTCTACAGGAAAATTTTTTTCTTCTCCTTTAGAACTTAAAGAGCTGAAAGCAGATGGTTTTCCACATATGTTTCACTGAACAGTAGAAACAATAAAATACTTTTGTTATGGATCTATTTATTTTTTCTGTTATTGCTGGTGTTATTGTTTCTTGACCTTTCCATGGGTGTTTGAATCTAATCATTGATCAGTTTCTTAATTTGTAACTATTTCCTCTCTTCTCAGGCAGCTCTTTGGCATTGAGAATCACACACATTAGATGATATTTTCTGCAAGAGCTATTGACATATACGACACCTTACATAAAATAAAAAGGGAACATTTCAGAGAAAGTTCTGTATACATGTTCTATTGGTGCAAGCTGTACAGTTCAATTTTTCAGTATTTCCAAAGGCACAATTTACCCAGATGAAGAAAAGGATATCTAAAGCTGTTCTTCAGGAGGTATAAGATTAGATGACTGCTGGGGATGCTGTTGGCTGCTCCTCCAAACCTATTTTCCCTTTCTTAGACTCTAACAGAAGGATGTGCTCAGATATTCACCCATCCCCTGAGGGATGGGTCCTGATCAGCCAATCAGAGCTTGTAGATCTCCCAGCAACTTTTTTTTTAGTGTGGAGATTGACATGTGTTATGAATTGGCCCAATCAAATTTAAGAGAAGGATTATTACTGAATAGTTGGGGGGTGGTTATTCATGCTCTTGTCAAATGTAAAGAAGGAAAAGAGGAACTCTGCTTGCCACTGGCAGCCGGTGATTAGGAAGGGTATGAGCTGTAGGGTCAATCAGATTCTGTGGACTGCTGAGTGGAGAGAACACATCAATGTAGCTCTTGAGTGGTCTTGTTGAATTAGCCAACCGTTAACCTAGTCCTACCTCTTGACTTCCTGTTATGTAAAGAAAAATGTTACTGCATAGGCCAATTTGAGTCAGGTTGTGTCCTACCCAAAAGCACCTTTTACAATAGTAATTTATTTTTAAGGAATGAGAAGGAAACTATGGAATAACTAAGTTTACTGGTTTTCCAAAAAAATTTTTAATGTTTATTTTTCAGGGAGAGCAGAGAGCAAGCTGGGGAAGGTTAGAGAGGAAGACACAAAATCTGAAGCAGGCTCCAGGCTTTGAGTTGGCAGCACAGAGCCTGACATGGGACTTGAACTCACAAACAGTGAGATCATGACCTGAGCTGAAGTCGGTCACTTAATCAAGCCAGGTGCTGCATAAATTTACTGTTCAAGTCTTCACAGGTGGAAAAACACATCAATGTTCTTTCCTCCCTCCCTGAATACCTTTCTCTAAAACACCCCTTTAATTTTGATGACCCCTCAAAAAGGGTGTGCGCTTTCAGAAAGGAAGACTTAGGATAATAGCTAAAACCCATCTCATATTCAAGAGAAATAGGTCAGTTTAAAATATTTGCTGTATTTTCTGAAAGCCTGTAGCCCATGGAACAGTTAATAACAGGATGTTTACTTAAAAAATCTCATGCCTAAGCATAAAGAAATCCTTTGTATAATCCCACCTAGATAAATTAATGTTCACATGTAGATTCTATATTATAAAGTGCTTGGGTCTCAGTGCTGCATTTCCTTTGTTGAAAGATTATGTTTTGATGCACATGAAAAATTTCATTAAAAAGCAATAAATAAGAGACAACTTGGCAGAGAATACTTTAGAGAGCTAAATAGATTCTTCTCTTCTCTGGTCATGGTTTATAGTTGCAATATAAAGTAGTTAAAACATGAAGAAGTTCCCTGAGGCAGTTTTCTTAGGACATAAAGATTTAGACTTCACTCTTGGATTAGATAGAAGTGAGGACTTTATTCTCTTTTGGTTGCTGTAGTATTTTAACAGTGGAAAACGTACATACACACAGTCTTCAAAAGACTTACTGATGGACTTCACTTTCTAACAGACATTTTCTCAAGAGGTTTCATACCTACCATGGCATCTCACACATAATGGAGGATCAATAAATATTTGCTGAGTTGAATTAAAACTGACTTTCTGTAAACTGCATCATCTTTTAAATTTCTGAAATTGGCTTCCATGGTTCTTTTCCTGTTACTACAGGTCAGAGAAGGAAAAAAAAAGCAATAAAACATAACCCACCATTAAATTAATTTCTTACAATATTATCTTCACTGTGTCTCAAGAATTTGCTATGTATTTTGTCAAACCATTATATGATTCTTCAATTTAGTTCTTGTAGTGTTTAAGAATAGGGACTCAATCTGAGAAAACTTACCCATGATGGAGAACAAAGCATTAATGCAACAGATACCTATGTGGCAATTACTCCAAACAAGTCTCTGGTGGGGAGGAAAAAGGAGAGGAGCTGCAAAGCATAAGGAAAGAACTTTCAAAGGTGGGTGCATAAGGCATAAATATTATTATTGTAATATAAGGTAGCATGTGATCAATGTTTTATAAATTACATAGAAAATGTAATTTATTAGGTTTAGCTGGAATGATTAGAAAAAAGTATACATTAGGACTTTGACACTTGAAACTAAGATTTGGTCCCAAGTGAACTGGAAACCACTGGCATATATTAGTTTAGTGGTTTTCAAATTTAAATGTGCATAATATTCACTGCGGAATATATCTGCCAGCCTAATTTGTTGGGCAAAAAAATCCTAAAATCATCTTCCAGTATAAAACACTTTGCATGAAATAAGTCATATAGAGAAAGACAGAGACCGTATGTTTTCACTCTTATGTGGATCCTGAGAAACTTAACAGGAACCCATGGGGGAGGGGGAAGAAAAAAAAAGAGGTTAGAGTGGGAGAGAGCCAAAGCATAAGAGACTATTAAAAACTGAGAGCAAACTGAGGGCTGATGGGCAGTGGGAGGGAGGGAGGGTGGGTGATGGGCATTGAAGAGGACACCTGTTGGGATGAGCACTGGGTGTTGTATGGAAACCAATTTAATAATCAATTTAATATTAAAAAATAAAAATAAAACTTAGCAATACTGGAACATGCATGCTTGTGTGTGATATATCTTTTAATATGCATGGGTAGGGTGGCAATAGAGTAGGGGGAGGCCTAGGAGGCCAAAAATGCTCAGATAAGCTAATACTGAGACCAGTGGTTACCTGGCCTGATCGCATCATAATAGTCCTTGATGCACCAGAGTCTGCAAAAGGTGGGAATTCAAATCAGAGATAGTGATAGAAACTCTTAAAGATAATAACCTCAAGGAAAAGACGACTAAGAAAATGCCTTCTGAAGGGAGAGTAGGGAAACTTCTCAGTTATGGATTTGTTGTGGACAGAGGAAACAAACGTAGAGTCATTGAAAATTTGAAACCACAAGCTAGGAGAGCACAGGGAAGGTGGCAGAGTAGGAGCATACTGAGCTCACTTTGTCCCATACACACCAAGGCAACTATTGCATATATTGCACCTAACTGTGAAAATGATCGAAGACTGGCAGAACAGATCTTTCATAGCTAGTCATAGACAGAAGACCCCATCAAAAAGGGTAGGAAGGGTGGAGACACAGGAACCCAAACCCCAGTTCAACTAACCACCAATAGGAGGGACATAATATAGAACAAGGGGGATCAGACCCCCCCCCCACACCAATCACACTGGCCACCCACAACCCTGGGGGTCCCACACTGGGATGACAAGTCCCCATAATGTCTGACTTTGAAAATCATCAGGGCTTAATTCAGAGAGTCAGAGCATGATAGGAAACCAGGTCCCCACCCTTAAAGATCCAGCCCAAGATAGCACAGAAGCAGCAGCTTGAAAACAGCTGGGGTAGACGTGAAGTTTTTTTTGACTAATTTTATGGTCTGTGGCAGAGAAGTAGGGACCTGAAAATTTCTCTAGAACAAAAGTGTAGGGCTGGTGGGCTTTTTTTCTTGCCCTCCCCCAGCATAGATAATTGGATGCTTATAGTAGTTAACATCTACATTACTGACATCCCCTGCTCCCCCACATTCTTTCTGAACCTGCCCCACCCAACCTGCTAGGTACTCCTTCCAAAGCAGTTCTTGCCCCATCATACCTGGCAAGCAATGTCAATTGAGACTGGCAACCCTCCAAAGTGATTCCTGCCCTGGGTATGGTGGAGGGGGATAACTCCAAACACTAGTGCCCTCACATTTCCTGCAGCTGGACCTCTTAGCTGGCTACTCAGTGAACAAACCCTCTGCTTTGGTGTGCCCACAGCTGTCACAGCTCTCAGGAGCAGTCAGGCTTAGTGCCAGCTCCCCCCACCAGTGAGCCCACAGGCCTCAAAAGCTCAGGGAACAAATCCTGTCCAGTGCGCCAGTAGCAAGGAAAGTGGGTCACTACAGCCAGCTGAGGCCCAGTCCCACCCACCATGCCCACAGCATCCACAGCTCATCCAAAACAGAAGGGTGCATGCAGTCCACATGTGGGACACCTCATGAGTGTGTCTCCAGTTCTGATGATCAAGGATCATTGTGCTACAGGGCACCACAGGAACTCTTCAACACAAGACCAGGACACATAGCTGACCTGCCTAATATGTAGAAACAGACAAAACAAAGAGATAAAGAAGTAGGTCATGAATGAAAACAGACCAATAACACAGAAAAAAAAAAAAGCTAAACAAAATGGAGGTAAGAAATATGCCTGATAAACAGTTCAAAGTAGTGGTTATAAAGACACCCCCTAGACTTGAGAAAAGAGTGGATTAACACAGTAAACACTTCAACAAAGAGAAAATATAAAAAAGAACCAGTCAGAGCTGAGGAATACTGTAACTAAAATGAAAAAAAAAAAAGATACTACAATCAACAGATTACAGGATGTACAAGAATGTATCAGCAATCTCAAAGACAAGGTAATAAAGAGCATTCAAGCTGAATAGCAAAAATAAAAAATAAAAAATGATAATAGGGTAAGGGACTACTGGGGAAAAAAAAAATCAATAAATTTGCCTTATAGTGGTCCCAGAATAAGAGAAAAGGAAAGGGGCAGAAAACTTATTTGAAGAAATAATAACTGAGGGGTGTCTGGGTGGCTCAGTTAGTTAAGTGTCTGACTTCAGCTCAACTCAGGTCATGATCTCACGGTTCATGGGTTCTAGCCTCGCACCAGGCTCTGTGCTGAATGCTGAGAGCCTGGAGCGGATTCTGGGTCTTCCTCTCTCTCTGCCCCACCCCTGCTCACGCTCTCTCTCCCTCGTTCTCTCCGAATAAACATTAAAAAAAATTTTTTTTAAATAATAGCTGAAAAATTCCTTCATCTAGAGAGGGAAGCTGACATTCAGGTCCTGAAGCCCAGAGAGACCTTAACAAGATAAACTCAAGGACATTCACATCAAGACACATAATAATGAAAATTGCAAAATCTGAAGAAAGAATTTTAAAAGGAATAAGAGAAAAGCAAATAGTTATGCATAAAGGAAACCCCATAAAGTTATCAGTTAATTTTTCAGCAGAAATCTTGCAGGTCAGAAGGGAGTGGCATGACATATTCAATGTGCTGAAAAGGAAAAACGTATAACCAAGAATATTCCACCCAGTGAGGTTATCATTAAGAAGGATAAAGTGTCCCCCCAAAAAAGTTAAAGAAGCTCATCACCACTAAACCAGTCTTACAAGAAATGTTAAAGAGAATTCTTTAAGTAAAAAGATAACTAGAAGTAAAAAAATAAAGTTATGAAAGGAAAGTTATACAAGCAAACATATAGTAAAGGCAGAATAATCATTTATACAGCCAGTATAAAGATTAAAATGCAAAAGTAGAAAATCAATTTTACCTACAAAAATTAATCAAAGGATATACCAGATGTAAATTATGACATCACAAACATAAAACATGGGCAGGGTAGTAAAAATATACTACTGGGTTCAAACTTAAGTGACCATCAACTCAGTATGGACTGCTATACACACGTTATACATGTATCCCATGGTAAACACAAATCAAAAACTTATAGAAAAAAAAAGAAGAAACCAAGTACAAAGTCATCAAACCACAGGGGAAGAAAGAAAAGAACAAACGAGAACTACAAAAATATCCAGAAAATAATTAATAACAATAAGCACATACCTATCAATAATTACTTCAAATGTAAATGGACTAAATGCTCCTATCAAAAGATAAAGTATGGATTAAAAAAAAAGATCCATAATAGATTGCCTTACAAGAGAATCACCTCAGACTTAAAGACACATGCAGACAGAAAGTGAAGGAATGGAAAAAGATATTCCATGCAAATGGAAACAAAAAAATCTGAAGTAGCAATAATTATGTCAGAAAAAATAGAATTTAAAACAAAAAGATCTATCCAACAAGACAATACTTTTATAAATATCTATATATCCAAAATAGTACCAAAATATATAAAGGAAATATTAGCAGACATAAAGGGAGACCATGACAGTAATATAATAATAAAAGGGGACTTTAACACCCCACTTACATCAGTGGATAGATCAGCCAGGCAGAAATCAATAAGGAAATAGTGGCTTTGAATGACACGAGAGACCAGATGGTCTTAACAGATATATACAGAACATTCCATCCCAAAACAGCAGAGTATGCCTTTTCAAGTGCATGTGGACCATTCTCTAAGAAAGATTATATATTAGGCCACAAAACAATTTATGAATATTGAGAGTATATCTTTCATCAATGTTATGAAACTAGAAATTAATTGCAAGAAGAAAACTGGAGAAAACCATCATATGGAGGATAAACACGTTACTAAACAACCAACGGGTGAATGAAATTAACAAAAAAAAATACATCGAGACAAATAAAAATGGAAACACAGTGGTCTAAACTCCAGGACATAGAAAAAGCAATTCTAAGAATAAAGTTTATAGCAAGACCAGCTTATACTAAAAAGAGAATCTCAAATGAAAAAATTAACCTTATAACTAAAGGAACTAGAAAAAGAACAAAGCTAAAGTCAGAAATAAATACTAGAGTAGAAATAAATGGACACCCCCCCCTCCAAAAAAAAGAAAATATCAATGAAACCAAGAGCTGGTTCTTTGGAAAGATAAAATTCATAAACCTATAGCCAGACTCATGAAGAAAAAAAGAGACACCTCAAAATCAGAAATGAAAGGGGTGCCTGAGTGGCTCATTTGGATAAGTGTCTGACTCTTGGTTTCAGCTCAGGTCATGATTTCAGATTCAGGAGTTCGAACCCCACGTTGGGCTCTGTGCTGGCAGCAAGGAATCTGCTTGGGATTCTCTCTCTCTCTCTGCCCCTCCCCCACTCATGCTGTCTGTGTGTCTCTCAAAATAATAATAAAAAAACTTAAATCAGAAATGAAAAAGGAAAAGTCACCAACACCACAGAAATACAAAGGATTATATAATAATACTATGAAAAATAATATGCCAACAGAGTGGAAAGCCTAGAAGAAATGAATAAATTCCTCTAAACATACAATCTTCCAGAAAAGAATCAGAAACAAACAGGAAATCTGTACAGACCAATTGCTAGTAAAAGACAAAACAAAAACAAAAAAACAAAAAACAATAAGTAATAAAAAAAATTCCAAACAAAAGTCTAGGACCAGATGGCTTCACAGGTTAATTCTATCAAAAATTAAAAAAATTTTAACATTTATTTATTTTTGAGAAACAGAGAGAGACAGAGCATGAGCGGGGGGGAGGGGCAGAGAGAGAGAAGGAGACACAGAATCCGAAGCAAGCTGCAGGCTCTGAGCAAGCTGTCAGCACAGAGCTCGATGTGGGGCTCAAACCCACAGACCATGAGATCGTGACCTAAGCTGAAGTTGGATGCTCAACTGACTGAGCCACCCAGGCGCCCCTATTCTATCAAAACTTTAAATAAGAGTTAATATCTTTCCTTCTTAAAGTATTCCAAAATACAGAAGAGGAAGGAAAACTTCTAAATTCAGTCTGTAAGGCCAGAACTACCCTAGTACCAAAATTAGGCAAATACACTACAAAAAAAAAAAAAAAAAAAGACAAGTACAGTCCAATATTTCTCATGAACATAGATGTAAAAACACTCAAGAAAATAGTAGTAAATTGAATTCAGAATACATTAAGAGACTCCTCAGTGAGATTTATTCCAGAGATAAAAGGATGTTTTATTATTTGCATATAAAAATGTGACGCATGTCATTAAGGAAAAATAAAAACCATGTAATCTCAATAGATGCAGAAGAAACATCTGACAAAAAAATACAACATCCTTTAATGATAAAAAATTAATCTCAACAAAGTGGGCACAGGGCCACATACTTCAACATCATAAAGGCTAGACATGAAATACCCACAGCTAACATCATACTCAATGGTGATGAGCTGAGAGCTTTTCCCCTAAGATCAGGAACAAGATAAGGATGTCCACTCTCACCCCCTTTATTCAACATAGTACTGAAAGTTTAAGTGAAGAAACCAGATAAGATAGAAGAAGCATCCATATTGGTAAGGAAGTTAAACTGTCACGGGGCACCTGGGTGGCTCTGTCGGTTAAGTGTCAACTCTTGGTTTTGGCTCAGGTCATGATCTCATGATTTAGGAGTTTGAGTCCCACATTGGGCTCTGCACTGACAGTGTGAAGCCTGCTTCAGATTCTCCTTCTGCACCTTTTGTGCACTCTTTCAAAATAAATGAATATGTGTAAAAAAGTTAAACTGTCACTATTTGCAGATAATAGGATACTATATATAGAAAACCCAAAGACTCTACAAAAAAAACTGTTAGAACTGATAAATTCAGAAAAGTTGCAGGATACAAAATTAATAGAAATTTGCAGCATGTCTATAAACTGATAAGAGAAATAAAAACAATTCCATTTAAAATTACACCAAAAAGAAATAAGAGACCCCGGAATAAACTTAATTATGGAGGTGAAAAACCTGTACTCTGAAAACTATAAAACACTGATGAAAGAAATTGAAGATGACACAAATGGAAAGATAGTCCATGTTCATGGACTGGAATAATTCATATCATTAAAAGGTCCATACCACCCAAAGTAATCTACCAATTTAATGCAATCCCTATCAAGATACCAATAGCACTTTTCACAGAACTAGAACAATCCTAAAATTCGTATGGAACCACAGAACACCCTCAAAAGCCAAAGCAAAATTGAAAAACAAAACTAGTGGTATCACAATCCCAAATTTCAAGGTATCCTACACAAAGCTGTAATCAAACCACAACAGTACTGGCGTCAATGGATGCCAGTTGGTCAATGGAACAAAATAGAGCCCAGAGAAAACTTCTATGATTATATGGTCAATTAATCTATGACAAAGGCTTCAAAAAGATGCAAAAGACAGTCTCTTCAACAAATGGTGCTAGGAAAACTGGAAGGCTACATGCAAAAGAATGAAACTAGACCACTTTCTTACACCATACATAAAAATAAACTGAAAATGGATTAAAGATGTCCATGTGAGACCTGAAACCAGAAAACTCCTAAAAGAAAACAATGGCAGTGATCTTGGGCATTGGCCTTAGCAACATTTTTAAAGATGTTCCCTAAGGTAAGAGAAACAAAAAACTACTGGGACTATGACAAAATAAGAAGTTTTGTATAGTGAAGGAAACTATCATTAAAATAAAAAGGCAACTTACTGAATTGACAGATATTTTCAAATCATATATCTGATAAGGGGTTAATATCCAAAATGTATAAAGACATAACACCATCAAAATAACAAATCACCTGGGCAGAGGACCTGAATAGGCATTTTTCCAAAGAAGACATCCAGATATTAATTTGGTAAGGATTGCATTGAATATGTAGATTGCTTTGGGTAGTACTGACATTTTAACAATATTTGTTCTTCCCATCCAGGTGCATGGAATATTTCTCCATTTTCTTGTGCGTCTTCAATTTCTTTCATAAGCTTTCTATAGTTTTCAATGTATAGATTTTTCACCTTTTTGGTTAGATTTATTTCTAGGTATTTTGGGTTTTGGTGCAATTGTAAATGGGATCAATCCCTTGATACCAGCATTCTTCACAGAGGTAAAACAAATAGTGCTAAAATTTGTATGGAACCAGAAAAGACCCCGAATAGCCAAAGCAATCTTGAAAACGAAAACCAAAGCAGGAAGCATCAAAATCCCAGACTTCAAGCTGTACTACAAAGCTGTAATCAAGACAGTACCGTACTGGCACAAAAACAGACACTCAGATCAATGGAATAGAGAACCCAGAAGTGGACCCACAAACGTATGGTCAACTAATCTTTGACAAAGCACAAAAGAATATCCAATGGAATAAAGATGGTCTCTTCAGCAAGTGGTGCTGGGAAAACTGGACAGCGACATGCATAAGAATGAACCTGGACCACTTACACCATACACAAAAAAACTCAAAATGGATGAAAGACCTCAATGTAAGACAGGAAGCCATCAAAACCCTCGAGGAGAAAGCAGGAAAAACCTCTTTGATCTTGGCCACAGCAACTTCTCACCCAACACGTCTCTGGAAGCAAGGGAAACAAAAGCAAAAATGTACTGGGACCTCATCAAAATAAAAGGCTTCTGCCCAGCGAAGGAAACAATCAGCAAAACTAAAAGGCAACTGACAGAATGGGAGCAGGTATTTGCAAACGACATATCAGATAAAGGGTTAGTATCCAAAATCTATAGAGAACTTATCAAACAACACCCCAAAAAGCAAATAATCCAGTGAAGAAATGAGCAAAAGACATGAAGAGACACTTCTCCAAAGAAGACATGGACAGGCCAACTGACACATGAAAAAATGTTCAACATCACTCATCCTGAGGGAAATACAAATCAAAACCACAATGAGATACCACCTCACACCTATCAGAATGGCTAACATTAACAACTCAGGCAACAACAGATGTTGGCGAGGATATGGAGAAAGAGGGTCACTTTTGCATTGCTGGTAGGAATAAAACTGGTGCAGCCCCTCTGGAAAACAGTATGGAGGTTCCTCAGGAAATTAAAAATAGAACTACCCTATGACCCAGCAACTGCACTACTAGGTATTTATCCAGGGAATACATGTATGCTGTTTCGAAGGGACACATGCACCCCCATGTTTATAGCAGCACTATCAACAATAGCCAAAGTATGTCAAGAACCCAAATGTCCACTGATGGATGAATGGATAAAGAAGATGTGGTACATATATACAATGGAGTATTACTCAGCAATCAAAAAGAATGAAATCTTGCCATTTGCAACTACGTAGATGGAACTAGAGGGTATTATGCTAAGCAAAATTAGTCAAAGACAAATATCACATGACCTCACTCATGTGAGGACTTTAAGAGACAAAATAGATGAACATAAGGAAAGGAAAACAAAAATATAAAAACAGGGAAGGGGACAAAACAGAAGAGACTTTTAAATATGGAGAACAAACAGAGGGTTCCTGGAAGGGTTGTGGGAGGGGGGAGAGGCTAAATGGGTAAGGGGCATTAAGGAATCTACTCCTGAAATCATTGTTGCACTATATGCTAACTAATTTGGATGTAAATTTGAAAAATTAAAAAAAAAAGACATCCAGATGGCAAACAGACATAAGACGCTCAACATCACTAATCATTAGAGAAATGCAAATCAAACTCACAGTGAAATACTACCTCACATCAGTCAGTTGGCTAATATTAAAAGGCAATAAATAACAAATGTTGGTGAGGTTAGGGAGAATAAAGGAACCCTCATGCACTGTTTCTAGAAATGTAAATTGGTGCAAACGTTGTGGAGGCAGAATGGAGTTTCCTCAAAAATTAAGAACAGAGGGGCGCCTGGGTGACTCAGTTGGTTAAGCGTCCGACTTCGGCTCAGGTCATGATCTCATGGTCTGTGAGTTCGAGCCCCATGTCAGGCTCTGTGGTGACAGCTCAGAGCCTGGAGCCTGCTTCAGATTCTGTATCTCCTTCTCTCTCTGACCCTCCCCCGTTCATGCTCTGTCTGTCTCAAAAATAAACACTAAAAAATTTTTTTAAAAAAAAATTAAGAACAGAAATACAGTATGAGCCAATGTTTCCAATATAGGTGTTTACCCAAGGAAAAGGAAAACATGAATTTGGAAAGATATATACACCTCTATTTTTATTGCAGCATTATTTACTGCCAATACATGGAAGCAACCTGTGTCCATTCAGGGATGAATAGATATAGAACATACAGCATACACACAATGAAGTATTACTCAGCCATGAAAAAGAATGAAATCTTGCCATTTTTTAACATGGATGGACCTAGAGGATACTATGGTAAGAGAGCTAAGTCACACAAAGACAAATACCATATGATTTAACCAATAAAGAGAATATAAAGAAAAAACAAATATAGAAGCAAACCCTTAAATACTGAGAACTGGTGGTTGCCAGAGTTGATGGTCGTGGGAGGGATAGGCAAAATGGGTCAAAGGGAGTGAAAAGTACATGCTTCCAGTAATGGAATGAGTAATTCAGGGTGACAGAAAATAAAGTATAGTAAATAGTCAATGATATTGTAATAGCATTGAAGCTCCACTTGTGAAAAATACAGCATAAGGTATAGAAATGTTGAACCACTGCTGTACACAACACTAACGTAACAATGTCAAGTATGCTTCAATAAAAAAAATGAAATACAACTATGTCTATGAATATAGATGGATCTTATGAACATAATATGGAGTGAAAATGCAATGTACAGGAATATTTCATGTATAATTTTTAATATATTTCAGAAATGTGACTGTCAAAGTTATATTTTAGCAATACATGTATATGTAGTCATTTTTTTTTTAAGCAAAGGAATAAAAACTAAGGATAGAGAGAACCTCAGAACAAAAAGGAGATGTAAGAGGGGTGTAATCAGGGAGAGGTATATGCATGGGAGGATTCAAATGTATTGCCAATGTTTTATATTTTAAACTGGGTGGTAGACAAAAGTTTTATAATTATTTGTTAAGCCATATATATATATTTATGTTCTTTTTTACATATGATATTTCAAATAAAAACTAACCTGGGGTACTGGTGTAAAATGTAGATTCTCAGGCCCAGCACCATAAATTTTGACTCAGCAGGTCTCATAAGCATCCAAAGCAGATGAGTCTATACACTTCTTAACTGGTTCAGTATAAGGAGAAGGACTTTCTACACTGAAAGAATAACTATCCTGAAGGAGCAATGAGAGTTGGTTTAATATTCTGAGGGAAAGTGACATCATTAAACTCTTCTTATCAAGATGCAGATTGAAAGAATGGGTGGTGTCTTGAGGACAGAATGGCTGTTATTGTAAACCCATTCCAGTACAGCTACCTTGATATTGCAAGCATGTTTGGGGCGAAATAAATGTCAGGTAATGTATATGAGCTTGCACAACTCTCAAGAGTTGGCTCATGCAGGGCTCTTGTGATCTTGTTCTTGTTGCTAGATGTGCCCAAGTTCAGGTCTCTGTGCCAGACTTAAAGATATATTGTAGACCGTGAGAACTTCTAGGTTTTGGGCGGGGGAAGTCACTTGCCCTGATAAACTAGTAGTGTACAAGGGGAGTCTTGAATTGCACGTGTCAAAAGCAATACTTTGTGGGAATGCATCTATATGGTTAGGCTGTGTTGCCAATTTTAGTTCTCCTTCCACACAACACCATCCTTCACAGTCATGCACCTCTGCTTTTCAGAATAAATACTAAACCTTATTTCATTCTATATCTTGCTATAATGCATTGCTGTAAGATTGAAAAGGTCATTCCTTTCCTTGTCATATCATATAAGTAGGATATTGAAAATAGATGGGAAAGTCTATATTCAGATACATCAAAGAGTGAAGGGAAGGAATGATAACAATTTACATCTAGCAACCTCACTTCCTCTATCACCTGTTAACATTTGTTGGTCAAGCTTTTATCTTATCTACTCATATATCCTAGAATTCAATTTAAGAAGGAAAAGGGTTGTGAAGGGGCAGTACATAAAAACACAAGTATGAACTGAAAGATTAAAGTAGACTTTTCTGATAGAAGCTAAGTCTGACTTGGCTGATTGGTTTAACAATGGAGTTTGCCTTTACCAATTAGGTGATATGGCACATGGTTTCCTAAATGAGCTGTGTCTGTAGGTGTAGAGAATATTAAAATATGTGATAACATCTTTTTGCCAAATACTATTGTGTTATATTGGCATAGATGTAATGAAGTTAAAAAATATTTCAATTTTCCCAAGTCTTTGAGGATATCAGGTTAAACAAAAACAGGAGTATTATTTTCCAGAATTATTTTGGGGGAATGTGAGTAGAGAAGTTGGGAGAGGACTTCCTTAGGCATCTGGGCTGGTTTCCAGTTCTCTGAAAATATGGTAATGCCTGAGTGAGCAAGCCTCTGTGGCAGTGTTGTGGAATTGTCAGAAGAAAACCAGGGGAGGACAGAAACATGTTCTTGTTGAAGGTGAGAGAGGGGCTCAGAGTTTCTCTCTAAAACTGTTCATGTTTTATCTGTTGGGTAAAGCAAATTGTTTGCTCAACTTGTTTCTCTGGGTGCTAGAGAGACAGTGGTGAATAAGTCAAGAAGTTTTCTGTTGTCATCCAGCTTACATTATAGTCGGTGGGGGTGGGGAGACTAATAAAGAGTAAACAAATTAATACCATTTCAGATAGTAATGAAAGCTCTGAACAACAAAAAAAAAAAGAGGTAATTTGAGAGAAACTAGAGTGGGGGTGCTATTTCAGATTGGGGGGTTAAGGAAGAGTCTCTGATTCAGCTCTTGGATTAAAATGTGGATGATCAACCTGAAGGGGATAATTCAGTGGAGGAATGATTTACACACAGCAATTCCAAGTGCAAAGGTCCCGAGTTGGAATATGCTTGGTCTGTTTGAGGACAGGAAGTCAGGGTTTCTGCAGTAGCTGAGAGAATGGGGCAAGTGGAAGGAGGCCAAGTTAGGGAAGGAGGCCAAGTTAGGGAAGAAGGCAAGAACAGATAGTGTGCCCTTTAGGCACTCTAGAGTGTTTGGCTTTTATAGTCAGCGCAATAAAAGATCTTAAAGCATTTTAATCAGGAGAATGATATCTGGTATTTACTTTTTAAATGCTCACTCTAGCTGCTCTGTAGAGAATGGACTATTGGGGGAAGGAAAAGTTACCAGTAGGTTGACTGACATGGTATAGGACAGAGGTGGCTAAAGAAATGGGCAAGAGGCTAGAAGCAGGATATATTTCAAATAGAGCCCACGAAATCCACTACTGAATTTACACAACTGATAGAGAATTAGGAGGACAGAGGACTCCTGTATTTTAACTATTAACTGAGATTGAGAAGACTGCAGACAGATTTGACAGGAAATTTCAAGCTTTTATTTCTTTCTGGACATGTTATATTTGAAGTGCTAGGTAACCTCAGTATGTAATGTAAAACAGTCAGCTGAACACACAAGTTTGGGGCTTATCAGGAAGTTAGGACCAGAGATCTACATTGAGGGGTCATCAGCATGTGGTTAGTATTTAACACTATCATACTCATTTCACTTGTATAGCCTATGTACTGCATAAGCTGTTTAGAGAACAGATGAAATATAACTAGGATTTAGATCTCTTTGAAGTTATTTGCCAGACTTTCCCTTTTCTTAGTTATTCCTTCTGTTGACAAAATTAGGATTTCAGATTTCAATATAAATCATTTGAAGCACCAGAAATTTAGGCAGAGAACAGCATTGTTGCTAAGTCACTAGATACACCTCAAACAAAGAATGCTGTTTTGGTATCACAGTGTCTCTCCCCATTTAGTTCCAAATTTGAGTCTTGATCAAAAGGAAACTAAATCACATCTGGAACACTCACTACAAGGCGTGTGGGATTTTTGTAGCCTTTGCTGGTCAGAAAGTGACCCTAGGAGGAGACTGGAATAGATGGTGAATGAGACAATCCAGTGACTGCCCCGCTGGTAAGAAAAATGTGGGCACTAGCTTTTAATGAAGTTAGTTCTATAAAACATTTGAAGAATATTTATTGGAAACTTTTTGTGTAGGTTTTCTTTCTTATGGTATGTTTGAAAAAAAAAAAAGAGCAGCTACAGAAAGCTATGGAAAATTTCCCAGGAAAGCTGTCGTCCAGCTTTCTAAATTAGTCTTTTAATTGTTAACCAAAAGTAAGAGTTCGTGAAATGACAGAACTGGGGGGGATATAATCAGTGAAATTGGGCAAATAAACCAGAATCTGTTTACATTCTTGTCAAATGTGTTGTTCAGTTTGGAAATTTTCTTTTTTGATTTTAAAATATTTTTTAAATTGGTAAATGCACTCATTTTGGTATGTGAATGGTCTTTACATCTTTGGATGTTACTGTGTTTTACTGCTTGAGGGATATACAATTAACACAGAATGCAAAATTGGGAGTGCAACCTCCCATGTTCATTGCAGTATTATTCACAAATAGCCACGACACTAATCTAAGTGTCCATCAACAGATGAATGCATAAAAACATGTGATATATAGCCAAAAAGGGGAAATCCTGCCATATTTGACAACATGAATGGACCTTGAGGGCAGTATGCTAAGTGAAACAAGTCAGAGAAAAATATTGTGTAATATTACTGGTCTCTGGAATCTAAAAAAGCCAAACCAACAGAACAGTGATTGTCAGAGGTTGGGCGGTAGGGAGATTGGGAAAATACTGCTCAAAGGGTACAAACTTCCAGTTTTAAGATGAATAAATTATGAGGATCTAATGTGTGTCATGGTAACTATGATTAACAATACTGTTTTATACTTGAAAGCTTATATGACAGAACTTTAATGTCACCACCACAAAATGGTAATTAATGAGGTGAACGATGTGTTAACTAACCTTATTGTGGTAAACATTTCACATTATAGAAGTGTTTCAAATCATCACATTGTACACCTTAAACTTACACAGAATTTTATGTGAATTATATTTCAATAGAGCTGGAAAGAGGGGTTCAACATGATAGTGTAGGAAGACCCTGAACTTGTCTCCTCCCATGGACACCAAATCTACACCTACATATACAGCAATTCCTCCTGAATAAGAATGGAGGATGCACAATAAAGGATAGAGGGATCATACTTACTGTATCTCTGTCTCTCCCGATATTTTAACAATGGGAACCCCCAATGAGGGATGGGATACCACTGTAGGGGGGAGTGAGGGATACCACCATGGCACCCAGGTGCAGATATACCCACCCTGGGGTACACCAAAAAGCTCTAGCTGTTTAAAGGGCAACAAGACAGCGGCACCTGGGTGGCTCAGTCGGTTAAGCTGCCAACTTTGGCAGTCTGTGCTGAGAGCTCAGAGCCTGGAGCCTGCTTTGGATTCTGTGTGTGTGTCTCCCCCCGCCTTATAAAAATGAAACATTAAATAAAATAAAAAAAATAAAGGGCAACAAGACAATAAGTGAAAGAAACCCATTTACTAAACCCAGAGCACCTGCCAAATTGTGGGGAAACTGAAGTCTCTTAAGGACTGGAGATGCTACACAGCATCATTGTTTTTGTCCCCCCTCCACCTTGATAATGCAGAAGGGAGCAAAGTCTCAGTGTTCTAGCTAGTCTGTTGCCTAAGAAATCCTGGTTCCCTAGATCCCCACAGTGCTCTCCCACCTGCAACAGTGTCCACCCCTGCTCCTGGCATCCCACCAGGATGTCACGGTGTGGTGCACACAGGGACACCCCAAAGTGCACCTGCTACATATCCACCTGTGTTGCTAGGGCAGCCCTGGCAAAGAGCACCTCGCATCCTCCTCTTGTCTGCACCCACTCCAGTTTCATCCACTTTGCCAAGGTGGCCCCCAGTGCAGAGTGCCCTAGGACTCCAGCCTGTGTCTATTTCAGCCATCCAGCAAAAGCCACCAGGCACACTGAGTCTACATAGAGGATGTTCCTATAAAGTCCACTCCTTCAACACTGAAGAGGTAGCAGTTTTGCCTAATTCACAAACACGGAAAGTCAAAATGAGGTGGCAGAGGAATATTCTCCATATGAAATAAGAGAAATAAATGAAACAGAGATAAGCAATCTATTTGGTAAGAATTTCAAAATAATGGTCACAAAGATGCTCACCAGACTGGAGAGAGGACTAGATGAACTTAGAACTTCAAGAAAGAGAAAATATTTTTTAAAATAACCAATTAAAGTTGAAGAATACTATAATTGAAATGGAAAGTACACTAGAGGGAATCAACAGCAGACTAGAGGATGCTGGCAAATGGATCAGCAATCTCGAAGACAGGGTAATGGAAAGTAATAAAGCTGAACAGAAAAAAAAAATTAAGGACAGGTTAAGAGACCTCTGGAACATAAGCATACTAGCATTCACATTACTTGGATCTTAGAAAAATAGATAAAAGAGCAAGAAACTTACATGAAAAATATCTGAAAGTTTTCCTAACTTGAAAAAGGAAACAGGAATTGAGGTTAAGGAAGCACAGTCTCAAACAAGATGAACCCAAACAGGTCCACACCAAGACACAGAATAATTAAAATGTCAAAAATTAAACATAAAAAGCTGGTTCTCTTAGACTGACTGTCTAAGAGTCACGCTGGAAGAAGCAACATGTCCTCTTCCTCTCCACCATCTGATTGGCAGCAGCTATACATGAATACATCTCCATCCATGTTGGCCATGCTGGTGTCCAGACTGGCAATGCTTGTTGGGAGCTCTATTGCCTGGCACGTGGCAACCAGCTTGATGGTCAGATGCCAAGTGACAAGACCACTGGGGGAAGGAAAGGACTCTAACACCTTCTTCAGTGATACGGGTGCTGGCAAGCATGTGTCCAGAGCAGTGTTTGTAGACCTGAAACCTATAGTAATTGGTAAGGCTGGCACTGGTACCTACCCTCCAGCTTTTCCACCCTGAGCAGTTCATCACAGGCAAGAAAAAAGCTGCCTATAATTATACCTGAGGGCACTAGACCATTGGCAAGGAAATCACTGACCTAGTCTTCGACTGAATTTGGAAACTGGCTGGCCAATGGACATGTCTTCATGGCTTCTTGGTTTTCCACAGCTTCAGAGTGGAAACTGACTCTGGGTTCACCTCCCTGCTGATGGAATGTCTCTTTATTATGGCAAGAAGTCCAAGCTGGATTTCTTTATTTACCCAGCCCCAGAGCTGTAGTTGAGCCCTACAACTTCCTTCTCACTACCCATACCACCTGGAGCACTCTGATTATGCCTTCATGGTAGACAATGAGGCTATCTACGACATCTGTCACAGAAACTTTGGTATTGAACACCCAACATACATAACCTGGTATATTGGTAGGTCAGATTGGGTCTTCCATCACTGCTTCCCTCAGAATTGATGGAGCCCTGAATGTTGATCTGACAGAATTCCAGACCAACTTGGTTCCTTATCCCCAAATCCATTTCCCTCTGGTCACATATGCCCATCATTTCTGTTGAGAAAGCCTACCATGAACAGCTTTCTGTAGCCAAGATCACCACTGCATGCTTTGAGTGGCCAAAAAGATGGAGAAATGTGACTCTCACCATGGTAAATACATGGTTTGATACCTATAGTACTGTGGCAATGTGGTTCCCAAAGATGTCAATGGTGCCATTGCCACCATTAAGACCAAGTATACTATCCAGTTTGTGGACTAGTATCCCACTGACTTTCAAGTTGGTATTAATTACCAGCCTCCCACTGTGGTACCTGGTGAAGACCTGTCCAAAGTACAGTGAGCTGTGTGCATGCTGAGCAACACCACAGCCATTGCTGAGGCCTGGGTTCTCCTAGACCACAAATTTGACCTGATGTATGCCAAACGTGCTTTTTTTCCTCACTGGTATGTGGGTGAGGGCATGGAGGAAGGAGAGTTTCCTGAGTCTTGTGACGACACGGTTGACTTTGAGAAGGATTATGAGAAGGTTGATGTGGTTTCTGTTGGAGAGGGTGAAGAATAGGAGAGGAATGCTAAAGTTAAAAATGTCCAAAGGTGCTGCTTTTACAAGGAAGCTTATTCTGTTTTAAACAGAGTTGTGCTCTTAATTTTTATGTAGCAGTATATACTCTCATATACAATTACTGATCTGTGCTTTAAAACACCCTTTGTTACAGACCCAAGCTGTCTATTTCTCTAATGGGTTTGAATAAAGTATTCCCTGTCTTAAAAAATTAAATGTAAAGAAAATCTTAAAGCAGCAAAAGAAAAAACTAGTTACATACAAGGGAAACCCCATAAGGCTATCAACTGATTTTTCCACAGAAACTCTGCAGGCTAGAACAAAGTGGCATGATAAATTCAAAGTGCTGAAAGGAAAAATTACAACCAAGAATACTCTACCCTGGAAAAGGTATCATTCAGAATTAAAGGAGAGATAAAAAGTGTCCCATACAAGACTTGAAGGAGTTCATACTACTAACCTGACAAGAAATGTTAAAGGGATTTCTTGAAGTAGAAAAGAAAATCCAAAACTAGAAGAAAACTATGAAAGAGGAAAAACCTCACCACTAAAAATCAAACCTATACTGAAGGAAGTAGATCACTTATAAAGCTAGTATGAAGGTTAAAACACAAAAGTAGTAAAAACAATTCTGTCAAAAAATTAGTTAAGGTATTTACCAAAGAAAAACATGTAAAATATGACATCATATACAGAAAACAGAGGGGAAGAAAATGTGCTTCAGAATGTGTTTGAACTTAAGCAACCATCATTTTAATATACACTGCTATGTATGAAACTCATGGTAAATATGAACCAAAAGCCTGTAATAGATACACAAAAAATAAAAAGGAAATCTAAAAGTCACAATGGAAGAGAGAAAGGAATAGAAAAGAGCTATAAAAACTAGAAAATTAACAAAATGGCAAGGAGTACATGCGTATCAATAATTAAGGTAAACGGACTAAATGCTCCAATCAAAAAACATTAGGTGACTGAAAAAAAAATACCCATCTATATATTTCCTATAAGAGACTCACGTCAGACCTAAAGACACATGTAGACTGAAAGTGAAAGTATGGGGGGGGGAAGATATCTCACGCAAATGGGGAAAAAAAAGCTGAGGTAGCAGTATTTATATCAAACAAAATAGGCTTTAAAACAAAGGCTATAAGAAGAAATAAATAAGGGGGGCTCCTGGTGGCTCAGGTCATGATCTCAAGATTGGGAAGTTTGAGTCCCACATTGGACTCGCTGCTGTCAGCACATAGCCCACTTCGGATCCTCTGCCCCCTTTTCTCTCTGCTCCTCGCCTGCTCATGCTCACTTGCATGTGTGCTCGCTCACTCTCTCTCAAACACTAATGAGAGAGAAAGAGAGAAATAAGGATATTATGTAATGACAAAGAAATCAGCCCAACAATATAAAACCCGTAAGTATCTATTCATCCAACATAAGAGCATCTAAATTTATCAAGCAAATGTTAAACATAAAGAACTTTAACACCCCAGTTACGTCAATGGATAAATCATCCTCCTAGAAAATAAGGAAACTGGCTTTGAACGGCACATTAGACCAGATGGACTTAACAGATATATAAAAAATATTCCATACAAAAATCATAGAATACACATTCTTTTCGAGTGTACATTGAACATTCTCCAGGATAGATTACCTGTTAGGCCACAAGACAAATCTCAAATCTAAGAATACTAAAACTGCATCAAGCATCTTTTCTGAGCACAATGGTGTGAAACTAGAAGTTGGTTTCAAAAAAAAAATGGAAAAACCAAAAATACATGAAAACTAAACAACATGGTAATAATGGTACTAAATAACCAATGATTCACTGAAGGAATTAGAGAGGGAATAAAATATCTAGGGACAAATGACAATGGAAAAACAATGCTTCAAAATTGGGATACAAAAAAAGCAATTCTAAGAGATAAGCTTATGGCAATACAGGCCTATATCAAGAAGAAAAATCTCTAATACGCAATCTAATCTTATGTCTAAAGGAACTAGACAAGGAAGAACAAAACCCAAAGTTAGAAGAAAATAATAAAGATTAGAGCAGAATGAAAAAAAAACTAAAAGAAAAAGTCAACAAAACGAAGAATTGGTTTTTAAAAAAATGATAGAACAGCATGGAAGTTTTTTTGTGTCTTGCATCCATGAAATACAGCCAGACCAACACTAAACCATCCTGCACACCTAGAAAACTGATGGGAGGATTAACACAACAATCTGCACAACCTGAACCACAGAATTCAGCAGGTATGTGGTGTGGATAGGTGAACTTGGGGAGCGAAAAGCTGCAGGAAGGGAGGTGCCTTTGTGGGCACAGAGAGGATGGTGGGGGTGGGGAGAATACGGGAAAAGCACCCGTCCCCAAAAGCAGCTGGAAAGAAAGTGGAAAATTGGAAACAGCTGCAGGGACTAAACTAAAAAGGGAGAAAGGATAAAGGACAGGGTTTAAATTCCATTAAGACTGTAAACAAGGGGAGCTCAGAGAGTCTGCAACTCTGCAGCTCAATATCTGGCGGTGCTCTGGTGGGAAGGGCAAATCCTCAGGAACAGAGTAGGGTCTGGGAGGTTCTTGGGCCACATGGGGGGAAAGTGGTTCCACTGTTGGAGGGACATTTGGTAGAGACTGTAGAAGCCACCTGGTCCCAGCAGACCCCAGAAAATGACCACATTCGCTGGTGCTGGAACAAGGTAGTTAAGGGTGAAGGCTGGTGCCAGATGTGTGTTGTGATTTTCCATAATCCCTGAAAAGCTGTTGCTACACGATCTCACGAACTTTTTCTGGGGTGGGCTGGCACCTGGCCACAGTCTTGGGTCACTGGCAGCAGCAGGGTCCCGCAAGCGTTCCTGGGTGCAGCCGGCATTAGGCCATTGCTCGGTGAGACCCTCCCACAGAGGGGCAGAATGGGTCAAAGCAGCAGTCCTTCAGAAGTAAGGGGCTGGTGAAAACAGCTACATCTGAGACAAAACTTGGGAGAGAGGTACTGTCTGGGGCTTGGTCATGGACAGTGAAGAAGCATGGAGTGGACAAAAGCTGAAGACAGGATGGGTGTGCGATTGCTGATCGGGGAGAACGGAGTTCCGATATTAGAGACTGGGTAGCTGGGTGATGCCATTTTCACCACTCCCATGCATGTGTATATGCACCTACAAGCACAGCAACAATCCACCCCAGTAGGCTGGCAGCGCCATCTAGTGGAGAAAAGAGCTATTATACTGAGCCCCACCCGACTGGGCCAACCTCACTCTTCAAGAACACGTCTCACCACCTAGTTTATGGACTATAAAGCACTTCATAGTTGGACTTCTAGGGGAAACCAAGTAATTTCAGTCCTATTTCAATCTGTTAGGTCTATCCAATTTTCTTTTTCCCTCTTTTTCACTTATTTTTCTTGCATACAGAAAAAAACATTCATTTTTATTTTTAATTTCTATTAAAAGTATTCTTTAATTTTTTTACTATATTTTACTTTTGTGTATTTTCAAATTCTATTTTACTTCCATTTTATTTTAATCTACTACAGTGTTTTCACTTTCTCAAATTTTCAAACGATTTCCTTTTTTCCCCTTTTTCTTTTTTCTTGAATAAAGAGACAAAATTTGTTTTTAATTTTTATTAAAAATATCTTTAATTTTTCCTACTATATTCTTCACTTTTGTGTCAATTTTTTCAAATTCTATTTTACTCCCATTTTAGTCTACTTCAGTGTATTCATTTTTTCAAATTCTCAAATGATTTTTTTCCTTTTATTCCCCCCTTTTTTCTCTAATCTGTCAAACCACTTTCAACATCCAGACCAAAACACACCTAGGATATAGCATCATTTGATTTGTGTGTGTGTGTGTGTGTGTGTGTGTGTGTGTGTGTGTTTTATATTTTTTAATTTTAGTTTTTTTTAAATTTTAATATTTTTTATTTTTCATTTTTCTACCTCATTAATTCCTTTTTTCCCTTCAAAATGACAAAATGAACAAATTCACCCCAAAACAAAGAGCATGAAGACGACAGCCAGGGATTTAACTAACACAGATACAAGCAAGGTGTCTGAACCAGAATTTAGAATCACCATAGTAAGATACTAGCTGGAGTCAAAAAAAGATTAGAATCCCTTTCTGCAGAGATAAAAGTAAAAAATAGCCAGAATGAAATTAAAAATGCTATAACTGAGCTGCAATCACGAATGGATGCAGCAGCAGCAAGGATGGATGAGGAAGAACAGAGAATCAGTGATAGGACAAACTTACAGAGAATGAAGCAGGAAAAAAGAGGGAGATTAAGGCAAAAGAGCACAATTTAAGAATTAGAGAAATCAGTGACTCATTAAAAAGGAACAACATCAGAATCATAGGGGTCCCAGAGGAGGAAGAGAGAGAAATAAGGGTAGAAGGGTTATGTGAGCAAATCATAGCAGAAAACTTTCCTAACCTGGGAAAGATACAGACATCAAAATCCAGGAAGCACAGAGGACTCCCATTAGATTCAACAAAAACCAACCATCAACAAGGCATATCATAGTGAAATTCACAAAATACTCAGGCAAGGAGAGAATCATGAAAGCAGCAAAGGAAAAAAAGTCCCTAACCTATAAGGGAAGACAGATCAGGTTTGCAGCAGACCTATCCACAGAAACTTGGCAGGCCAGAAAGGAGTGGCAGAATATATTCAATGTGTTGAATCAGAAAAATATGCAGCCAAGAATTCTTTATCCAGCAAGGCTGTCATTCAGAATAGGAGAGATACAAAGTTTCCCAAACAAAAATTAAAGGAGTTTGCGACCATTAAACCAGCCCTGCAAGAAATTTTAAGGGGGACTCTCTGAGGGGAGAAAAGGTGTGTGTGTGTGTCTATGTATGTATATGTACACATATATATGTATGTATACACACATGTGTATATATACACACATTTATATATGTATATATACACACATATATTTACATATACACACACGTTTATATATGTGTATATATACATATATATTTACATATATTCACACATATATTTATATATATATGTATATGTGTATGTATATGTGGGTGTGTGTATATATAAAATGGAGGGAGAGAGAAAGACCAAAAGTACCAAAGATTAGAAAGGACCAGAGACGACTACCAGAAACTTCAACTCTACAAGCATCATAATGGTAATAAATTCATATTTTTCAGTACTCACTCTAAACGTCAATGGACTCAATGCTCCAATCAAAAGACATAGGGTAACAGAATGGATAAGAAAACATGATCCATCTATATGCTGTTTACAAGAGACCCACTTTAGACCTAAAGACACCTTCAGATTGAAAACAAGGGGATGGAGAACCATCTATCCTGCTAATGGTCAACAAAAGAAAGCCAGAGTAGCCATACTTATATCAGACAATCTAGACTTTAAAGACTTTTCTGCATCAAGAGATGCAGAAGGGCATTATATCATAATCAAGGGGTTTATCCATCAAGAAGAACTAACAATTGTAAACATTTATGCACCAAATGTGAAAGCACTCAAATATATAAATCTATTAATCACAAACTCATTGATAGTAATACCATAATAGGAGACTTCAACATCCCACTCACAGTGGACAGATCAACTATTCAAAAAACCAACAAGGAAACAATGGCTTTGAATGACACACTGGACCAGATGGACTTAACAGATATATTCAGAACATTTCATCCTAAAGCAGTAGAATATACTTTCTTCTCCAGTGCACATGGAACATTCTCCAGAATAGACCACATACTGGGACACAAATCAGCCCTCAACAAGTACAAAAAGATCGAGATCATGCCGTGCATATTTTCAGACCACAACGCTATGAAATTCGAAATCAGCCACAAGAAAAAAATTGGAAAGGAAACAAATACTTGGAGACTGAAGAACATCCTACTCAAGAATGAACGAGCTAACCAAGCAGTTAAAAAGGAAATTAAAAACTATATGGAAGTCAATGAAAATGATAACACCACAACCCAAAACCTCTGGGACACAGCAAAGGCCATCCTAAGAGGAAAGTATATAGCAATCCAGGCCTTCCTAAAGAAGGAAGAAAGATCTCAGATATACAATCTAAACTTATGCCTTAAGGAGCTGGGAAAAGAACAGCAAATAAAACCCAAAAACAGAAGACAGGAAATAATAAGGATTAGAGCAGAAATTAATGCTATCGAAACCAAAAAAACAGTAGACAGATCAATGAAACCAGAATCTGGTTCTTTGAAAGAATTAACAAAATTGATAAACCACTAGCCATTTTGATAAAAAAAAAAAAAAAAGGACCCAAATAAATAAAATCAAGAATAAAAGAAGTGAGATCACAACACAGCAGAAATAAAAATATTATGAGCAACTATATGCCAATAAAATGGGCAATGTGGAAAAAATGGACAAATTCCTAGAAACATATGCACTACCAAAAATTGAAGCAGGAAGAAATAGAAAATTTGAACAGATCCATAACCAGTAAGGAAATCAAATTAGTAATCAAAAATCTCCCAAAAAACAAGAGTCCAGGGCCAGATGGCTTTCCAGGGAAATTCTACCAAACTTTCAAGGAAGAGTTAACACCTACTCTCTTGAAGCTGTTCCAAAAAATAGAAATGGAAGGAAAACTTCCAAACTCTTTCTATGAAGCCAGCATTACCTTGATTCCAAAACCAGATAGAGACCCCACTAAAAAGGAGAACTCTAGACCAATTTCCCTGATGAACATGCATGCAAAAATCCTCAACAAGATATTAGCCAACCAGATCCAACAATACATTAAAAAAATTATTCACCACGACCAGGTGGGATTTATACCTGGGATGCAGAGCTGGTTCAATATCCACAAAACAATTAATGTGATTCATCACATCAATAAAAGAAAGGACAAGAACCATACGATCCTCTCAGTAGATGCAGAGAAAGCATTTGACAAAATACAGCATCCTTTCCTGATAAAAACCCTCAAGAAGGTAGGGATAGAAGGAGCATACCTCGAGATCATAAAAGCCATATATGAATGACCCAATGCTAATATCATCCTCAATGGGGAAAAACTGAGAGCTTTCCCCCTAAGGTCAGGAACAAGACAGGATGTCCACTCTTGCCACTGTTATTCAACATAGTATTGGAAGTCTTAGCCTCGGCAATGAGACAACACAAAGAAGTAAAAGGCATCCATATCTGCCAGGAGGAGGTCAAACTTTCACTCTTTGCAGATGACAGGATACTCTATATGGAAAACCCCAAAGATTCCACCGAAAAACTGCTAGATTTGATTCATGTATTCAGCAAAGTTGCAGGGTATAAAATCAACACACAGAAATTGGCTGCATTCCTGTACACCAACAATGAAGCAAGAGAAAGAAATCAAGGAATCAATCCCATTTACAGTTGCACCAAAACCCATAAAATACCTAGGAATAAATCTAACCAAAGAGGTGAAAAATCTATACGCTGAAAACTATAGAAAGCTTATGAAAGAAATTGAAGAAGACTCAAAAAAATGGAAAAAAGATTGCATGCTCCTGGATAAGAATATTGTTAAAATGTTGATACCACCCAAAGCAATCTACATATTCAATGCAATCCCTATCAAAATAACACCAGCCTTCTTCATAGAGCTTGAAAAAATAATCCTAAAATTTGTATGAAACCAGAAAAGACCCCAAAGAGCCAAAGCAATCTTGAAAACGAAAACCAAAGCATGAAGCATCACAATCCCAGACTTCAAGCTATACTACAAAGCTGTAATCATCATGACAGTATGGTACCGGCACAAGAACAGACACTCGGATGGACCCACAAATGTATGGTCAACTAATCTTTGACAAAGCAGGAAAGAATGGCCAATGGAATAAAGACAAACTCTTCAGCAAGTGGTGCTGGGAAAACTGGACAGCAACATGAAGAATGAACCTGGACCACTTTCTTACACCATACACAAAAATAAACTCAAAATGGATGAAAGACCTCAATGTAAGACAGGAAGCCATCAAAATCCTCAGGGAGAAAGAAGGCAAAAACCTCTTTGATCTTGCCCATAGCAACTTCTTACTCAAAAGTCTCTGGAAGCAAGGGAAACAAAAGCAAAAATGAACTATTGGGACCTCATCAAAATAAAAGGCTTCTGCACAGCAAAACCAAAAGGCAACCGACAGAATGGGAGAAGATATTTGCAAACAACATATCAGATAAAGGGTTAGTATCCAAAATCTACAAAGAACTTCTCAAACTCAACATCCAAAAAATAAATAATCCAGTGAAGAAACAGGCAAAAGACATGAATAGACAGTTCTCCAAAGAAGACATCCAGATGGCCAACTGACACATGAAAAAATGCTCCACATCACTCATCATCCGGGAAATACAAAGCCACCATGAGATACCACCTGACACCTGTCAGAATGGTTAACATTAACAACTCAGGCAACAACAGATGTTGGTGAGGATGAGGAGAAAGAGGATCTCTTTTGCATTGTTGGTGGGAATGCAAACTGGTGCAACCACTCTGGAAAACAGTATGGAGGTTCCTCAAAAAACTAAAAATAGAACTACCCTATGACCCAGCAATTGCACTACTAGGCATTTATCCATGGGATACAGGTGTGCTGTTTCGAAGGGACAGATGCACCCCTATGTATATAGCAGCACTATCAACAACAGCCAAAGTACGGAAAGAGCCCAAATATCCATCGATGGATGAATGGATAAAGAAAACGTGGTGTGTGTGTATGTATATATATATATATATATATATTACTTGTCAGTCAAAAAAGAATGAAATCTTGCCATTTGCAACTACGTGGATGGAACCAGAGGGTATTATACTAAGTGAAATTAGAGAAAGACAAAAATCCTATGACTTCACTCATATGAGGACTTTAAGAGACAAAACCGATGAACATAAGGGAAGGGAAACAAAAATAATATAAAAACAGGGAGAGGGACAAAACAGAAGAGACTTTTAAATATGGAGTGTCATGATCTCATGGTTGGTGGGTGTAAGCCTCACAGAGCAGATCCCGTTTGGGATTCTCTTCTCCTCTCTGCACCTCCCTTGCTTGTTTTCTCCCAAAATAAACATTTTTTTTAAAAAACTTAATAGATGATCAATCAGAAATGATACAGACGTTAAAACTGACAACACAATTATCTAAACAATTGTAAGAGACAATGAGAAATTATCAAATTGGACAGCCTAGAAGAAATGGACAAATTCCGAGAATATGCAATCTTCCAATGCTGAATCAGGAAGAAATAGAAAATCTCAACAGACTGATTATCAATTCAATTTTATAACTAGTAATCAAAGACTCCCCAACAAAAGTCCAGAATAAGATGGCTTAACAGGTGAATTCTACCAAACATTTAAAGAGGGGATTCACAAGTATTCTTCTCAAATTATTCTAAAAATAGGAGGAAAGCTTCCAAATTCATTTACAAGGCCAGCATTACCCTGATACCAAAAGCAGAACAAGACACTACAAAAAATGACAATTATAGGCCAATATCCTTCATGAATATAGATACAAAAGGCCTCAACAAAATATTAGCAAAGCAAATTCAACAATACATCACACCAAAGGATCACCCACCATGATCAAGTGATATTTACTCCAGGAATGCAAGGATGATTCAGTATCTGGTAATCAATCAATATAATACATCATGTGTATGTTAACATGGTATAACAAAATAAAGGATAAAAATCATGATCTGATCAAATGCAGAAATACATTTGACAAAATTCAACATCCATTCATGACAAAAACTCTCAACAAAGTAGGTTTAGAGGGAACATACCTCAACTTAATAAGTTCCATATATAACAAACCCACAGCTAAAATCATACTTAATGGTGAAAGCTGAAATATTTTTCTCTAAGATCAAGAGTAAGACAAGATGTCCACTCTCACTCCTTTTATTCAACATAATACTGAACATCCTAGCTGCAGCCATTAGACAAAAACCAGAAATTAAAGGCATCCAAATTGGTAAGAAAGAAACAAAACTATTTGTAGATACTACATATAGAAAACCCCTAAAGACCACCAAGACCTTAGAATTATTTCAGTATAGTTTCAGTATGAAAAATATACAGAAATCTGTTTTGTTTCTATATACTAAAAACAAAGTAGCAGAAAATGAAATTGAGAAAACCACTTACAATTATTTCAAAAAGAACAAAATACCTAGGAATAAATTTAACCAAGAAGGTGAAAGACCTGGACACTAAAAATTGTAAGATATTGATGAAAAATGAAGACAAATAAATGAAAAGATCAAATGTGCTCACCGATTAGAAGATTATAATGTTCATACTACCCAAAGAAATGTATAAATTGCCAAAGCAACCTTGAAAAAGAACAAAGCTGAAAGTATCACAAATCCCAGCTTTCAAACCATACAGCTATAGTAATGAAACAGCATGAAATACAAAAATAGACACAGATCAATGGAACAGAATATATCAGAAATAAACCCATGCTTACATGTTTAATCTGCAACAAAGGAGGCAAGAACATACAATAGGGAAAAGATGCTCTTTAACAAATTGTTGTAAAAATTGGACAGCTACATGTCAAAGAATGAAACTGGACCACTTTCTTACACCATTCACAAGAAACAAAAAAAAACCCACCTCAAAATGGATTAAAGACCTAACCATAAGACCAGAAATCATAAAACTGCTAACAATAAACATGAGCCGTGATCTCTTGGACATTGGTCTTAGCAATATTTTTCCTGATCCATCTCCTCAAACAAAATAAAAAAAAAAAAATATCGAGCCTACACCAAGTAAGAAGCTTTTATACAGCAAAGGAAACCAGCAAAAAGAAAAGGTAACCTACTGAACAAGATATTTGCAAAGAATGCATCTAGTAAGGGGTTAATATCCAAAAAAGATATATAAAAATCTTCTGCAACTCAACACCAAACAAACTAAAAACACCAAACACCACCAACACCAAAACAAACTAAAAAATGGGCAGAGGACCTGAATAGACGTTTTTCTAAAGAAGAAATTAATTGGCCAAGAGATACATGAAAAGATGTTCAACATCACTAACCGTTAGGGATATGCAAATCAAAACATAATGAGATATTAACTCACATCAGTCAGAATGGCTAGAATCAAAAACAAGTGTTGGCAAGGACGTGGAGAAAAGGGGACCCTTGTGTACTGTTGGTGGGAATGTAAATTGGTGTAGCCACTGCGGAAAACAGTATGGGGGTTCCTCAAAAAATTAAAAATAGAAATACCGGGGCACTTGAGTGGCTCAGTCAGTTAAGCATCCGACTTTTGATTTTGGCTCAAGTCATGATCTCACGGTTCATGAATTGGAGTCCCACATCCGGCAAAGCATGGAACCGGCTTAGGATCCTCTCCCCCACCTCCCCCACTCTCTCAAACACACACACAAAATAAAAATAGTAATACCACAGGACCCAGTAGTTCCACTTCTGAGTATCTACCTGAAGAAAATGAAAACACTAACTTGAAAAGATTATTGCACCCATATGTTTATTGCAGGATTATTTACAGGAGTCAAGACATGGAAGTAATATAAGTATTTATTGACAAATGGATAAAGAAGATGTGGTATATAAACAATGGAATATTACTCATCCATAAGATGGATGGACCGATTATGAGAGTATTATGCTAAGTGAAGTAAGTCAGAAAAAGACATTCCGTATGATTTCACTTTTATGTGGAATCTAAAAGACAAAACAAATGAATAAAAATAGACTCAAATACAGAGAAGAAACTTGGGGTTGCCAGAGGTCAGTGAGGAAGGAGATTAGAGGTACACACAAACTTTCAGTTGTAAAATACATAAGTCACAGGAATGAAAAGCAAAGTATAGAGATACAGTCAATTATATTGTATTAACTTTGTATGGTGACAAATGTTAAGTATGCTTACTGAGGGGAGTATTTTGTGAAGTATGTAATTGTCAAATCACTATGTTGTATGCCCAAAACTAATAGGTCAATAAAAAAAGGCTGAAAAAATTAGGTTCAAGTATTAAATTTTTTTCATGCATAGGACAAGATAGCTGGATGAAACTTTAATAGCTATAAATTTCTGTGTTTTCTCTGCTTAGGAATTTTTGGGATGTTGAGAAAGATGTCTAGAACTTATTAAAAGTCATATTGCAGACCTATGAATGAAATGTGAATATGGAATTATCTGGTTTTGTGAATAATTAGTCCTACAGTAATTGCCTAAATTGATTAATCTGTGACTACTATGTTTGATGTATTTACTTTAATCCTAAAAATAAATTACAATGCTACCCAATAGCTTTTGAGCTTACTATTCTCAAGCTTTTAAAAATATATTCTCGTCTGATCCTCTTCTGAATTTCTAGTAAGTGGCTAAATTTAAGGTAGTATATTATTTCTATCTTTTAAGAATTGAAGAAATGGTAAACCAAGGCAATGATTATCTGTATATACGCAAAGCTTTGAGAATTAGGGTTGAATTTTTTCAAAGGTTATTCAGTGTGTTAGGAGGAGTACTTTGTGGTTGGTCCAAATTGTTCACTAGGTAAGTAATAGTTGGCATGACAACTGAATAGCTATACTCACCTGTGACTTGTCCCTTGAATCTGAACATTTCTAAAAAACAGGAACCATGTTGAAGGCTAAGCTCACTCTGACAAACAACTCTTTCAATGGCAATGGTGGTGGATATTGTAAAGACTTAAAGGGTAGGCAAAGAAAAGTGGCAACACTTCAAACTGCCCATTGACAGAGAAGAGCACCAGTTGAAGGGAAATGAGGACAATGAATCAGAGGCAGCCAGGTTTTGTCATTTCCCATTGTGACCAAAGAACCAGCAGAGTCCTGAAGCCCTGGATCTGTCTTTGTGTCCTTTATTAAATGTATGTGGTGACTCTCTGTATGAGGCCAGGTAGTTTAGGTCTTGGAGTTCCTTTCCTGGAGGAAAGACAGTTTTCTTTGTTGGCAGTACAACCATCTGGCTCTGTAAGCTTAACCAATTCTGGAACACTTCCACCAGGGGTTAAGATATATCATTCTGTAATTACCACATCAATTAGGAGTTTTCTGGTTCCAAATTAATAGGAAACCCACTTCAGAGTATACTGAGCCATTGTGGGAAATCACTTGCTTATAAATAAAAAGTCTAGCAATAGGTCAGCAACATTTGGTCAGGGCACCAACTTGATTTCTCTACAATTTTAGTGGCTCTTCATCCCTCATGTTCATTCTACCCAGCTTCCCTTCCAGTCACAGAATGATTGTGGCAGGGTCAGGTCTTCCATTCACATACCACATTGTCTAAAAGAAGAGGTTACTTTTCCAGCGACTGAAAAAAATAAGTCCTTAACTAGATGTGGATCAGTTAAGATGGTGAGCTCACCCTTGAACCAATCATGGTGCAAGAATGCTTTGTGCTCACTGGTTCATGCTGTCAAGCCTCACTCCTGCAGGTGGGGAGGTAGCAGTGATGCTAGAAGAGGCACCATAGAGCAATCCGGGGCTGCTTCACAATGAGGACATCCTCAGGGTTCACACACAGAAACCACAACATGGCCCCATGTGCACCTGCTCTCGATGATCTTATGGTCTGTTCCAAACTGCACAGAGGATTGGTGGGATGTCTGCTGGGGGGAATGTGGCAGGTTTTAATGCACAGGGCATTTAATGCACCAGGCAACTTGCAGTGGTGGGAGTGGAGAATAATCTTGTCAGATTCCTATAAGCCAAAGCCTTTTAGAAGAATATTCTGAGGATGCAGACTTTTGGCATTTAACAGTAGCTCAGGAGTGAGTTTAATTAAGAATAATCAGTAAGGGGATGTTATTATTAGCAGTCTAAAATTAACCACACAGAAGCACAAGAGTCAAAGAATTGTCACCTATGTTCAAAGGCAAAAACTAAAATCTATTGCTTTTCTATGTATCTCCAAAAAGCTTAATGGCTTTGTAATTATATAAGGACCTTTACTCTTCACTTCTTCAGGCTGCATTTTTAGTGCCTTCTTACTAGGTACTTAATCTTCTCCATTTGGTGAATAAAATCCAAGTGGATATAGACTTAAAAATTTTTTTAATGTTTATTTTTGCGAGAGAGACAGAGACAGAGCGACCAGGGTAGGGTCAGAGAGAGGGGGAGACACAGAATCTGAAGCAGGCTCCAGGCTCTGAGCTGTCAGCACAGAGCCCGATGTGGGGCTCCAACTCACGAACCGCGAGATCATGACCTGAGCCAAAGTTGGATGCTTAACCGACTGAAGCACCCAGGTGCCCAGGATGTAGACTTTTTAATATATGGGTAAATGCTGAAAAGAAACACAGATTTAACAAGTTATAAAATTAAGTCTGGAATAGTGGGAGATTTCCAGAATATGAATGGCTTTATTTGTATTGTGCAGCAGGGGATGTGAAAAGAAGCTAGGGCTCCTGATGGCAAATAGCAGAAACCTCAACCCTTTTACTGGCTTCCCCTCCCACTCCACTCCATACCCTTCTTCCTTTTATAGTAAGAGGTGGATCAGGATTGAAGGCAACTAATCAAGAGAGTTTTGTAAAGGATGGGTGCCAGTCTATAAAATCTGTGACAACGTCCTCTGAAGCTAGAAACAGTTCTGTGGGTATCAAATTATTCTGACACATCTAAACTGGCTTCTTCCTTTTCTACATTACCCCAGGCCTCAAGGGCTTACAATGATAGGTGGCCAGATCCATTTAATTTTCCATTTTTGCACTTTGGATTCTAGTCCTGGCTTTCTATTTCTAACTGTATGATTGGAGGCAAATGAGATTCCCTCTTTGTGATCTCTAGAAGATATGGGTAATGCAGCCTTTTCATTACAGCCCCATGAGTAGGATCAAATCAGGTAACACACAGGCATTATAAAGTTACACAATGGTAGAGAATTATTATTTAATGTCTCAAACACCAAAATGGTCTGGAGTGTTGCAACAGTACATTCCTTCAATGAGCCTGAGGTTTCTTTTTAACAGGAATTCTTACTGCAGAGTGATGATACAGTTTGTCATCCTAAAAACAGAGCGCAAAGATGCTTCTACTTTATAAAATTAGATATTGGAAAATAACACACCCAAGTATTTTGGCTACCATCATTCAAGTAGAATGGTAATTAAATCTCATAACAGGGATCCAAGTTCACCATTAGTGTGGTTTCTGTGATTTCACCTGCTCTAATGAGCTGAAGAGAGAGAACGCCCACTGTGAGATACATAAATGTCAAGAGGCAGGATAAATGGATTTTGATGGAAAGACATAAGGATATATGTCCCTCTTGAGCTTAATTCTAAAACCCCTTTGCAGTTGACCACGAAAACATTCAGTCTTTACTCTAAACTGCTTTAAAATTACATCCTGTTCTGCTAGAATTCTTCTGTTCAGCGTTAATCAAGATCTATGAAGAAAAGAAAGTGAATCTCCTCTCAACCTAATCTTGCAGGAGATCACAGACTGGCTTTGATGCCCGTTCAGAAGTTCCTGAAAGAGAGGATGCACTCAGCTGAAAATGACAGGGAGATCCCTATGTGACTCTGTAATGGGATCATTAAAAAGGAGTGTTTAATCTCTGCAATCCCTGACATTAAAACAGACACTATTGTGTGAATCTGAAGGCGGAGACACTCACCACGAAGGAGCTCATGGTAGCAAAGATAAGTATCTGAAAAGGACTTTTAATAAAAAAAATTCTCTTTGCACAGAATCTTTCCCTTCATTTTTCCTTGGCTCTGTTTTCCCTTAGGTTATTTCTTATCCATCCCCTTCCTGGACATAAAATATCTGTCACTGATATTTTCAGCAGGCTTCTCGGTTTTGCTGTGTGTTAGAATCCTCCTAGTCTCTGTGGAAGCAGAGAAGCAAAAAGGGAGAGTAACTGGAGAAATTCTTATTACTACTATTAATTTAGTTTTTTTCCTACATTGGTCAGGCTATAAGTGGGGTTGGGTGAGAAAAGTCTGGACAAGTAGGGCTTCTGGGATGTCCTTTGCTGGCCCTGGTCAATTAGAGGCATAGTGGACCTTCCTCACACTCCTGACTTCAGAAACCATTTTACTTTCCCATGAACTCATAACCTTAAACCCCGTTGAAGTAGTTTCTGTTTGAGACACTTATTTCCAGGATCCCATTCTTCTCCCTCCAAATAGCTCCACAAATGCCATGGAACAGGAAACATGGATCAGTACAGCAATTACTGGTCAGCCCCAAATCCAGGTCATTTATCACTTATTACTTATGCAGCACACACGAAAAAACTCCGAGGACTCTTGGTGATGCCCAGTTTTAATCCTGACCTTACAACATCCGTTTTGAATGGAAGGAGCACTGGAGCTCAGGTTATCAAAATGGGTTTCAAGACTTGGCTCTATCATCCAACTTCCCTCATGTCTGGTCATTATAAAATGGTGACACCTCACCTGGGTAACAAAGCCTTGGGAGGACTGAAGGTGAATGGAAATGAAGGCTCTGTGTCAGTCAAATGCCATATAAAAGTGAGATTCTGTCTGGGTCTAAGCTATCGGGATTTAAGGATGGTCTTTAGGAGTTTGGTGGAGGTCCTTTTTGGTCCAGAACAGAAATTATAAATGGAGATGTCCCTTTGTCTAGACCTCTGGATCTATGCAAAGTATCTTAGTTTGACCTCAAAGGCTGACTGAGTTGGGGAAACCGAGATTCTATTATTCCATTTCCTCTTTCCTCTCAAATATAAAACCAAAATATGAAAAATACTGCACCACCATGTATACCTATCTCCTGTGTCCCTACATTTGATTAGATTTCTTTTGCTTAAACACATGATTTTTCCGATTCAGACCAGGAAGAGCAGAAATGCTGTCTCACAAGATCATGATTGCAAATCTGGACTGGGGTGAGGAAGATACAAAGAGAACAGATTTGGGGACAGAAGCAAAAAAAGCAGGCTTCCTCTTCTATTTCCCTCCAGACAGATTAAACAAAGTTGAAAAGGTAACTTCTAAAGACACTTAATGATAGAAAGTCACAGTGGTTAAAAAAAAATCAAGTTCTTTGTCATAACAGACTTGTGATTGTGTGGAAATCAATCATTGTGTATTCTGGAAAATAATTCCATGTTGCTAGAGAATAAATTTAACCAAACAATTTTTAAATAGGACAGAACTAAAAAGCCAGTCAACCAAAGAGTATCTGTGTAATATGTCTAAAAATTTTTAAAGTAGCCTTCTTTCCTTTCTCTAAAAGGTGAGAAATATCAGAAAAGCTGGTTTTAGAAGTCAACAGAAGGTAACTGTTCCACTGGTCTTCCTTACTAACGGTAGGTCTGTTCCTCCTGTGATGTTTTACATTAAATGGAATCTTTGACAACCAACTTCACTTCTTGTAGGCCTTCAGCAAATATTCATTGAACCAAAGTTTTCTTAAACCTTGAAGGATCTCAAGTATGTGTTTGTGTCTGTCTCTCTCCCCATTTGTCCCTGTCTCTGTGTGTGTCTCTCTCTCCCCCTGGCTTGCTCTGGCTGTGTGTGTGTGTGTGTGTGTGTGACAGAATGGTAATACTCAGGGTAGTCTTAGCAGCTCTTCCATATACCTGCCTGGTTTCCCTCCTGTTCTGTCTTCCCTCCAAGTCTAATGGCTTAGCTGGTTCTGCAGGAGCTTCCAAGTGGACTTCTACTTGTCCCTCTCCTCAAGCCAATATATTCTCCTAGTAGGATAATCGCCACTAATATGGTGTCTGTGAAATATTCATGCATTCAGGCAGTATTTACTGAGTTTCTACTTCCTGCCAGCCACTATGCTAGGTTCTAAAGTACCCCCCACCCCCTCAGCAACCTTCCATCATGTATGGAATTATGTGATAATCAGCCTCGCCTCCTGCCTCCCTTACCCATCCTACATGCTGGCTTTTCAGCCATAGCAGAGTCCTTTTTGTTTCCGGAGAGTGGTATGCTGATTCATCCTTTCTTGTCTTTGTTCCCTCTGCAGTGAAAACCCTTCCCCATCTTGTTGGTCTGAAGTATTTCCTTCATCTTGTAACATCCAGCTGGGGGGCTTTTCTGTAAAGGTTCCTCTGATCTCTTTTTCTAACCTAGATGGAGGGCAGTATTGCACACTTTATTTCATAGTGCTACAGTAGTACTTTCCAGCACTTGGTTGAGCATTACATAAGTGTAATACATAGGTCACATATACAGCACTGGATTGTAATACTTTCTGTCCGTGGTAGTCTCCCTGCCTGCAGGCCAAGAATCCTGAGGCCAGGAGTTAGTTCTAGAGCCTCTTGGCATGCCCAGCACCTCATAAGGTATGTAATGTACATTTGTTAAAAGAAAAGCAAAATAGGCTTAACTTATGAAACCAGCTTCCCTGTGGATCCTCCTCCTGTACCTGCCTCTAAATGTTTTTTGGGGCCTTCCTCTCTTTTAACTCCACAGCTCTTTCCTATGCAATCTCAACTAATTCTCTTATTTCAATACGTCCGTATGTTGATAACTCCACCAAATTTGTCTCTAAAATCGCTCTCAAGTTCCTGCTCACCTATCTGACTATGTAACTAGTTTTCTCTTCCTGGATGTATCCCAGACATCTCAAACATAGTATCCAACAATAAGGTAGTATTTTCCTCAAATCCACTTCTCCATTTTGTTAAGTGGTACCCAAAACCCAGACACCCCCAAGCCAGAAATGAGGGTTACATCTTTGAAAGTTCCTTCCTCAACCATTCAGTTCATTACCAAATCTAGTGCCTTCTACCTCTAATTCAGATCTCGAATCATTCTTCATCACTAGTGCTCTTCCTCTGCTCTTTCTTGCCTGGTTTACTACCAAGTGTCCTAACTGGTTTCTCTGCTACTCTCCTGCCCACACACACACACACACCCCCCTTCAATCTGCTGTCCACAATGCAGGCAAGTCAACTCAAAAAAATGCAAATGGCATCCTGTCTCTCCTTGCCTAAAACTATTCAGTATCTTCCCATTCACATAAAGGTAAAGTTAAGTCTTAGCATGGCCTGTAAAACTCTATGCCAGTAGGCCCCTGCTTTCTTCTCGAGGCTTTTACTGCACTCCTCACTCTTCATGCTCCAGACATATAGCCCAGAATTCTCCCTACTGAATGGAAACAGATATATAACAATTCATATTCAGATTATACCAGTTACCAGGAAATGCAGATACTCCTGATTAAATTATGGCTGCCAGTCATCAAATTAGAGTAATTGCTATTTAAGAGACAAAGCAATGTATGTGTAACTGAGCAGTACCTAAGGTAGGAAAGGAACATACCAACTTATTTTTTTTAGTTAAAATTAGCTGTAATCATTTAGGATATAGTTTATCCTAGGGAAAAAAATGGAATAGATTAAGTCTTTCTCCCCTGATGCAAAGTACCAACATATCACTTTCTTCAATGTTTCTTTCAAAGAGTCTCTTAGCACTTGATTATTGAAAATATAAATACTGGAGTACTTCACATCTTTATTTTAATAAACCAAAAACCTAATTTTATTTGAAAAACTTCCCCAAGGACCTGTTGTGTGTTTCAACAAAGTATTCAACCAACTGAATGCTAAAGGACTTCATATGACCCAAATTGTCCTATTCATGAATTTCACCAAAAACAATTTTCACATTTATCCTAATCAATGAATCACATTATCAACATGCAAGACACTTTATAATACATTGCCTTTTGTTTTCATTTCATTTTATTGTGTAAAGATTTTTCCCAATATGTCAAGATGATTTTCAAAAAAATGAATTGGGAAAGATAGCAACCTTTAAAATATCATTTCTCTCTACTGTGGAGAAGTTTTATCACTATAGTGTTTTAATAATCCAGGAAGTAATTATAGGTGCTTGATTATTTCAAATCTAGTTCAGTGTCAGCAAAAACAAACCCCAGCTAGTTTTTTTTTTTTTTTTTTTTGCTGCTTTTACTTAGGGAGGCAGTATAGCATCATATAAGGGCTTTGGATTTTGGTCTCAGACAACCTAAGTTTGAATCACCTGGCAGTGCAAATTTGGGAAAATAACATCTTTGTTCCTTAGGGTTCTCTGGATAAGATTACATATACTAGCAGAGTGATGAATTTAAGTGAGCTTAACTGTAGTGTTTGACATGTGGCAGGGGTTAAAAATTGCAGTTTTAATGAATTGTGATGATATAAAGCTTTTTAACTTCCTTTGATCTTATTCACAAAAGAAAATGCCACAAGATGCCTTTGGTATTCATATCACTGAGTAGTCGCAGTTAATATGATGACTAATACCATTGATTTTCTAAAGGACGTGGATTTTCTGGAAAAGATAGGTTAATTTTATATTTGTTCACTTGTGAGTTTAGTGACTTTGACATTAGGACGATTGCCAATACAGATTAACATGCCTTAAAACTGTCCTAGAATCCTGGGATTATTGTGGACCTATGCAGCTTCCATTTATAATTCCATTTTAAAGGGAAAAAGCTTTTGGTATAGCTCTTAAATTCTTATCTCTATAATCTGTCTCATGTTCCTGCTCACATATTTACAATTTCTAACCAGTCTGTGAAGCCAACACTAGTTCATTCTTGTCTTTACTAATTTACTCAAATGTTCATTAAGTGTGTCCCACATACCATTCTAAGGAGCAAACAAATGATCAAAAATATAAAATCCCTGACATTTCTCCGGGAGGCAACACACATACATAACAAGTAAATCATACAGGCTCCAAGACTGTGAGGAACATTATGGAAACTAGAAGGCAGGGAAGCTTTATATGGAGTAGCAGAGGAGGGTCTTCTAATTTTAAATTATGGTGGCCTAGGAGGGTGTAATTGAGAAGGCGATACCTGCACAAAGACATGAGGGAGAGGAGTGAAAAAGCAACAAGAGCTCTGGGGGAGAAATTTCTGGGCAGAGGAAGAACAAGAACAAGGGCCGAGATGCGTGCCTGATGACTGAGGAATAAGGAAGAGCCAGTGCAGCTAGAGAGGAGTGAGCAAGGGGAAGAAGGGGGCAGCATTAGAGAAGCAGGGCCTGAAGCCATTAGGATCTCTGGTTTTTAACTCAAGGGAGAGGGTAAGTCACTAGAAGTTTTTAAATGAAGAAGTGGTGTGATCTGAGTGGAGTAAAGGAATTTGTTCATGAAGCAGGAAGCCTCTTGCTCATATAGTTTCTGCAGCCCACCTTGAGGGCTGGTCCCCTCAAAACTGAAGCATCCAATAGGTTCTTTGGGTACCATGCAAACTTTGGGTTACTACAACCCAACATGGAGACTGTTTGTTCTATTACAATCCCAGAAAGTCTGGGGTAAAAGCAAGAAGAGCAAGTTACATAGAACGTGGAATATACTCTAGAAGTTTCTAAGAAATGGAATATTAGAAACAGCAAGCAGGGGTCCAGAGAATAATTATCAGCTATGCATATCCCACCCCCTCACCTCCCTTGACAACTATGATTTTGTTTTCTATGAATCTACTTTACGAATTTCATTTAAATGGAACCATTTTTCTTATGTTTGGTTTATTTTGCTTAGTAAAAAGTGTTCAAATTTTATCTAGTTTGTGGCATGTGTCAGAAATTCATTTTTTAAGGTTGAGTAATAAAGTACATTGCATGGATACACTTTAACTTTTAAAATTTACTCATTCAGCCCAACATCAACACCTTGGACATTCCTTCTTCCATTCAGGTCACCACAACCTCCAGACAATTTTGGGGGAGGGTCTTGCAGGAGGCCGGTAGCTCAAAATACAAAAGAGTTTCACTGAGTAAAGGAGTCCAGGATGACTGCAACTGTATGTAAGTTTAGAGTCAGAGTGGCATGGGAGATCGTTAGCTCTTCTTGGCTTAATTGCTTTCTGGAGTACATCGGGATAGTCTACAAAGAATGTATGAGTGACCAGAAGCTGACAACTTCATGGGGCCGTCCATTCCAATTCTATCTCCACTTCAGGTACCAGCACTCATCTTTGAGTTTTGTGGAATAAGTTAATAACTTGTGATACAGCTCTAAAAGCAATGAGATCCCAGACTACATAGCTATTTCTAAGGGAGGGAACATTACTCCTGCACCTAATGATTCATTGCTTATTTGTCTTTATGATAAAACTCTTTGTTGTGTTATTTTAATATACATGTTAAGGGGACAAAATGGTATGCAGTAGGCACATTGGAAAGTTATTTGAGGTTAGTAATACAGAGGTACATCTCTCCTCTCCCCTACCAACCCTCAGAGAAAGAAGTTTCTTGACCATCTCAACTAGAGTGGGGTTACACTGAGGTGACAGGAAGAAGAAGAATGATGGGAGGGAAAAGGAAGACCTGGTATGTTTGGAAGGATCTCCTCTGAAAAATGGGTGTGGCTGATGGCTATTGTTGGTGACAGAGACTATTTCCTAACACCTCTCCAGAAGAAGTTGCATCTTCCTACTACCTGTCCTTTCCATGAAAAATTCTTTATTCGGAACATGGGGGGAAAAAAAGAACCTAAATGTATATACTGCACTGCCTCAGAAGAAAAGCTCTGAACTTCAAGGTAAATATAAAACAAAGATGAAGTAATAATTGAAAACTAGTTAAGACCATTTTTCAGTTACGACATAGGCATAGATTTGGTTAAGCATATATAACTCTTTTAGCCTGTTATTAGCCAGTTATAAGAGTCTTACAATGAGACTCTTTGAACTGCCTGATACAGCAGGTACAATTTTTATGAACGACTTTGAAAGTCTCCATCAATGACCCAGCAATTGCACTACTAGGCATTTATCCAAAGGATACAAAAAAATACTGATTTGAAAGGGTATGTGCACCCCAATGTTTATAGCAGCATTATCAACAGCTAAATTTTAGGAAGAGCCCAAATGTCCATTGACTGATGAATAGAGATGATATGATATGTGTGTATGTAGGAGTAATATAGAATTTACTTGGCCATCAAAAAGGATGAAATCTTGCCATTTACAATGATGTGGATAGAACTAGAATGTATTATGTTGAGTGAAATAAGTCAGAAGGACAAATATTATTTTACTCACATGCATAATATAAGAAAAAAATAGATGAACACAGGACAAGGGAAGGAAAAAGATAAAAACAGAGGAAGGCAAACCATAAGAGACACTTAACTAGAGAGACTATACTGAGGGTTGGTGGAGGGAAGGTGGGCAGGGAGGATGGGCTAAATTGGAGATGGGCATTAAATAGGACACTCGTTAGGATGAGCACTGGGTGTTATATGTAAATGGTCAATCACTGAATTCTAATCCTGAAACCAATACTACACTGTATGTTAACTTGAATTTAAATAATATCTTGGAAGAAAAAAAAGTCCAACAAAACATTTTAGGCTATTAAGCAATGGATTTGTTAATCCTCACTGTCTAGGGGGAAATGTAGCTTATACAAAGCAAGTAATGAACACCCTTCTCAAAATAAAGTAAGCATGAAAGGGCTTTTATGGGAAGGATGCTGGGGTATCTTAGAAAATTTAGAACAGGAATCAGGGTACCTCTAAAGTTCTTATTTCAAACGTTCATAGACTATAATGGACTGTCCTACAATTGTTGGGACTCAACTTCTGAGTTCAGATGTTCTCAGTTCCAGTGACTAGCAGAAACCAACACCAATTCCACATTCAAAGTGAGAGAATCTGATTTAATGGTTTTGGGGGAGAGTCAATCCAAAACTCTAACATTTGTGGGAACTGAGTTAAACTGTAAATGGAAACTCTCCAAGAAACAGACTCTTAGTTATAGAGAACAAATTGATGGTTATTAGAGGGGAGGTGGGTAGAGGGATAGGTAAAATAAGTGATGGAGATTAAGGAGTGCATTTGCTGTGACAAGCATTAGACATTGTATGAAAAAGTTGAATTACTATATTGTATACCTGAAACAAACACTATACTATATATTGACTAACTGAAATTTAAGAACTTTAAAAATGTGTAAATGTTAAAAGTTACAAATCAAGGTAATAAAGGTAAAATGTTCTATCCTCTTGACAGGCATGCCTTCCTAACAAGCCTGGGAGTCCAGGTTCAAATTTAGAATTCTTGGATTCCATAGGGGTACTACACCCAAATGTAGCAGCAGAGAAGGTTGGCTACTAGATTGCTGCCCATCAGCTACATTCTACCCTTGGATTTTGGATACCCTACTCTGTATACCTGAGCTCCAAATACAGCCCACAAAAATACCTGCCCCTAAATACCAAATAGGCCTATAGCAGCAAGGCTCCTGAAGGCCCTACAAGTACCTTGAGCTATTTGTGCATGGATCCCAGGGCCCTGGATTCCCAAAGGAATGCGCACACTGAGTAGGGTGGGAGGGAGGTAGAGCAGGAGGAGGAACAGAGGATGACACCCAGGGCATGGGTCCCTGTCACCCAAGTATAGGGGGTGTAACACTAGCTGTAATACCAGAGAAAAATTATCATCCTGGTTGTATTTGTGTTACAAATGGCTCATCCAATTACAAGGCTAGTTAAGTGCATTAAAGAACAAAAAAGAAACTTCATACTCAAACACTTAGTTTCCTGCACACTTAATCAAAAGAAAAAATTTCTAGGTACTACCTAGCAAATGGGAAAACAAAACAGTAACACAATAAATCATAAGCAATTTATCTTCTTGTGAAGTTAAAACTGCTTATTCTTCACCACACCCCCCCCACCCTGCCCAACCAAATATTAGCAAAGGTTTCACCTCCACAAGTCAAATGAATAATTGGTAACAGCCTTGTGGCTTTGTTCTACAAAATTTCTATTTCTTCTTAGGGAAAAGAAATGAACTACACCTGAAAATAGTTCAGATTAAAACTGTGCTAAGCTTTTATTTCATTACTTTCCTTTCCTGGGTCCTTAATAGGCACATCCGTGTGCGACTAAGATCTTCAGAAACTTGCATGAGTGATTCTCTACATAAAGTTGTAATTTCCTATTTTCTGACCTCAATTTCCACTGCTGAAATTGAATAGTAGGACACCAACAGAAAAAATGACACAAGAACATATCTCTTAAGAAATAGGGTGAATATCTCCAACAATAAAGACTGAAAACAGAAGATAGAAAGTACAGTTTGTACACTATTTTGAAAGTCATTTTAAAAATATAGATGGATCTATTCAGATTAATCACACCTGTAGTTTCTCATTGCCTAAACAACCACGTCCAAATTCATTGAAATTTTTCTCCTTCTGGTCTGCTTTTTTAGCCTCTTGTATACATAATACTCTGTGACTCTGGTTTTATTACACCATTCCTCTTGTTTTGGAGCTTCCAGTGGGCCCCTGATTTTGATGTCAATGATTCTCAAGGTTGTAGGAAACAAAGTTTGAATGTGAGCTTCAGAATCAAAAAACGGTAGTCTGAGTTCCAGTTCTGCTACTGACAAGCTGTGTGATTCTAGACAAGTTAACCCTTCCAGTCTCCAATTTCTTCATCTGTCAAATGAGGATAGCGATAGTGCCTATATCATTGGGTTGTGATATAGATTAATTAATACAAATAAGCTCATATGGCAGTGCCTGGCAAGTGTTAAACCTTCCATAGGTGATGTTTAACATCACCCATCATCGGGGAAATGTAAATAAAAACCACAGTGAGATATCACCTTATACCTGTCAAGGTGGCTAAAATCAAAAGACAAGAAATAACAAGTGTTAGTGAGGATGTAGAGAAAAAACTGTTGGTGAGAATTTAAATTGGTACAGCCACTGTGGGCAAAAAAAAGTGTGGAGTTTCCTTAAAAAGTTAAAAAAAATAGTAATACCATACAATCCAATAATTCTACTATTGGGTATCTATCCAAAGAAAACACAAACACTAATCTGAAAAGATATATGCATACCCATGTTTACTGATTATTTACAATAGCCAAGATATGGAAGCAACCTAAGCATTCATCAATAGACACATGGATAAGGAAGATGTGTGATGTTTGTGAAGTGAATAACTAACTAAAAGGATAATCAGACCCATATAGAACTGGGGATTGGCAGAAGGGATGGAGGTTAGGGGATGGGCAAAATGAGTGAAAGGGAGTGGGAGATACAGGCTGCCAGCTATAGAATAAGTCATGGGAATAAATGACACAGCATGAGAAATATAGTCATTGATTCTGTAATAGCACTGGTAAATGGTAACTGCATCTCTGGGGAGCACAGCCTAAGGTATAGTTACTGAATCACTATGTTGTACACTCAAAACTAATGGGACACTATCAACTTTACTCAAATTTTTTAAAAGTTAAAAAAAATTAAACCTAGGTAGTTAGAAATATACTCATCCTCTTAGAAATGTGCCCATCCCCATTGACTCATCTCTTGCTATTCTCAGTCTTATACCTTGCATTTCAGAGCTACTGAACTACTTGAGTTCTGTGAACATGCTATACTATTCTGTGTAAGATGGCAGACTCATACTTCCAAATTTTTTTTTTCGTATTTAAGTTTATTTATGAGAGAGACAGCATGAGTGGAGGGAGGGGCAGAGAGAGAGGGAGACACAGAATCCGAAGGAGGCTCCAGGCTCCGAGCTGTCAGCACAGAGCCTGACGTGGGGCTCAAACTCGCAAACCGTGAGATCATGACCTGAGCTGAAGTTGGACACTTGACTGAGCCACCCAAGCACCCCTTTTTAAAATATTTTAAAGCATACTTTCCTTTAAAGACCCAAACGACATGACCACTTCAAGAGTTCTCCCCCTTTCCCAGACACAAGTGACATACACTGCTACTTCTAGCCATAATTCACTGCTATACTTGCCCCGTGTAGAGAATGCAAGATTTGCTTGGTGAGGAGAATCACAGAAGTGGGAAGATTTTCAGCAAGTTCTCCAGAGCGTTATTTATTCCCTCAGGAAAACCAAGGACACCTCAGGTATTGGTGAGAGGCAGCTAAAAGGAGTCACTCTTTCCAGTGGTATCAGTATCTTTCCTGGTATCAGTCAGTGAAGCTGGGCAGACAACCATTTACCATTAGATAATCATGATGTATCATGAGCTAACCAGTTGTCACACTGGCCAAAAGAATTTGAAACTTTAGTTTGTATGGTTTCCGATTAGGCGTTTTATTATTTTTAATATAATTTGTCAAATTGGTTTCCATACAAAACCCAATGTTCATCCCAACAAGCGCCCTCATTGTAAAAACATTGCCTCTTGGTGAATTTCCATTGCTGCTTTGAAGACTGCTGAAAAACCACTGGTTCAGTGTGCCAAGAAAAGTTTGATGGTGCCCAATATTTCAGATCAAGAATGAGGGCTTCATGTTCAATGATGTCACAGGTGGCTTGGTGACTGGGTTTTTGAGTCTTAGATTTGGAAAGGACCACGGAGCCCACCCTTCAGCCCCCAAGTCCTCCCCCACCCCATACAGATCACACAGGCCAGTGTCACAAAACTAATTATCAGAGCTAGAACCAGGACCCAGGTGTTCTAACTCCAACCCTGTGGGAATGAGACCAATGCTAACACCACCCAAATCTCTTCCAATTTCCCCACGAAAAGGTATAAAGGAATTTTCAAGTTGTGTAAGGCCTTAGAAGACTTTGGATCCACTTTCAAATTTCCTCTTCCTTTACACACTTAAAAAGCAATGCTCAGCAAGTTTAGGTGACTCATCTGAGGGTTAATCTCAGAGTTAGAATGAATCTGGGAGGAGTGTCTGGGTGGCTCAATTGGTTAAGCCATCCAACTTCTGCTCAGGTCATGATCTCACAGTTCGTGGGTTTGAGCCCTGCATCACGTTCTGGGCTGACAGCTCAGAGCCTGCTTCAGATTCTGTGCTTCCCTCTCTAACCCTCCCCCACATGCTGTCTCTCTCTCTCAAAAATAAACATAAAAAAAAGTGAACCTGGGTTTAGATTTCTGAGTCTCCACCCAATTTCTTTTGCTATGGGAATCTGAAATTGGTTTAATCCCAACTGAAGACAAGATATACGTCAGCTTTCAGTGATGTGACACAAATGATGCATGTCCAGCCCTGCATGGTTAAGCAGCCTGCTTACTCTCAGGAGAGCTCAGATGTTAGGCACTTACTAGTAACAGATGGACTAGGATGGTGGTCCCGCCTTTCAGGCTGCTGGGAGGACAGGGGCTTCTCAAGTAACAACATGTGCAGCCAGCCATTGCTGTGACCACAAATCAAAAGGTTGTTCAATGGTATTGACATGGTTCTATTTTGCACCCACATAGAAGGCTCTCCAATATTTGGGTTAAGCTGGCACTGGTCATGCACACAGGTTTTTTTTTCCACGTATTTATATATTAAAATCATCCTTTTTGAGGATTACAGAAGATTGTGGATATGCATTAATATCGGTAACCCCATTAAAAAGGTTTTGCTTAACATGCTTTCCCCCTATAATTATAAAGTTTAAGTTTATTCACTTTATGGCTGAGGTTTTGTGTTTTTTGCAATATACTGATCAAATATATTTTGTCACAGTAATCTCAATCGCTTTGAATGAATTCATCTGTATTTTCTGTATTCACTTCATCAAAGCTATAAAAATAAATTCACACTTCAAAATAAATATAGGTTTTATATAGAAAGTATATTCTAGGAAAAATGGACATCTGTTGGAAGGTGTAATATCAGTTTGTTTCAGATGTTCATCTGGAGATTTATAACAAAATCCCCTGATATTCACTCAAAAATATTTTTAAGTGTCTACTATGCACCCAGCATTAGATCATGGATTAAGTATGCAACAATGAAGTAAATAACTAGGAGAGGAAAGTAACACGTAAATTTACAACTAAAACATGTTTGCTAAAATGGAGGTGTTATGGGGGCGCCTGGGTGGCGCAGTCGGTTAAGCGTCCGACTTCAGCCAGGTCACGATCTCGCGGTCCGGGAGTTCGAGCCCCGCGTCGGGCTCTGGGCTGATGGCTCAGAGCCTGGAGCCTGTTTCCGATTCTGTGTCTCCCTCTCTCTCTGCCCCTCCCCTGTTCATGCTCTGTCTCTCTCTGTCCCAAAAATAAATAAACGTTGAAAAAAAAAAAATTTAAAAAAAAAAAAAAAATAAAAAAAAAAAAAAAAAAAAAAAAATGGAGGTGTTATGGAGTACCACAGGAACAAAGGAGAAAAGGGCACTCCTGTCTTTCTGGGAGGAATGTTTCCGAAAGAAGCAGTGTTTGAGCTAGAATAACGAAGGCTGCTTGTCTGTAGACAGCTAAAGGAGGGGGCAGATGTAGGTCAGGGTGGTCATGAAGGATTATTCCAGTGTTGGTGAAAAGGTGTATTGGAGACAGGTCCTTAAGAACTGGTACAGTTACCCATCAGCTTTCTTTCCCTGCTAACCAAAGATCTATTGCCCAAATCAACTAGCAAATCACTTAGAAAAGATCCTCTGGGTATCTGATTCACTTCAGTGCTAATTGCAAATTAGCTATTCACATTATCACGATTTTTAAAGTTTTATTTAAATTCTAGTTAACATACAGTGCAATATTGGTTTTGAGAGAATTCAGTGATTCACTTACATACAATACACAATGTTTATCCTAACAAGTGTCCTCCTTAATATCCATCACCCATTTAGCCCATTCCCTGCCCCGCACGTCAGCCCTCAGTTTGGTGTCTATCATTAAGCATCTCATGGTTTGGTTTCCTTCTTTCCCCCACCCTTCCCATATGTTCATCTGTTTTGTTTCTTAAATTCCACATCAGAGTGAAATCATACAATATTTGTCTTTCTCTGACTTATTTTGCTTAGCACAATACTGTTTAGCTCTATCCAGGTCAGTAAAGAGTGTCAGTTCCTCTAAAATTTAAAAATAGAACTACTCTAAGATCCAGTAATTGCACTACTACCAAAAGATACTAAAATACAGATTTGAAGAGTTATATGCACCCCAATGTTTATAGCAGCATGATCGACAATAGCCAAAGTGTGGAAAGAGCCCAAATGTCCATTGACTGATGAATAAATGTGTGGTATGTGTGTATCCATTGTGTGTGTCATAATTTTCGCTCAGGTCATAATGCCAGGGTCATGGGACAGAGCCTTACATCAGGCTCTGTGCTGAGCATGGAGTCTAATATTCTCTCTCCTTCTGCCCCCGTTTCCAGTTCACATCCTAAAAAAAAAAGGAATGAAATCTTGCCATTTTCATATTAAATTCTTAAGTGTGGGCAATATTAACAGTATGTAGACAACCAATTATTGTTTTAGATTTCTTTGTATGTGGACTAAAGAGCCAAGTGAATTTTAAATAAGGGTCAGATGGTTAATTTGATCAAGTTATATATGTACACCTACAGAGGTACAGAATCTTTCTACAATCCGTCCCAAGAATAAGATGCAAAAATCATTTCCAAGCTACCAAGAGCAAGATCAGAGTCTATATTGAGGTAATAGAGTTCAACAGGAATTTCTTTGAATTTAGAAATACTATGGGGCACCTGGGTGGCTCAGTCGGTTAAGCCGCCGACTTTGGCTCAGGTCATGATCTCTCGGTCCGTGAGTTCAAGCCCCGCGTCGGGCTCTCTGCTGACAGCTCAGAGCCTGGAGCCTGTTTCAGATTCTGTCTCCCCCTCTCTGGCCCTCCCCCGTTCATGCTCTCTGTCTCAAAAATAAATAAACGTTAAAAAAAATTAAAAAAAAAAAGAAATACTAATTAGTGGAGAAACTAGATTACTAAACTAATAACTTCCTTCCCTTCCTCCTTCCCCTGTTGAACATCTATCATTTCCTATCACTATGCTAGAATCACAAGAAGGCAAGAATTCAAAAGGGATTCAAGAGTTTAACAGATATTTTGTGCTTCTTGCTTGTATTGGTGTCATGAGGAGCAGAAACTGTTCAAAAACAGACATAAGGGAAAAAAACAGTATGTGGGAACCATATAACATGGAAACCAAGAGACCTAGGCTTTTAGGTGTCTCTGACAACTAATGATGATTATAATCACTCTTGGTCATAAAAGGTTAAATACTAGCCTTGTGTTCAGTTAGGACATGTTACATTTTAGAATGATTTCCTACTGAAATAGTTAAAACCAAAACATCAATGTTTATATTGTTTTCAGCTCCTAGAAAACTAGTCTATACAGAATAAAATTCCTTGAGGGGGTCTAAGAAAACTCTTCAATTACTCATCTAAGACACAAAATACACACTTATTAGCAAAGTTCCATGTAGTGCTCTTAAAATGAAGGCTGTTTAAAGATTAGATAACTGACAAGCCATTTATTGCTGGTGTAGGCAAACCTCATCCTCCCAATATACAGTGCATACTGGACGAGAAACATTATACCAATCTTTGTATGTTATCTACATCTCAGTCATGATTCTGAATGTTCTCAGAAAGAAAACACTTGTATGTTAATTCATCTATTTATGCAAACACGAACTAGCATGTTTTACCACTTTTGTCCTTTTTGTAATTCAAAATGATGGCTTGGAAGGTATCTTCAGTTTTATTTGGGGAGTAAAAGGATTTTTCCTGTATGTTGATGGGAGTTCTTATTCTGAGCAGTGATTGCAGTCGCTGTGGAGCCCAGGGTTCATTTAAAACATTTTTGTGTGGTCAGCCTTGAAAGCAATCATCTTAATCTTGCTTTCAAACTCATAGTGGTGTCCAGCTCATGACAGGCGTTAACTATTTTTTTTGTGGAATCAAAGTTTGCCTACACATTTGTCTTTCAGTTGTCTAACTCTATACCCCCCCCCTCCATCCTGGGTTTTGGGTCCCCCAACCTCCTTTTATCTTCCTTCATCATGTTCCCTCTCTCTCCCCACTGCAGCTTTCTTGGCAGGAGCTGCTTTTCATGAGGGTACTCCTCAGTGGTATCACATTGCAGTACCCATCTGTCTAAAACTAGCAGAGAGATGATGTTTTGGCTCCTTAATGTCAGTAAGCATTCTATAGGGTTCATTGGTGAGGCTAATGGAAATGATTAAGGATCAGGCTGTGATACCTGAAGTAGATTACATGAAACAAGATAAAAATCCTGCTGCCTCCTCATGTGCCTTCATTCTGGCCTCATGTTTTATGTATTTGTGGCACCAGGTCTGCCAGTTGACTACAAGACATGATGCCCTTGAATCTAAACTCACCAGTGTGTATAGTCTGGGAAGCTCTAGGAAGAGCTTTTACGTTTCTATTGCTAAGAAAAACACTTGACATTAGGGCTTCTTGTGCAGTCTAGAAGATTACCACCCAGGTTCCCTTCTGTAGTGGCCTTCAATGATTTTTTCTTACATATACCCTAAAAGAATTTTGAAGAACTATTTCTTCACGCATTTTAAAGTTGGCATCTAATATTTTTCAGACGGTTAGCTACAGTGGATATAGTTTTTCAGTGTATTGTAAATATTGGTATTTAAAAAATGTATCATACTTTTAAATGTATCAAAAGGAATATAAATACCGTTTAACAGTGGGAAATTTTACATTTTTTCCTCTGAATTCTTATTTTCATTCCATTTCTTGTGCAAAATTTTCTCCTACCTGCAAATCTCCTATAACACCCTTTTATACTTCTATGCACGTTGGGGCAGCTGGGTGGCTCAGGTGGTTAAGCATCCAACTTTGGCTCAGGTCATGATCCTGTGGTCTGCACCAGGCTCTGTGCTGACAGCTCAGAGCCTGGCGCCTGCTTCAGATTCTGTGTCTCCCTCTCTTTCTACCCCTCCCCTGCTCACGCTCTCTCAAAAATAAACATTAAAAAAATTTATATTTGTATGCACCTCAAGGCTGTTCATTTTACATTTTGGCCCAATCTCAATAAATGGTATCACTTCTATTCAGAATATCAAGCCAGTAATCTAGAAGTCATTCTTTTATCTTCCTTACTCATCCCGTCCATCAAGTCCTTTTTAACTCTACCTCCAGTATCAAGCCAAATCCATCCAGATCTCTCCAGAATCCTGGGGTTCTACCAGAATTCTTGAGAGGAGGTTTGTCAGAGAGCTGTGGTCTAACATCAGCATGCAGGAGCAAAGACCAGAAGAACTTATCTTTCATTTATAAAGCATCATTGTTAAAATGCCATTAACACAGGCACCAAACCTGTGTGAAGTCCTGCTCAGAACACAACCGAGATACTTTATTCCATGTCCCATAAAATGAGGTTTTTCTTTTAAGATTGATGAAATGCCCAGTCTTTAAACCAATAAGCACTAATTGCTTCATTTGCTTCAAGCTTATGGGATGCCTTAAGCACTATAGAGCAAGGGATTATTTCACCAAGCTTCAAAAAAAAAATCTATTTTTTTAAAATGTAATAAACTTTGTTTCAAAGGTTGTAGGTGATAGCAACTTGGAAGCTATAGCAGATTTGGCAATAAGGAACAATGTGACTAGGTGTGATTTGAAGGTATAGGCAGGTACACTAGAGAGCTAATCCAATGCAGCCCAGTGAGAATATAAAAAAGATGAATTTTGAAAAGAAAAAAGGAGACACAAAACTTCTGTTCAGATGAAAGAAGGATAGCACACTAGGTCTCAATTCTTTGGTCTTGTTTTTCTTATATCTATTTCTCTTACCTTATTTGGCAGGATTAAAACAAGATCCTCAACAGGCAAAATAAAGGATATTTGAGTTTTCTGATACTAGCATGTAAAACAATTTTGAATTTCATTTTAAATACAAAATGTCTTTCACTCGTTTTTTTTATCCTGTGAAAACACTCAGCACTTACATGAAATGGAAAAGATTGAATTCATCAAAATTCATGTAACAAAGACATATTAAGTACATTTTATGCACCAGGCACTATTCAAGAGTTTGGGAGTCTGGTGTTGACCAAAGACACTAAAATGGAGGCAAAAGACACAAATGGCTTTGTTCTGGAGAAGGTTTTAACAAAATTGTTGTATATAAAGCCTTCTAGCAAGGGTGGCTTTATGAGGTAGTGGTAAGTAAAGGGAGGATATTCAATTAGATAGTAATCATCTATTGGAGTTACTATATGCTATATTCTGTGATATATGTAGCATTTTACTTAGTTCTCAGGACAATCTTATGTGAGACTATGAACTCTACCCTATACTTATAAAATCTGACACTCAGAGGGGTTAAGCTCTATGTCATATAGCTAGTGGTAGAGCTAGGATTCGAATGGAGATTCATCTGATTTCATAGCTCAGGCTTAGAAGGCAGGCATATTACAAAGGCTCATTGAGCATTTTCCAAAAACACTGCAGAGAAGATGCCTACTTCAAATGGAAGATTATGCTAGAACTCCAACGTTGCTCTAATGCTAAAGTCCCACAGGTGTAATTAAGATAAGTCAATTATTTGCTCAAGGATCTCAATTGAAAGAATACTCTTGCCCATTATCATATCTATAAGCATCTGACTCTAGTTAAAAGTCCACTGAAAAACGCAGATGGAGACCATACAACTGTTACTCTTTGCAGATTTACTGAAAGCTTAAAGCTTCTAGACTAAGATACCACCATAGTGGTACTGGCTTTGGGTAGTTTTCCCACCACACTCCACTCATAGCTGAGTTGGTTGCTCTTCCCGCTCCTGCTGGGACTTCCCCTTGCCCCGCAACCTAGGGGATGCCTGCCTGTAGTTCTGGCAGCTGTGCTGGAGGTAGCTTTGCCTCTTTCTACTCATTCCATTAGGTCCCACAGCTTATATGCTATGTTAGTTCATCTAATTCAGTTCTTACTACCCTGTTCCCTGGTCTTTTTACCCCTCCTCCACTCCAAAACTGACTAATCGGCCCACTAATTCTCTGGGATCTGATTGCCTAATTAAATGTTTCCATGGGACCCTTTTCTTGGCCATTTGTCTTAAAGCAATTATTTGCCCACTGAGATTTTTTTTTTTCCAGTGACCATCTAATTTGATGTAAGAGATATTTGTAGGACTGGGGAGGGGCTTTGTGCAAGCTCTCAAATCACATGACTGATACATTGTCTACCTATAACTGATATTGCAGGGTATCCTTGCTCTGAAACACATTTGCTCCTTTGGCAGAGATCAAGGTCTTACTCATGTTAAGATCAGCAAAATCTTATTTTTCTGCTAAGAGCCACATTCCTAAATTATAGTGCTTTCAGAAATGGGTGTGACATAGGGTTAGAAGAGTGTTAGCAGAGGGTATGGAATAATTATTTAGTCTGCACAGAGATTTCTTTTGGACAGTTCATAGATGGGCAGCTAGGCTTTCACTTCCCACTGAGAGACATCCAGAGTCGGCATTTATAAAGTTTGACCCTCATTCAAATGACGTTTGAAAGAAATCAGATCTCATTTACTAAAATATCAAGCTCAGGCAAGTCTACATCTTCTTTTAAACTCTTAGTCTTAATTATTCTCTGTGGTTGTTTGGACACGTCGGATATTTTATTTAAGCTGATAGTAACTCTGCAGTAACCTCAAAAGGTTTGGCTTGTGTCAGACCACTTTGGGAAGAGGGTTACTGTATTGCCATTCACCTTTCAACTTGGACACTCAGCTATGTCATAAAAGTTTTATAGATTAATTGCCCAGAAATAACCAGCACTGGTTACAACAGGTTAATTTTAATTCCTTTCCCTGGATAGGCTTTTACATGCCTAGTGGATATTCCTTTACAGCACTGAACTTTAGCACCAGAAATAAAAGGAAGAAGTCTGTGTTAACTTGAAAAGTTCTAGTACAGTATATTCTTTCATTAAAATACATTGCTGTTTAAGATGCATCTAGTATAAAAGCCTTAGAATGTACAAGTTCTTACTGACTATGAATAAGGATAACAGCCCAGCAAATTTTGACATTCCAATATTCTAGCAACAATTCCTCCCTGATACGTGGGGAAATGGATGAATAATAGGTCCTACACATCCCCATCCCAGCAGGGCTACTGTACTGAACTGTACTGCACAACACTGAGAACATTCATATTGAGGGGTATTAATGGTGACCCCTTCCCAGGAGTTGCGTGGAATACAATCTTCATAGTTTTTACTGAGAGCCTGGAATCTGACAAAATTCTTGCCTTGCTGTGGGAGGTACTTACTAGTTCTGAATTCAGAACATCTGGGAAGAGATGAAGACTTTGTTATCCATGAGTTATTGATGAGAATTATTATTGTTCAATAGCAGCTACTTCACTCCTTCATACCATTCCTGTTGGAGCCCATCTCTTTATTCACTCTCAAAGCACCATTTTATCTTGTTCCAAGTGAAGAGGAAGATGTCCCGGGGTTGCAGAAATGGAATACGATTGCATTTTCCACTATACTGTATAGTAGGTGCCAAGGAACATTTTGTAAGCTGTCCTGGAAATCTATCAATAGCACTGGATTTATGTAGAAGCATAAAGAAGCCAACTCACAAATGAATGTTTGGAATACAGTCTGCACCTTGATATATGTATGTATATGTATCATGTGCACATATATGTACATGTGTTATTCTTTGGAAGTTCCTGTCATTGTTCTACTAGAGAGAAATAATCAAATGAACAGGGTGGTAAGTATCTAGGAAAAAGGATAGCTATATAGAAAAAAATCTTGACTATTTCACACAATATACAAAAATTCCATGTGAACTGTAACTCAGAACTTTTTTGAAAAAAATAGATTATCTTCAAATCCTCAGAGTAAGCAAAAGATTTCTTTAAAAAAAAAACAGAAAAGTGCTAGACAAACTTCATGAATTAGACATTAAAATGAAGAAATTCATTTTAATTCATAAGAAATTCATCAAAAGGCACCATACAATAGGAAAGGATATTTTTAAGTTTTTACTAATTATGACTACTATGTATTTCCAATAGGAGTTTAGATCCAAAATAAAGGACTTCTATAACTCAAGAACAATCCAATAGAAATATGAGCAAAGGACTTGAATAGGCACTTTATGAAAAAAAGACATTCAAAATGGCCACAAACCACACCAAATAGCTCATCCATAATCAGAGTAATGCAAATTCAAACTCAGTGCAGTGCCACCACAAATTCACCAGGATGGCTCAGATGAAAGGCAAATAATATCAAGTACAGCTGACCGTTGAACAACACAGGGATTAGGGGGCACTGGCAACTGCACATTTGAAAATCCATGTATAAATTTTAACTCTCCCAAATCTTAACTAGCTATTGTTGTCTGGAAGCCTTACTAGTTGATAATACACAGTCAATGAACACATTTTGTATGTTATGTGGATTATATGTTGTATTCTTACAATAAAGCTAAACAAAGTGTTTAAAAATCTTAAGTGAAAATACACTTACAGTACTATTTTAAAGAAGTCTGTATAAGTGGACGTGAGCAGTTCAAACCTATGTTGTTTAAGGGCCAACTGTATTAGCTAAATTGTGCAACTACAATGCTTGATGATCAAAGTGTACACAAACATTTGGGAAAACTTTATAGCATCTACATCTACATCCTCAAGGTACCCAAAGACTCAGTAAGTTTCAGCATATACCCAACAGGACTAATCCATACATTCATCAGAAGACATGCAGGAATAGTTAAACTAGTAATATTTGTCATAGCCCAAAACTAAAAACAACCCAAGGTCTATCAATACAATGGATACATTGAGGTAGTAGAATTAATGAACTACAATTACATGCACAAACACGGACACCTCTCCTGAACATAATGTTGAGTGAAAGAAATCCAGACATAAAGAGCAGGATTCTATTTACATAAAGTTCAGACTCAGGTAAAACTAATCAAGAATGTTCAAAGTTAGGATGCTGCTTATCCTTGGGGATGATTGAGAGGAGCTCAAGGGAGCTTCTAGGTGCTGGTAATATGCTGTATCTTGGTCTATCAATTACATGGGTGTTTCATTTCTGAAGTCATTCAATTGAATAGGCATGGTTTGTGCACTTTTTGTGTGTATACAAGGCCAATAAAAAAGTTCACATTAAAAAAATAGCCCCAAACATTCCAAAAAAACCAATACCATTTTAATAGGTATTCTATCCATCAGAGTTTATTAAAACAATCCTTGGTGTTATCCTCCTTTTTACAGAAAGGACATTTTTGTTCAAGCATAGGTCTGTTAAAAACCTTACTTGATATTTGGAAAAGAAAACATTCTTGAGTCAAAATGTTTTTAGACATCTGTTTTGGATGGATTTCAACGCCTCCAAAAGTCTTTTTAGTGATAACGTGCTAAATTAAACATTTTCAATTTCAAATCATTAAGTTTACTACTGTTTCTTACTACTAAAAGATCAAATGCTTATGCTAATCAGTTTGATATTTGGGAGTTTACTTAATCTTACCTACCTTCTTGTACATATGGAATACTGTTATGACTGTTACAATGTCCTTATCTGCTTATTCTATCATTGGTGGCATCTGTGGGTCTTTCTATGGATTAATTTTTCTCCTCATCAGGACTCATTTTCCTACTGTTTTGCATACCTGATATATTTGATTTGATAGCAGACATGGGGAATTTTGCTTTATTGGGTTCTGGATACTTTTTGGGGAGTTACAGTTGACATGAAACATTAGTTTCAGGTGTACAATATGAAACAATGCTTATATATGCTATGAAATGATTGCCACAATAAGTTTGTCTAGTCACCATCAATTATCATAAAAAGGTACAAAAATTTTTTTTCTTGTAGTGCCAACATAATATCCATGCTCCTGGAAACCTTCAAATATGCTCCACAATACCATGGAGACTGTAGTCACCATGCTCATACCCATTCCAAGGGCCTATTTATCTCCCGACTGGAAATCTGTACCTCCCTCTCACCCATTTTGCCTACCCACCAAACCCTCTCCCCACTGGCAACCACCAGTCTTTGTATTCATGAGGGGTTTTTTTGTTTTATTTTTTTAACATGCCAGTGATAGCATGGTATTGGTCTCCCTGACTTATTTTACTTAGAATACCACCCTTCAGGTCATCCAGGTTGTCAAATGGCAAGATTTCAATCCTTTTATGGCTGAATTGTGTGTGTGTGTGTGTGTCAGAGAGGGAGGGAGAGAGAGAGAATCCTAAGCAGGCTCCACGCTGTCAGCACACAGACTGATGTGGGCCTGGAACCCATGAACTGTGAAGATCCAGCACCTGAGCCGAAGGAGTGGGGGGGGGGGGGGCGAGATGAGCCGAAGGAGTGGGGGGGGGGGGCGAGATGAGCCGAAGGAGTGGGGGGGGGGCGAGATGAGCCGAAGGAGTGGGGGCGGGGGCGAGATGAGCCGAAGGAGTGGGGGGGGGCGAGATGAGCCGAAGGAGTGGGGGGGGCGAGATGAGCCGAAGGAGTGGGGGGGGGGCGAGAGAGGGGGCGAGAGAGAGGGCGAGAGAGAGAGGGCGACCTCTTTACTCATTCATCAACTGATTTAGGTTGTTTCCACCTTGGCTATTCAGTTTTTGTATTCTTAGACATATTTTTGAAGTTTCGTTTTTCCAGAAGCTGTGAAATTACTTGGAAACAATTAGATTCTTCTATAACTTTCTTTAAAGCTTTGTTAGTCAGGATTAGAGTAGTCTCTATTCCATAGCTAGTTTAGTTCTACTGAACGCAGACCCTTCTGAGTAGTCTTCTGATGTTATATAAATTACTGGGTTTTTCTACTCTGTCCTTTAAGAGAGAAGCTATGCTTGCCCTGAGATAGAAGAATTATTCTTTGATACCTTGCTGGTGGTTCTTTCTCCAGGCCTTGATAGTTCACACACATGTATTAGTATTCTCTCTCCTCACTACCTTTCATACTCCTCCATGTAAGCTTTTGCTGCCTTCAACTCCCAAGTTATCTCAACTCAGGGAGAGACTGCTAGACTCCACCTGGGTTCCCCTCTCTATGCTGCTTCCTGGAAACTCTAGTCAGGAAGCTGGAGCAGCCCTAGTGCTGACTTTGTTTCCAACCTCTGATCACTGTCTTATCACCTGATATTACCTGCAAACCTTGTTTCAAAGGTTTTGTTGTACTTAGTTGTTTTTGGAAGGTTAGATCCAATCCCTGCTACTCCTTCTTGGCCAAAGGTAGAAGTTGCTATGCATTTTTAAACCTCTTGTATCAATCTTTGTACAACTCACCTATTAGGTCACATCATTTGACACCTGAACTATGACTATTGTAATTTTTCGAATTACTTTCCCTGTTCATCTCCGCTACAGGCAATTCATTGACTCTAACTCAGCCCCGGTAAATTGAATATATCATGGTTTTCTTCAAAAAAAGTGAAGGCTGCTTTTGGCTTCAGGATGCAATTAAAATTTCTAGTCTGGCATGGAAGATCCTCCACAATCTGACCTCCATTTAGCTTTTCAAACTTACATTTTACCATTCCAACCAGGCTGAACTAAACCGGGCTTCCCAGCACAGCTTGTGCATATCACATCTCTTGGCCTTGTTAGGATATTCTCCCCATAAGGAACACTATTCTTTATGCCTATTCAAATTCTACCATTTTTCAATAAAGAGTTTAAGTCTTACTTCCTTTATGGATCCTCTAAAATTCTACGCCATGACTCCATGGTCATCCTCTGTCCTGTTTATGTTTTCTTGCTAAAAATGCCAATATAAGTTTTCTTACTCCTGATAACCTGTCAGCTCTGCAATGCTTCAAGGGGTAGGCTGTAGGAACTCTTCAAGTTCTTCCCTCCCTTACCATTTTCTCTTCAGGAACAAATTAGCAGCTTCGTATGTGGAGTGATTTTGCAACAAGGTGAGTAATGCCAAAAAATGCCTGAATGCTACAAGACTCTCCTGATGCCTGGGAAATCTGAGCTCTAGTCAAGTCCCAATCATCTCTCACCTTAGAGAAGTAGCAGTTCTTGTTCATGGTCTCAGGAGCTATGGGCATCCAAAAAGCAGGTCCTTTTTAGTTGGGTTTCCAGATATGTCCGACAGTTCCCAGTAACCTAAAGAGAATCTATTCCCTATCTTCTGTGACTCCCAGCCATCCTCATGGTATAGCTAGCCCAGTGGCTTACTTTTTTGGTACTGTGTTTCAACATTTAAAAAATAGAATTGTTCACTACTATGATATAATGTTTATGGTGCTTGTAAAAGGATTCACAGTGGTCACTCCCATTGCTACCACCTAGCCTTTTCTCCTTTTTTGCAGTGTTATGCCACCATTCCCTTGATTTAGGAGGCGGTCAAAGGGTACTGATCTGTCCCCTTGACCATTTTTTTCAGTCTGGAATGTTCTTCCTCCAGACACAGGCATGGCTCACTTGCAGTTTATTCATAGCTCTAATTAGTCACCATTATATTGGGGGCACCTTCCCCAACCTCCCTTTCTATCTCCTTATCCTGTTGGGTTTCAGTAAAGCACTTATAGCCACTTGATACATTTATTAACTTGTGGGTCTCTTCTCCAACATAAGTGGAGCCTATGTGCCTAGAATAATGCCTGGCACACAGTAGATGCTCAAAAAAGCTGTTGTTGAATCAATGAATGGCTAGAACCCCTTTTTCTTTGGTCATGCTCTCATTCAGACCAATAAGGCAAAATTCTGTCATGTTCTAGTCAACACATAATCATTTTGGTGCCAGCAGAGCTTTACATGATCCCCTTCTAGTCTCACTTCTCTCATCAGGCAGCATTCACATGAGTAGACTATGAGTAGCTCAGTTCAACTATCTGAGGTATCACTAGGACAGAAAATGAAGCCATTAGGATGGTTTTTTGGGGTCACATTTTCCCATTACCCTGCTACTACCACCCATTGTCATTTAATTCCTCAACTCTCATCAAATCTGGTCCAGCAAACAATGATGTTAAAAAAATCTTTTATATATATATAATATATTTATAGCCAAAATGGAAGAACTGTGTACATATGGCCAAGAAGGAGGCTAGTGGTGGTAACAGGAATTATGAGCTTCTGGGCCTAGGGACTCTTCCCTAGCTGACCACAAACCCACTTTATATTGCAAAAGAATGCTGTTGGAGCCTTGCCTTTAGTATGTAAGCTCTCAAGCAAAACTGTAATAAAACAAAACAGAACTTAATTCAATTTTGTGTTTACATGTTTAGTGATTAGGTTCCAAATAGGGATTTCACAATTCAAAACTGTATAAAGGAACAGTTTACATGTTGATGTTGTTCTTAGGGAACATGTCAGTTAAGGAATAAATTTATAGACACAAGTTAACTATAGAAGGGGAGAGTTTGGGAGAATCTTCTCAGAAAGAAATCCTAAAATTTAAGAGGTCAGGGAAGGGAAAATACATAGAACTGACTTTTATATAAGTGTGGGAGAGTTCAGAAAAAATTTGAAAAAGAATTGTTAAACTAAAATGTGGTACACATAATGGATACCCACATGTAGTCTTACTTTAGGTCTTCAGAGGCCAAAGAAACTGATGGTTTACTCAAAGTTACCTATACCTGTCAGGGCTCAAATTCCTCCTTTCCTGCCTCTTAAAGGTGATGTCCTCACTCTAGTAATAAAATAGCTCTTCTAGGAAACAAGATAGCAAATTGGGATACAAAATGGGAATTTTCCACAAGATGCACTAATGCATACAAGAGTGCAGATAATTACAGTGACCAAGTCATCCTGGTTTGTCTGCTCCTTTCAAGTTTTAAGACTAAAATTCCCACAATCAGGGAAACCCTGCAGTTCTGGGCAAACCGGAATGGTTGTCACTCTTATAGATAACTACTTGTAGGATAAGCCCCGAGTTATCAGAAAAGACCCCAAAACTGTTTGGTTTTGTGAAGCATTGCCTGATGTACCAAGAACAAAACAATGGACTTAGAAGATCTCTGCTGGATTGGGGAGTTTTGGGGTCTGGCAAAGATCTTGCAAAGGTCCTACTTTTTGCTGTTTACGAGCCCTATGAGCTTCTGCAAATCACTGAACTGTTTTGACCTAATAGGGCTGCTGGTTCTAAGAACTATAGAAATGTAGGAGGTACTTAGGACAGTAGTTAGTATTTAGTATCTACATAATAAGCCACAGTAGATGATAGCTTTTTTTTCTTATCTTTATTGGCAAAGGCTCAGACTCTTTCATTCTCTATTACTGTGACCTAGGCTTGGCCAAGGTCAACTGATACCTGATCGAACAACTTCTGTACAACCAAGTATAAAAGAATGGCAAGAGAGGCAGAGACACAATAATGAAGGGAACCCCCAACACTGATGCTTCCCAACTGCCATGGGAAGGGGTGGTAATAAAGGCCCCAGGAGCAGACAAATCTGCAGATTTGTTCTTAGTACTGCTGTTTGAAATTCTAGTTGCCCTTTGAAAGCAACTGGCCCTGATGCCCTGCCAAATGGCAGGGGAGTTGCTAGAATGCTTTGTGGGTCCAAAGGGCCAGCAAGCAACATACTTTATGCTACCCCTCCACCCTGAGAGTACAGATGGCAATAGGATCTGGGCACCATAGCTGCTCTACTTCAGGGAGAACTGGGCTCCTACCCCACACCAGCTCCAGTGGTCCCACCAAGGCAGGCCCAACATACTGGGACACCTCTTTTCAGTGCTCATTATAGCACCAACTGTTTCACTAAAAGACACAAGCACAAATCACCATATCACTTCAGCTCCTGAATTTTTGGGCACTCCCAGTGCAAAGAACCTCAGGTCCTCTCAGCCCACACCTGCTTTGGATTAAGAAAACTCGCCAGAATACCCCTGAGGAGAGCACCCAGTGACCCTCTACAGCCTGGGTCCTAGCTCAGCCCCAGTTGGCTCACAAAGTCCCCCCTCCCCCCACCCCGTGTAGAAAGCTCTGGGAAACTACAGCCCACATTTTCTCAGCTCCAGCCAACCTGCCAGTGCACCCTCTCTGTGGAGTGCCCCAGGGCACTGGCAAATAATGTCCTCTACATAGAGAGTCCTAGGACTTCCCAGTTTGTACCCACATCGGCTTCAGCAACCCTGCCTTCCAGGACCACACCAGTCTGCCCACTTCAGCTCCAGCCATCCCACCAGGGTGAACCCTGCGAGGAGTACCCCAGGACATCTAGCCCACACCAGCCACAGCTCCAGCCAGTTGTCCAAAGTCACCAAGCACACAAGTGTACACAGAGGATGATGATACACAAGACCATTCTTTCAGGTTTAGGACAAGTAGCTTTTCCACCTAATTCATAGAAACATACCCAGAAAGTCAAGCAAAATGAGGAGACAGATATATCCTCCAAAAGAAACAAGACAAAAATCTCAGAAAAAGAAAACATAAGCAATCTACATGATAAACAGTTCAAAATAATCATAGGGGTGCCTAGGTGGGTCAGTCGATTAAGGGTCCAACTTTGGCTCAGGTCATTATCTCACAGGTTTTGAGTTCAAGCCCCACATCAATGGTCTGTGCTGGAGCCTGGAGTCTGCTTCAGATTCTGTGTCTCCTTCTCTCTGCCCCTTCCCCACTCACTCTGTCTCTTTCAAAAATAAACAAACATGAAAAAAAAACCCAAATAATAGTAAAGATGCTCACTAGACTGAAGAGTCAATCAACTCAGTGAGAACTTCAACAAAGATCTAGAGAGACTATAAAAAATAACCAGAGTTGAAGAAAAACTGAAGTGAAGAATACACTAGAGGGAAACAAACTAGAGGATGCAAAAGAATAGACCAGTGACTTGGAAAACTGAGTAATGTAAAGCACCCAAACTCAAAAACAAATAGAAAAAACAATCTTTAAATGAGGTTAAGGGAACCCTTGGATAACATCAAGCAAACAAACATTTGCATTATAGTGGTCCTAGAGAGAGAAAGGGCAGAAAACTTACTCAAATAGCAGAAAGCTTCTCTAACCCAGGGATGGAATAGACATCCCACTTCAGGTAGCACAGAAAATAACAAGAACCCAAGGAAGTCCACACTGAGACACATAATAATTAAAATGGTAAAGATAAAAGATAAAGAATTTTTAAAGTAGCAAGGAAAAGATTACATACAAGGAAACCCCATAAGGTGATCAGCTGATTTTTCAGCAGAAATTTTAATAGATCATGCCAGTCCGTTTTGGCCTATGAAAATTATATATATAACTCCCCATAACTTTCTCTAAATATGTATCACAAATGTGTATACACAAATGTGTATACACAAGTATTTTGGAAAAAAGCAAAGGCCATAATTGTAACAAAAGTATGAAAAGAAAAATTTCACCACTAATGCAAACATACACTAAAGGTAATAAAGCAATCACTTATAAAGCTTGTGTGAAGAGACAAAAGTAGTAAAATCAGTTACAAAATAAGATATAAAATATGACAACATACATAAAATGTGGAGGTGGGGAGGAAAAATAAAGTTTATTTACCATGTGTTTGAACTTAATACAGATGGCTATATACTTAGGATGTTATAGATGAACCTCTGGTAACCACAAACCAAAAACTTGTAATAGATGAACAAAAAATTGACATCAATGAAACCAAGAAGAACACTAAAATTCAATGACTAGAGCAAGAGAAGAATTACAAAAATAATCAGAAAGCAAAAATGGGAAATACATATTTTAAATGTAAATGGCCTAAATCTTCCAAAAGACGTAAGGTGACTGAATTGTAAACAACACACCCAATACTCATCTCTATGTTGCATACAAGACACCCCAAACGTAAAGATACATACGGATGGAAAATCAAAGGGTAAAACAAAATATTCCATGTAAATTGAAGTGGGAAAAAAAAAGGCATTGCATAATGATGAAGGGATCAATCCAACCAAAAGAATACAACACTTGTAAATATTGATGCGCCCAACATTGGAGTACCTAAACACAAAGCCAATATTGACGTAAAGGAGGAAATGGACAGTAATATAGTAATAGTAGGGGACTTTGACACCCCACTTACATCAATGGATTCATCGTTCAGGAAAAGAAATCAGTAAGAAAACATTATCTTTGAACAACACGTTAGACAAGACAGACTCCTATATACAGAACATTCCATCCAAAAATAGAATATACATTCTTTTCAAGTGCACATGAATATACTCCTGGATAGATCACATGGTAGACCTCCAAACAAGTCTCAACACATTTAAAATAGAAACCATATCAAGCATTTTTTTCTTGCCACACTACAATGGTATGAACCTAGGAATCAATTCCCAGGAGAAAAAACTGGAAAAAACAAACATGTACAGGGTAAACAACAGGCTGCTAAACCACCGGTGAGTCAGCCAAGATAACAAAAAAACCAAAAACAACTTGGGGACAAATGAAAATGAAAACACAGTAGTCCAAAATGTTTCAGATACAGTAAAAGTAGTTTTAAGGTAAACAGTGAGAAAAATTTATCTCAAGAAATGAGAAAAATCTAAAAACAATTTAGTCTTACACCTAAAGGATCTAGATAAAGTAACAAAACCCGAAAATAGTACAAGAAAGAATATCAGAGCAGAAACAAATGTAGACACTAAAAAGATACCAAAATAGGAAAGACCACTGAAATAAGTAGGTGCTTCCTTGAAAATAAAAGTGATTAAACATAGCAAGACTTGAAGAAAAAAGAGTACTCAAATGAAATCAGGAATGAAAAGAGAAATAACCAACACCACAGAAATACAAAGGATTAGACATGAAAATTATATGCCAACAAATTGGACAACTTAGAAATGGATAAGTTCATAGCATTTATATCTTCCAAAAGTGAGTCAGGAAAAAATAGAAAATATGAACAGACTAATTTACTAGTAACAAAATTGAACTGGTCATCAAGAAACTCCCAAGAAACAAATATCCAGGACCAGATGGATTCACACCTAAGTCCTATTATATTTAAAAGAGGTATTTTCTCTTTTTCGCTAACTTTTTCAGAAAATAGAAGAGGAAAGAAAGTTTCTAAATTCATTCTATGAGGCTAGCATTACCCTGATACCAAAACCGGACAAACACACCACAAAGAGAAGGAGAGGAGGAAAAGATTACAGGCCAATATCAGTGATGAATACAGATGTAAAAATTCTCAAAAACGTTAGCAAAGCATATGTAACACATTTAAACAATCACCACTATCAAGTGAGATTTACTCAGGGAGTGGGGGCGGGAGGGAACGGGTACAAGAATGGCTTAATGTTTACAAAAATCAATGTACTATACATTAACAAAATGAAGGATAAAAATTGTATCTCAATAGATGCATAAAAGGCATATGATGAAACTCAACCACTGTTAATCATAAAAACTCAAAGGTGGGTTTACAAGGAACATATACCTTAACATAATAAAGGCCACATACAGGAAAACCTACAGCTAACATCACACTTAATGGTCAAAAACAGAGCTTCTGCTCTAAGACAAAGAACAAGCCCAGGATTCCACTCTGGTAACCACTTTTATGCAGCATAGTCTGGAAGCTCTAGCCACAGCAATCATGTAAGAAATAAAAGCCACCCAAATTGGTAAGGAAGAAGTAAAACTGTCACTATTTGCAAATGACATGATACTATACATAGAAAACCTTGAAGAATCCACCAAAAAGCATTAGAATGAATTCAATAAAGTTGCAGAATATGGAGTTAGTACACAGAAATCTGTTGCATTTCTCAAGTAGCAAACAAAAACTCCATAATTCCATTTATAATTCCACCAAAAAGAATAAAATACTTAGAAATAAACTTAAAAAGACCTACTCTGAAAACTGTAAAACATTGAAAGAATTGAAGATGACATGAAACAAATGGAAAGATATACCATGCTAATGGTTTGAAAGATCCTTGGTAAAGTGTCCACAGTACCTAAATCAGTTGCAGACTCAATGCAATCCCTGTCAAAATACTAACACAGCATTTCTCAAGGAACTAGAACAGTCCTAAGATTTGTATGGAACCACACACACACACACACACACACACACACACACACACACACACACCCTGAATACCTAAAGCAATCCCAAGAAAGATCAAAGCTAGAGGTATCATAGTCCCAGGTATTTTCAGATATATTACAAAGATGTAGTAATAAAATTATGCTAGTGGCACAAAAAACAAACACATAGATCAATGGCACAGAATAGGAGAGCCTGGAAATAAACTCACACTTATATGGTCCGTTAATCTATGACAAAGGAGGAAAGAATATTCAATAGAACAAAGATGGTCTCTTCAATAAATGGTGCTGGGAAAACTGGACAGCTACATGCAAAATAATGAAACCAGACCCCTTTATTATACCATAAACTCAAAACGGATTAGTGAATCTAAATGTGAGACCTGAAACCATAAAACTCCTAGAAGAAATATAAGCAATAATGTCTTTGACATTGGCCACAGCATTTTTCTGGAGGCAAGGCAAACAAAAGGAAAAATAAGGTACTGGGATTACAAAATAAAAACCTTTGGCACAGCAAAAGAAAACAAACAAAATGAAAAGGCAACATACTGAATGGGAGAACATATTTCCAAGTGATATATCTGATCAGGGTTAGTACCCAAAATACACTACTCAACACCAAACAATCTGATTAAATGGGAAGAGAACTTGAATACACATTTTCCCCAAAGATGACCTACAGGTGGCCAACAGACATGAAAAAATGCTCAACATCACCAATCAGGGAAATATACATCAAAACCATGAGATCAATTTTTAACTGTCTGAATGGCTATTATCAACAAGAAATAAATGCTGGTGAGGATGTGGAGAAAAAGGAACCCTCATGCACAGCTGGTGAAAATTTACACTCATGCAACCATTATGGAAAACAAGATGGAGGTTCCTCAAAAAGTTAAAAATAGTGGGGTGCCTGGGTGGCTCAGTTGGTTAAGTGTCCAATTTAGTTTTGGCTCAGGTCATGATCTCACGGTTTGGGAGTTCAAGCCACGCGTTGGGCTCTGGCTGGCAGCAGGGAGCATGCTTGGGATTCTCTCTCCCTCTTTGTCCCTCCCCTGCTCACACGGTCTCAAAAAAAAGTTAAAAAAAGGTTGGAATTAGAGATACTATTGATCCAGTAATTCCACTGTCCAGTATTTACCCCCAAAACTGAGATCACTAATTTGAAAAGGTATTTGTATCCCAATGTTCAGTGCAGCAATTCAAGAGTCCATTGATATATGAAGAGGTGATGTATCTATAGAAGATGTATACACACAAAATATTACTCAGCCATAAATAATGAGATCATGCCATTTTTAACAATGTGGATGGACCTACAGGGTATTAAACTCAGTGGAATAAATCAGACAGTGAAAGACAAATATTGTGATTTCACCTGTATGTGATATCTAAAGAAGTCAGAAGCAGACCCATAAATACAGAGAAGAAACTTGCGGTTGCTACAGGGCAGTGGGTTGTAGAATATGTACAATGGGTGAAGGATAAAAGGAGTAAGGATAATGTGGAGTAAGTCCTGTGGGTAAGAGGTATGATAAAAAGAATATACTCAATGATATTGTAATATTGTGTGGTGACACATGGTAGCTACACTCATGAGCATAGCATGTAGAGCTGAATCAGTTTTACTCATGAAACTAATGTAACTATGTGGCTAAATATACTTTAATAAAACAATTTGAATTTTAAAGTCTACCAAAACGACAAAAAACCACCACCAAAAGACAAAACACTTCTGAAGAGGTTCTCGAGAAGGGCAGCGTAACAGCCAAGGAGACAGAAAAGATGTAGGAGGACTTGACAAGTACTCAATTCCAGGAAATAATCAATGATTTGAGAAAGTTAACTCTAGAATCATTTGCCAATTCTCCACAAAGAAAGATAACATCCTTTAACTCTTGAGAGAGACCAACTTGAGGGCAAATAGAAGGTGGTACTCCTTAGGAGCAATCAGCTCACAGGACTCATTAACTGAAGATTTAAAGCCTAGAAACATGAACCACCTCACAAAGTTCTAGCTACCTTACTGTGAAATTTTCAAGCATGCCTTAATTACAGGCTATACCCTTGAACCTGAGGTCTGTGTGGAAGAACACACATTTGTGATATGAACTTGAGAGTATGACCCAATCTTGAAATTCTTTCCTATCCCATCTTCTAGGATATTGTACAGTCTTGTCCTAGTTTGGGTTTTCCATTTGGATAAATGAATAAAAACAATCTTAACATTCATTTGTTTGACCATCCTTTGATCTATCCACCTATCCATTCATCCATTTCTAGAATAAACTCTTGTGACTCTGGTACTATGCTGAACATTAGAGAGAGATACAGAAAACATAGTGTCTAAGGAAGCCCCCATATGCTAGTACAGTTTCCTCAGATTCAAATATGCCACCCCATCCTTTGTTGCAATCCTAATCATTTTTTAAAGATCTTGTACTTAAGATCTTCTCTGAAGCAGCCCATAAATTCTGTACACTAAAAATCAATGACTCCATGGGACTCCCCTATTCTTCCATTTTTAGAAGTTACCCTCATGTCTAGGTCTGTTATAAACATTCATGTATTCACGTATTAGCTTTCCTACCCACCCACAACTTGAATGCAAGCTTAAGTATAGAAATTATTGTTATTCATGTTTATATTTCCTAGGTACTCAATGTTGATCGAATTTCCTAAAATTTCATTTTGTCAAGACTAGACTGGTCTTGTTAGAATATGCTCATTATTCTTTTTAGTTACTAATATATTGGAGGTTAATAATATTGAAAGTTTTCAATGGTGACAGATTTACAGTAACATGATTAACTACTACCAAAAATTCAAAGTTTAAAATAGCCATCGATAACTATCACATCAGATAAACTTATGTCAAGAAATTTGGTTCTAGCAATCTTCTAGAGAGGTTGAGGTTTTTGGTCACATCTTCAAATGTGCAGATAAGTGCTTAAAGGTAGGTTATTTTAAACCACAAGTGCATGTGAAGCACTGTTAGTGTTGAGTCTGAAGTTATGAAATCAAGAGTCTTATATTCTTAAAAGCAATGTAAGCAGCCATATCAACTTAAGCTCTCAATAGAGAACACTGTAGAAAGGTTAAGAAATTCCTTCTTTAGTTAGGAGTTAAAAATACAATTTATAAAATACCATAGTAGAGCAACACCCTTTTTAAAAAAAAAGTTACTTCAGTATATATTTCACTTTTGGATACATTGCAGGGAATATGTCAATTACATATTCAAACATGGGATATATTTCAAGAGACAATAAAATGCCTATGAATACAAATGAGATGAAAAATCTATATTACATAGTTGATATGGTACAACTTTATCTACAGTTTTTTAAAAATATTTGTACAGGGGCGCCTGGGAGGCGCAGTCGGTTAAGCGTCCGACTTCAGCCAGGTCACGATCTCGCGGTCCGTGAGTTCGAGCCCCGCGTCAGGCTCTGGGCTGATGGCTCAGAGCCTGGAGCCTGTTTCCAATTCTGTGTCTCCCTCTCTCTCTCTGCTCCTCCCCCGTTCATGCTCTGTCTCTCTCTGTCCCAAAAATAAACGTTGAAAAAAAAATTAAAAAAAAATTTGTACAGTAAACCTACAGTACTTAACAATGAGTGACTAATGTCTAACTACATGGTATTCCCTGAATAAAGCTCTGTGTATTAACTAAACGTATATTCTGATAGCTCCATGTTAATACAGAAAGGAAACTTACGAAAACAAAACAGAAAATGTACATAATAACCAAGTATTTTTTAGAAATAAGCCTTGTTGGCTTCATACATCTATTCAGAGTCCATGTTATAGATATGTGTAAGTACACAGCTCTATACTGTGATCAAGATTAGTGGTGCTCATCAAGATCTTTATTTTCATTTCCTCCCTTGGCATATGACATATTTTCAGCTCTTTCACATCTAGGTGGCCCGGGATGATCAGTCTGGTCAATCACATGTGGGTAGAAGTGATGTGTGCGTCTTTCAGACCCAGCCCTGAAACTTCACTCGAAATCCCCTTTGCCTTCACTTTCCTCATTTCCTGAGGGGTACACAGAAGATTCTTTACAAGACTGAGAAGATAGGAGAAAGATGGAAAAACCTTGGATCCCTAAATGACTGTGGAATGGAGCATTCTTAGCCTATCAATTGTGTTATGAGGAACAAGCAAACCTTTAATACTTCTTATGTATTTCTGCACCTACAGTTATATTTAAATTCAAGATATAGGGACGCTTGGGTGGCTCAGTTAAGCGTCCGACTTTGGCTCAGGTCATGATCTCACTTGCTTCGGGCCCTGCACTGACAGCTCAGAGCCTGCTTCGGGTTCTCTGCCTTCCTTCCTTTCTGCCCTTCCCCCACTTGTGCTGTCTCTGTCTCTCAAAAATAAACATACATTTAAAAAATAAGAGGGGCGCCTGGGTGGCGCAGTCGGTTAGGCGTCCGACTTCGGCCAGGTCACGATCTCGCGGTCCGGGAGTTCGAGCCCCGCGTCAGGCTCTGGGCTGATGGCTCAGAGCCTGGAGCCTGTTTCCGATTCTGTGTCTCCCTCTCTCTCTGCCCCTCCCCCGTTCATGCTCTGTCTCTCTCTGTCCCAAAAATAAATAAACGTTGAAAAAAAAATTTAAAAAATAAGAATATTTGGGGCGCCTGGGTGGCTCAGTCGGTTGAGCGTCCGACTTCAGCTCAGGTCGCGATCTCGCGGTCCGTGAGTTCGAGCCCCGTGTCGGGCTCTGGGCTGATGGCTCAGAGCCTGGAGCCTGCTTCCGATTCTGTGTCTCCCTCTCTCTCTGCCCCTCCCCCGTTCATGCTGTCTCTCTCTGTCTCAAAATAAACGTTAAAAAAAATTTAAAAAAATAAAAAATAAGAATATTTAAAAATGTTAAATTTGAGATATAAATATCTTGGTTAAATACTTTACCAAGTTATTTCACACACTTATATTTTCCTAATTTATTCTCATGTTTTATCTATACAGAACTTTGAAACACTGAATAGATTTCAGGAGATTGGCTTCTAGTAAAAATAGCCAAGTTTTATTAATACAGGTTCATTTTAGAAGGAGAGTATTACCTGCAGGGACCAAAATCTGAACTAATTAAGTTAAAACAAAATCCCAAACCTTAGGCACCAATTCCAACACTTTTTTGGTTGATAGAGAATAATTCCCTTATGAACTATGCTGGAGTTATTTAATTAACACATCTTTCTGTACTAGCAGTTGTCTGTGCAAGGATGAAAAAGATTTAAAGAACAAGAGAACAGTGAAAATTCAGTGTGATGAAGGCGTTTCCCTTCTTGAGGTGTGAACTGTGTGCTGGCACCTGCTTGAAAATCTATTTTCCTAAGCCTAACAATAAACTTCATCATTGTACTATTTTTCGTGAAACTTTCCTGTAAAACATTTTTAATGACCAATAGAAAAAAAAAACCTTAATAGGGACATGTTTAACAGTGAACCTTATCTTTCTTACCATAATTTACTATGTGTAGATCATATTTCTTAACCATATTACTTCAAAAGTGGGCATGCTAGGCTACTTTCACTAAACCTGGTATCACGCAGAAATGCTGACCCTTACCTGATGGGTTTATTAAGTGGCAACAGAATGCATGGTCCTATTAGTGGGAAGTTTGTGTACTTTACCATTAAACCATAGATCTCTAATAAAAATGTTAGCCTTTTTCCATCAAATCAGGGCACAGATAATCAGTACAAAGTAATACCCAAGGTAGTTCAAATGTAATCTTTATTAGCTTATATGCTAGAGTTGTATAAGTAGATATACATTCACTAAGTTATACCAATCAGCATAAAGTCAGAAGTCTAGGACACAAAGGACTTTAGTGAGAACCAATTCACACAAACAGGAATAGAAACCCGAAAAATCCAACAATGACTTAGAACACCACATTAAGGTCCATCTCTAGTTAGTAAGGCTGATGGCTGCAACAGTATCAGTGTATTGGTGACTGCAAAGACTAGCCCTAAGCAGGAAAATAACAAATGAAATTCCTTCTGTTTTCCATGCAGCATTTGTAAACTGTATAACTCAGGATCACCATTACCTTATTCTGCAGCACTATCTTAGGGAACAAATGATAGGATACTTAGGACCATTACTAGAGCCACCCTGTCTTGCATGCATGCACACACACAGGTGTCTTTGGCAAAGCCAACAGATCTAATTAGGGCCACTTTCAATCTCCTAGGGTAATGTAGAGCATACCCTGGGTGACATTAAAATCAGGACCCCCCAGATTATTCCTGGAATTAAGAGAAGGTGGAGTGGGACACCTGGGTGACTCGGTTAAACCTTTCACTCTTGATTTTAGCTCAGGTAATGATCTCAGTTTGTGGGTTTGAGCCCCACATTGGGCTCTGCACAGATTGTGAGTCTTCTCTGCCTCTCTATGGCTTGCTCTCCCTCTCTCTCAAAGTAAATAAACTTAAGAAGAAGGGGTCTGACACATTTCAAATCCTCAAATTACTTGTTGAATGGTTGGTCTTGTACATGAGGAAGCTCCTGTTTTAGAGAACTTTGAATAAGTTCCTTTAAAAGACTTGTCCCAAGAACCTGTTTGAAAGCAGATCTAGAAGACCCATAGGGATCTTCCACTGGGATGTCCCCTAAAGGTAATGTTTCCTAAGCCTTTCCACATCATGACACATATAGAAAGTTATAGGATTTGTAGGAAACACTGGGTAAATGGATAAATTTGGAATCCTGGGTAAGGTGGAGGTAACGGGAAACCTGAGGGTTGATGAGATTGATTCTCCAGCATATAGTTTGAAAGCTTTAGTCCAGAAAAGTTGAATATGGAGAATCCCATTGAGGGATCTAGAATCTGTTAAGTAACAACAGAAATAGCTGAATACTTACTGAGTACTTATATGCCAGCAACTAACTATATCTGATGTTTTATGTACACCATTTCTTAATCCTTAAAATAGTCCTATGGACTCTACTTCTGGTAATGACAGCATGAGAAGGTCAGAGGACTCTGCTCCACAGAAAGTGACTATACACTGGACAAAATCATTTATGACAATCATTTCAAGGCACTGGAAAATACCCAAAGATAGGCAAAAACTTGAGAATTATTAACTTATAAAAAACTGCTAATACATTGAGTAATAACTAAGATATTTGGGGTGGGGGGGGGAGTCTGGAAGCATTCCCATACTCTACCAACTGCTTAACATGGGCAGTGAAAATCCAACTTTATCAATTGGAGGTGACAGAGTCAGGAGCAGGCAGCAAAGCAGCTAGAAATTTGAGAGGGAGATTTTAGATGTGAGAGAACTATAGAGAAGCTGATTCAATTATCTTTCCATACACACCTGGCTGACTGCTAAACTATGCATGCTTATTGGGTACTCCAGGGAACCTAACAAAAATTAAAAGGAGCAAAGAGTGAATTTGCCACGCATCTGAATGCAGACTGAAATCTATACACAACAGAAAATGATGAAAGCCTTACTAGCTCAAAGTCTCTGAATATAATCCTCTGCCCTAGTTATCATTTGGTCTCTGAACTATGCAGGTGCAGGGAGGGACCCCCTACAGAGCCAGGCAAAAGAAAAATCACTGGCTGGAGATTACAGTTTGACTCCAGGCATGTTAATAACAAAGCCAAAATCCCTCCAGAAATCAAAACAGATTTCAGAGTCACTACAAGTACATCTTTAAATGTTTTTCTAATTTTTGGCCAAAAATTAGGAGATGTGAAAAGGAGTAGGAATGACCCATATCGAGGAAAAAGGCAGCCATTGCAAATGGACATTGAGTGGGCTCAGATGTTGATTTAAGACTTCAAACAGCTATTATAAATACATTCAAAAAATTAAATCAAGTTCAAGAAATTACATATTTGAATAATGAATAGTAAATACTAAGATAAGGAAACCATAAAAAAGAACCAAATGGCGAGTGTAGAGCTAAAAGGCATATTAACTGAAATGAGAATATATTGGATAGACTCAGAGTTGAGATGGTTAAGAAAAATGAATGAAAAAAATCAGTAGATACCACTCAATCTGAAGGAGCAAAAAATAAAATAAAGAAATGAACAGAATCTTGAAGATCTGTGGGTCTAGAGCAAGTATTGCAAAATACAGCACAGCCTGGGCTCAGGGAAAATTATGTTAAAGCTGCACATGCATCCTGCCCAGCCATTGCTGCAACCATACTCTACTTTATGCCTCTGGCTGCTCTAGCACACAGCCCCCAGCCACTGTAGCTCTTCAGGGGATCCAGCATAGGACTAGTGACAACACAAATTTTGCTGACACCACTGCCCTACTTCCAAGTAGGTGGGAATGTTCCCTCAGAGCTGGTGTGCCTGGGTCCCATTGATACCAGAAAGTACAGCCCACAACAGGCAGACAACACACATGGCTGCACCAAAAGCAAGAGTGACTCCGACACAACAGCAGGTGTAAGCAACACACACAGGGTATGTTTATGAAGTGCCAGGTTCTGATCAACAGTACACTGCACTGCAGGACATTTTAGGACCTCTTCTTCATAAAGTCACTACTTTCAAGAGCAGAAGGCATAGCTGACTTTAACACACAGAAACAGACACAGAGAGGCAGAAAAGATAAGGAGATAGAGAAATGTATTCCAAATGAACGAATAGGGCAAGGCCATGGCCAGAGACCTAAGAAAGATGTAACACACCTGATAGAGAATGTAAAGCAGTGGTCATAAGGATACTCACTGGACTTGAGACAAGAGTGGAAGACAAGAGTGAGACCATTAACACAGAGATAAGGAACAACAACAGAGAAAAGGGCTCAATAAGTGAAATGAGAAACATGCTTGATGGAATGAACAGCAGGATAGAAGCAGTAGAAAAGCCAATTAGTGACCTAGAAGACTGAATGGTAGATAATCAAGATAAACAAAAGAGGAAAAAAATTACACAAAACAAGAAGAGACATAGGGAATTCAGTGACTTCAAATGTAGTAACATACATATTTGGGACACCTGAGTCACACAGTCAGTTAAGCTTCCAACTTCAGCTCAGGTCATGATCTCGTGATTTGTGGGTTCAAGCCCCACTTTGGGCTCTGTGCTGACAGCTTAGAGCCTGGAGCCTGTTTCAGATTCCGTCTCCCTCTCTCTGCCCCTCTCTTGCTCATACTACGTATCTCTCCATCTCAAAAATAAACGTTAACAAAAATTAAGGGCATCCCACAAGAGAAAAGGAAGCAGAAAGTTCATCGGAAGAAATAGCTGAAAACTTCCCTAATCTGGGGAAGGAAACAAATATACAGATATAGGAGGCACAGAGAACTCCCATCAAATGAAAAGCAGAGCTATTCCAGAATATACTTTTGACAAGACAAAAAAGTCATTAACTTAAAGCAGAAAACTCATACAGCTAGCAGATTTTTCAACAGAAACTTTGAAAGCCAGAGGGACTGGTAGGATACATTCAAAATACCGAATATGGAAAAATCTGCAGCCAAGAATACTTTATTCAGAATAGTGGAGGTAAAGAGTTTCCCCAAAGAAAAAAGGTTCATGACCACGAAACCAGCCCTGCAAGAAATATTAAAGGGGACTCTGAGTGGAAAGGAGAGACCAAAAGTGACAGTATAGAGGTAGGAAACACAAAAGCAGTTTTGTGAAATATGAGTATTTCTCTCAAAAAAAAAGCAGTTTTGTGAAATACACGAATATTTCTCTCAAAAAAAATCAAAGAACTCATAAGAATATCTAAAATATAAACATACCTAAAATATGGAGAGAACAGTAAGAATGGGCTCAAAGTTAAGAGACCATCAACTTAATATAGAAAGCTATATACAGAAGAGAATATATATCAAACCTAATGGTAACCATATATGAAAAACTACTAATACACAAAGATAAAGAAAGCCAAATATATCACTCAAGGAAAGCAGCAAACCACACAAGGGAAAAAGAAGGATCAGAGAAAAACTTCAGAAACAACCACATAGAATGGCAGTAAATATGTATCAATAAGTACTTGAATGTAAATGGCCCTAAATGCTCCAATCAGAAGAGACAGGTGACAGAATGGATTAAAACAAAAAACCAAAACCCATCTATTATGCTGCCTACAAGAGACCCATTTAAGACCTAAAGACACCTGCAGATGGAAAGTGACGGGATGGAGAAACATTTATCATGCAAATGGATGTCAAAAGAAAGCTGGAGTAATATTTATTTCAGACAAAATAGACTATTTTTTTAAAAAATTTTGTTTAATGTTTGAGATACAGAGAGACAGAGCATGAATGAGGGAGGGGCAGAGAGAGAGGGAGACAGAATCGGAAGCAGGCTCTGAGCTGTCAGCACAGAGCCCGATGCGGGACTCCAACTCACAAACCGTGACATCATGACCTGAGCCAAAGTCGGTTGCTCAACCGACTGAGCCACCCAGGAGCCCCAAGACAAAATAGACTTTAAAGCAAAGACTGTAATAAGAGAAAGACATAATCATGAAGGGGGCAATCCAACAAGATCTAACAATTGTAAATATTTATGTACCCAGCAAGAAAGCATCCAGATATATAAAACAGTTAATAACAAAGAAATTAATCAATAATCATGCAGTAATAGTAGGGGATTTTAACACTGCATTTACATCAATAATCATACCATATAAACAGAAAATCAACAAGGAAACCATGGCTTTGACACACTGGAATATATTTAACATATTCAGGACATTCCATCCTTTAACAGAATACACTGTTCAAGTGCACGTGGAACTTTTTCCAGAGTAGATCACATGTTAGTCCACAAAACAAGCTTCAACAAATTCAGTACTGAAGTCCTACCATGCATCTTTTCTCACCACAATGCCAGAAAACTTGAAGTAAACCCCAAGAAAAAATCTGGAAAGAAAACAAATACATAGAATTTAAATAACATACTACTAAACAATAAACGGGCCAACCAATGAGCAGAAAAAGTACATGGAAACAAATGAAAATTCATTTCATTTTTTGGGGTGCAGCAAAAGTAGTTCTAAGAGGGAAGTAAACAGCAATATAGGCCTATGTCAAGAAGAACAATCTCAAACCACCTAACCTTATACCTAAGGTAGCTATAAGAATAACAAAACTTAAAAGCAGCAGAAGGGAGGAAATATAGAACAGAAATAAGTGAAATAAAAACTAAAAAAAAAAAAATAGAATAGATTAATCAAACCAGGAGCTAGTTCTTTGAAAAAATGAAATTGTAAACCTTTAGCCAGACTTACCAAGAAAAAAAAAAAAAAGACTCAAAATCACAAATGAGGAGAAACCACACCACCATCACAGAAATATAAGAGTATTATGAAAAACTATACGCCAACAAATTGGACAACCTGGAAGAAATGGATGAATTCCTAGAAACATAACTACCACCAAAACTTAAACAGGAAGAAATAGAAAATTAGAACAGACTTATAACCAGCAAAGAAATTGAATCAGTAATCAAAAACCCCAACAAAAAGGTCTAGGACAAGATAGTTTCACAGGCAAGTTCTATCAAAACATGTAAACAAGAATATCTCTTTTCAAACTATTCCAAAAAATAGAAAAGCTTCCAAGTTCTATTAGGTTAACCCTGATACCAAAACCATAGAGATCAACAACAAAAAAGTTCTACAGGTTAATATCCTTGATGAACACAGGTGCAAAAATCCTCAATACTAGCAAACCAAATTCCACAATACATCAAAAAACTTAGTCACCACGCTCAAGTGGGATTTATTCCTGGGCTGCAAGGGTGGTTCAGTATTTGCAAATCGGTGAACATGATTACATCACATCAATAAGAGAAAGGATAGGAATCCTTTGATCATTAAATAGATGCAGAAAAAGCATTTGACAAAGTACACCAATTTATGACAAAAAGTATCAACAAGGTAGGTTTAGAAGGAACATACCTCAACAAAATAAAAGCCTTATCTGAAAAACTCACAGTTAACATCATACTCAATGGGGAAAAACAGAACTTTTCCCCCAAGATCAGGAACAAAACAAGGATGTCCACTGTCATCACTTTTACTTGATATAGTACTAGTTCCAGCCACAATCAGACAAAAAGAAATAAAAGGCATATAAACATCAGTAAGGAAGTAGTATAATTCTCACTATTTGCAGATGACTTAATACTATCCCAAAAGACTCCACCAAAAAAATTGCTAGAACTCATTTTCAAACTCAGTAAAATTGCAAGATAAAAATCCATGTACAGAGATCTGTTGCATGTCTGTACACATGTCTATAATTAAGCAGTGGAAAGAGAAATTATGAAATAAATCCCACTTACAAGACCCTGAATAGCCAGAGCTATCATGGAAAAAAAGCAAAGCTGGAGACATCACAATTCTCAACTTCAAGTTATATTACGAAGCTGTAGTAATCAGAACAGTATGATACTGGCACAAAAAATAGACACCGATTAACAGAACAGAATAGAAAAATCAAATAAACCCACAATTATGTGGTCAGTTAATCTTCTACAAAGCACAAATGAATATCCAATGGGAAGAACACAGTCTCCAACAAATGGTGCTAGGAAAACTGGACAACACGCAAAAGAATGAAAGTAGACCACTTTCTTACACCATACACCAAAGACATTCAAAACAGAGAACTGAAACCATAAAAATCCTAGAGGAGAACACAGGCATTAATTTCTCTGACATCTGCCATAACCACGTCTTTCTAGATAGGTCTCCCAAGGAAACCAAACAAAAGCAAAAATAAACTATTAGGGCTACATCAAAATAAAAAGCTTCTACATAGTGAGGGAACAACAAAGCTAAGAGGCAACCTACAGAACAGAAGATATTTGCAAATGACATATCTGATAGTATATGAAATATATAAAGAACTTATAAAACACTCAAAACTCTGTAAATAATCCAATTAAAAATGGGCAGAAAACATGAACAGACATTTCTCCAAAGACCACCTCCAGATGGCCAACAGACATGAAAAGACAATCATCACCATGAGGGAAAGGCAAATCAAAACCACAAAAGAGATCACCTTTCATTTGTCAGAATGGCTAAAATCTACAATGCAAGAAACCCAACTGTTGATGAGGATGTGGAGAAAAAGGAACCTTCTTGCACTGTTGGTGGGAATGCAAACTGGTACAGCCACTGTAGAAGACAGTATGGAAGTTCCTCAAAAAGTTAATAGACCTCCCGTATTATGCAGCAATCACACTACTGGGTATTTACCCAAGGAATGCAAAAACACTAATTTGAAGTGATATATACACCCCCTTATGGTTTTAGCAGCATTATTTACCATAGCCAAGATATGGAAGTAGCCCATGTCTATTAATTGATGAATGGATAAAGAAAATGTGGTATATATACACAATGGAACATTACCCAGCCATAAAAAAGGAAATCTAGCCACTTCTACCAACATGGATGAAGCTAGAGAGTATAGTGCTAAGTGAAATAAGTGAGACAAATACCGTATGATTTCACTCATATATGGAATTTAAGAAAAATGAGCAAAGGGAAAAAGTAGAAATCAAGAAACAGACTTAATTTTAAAGAACTGGTGGTTACCTGATGGGAGCTGGGTGGAGGGATGGGTTAAATGGGTGATGGGGATTAGAGAATACACTTGTCATGATGAGCATTGAATGATGTATGGAATTGTTGAATCACTGTGTTGTATATCTGAAACTAATATAACACTGTGTTAACTGAAGTTAAAATAAAAACTAAAAAAAAATCATCGCAAAATATATGTAATAGAATCCTAGGAGAGAAAAAGATAAGAATTCGAGGAAAACATGGCTCAAATCTATCCTAATACAGTGAAAAACAATCTACAAATCCAAGAAATTAATAAGCCAAAGGAAACACATCCAAATATATGGAAGTCAAATTTTTAAAAACTGAAAGTCTTGAGAACATTTAGGAGGATATGAGTAATGGCTAGCTTCTCACTAGAAACCATGGAAAATAGATATTGGAATGGTATATTCAATATATATGTGTGGGTGTATGTATATACACATGTATATGCATGTATATAGCATAAAAATAGGAAATAAAACTTCCTCCCTCCCAGAGATAACATGATTGTTCATGTAGAAATCCTAAACAATATACATAAAACCTACTAGAGGTAATAAGTGAATTTAGTAAGTTATAAGGTGGGCTAAATGATGGCCCCCAAAGATATCCAGGTTCTAATGTCTGGAACCTACAAATTTTATCTTCTATAGTAGAAGAAACTTTCCAAGTGCGATTAAATTAAGGATCTTAAGATCGACTATTCTGGAATATCTGGATGGGTCTTAAATCATCCATGTCCTTAAAGAGGAAAGCATAAAGAGATTTGACTACAGGAGAACAGAAGGTGACAGGAGGATAAAAAACAGGATTTGATGATGGAGGGAGGGGCCATAAGCCAAGGAAGACAGGTGGCTACCAGAAGCTGGGAGAAAAAAAGCTTCCCCTTCAAAGCTTCTAAAAGGAGTCAACCCTGCTAACACCTTGACTTTATCTCAGTGAAACTGGTTTCTGGTCTCCAGAACTGAAGATGATATCTGTGTTGCTAAACCACTAAGCTTATAAGCAATTTGTTACAATTGAATAGGAAACAGACACAAAGATCGACATGGAAATTTTATTTCTATATATGGATAGGGAAAATTACAAAAATGAAACCACTCCATTCATAGTAACAGCAAAGACAGACTCAGGAATAAATGTAACAAATTATGTATAAAACCTCACAACGCTAAAATATCACAGAAAAATTAAATAGGACAAATGGAAATATATCCTGGGTTCATGGAAACCTATTAACTCTCCCCACGTTGAAGTGTAGGTTTCAACCAATGCAATTTCAAATAAAATCCTCGTGTTTTTATGAGAAATTGACAAGAATGTCTAGAATACCAAATAATTTTGAAGAGCAGCAAAGTTAGACGACTTACACTACCTGCTTTCAAAATATAGAATCATAATCATGTAGTATAGATTTCTATTCCTGTGCCAATAGTAGAGACATGAAAAAGAATGGAGAATCTAGAAAGGCATTTATATGGTTGATTTGTGTGTGTGTGTTTTTTTTTTAACGTTTATTTTTGAGACAGAGCATGAATGGGGGAGGGTCAGAGAGAGAGAGAGAGAGAGAGAGAGAGAGAGAGAGAGAGAGAGGGAGGGGGGGGGAGACACACACACACAGAATCCGAAACAGGCTCCAGGTTCTGAGCAGTCAGCACAGAGCCCAACGGGGGCTTGAACTCATGAACCGCGAGATCATGACCTCAGCTGAAGTCGGACACTTAACCGACTAAGCCACCTAGGCGCCCCTTGATTTTGTTTTTTAACAAACAGGTGGGGGATGCCTGGGTGGCTCAGTTCGTTAAACAAAGGGGAGTATTTCCATAGTGAAAATCTTTGCAACAAGTAGTGCTAGAATAATTGGCCACCCACATGCAAAAAATGAAACTTGACTCTTCTATACACAGAAATTAACTCAAAATGGCTCAGAAACCTAAATGAGAACTCGTTTTAAAACTACGAAATCTCTAGAAGAAAACCTAGGAAAAAAATCCATGACCTTGGGTTACGCAAAGGTTTCTTAGATGTGACACCAAAAGCATCTTCTTTTCTGGCTTGTGCTTATTGTGAATAGAAAAAATAGAAGAAAACTAGTAAGTCAGTATTCATTAGAAGTACTTTGGTTTTTGAGCACACCATCAAGGAAATGAAGTTACAGGCTGAGAAAATCCCTGAAGAAATGTCTAACAAAAGATTGGTCTCCAAAAAAATATATAAGGAGCTCTTATATATAAGAAAACAATTTTAAATTGGGCAAAATATTTTAACAGACCTCACAAAAGAGATAGATTTTTTCTTCTATGAATAAAGACTCCAAAAAAGATATACACATTTAACAAACACTCCACCCAACATACGCAATGGCCCACAAGACACAAAGAAGCTAAACATCATTGATCAGGGAAGTTAAAATTAAACCCACATTGAGAAAACACTACATGCCCACCAGAATAACTAACATTAGAAACATTGACAATACCAAATGCTGAGGATGAGGAGCAACTGAAACCCCCATGCACTGTTGGTGGGGATACAAGAAGGGTACAGCTAGTTTAAGAAGTTTGACAGGGGCGCCTGGGTGGCGCAGTCGGTTAAGCATCCGACTTCAGCCAGGTCACGATCTCGCGGTCCGGGAGTTCGAGCCCCGCGTCGGGCTCTGGGCTGATGGCTCAGAGCCTGGAGCCTGTTTCCGATTCTGGGTCTCCCTCTCTCTCTCTGCCCCTCCCCTGTTCATGCTCTCTGTCCCCAAAAAAAATAAACGTTGGAAAAAAAAATAAAGAAGTTTGACAGTATCTTCTAACTTAAACATACTTACATGGGTACGAACCTAGAAGTAGAATTGTTGACTCAAGAAATAAAAACCTATGGCCGTAGAAATATATGATCACTTATAGCCGCATTCATGATAGCCCCAAACAAAAGCCACCCAAATCTCCATCAATTGAGAAGATATGGTATGTTTACACAATGAGATACTCTTCAACAAAGAGGGATGAACTACTGATACAAGGTACAAACAAAATGTGTACACCACAAAACTTCATGCTAAATAAAAGATACTAAACACACACAAGACTACACACTGTTTCCATTTGCAGGATATTCTGGGAAAAGCCAAACTGTTGTGACTGAAAGCAGTCAAATGGTTGCTGGAACCAAGGACAGGAATTGGGGATTGACTGAAAAAGCCCTTTACTTTATGGGGTGATGCAAAGGTCCTAGAACTCGATTATGATGGCAGTTGCCCAACTAAAGACATTTACCAAGCTCACTGAACTTTATACTTAAATTTAGGGATTTTACTTATGCCTCACTAAAGCTGTTAAAGAAACCCACACAATTTTACAAGGCAGACATTACTCCCATTGGGCAACTGGGAGAAGAGTCTCAGAGATTGGGTAACTTATTTAAGGTTAAGCAGCCAGTCATTGTCAAACCCCAGCCCACTGGTAATCACTGCTCCATTCTGCTTGTTGGGATGTAGGAGACACTGGAAACAGCATGGTGCTGGTGCAAGTTCCTAGGGTTAGCAGATCCCACCCAAGCTGGAGCCACTGGGGACTGCTCCCCTCTATAGAAATGCTCTGCATTGGGAAGTGCAGAGTGTGTCCTGGGCCAGAGACACAGTGTCTAGAGATTCTGCTGCTCTCAGAAGGTGCTATGGGGAAATAAGCACAGTGCACAGAACAGGGTTAAAACTCTGGCTTTGGTACTTAACAGTCATAACTTAAGCAAGCCATTCACCTTCTTTCAGCCTCAGTTCCTTAACCTAGGAAAATGACTTAAAGGCCTACCACCTCCCTTACTCAACTGTTGTGTGTTGAAAAAGAGTGAAATAAAGGACCAGATCCTTAGAAGCAAATTCCCTTCCTTTTCTCTTGAGAGAAAAACATTCAGACCTTAAGGATTTAGGTGGTGTTTTGAAAAAAAAAATTTCACTGAGGAAAAGGAGGATTTTTTTCATTAAGAGCCCTTCTGGGCATGAAAGTTATCTGGCCCTTAGAATTTCTACCCAGAATCTTGCAGTCATGAGGTAAAAAAGTACATGAAACTCCCTTTATTCTTCCCTTGCTTCATTTCTATGAAGTCTGACATATTAGGTTATCAGTAATTCCACAGATGTTTCAATAAAAATCAAAAGACATCATGTGAGTGTATATGACTTACCTATATGCAAAAAAAACTTGCATTATTTGACATTGGGGGGGGGCAAGAAGTAAATGTTTGAAACTATATGCCTAAATGGAATCGTAAAGGACTTTTTTAGAAATAGGAAGTGTTCTGTTAGGTCCAGCATATGATAGGCTGGAAGAGGTCACTGTGCAAAAATCGAAGTTTTCAAGTTTTGAGGTTTAAAGAGCTCAAAGCATTTTATTAACAATATTTGTCTACGTGGCATAAATGCCTTTCTTCTTTATTACACATGTCCACATGGGGGTTCTCATGCCTGACTGTATAAACATAACCTGAGGTGGTGGTAAAATGTGGAGAGCCAAGGTCCCCGCACCAAAAATTATTTCATATGACAGGGGTAGCACCCAGTAAACAATTGTTTTTTCAAACAAATAACCCCTCATGATTCTGGTGCAGGGAATTCTGGACCATACCTGAAACACATCCTATCTCAAGGTCCTTTTCCTGTCAGGAAAACTTGTAGTAGTCCTACATAAGGGGTCCCTAGTTTGTTTTAGGTAGTAATTGGTGTTATAAAATAGGACTGATGATCAGATAAGCTTGGGAACACACTGATACTCATTAAGTCTATAGTGACATTTTATACTTGCTGTTAGTATCAATTATCACCTATCAATATTTTCCCCAATATGCACCAATACTGAATAATTCACCATTTTCTTGTTTTACTCCCTGTTTCATGTATGGTCTCCTTTCTCCAATTGGATTTGTAAGATCCTCAAGACAGGTATTTATTTCAGTTCTTTGTGCCATATAGAACCTTTGTGATAATTACTACTCAGTAAAGGGAAAGATAGGAGTATTGATTTTAGCTTAATAATATCACAATGGAATTAGCTGGAAAGGCAAGAATGCTGCCTTGTTCCCCGAAGCTTTATTATTACATTCCAGGTTCAGTTCTTTTGTTTCCTGAATATGGATTTAAGTAAGTTTCCAGAGGAAGCCATACACTGTAACAACCAGAAGCTCATGGCAGGCCACTCCACATAAGGTAAAGCAATGTAAGCTACTGCATAGTTCACAGTAAAAAAAAAAAAAAAAAAAAAAAAAAAAAAAAAAAAAAAAAAAAAGAAAGAGAAAATCCTGGATAAATGGCATGAATGCCACTTTGCTAGACTAACTTTTCCCAAAAGCTAGACTGTTAGGTTTTCAACACCCACAGCCACACAAAGGTAGTAACGAGGTTAAATAGAAGAACAGGATAATATATATTAAATCCACGTACATTTTTAAATCCATGTACATTTTAAATCCATATATTTTAAAGTATTTTTTTAATTTTTTTTTTAATTTTTATTTTTGAGAGAGTGCACGAATCGGGTAAGGGCAGAGAGAGAGGGAGACACAGAATCCCAAGCAGGGTCCAGGCTCTGAGCTATCAGCACAGAGCCCGACGTGGGGCTCAAACCCACAAACCGTGAGATCGTGACCTGAGCCGAAGTGGGACACAACCAACTGAGCCACACAGGTGCCCCATCCATGTACGTTTTTAAATCATGTACACCTGTGCCTAAAAACTCAAGTGATATTTATATTCTTAATGGAGATGGACAAACCTCAGATTAGAAAATCTAAAGTTCTATGTAAAATTTTGTCCGTTTCCATTTTTAGGGGACAAGTACATAGTGTAGTCATCTGCTTCACTAAAGGATCCACAACTCCAAAGCAGTTTATCACACTCCGGTCCAAATACTGTATTTTGGCTCATAGAATCATGGAATTTACAAGACCAAGATTAGTCTTGTATATTCCCCTGAACAACATTGAGTAGGTTTTAAACACTCTAATATAGGAGTTTTATTAGAGAGGCACTATTTACAGATCTAAAGCTGGGAGGTTCTTGCTGGTCTCTTGGAGCCAGATGTTTATAGATTTAAAGGGGCTCACTGAATAATCCTGGTTCTAAGTTGAACAGCACACATTCTTTCGGTTTTGTAAATACAAAGGAGTCTATAAACTGAATGAAAAACGATCATTTCCAGCAATTGACTTCAAACCGTATTTGCTAAGGTAATATAAACCACTGTCCTCAATAGAGCCATTTTCTCCAGCAATCATTGGGCAACTTTCTCTGGACAAAAGAAGTCTTTTGTGCCACCCCCCCCTTTTTAAGACTTGCAAGTCAATGGATGTTAATTCTTAGGGTATTTCACACTGATGAATCCTTAGAGCTAGAATGACAACATTTAAAACAATGTGGTACAGTCAAATGTGTAAGTTGCAGCAATTCTGCCCTAGGATTTCTTTTTTTTTTTTTTTTATATATGAAGTTTATTGACAAATTGGTTTCCATACAACACCCAGTGCTCATCCCAAAAGGTGCCCTCCTCAATACCCATCACCCACCCGCCCCTCCCTCCCACCCCCCATCAACCCTCAGTTTGTTCTCAGTTTTTTAACAGTCTCTTAGGCTTTGGCTCTCTCCCACTCTAACCTCTTTTTTTTTTTTTTCCTTCCCCTCCCCCATGGGTTCCTGTTAAGTTTCTCAGGATCCACATAAGAGTGAAACCATATGGTATCTGTCTTTCTCTGTATGGCTTATTTCACTTAGCATCACACTCTCCAGTTCCATCCACGTTGCTACAAAAGGCCATATTTCATTCTTTCTCATTGCCACGTAGTATTCCATTGTGTATATAAACCACAATTTCTTTATCCATTCATCAGTTGATGGACATTTAGGCTCTTTCCATAATTTGGCTATTGTTGAGAGTGCTGCTATGAACATTGGGGTACAAGTACCCCTATGCATCAGTACTCCTGTATCCCTTGGGTAAATTCCTAGCAGTGCTATTGCTGGGTCATAGGGTAGGTCTATTTTTAATTTTCTGAGGAACCTCCACACTGCTTTCCAGAGCGGCTGCACCAATTTGCATTCCCACCAACAGTGCAAGAGGGTTCCCGTTTCTCCACATCCTCTCCAGCATCTATAGTCTCCTGATTTGTTCATTTTGGCCACTCTGACTGGCGTGAGGTGATACCCGAGTGTGGTTTTGATTTGTATTTCCCTGATAAGGAGCGACGCTGAACATCTTTTCATGTGCCTGTTGGCCATCTGGATGTCTTCTTTAGAGAAGTTCTATTCATGTTTTCTGCCCATTTCTTCACTGGGTTATTTGTTTTTCGGGTGTGGAGTTTGGTGAGTGCCCTAGGATTTCCATAGCATAGGTCATCTGTGTATTCATCTTTCCTTCCAGCAACTTTGGTTGAGGTTTACAGTAAGTATTTTTACTGCCGGGAAACATCAGTTAAACATATTGACAAAAGATTATACCAAAGGAGTTGCATCTTATGTATCCGTTATCTGGGAAGAAAACTATCTCAAAATTAAGTGATTTTTGGTAGCTCTGATATTATGTTGGCATTCAAACAAAACTGACTGCCCCGTCTCCCCAATCATGGATTTATGGTGATTTACTTCCATATACTGCAACTAACCTTCATCCAACACAAGAAGACCAGCCATGGGAGTATTCCATCACAATAGAATATTTTACTCCTATTAGTGCTGATGAAAACAATTACTTCTTCACTTAGGCACAAAACATGCCAGGGTAATCTCAAAGGAAACCTAATACAGCAGAAGCATGGATTTTGAAAGTCATTTATTTACTGTGGGCCCCTTTTGTGCTGGGGACTGAGAATAGGAAATACAGATATAGTCCCTGCTACCTGCGACTTTATAGCTCCCAATCCAGGGGTGTCACTAACCTTCCTATCAAGTTAGTTGCCTAGCCTCAGTTGTCTCATCTGTAAAGGAGAGGGAATCTTAGATACTTTTCATATGTATTCATTACAACGCTATTTGTTAGTTCGTTATATAACAAAGAAGTAGCAGTTAGAGCTGAATTGTTATTAAACTGCTACTTAGTAGTTTTTAAGTGATAGACAAGTGATAGACAAGACTGAAAACACATTTCAGATCCTTTAAGAACAAGAGTGCAACAGCCCTAGGAGACAGGTTTATCAGAGTGCTCTATAGCCTAATGATATTTTATTTTGCCAAACATCTAACCTCCAACACCCTGCATAGTAATGGAAATGCAAACACCCTGATGGGTTACTTCAAACACAGATGAAAACTACAATTTAGGAATGTGTGAAACTGTGGCTAGAACCAAACTCGTGGGAGGCAAGCACAAGGAGGCTCATTTGTGAAGCTTTTCCCAAGGATCATACAACTCCCTGTTAAGAGCAAAACGTTTTTACTTCTGCATCAGCATCACTGCTGACATTGAACTAGGACTCAAGACCTGGTTTGGTGTCTTCCAATCTTCTTTGCCACTTAAATACCTTTTATCCCCTCTTCAACAAACTGCTGGTTTGGAAAGATCATGTCAGCAGCACTGGAAGAGTGTAGGCACATAGAAAACGGTGCTTAAGTGTTTGCTATTTGTACATGACTATTCTGAGTTTAATTTAGCAAATGTTTATGATTAAGCAAAGTTACATTTAATGACTAGCTCTCATGAGGACAGAGCATTACCACATCAACCTAGTAACATTTTAGCAAAAAACCCAAGAAACCCAAGTGCTAGTGATGGTGTGCACCTTTATCATGGTAAATAAGTGAAGGCCTCTTAGAAACACTGGAGTGGTTGAAGAACATTCCGAATCCCAGGGTATGCCTTTAAGAGTCCAGGAAACCCAAGTTCAGAACAACTGTGTTTACAATCAAGGTTTCCTTCCCATCTGGGAAAAAAAAAGACATTTTAAGTAGTCTTGTATGAACCATAGGTTAAGTTATTTGATCATTACTGTTGCCTTAATGTTTAAAAAAAACATGAGTGAATGCTCCCTGTAGTGGATACTTTTTAGAGTCTGGTCCAGAGATCCCCATCTCTGTATCTTGTCTGTAGGGCTTGACCCCAGGCTTTTAGTTTGAATTACCTAAAATTATGTCCCTGGCCTTAGCTGGCTTGAACAGGGATAGACACCCACTTCTTGCTCTTCACAATTGAGGTACTGTGCTATTGAGGGATTACAGACAGGGTTCCGATAAGCCCAGGGCTCTTGAGGAAAGGTCCACGATGGCGCCTTCAAGCCCCCAGAGACCTGTCTGAATCCTTCCAACAATTTTCCCATTTTGGTCCAAAGTAGCTCAAAATGGTTTCTGTTACTTAGCAAACAATAAACCCTTAAATACACATTTCAAATGCTAATTTGTTAGAAAACCCAGACTATGATAGTTTGGAAAATATCAGATTCATCAGGGTTTCTATGGAGAATTTGAAGCAAACTTGTAACAGCACTCATTTCCAAGGCTCCAGGATGTAGGTGTAGGGGCTCTGTTTGTCCGACAGAAAAATCCAGTGCGTGGAAGGAACTGGGTACAATCTCCCCTAAGGATCTATTTGCATTAACTTTTTGACACAAGCCTGAAAGGCTTCTGGTTTAGGGTGTGGGGTGGGATCTGAACCCTGTCCCTAACAGGAATATGTATGTGTACAAACCATTACACACACCTGAAAGATGGGGGTGGCACACACCTTACATAAGCCATTTCTCAGAGAGGGAAGAAGTCAGAGCCTCTAGAATAACTTGGGAGAAAAGGAGATGGTATCTGAGTCAGGCAGCAGGGAGTCCTAAATATCAGGTGGGAAAGGGTTAAGGAAGAAGACAGTGTGGCGGTACCCCACTCAACACCCCTGTAACATGGCTATCCCAAGGAGAAACTGCTGTGGGCAGAATCACAAGGCCTTGTAGTACTTGCATTCCACACTGACCTATACTGGGATGGATTCCACATCTCCATGTCATCCGAGTCCTTTTGGCCTGATGAATCTGCAGCAGTCCACACAGAGAACACAGGCTTGGGCTAGCACCTAGAGGAACTAAGTGGGTGCTCATCCTAGCCCAACTGGTCTGGAGATGGCTCAGCCACAGGAAACCACATCATTCATTTCAGGGCAGAGGGAAGGATGCAGTGGGAACAGAGTTTCCCCACCCAGGCCTTGGAGCAGCTTGGGTAGAGACAAACCGTATGGTTGAACAATTACACGCTCAAGTCCTGGAGGGCCCAGCAACATCCGAAGAGCCAGCAGGCTGATTTGTAGACATACATTTATACCTCCAGTGAACTGCCAGCTCTGTTGGAGAGGTAGCAGGGAGAATTTGGTCAGAGACTGAAATCAGCACGTAAATCAGCACAGCTTTCGAGGCTTTGCTAGCACAAAGCAACACACGATAGATTAAGTGCCTGTGAATACCAGTGTAGGACAGGGTCTTAAATACACCAAGATACAGATCCGCTAAGATCGTTTTTAGGGAAAGTTAAAATGGGAGTACAATTCCTCACAAGGCTATGAAAATTCCTTCTAGAAGGCCAGAGAGAGGTTCTGGACTTGTGGTCACTGAAATGGAAGAGTTAGGATACTCAAAGCCTTCTCCCAAAAAAAGGGAACTCATTTTAGAGATTAGCTACTTCATTAGGCACAATTCACTTTACAGTAGCCACGTTGATCATTTTAATAGATCAAAGGTGGTTACCTCAAGGTTTTGCTAAGTGAATACAGCCTAAATAGAGAAACTTGGTTAAGTAGCCAGTCTGCAGTGGGCACTTAGCCATATTTTCTCATTTCAAGTATATATAGGGGACCCTAACAAGTCACTTACTCCATTGTAATCAGCTCACAGCTCTGCTTTTCAAATAAGAAGGGGAAATCATCTTTCCTTGCTCTAGAAATTAAGCTTGTGGAATTTGGCAATAGATACATTGTGTATAATATGTAGACCTTAACGGCCCTGGGAAGTTTATAGGCAGTTTGGGAACATTTCTTCCATTATTTCTAAATCACCCAGATTTATAATTCCAATTTCCATCATAAGCATTTGATGCAATAAGCAATTCTAAAGTGCTTCATAGTCTCCTAATGGCTTCAGTTTTTCCTTAATTCTAAGAGAAGATTGATTTTACAGTATCCTGGCTAGTGGAAGGCTACTTTAGTTTTCTCTATTAGATTAACTTCCACACAGCTGCATTCAGTTACTATTTACTTTCTGCTCCTTTCTTCTAGCCCAGAACTAAGCTGAAATTCCAATGCCCTGGTAATTGTTAAATGCTAGCCACAAATGAACTTTAATCCTGCTGGTTTTATAGAAGACCTACTTTTGGAATCTTATTTTGAAAATGTCAAGGCTAGAAGTTTTGTCTACAAATAGTTTTGAAGATTGGCATATTCAAAATATCCCTAAATTTAAATTCTGCATAAATGTATCTGATCATACACAATTGAGAGGTGTCATGGTAGGTGCTGGGACATACATGGTATCTCTTCACCCACCTCCATTCTAAAAGATACCCAGAACTACCCCGTGGACAGAGAGTGGAGTATTAGGGTTATATAAAGACAGAAGAAAAAGTGAAGAGGGAGCAATTTGCTCATTTTGAATGAGAAGCAATGTCAAGGTGTCAGCATAGCAATTCCGATGGCAAGGATAGTGCATTCAGGTGTTGACAACTTCCCAGATATCTCAGGATCTCTTTGAAATCTAATACTGAGCCTTAGCCTAAAATATGCCTTCAATCCCTGTTCATATTTAAAGCTTAGAACTAAGTGTCCTTCTAAGCTCTCTCAATGGTTTAATTGGCAAAAGTGGCAATTCACCAACTGGGCTTACTGGAAATACTTTATAGAAACAGTAGAGTCACATTCAATTAGAGACATATGTTAAATATTTAATATGCATCCAGCACTGGCAGGATCCTGTTTCTACTCTCAAGCTTATAGTATCATTTGGGAATTTAAAAATATATACATTTTTAAAGCCCAGAGTAAACGAAGCAACTGGAAAAAACTGAAAAGCTATTGCAGGCTAGACACACCCCCTGTGGATTAGAGCCTCTTAAATCCACCCAAAAAGATACATTTTGGCACCTAAAATGCAAAGGTATGGTGATTCCAACCATCTCAGGGCCAAGCCATGGAGGTTTCGATTTCACAAAGCTGGTAACCATGAGTAACTGGGCTCCTGTCAGTCTTGCTAATCTACAGGACCAACCCCAGCAGCATCAGCTCCACAGGGGAGCCTTTTAGAAATGCCTGTTTGAAAATCTCAGACCCCAGCCCAGTCCCACTAAAATCAAAATCTTTATTTTCACAAGATCCCAGGTGATTTCTATGCACATTTTTAGGAAACATGTACAGCCAAGCTTCTATGATTCATTTCTGTGAAATCTAGGTAATTTCTTTTCGAAGTATATACTTGACTGCTGTGTTGTCAATGAAAACTAGCCCTTCTCTGCAATATTTAAGATGAATAAAAGATAGATTAAACAGATTTTAAAACAGATTTCCCACCCCCGTTTTCCAGAGTATTCTAGCCACATGCCCATAGCAGCTGTGTTTACCTCTGTGATTAGACAGTACAATAAATGCACCTAGTGATAAATGAAATTGAATTAAATGGCTGATTGCATATACATGTTAAAACAGTTGGTTATTTCACCAAAACAATGGGAAATGTCTGTCATGCAAAAAAATGCAAAGTAGGGCCAAGTAGACATACTGTAACAGTGAATAATTCTTTAATGTATTTATAGAGGAGTTATGGATTTCCAAGTTTGCCCTTTAACGTGAAGTCTCCTTTCAATGGAAACATTGCTGTCTAATTCCAAGTGCTTGGTTTGCTCAGACCTGTGGACTCTTCAGCCTCACACATTTATAAAGAAACTGGATGTTAGAAGAAAGGGACAGGGGAAGTTACTAGTCATCAATGATATCTCCATCTCGAATCTATGATACTGGACTTTGGCAGCTAATTGAGGGGGAATTGGACTTCTTTGGATGTGGCCCTTATAACTATCCTCAGACAGCTGTTTACAGTGCCTGAAAAATAGCAACTGCTCCAAGAACACAGGTTGTGAAAGTGAACAAGTGATACAAAGCACAGCAAAAAACCTTCCATGAATGGTAGAGATTTAGACATGGAGAGGAAGGCTAGATTTGTCCCCACATAGGACACGCCCCTTGTTGAGGGGGAGAAAAAAAAAAAGATCTCAGAGCATAGGTCAAAAAAAAACAAAAACCTTTCTATTCCTTCCAATTCTTCTGTCCCCTTCTGGAAAATTCTTTCCAGAAAGAATTTGAAAGGAGTCCCTGTCTTTAAAGGGAGAAATTAGGAAAAACAGCCTGTAACAGAGGGAACAGCAGGGACTTTGAAGCCAAGCAAATCAGAGTTTGGATGTAATTGCCTGAAGTGTGTTTTCAATCCAAATTGCATAGATGAGTGAAGGAGCAGCTGCACAAGGATGAGGGAGGGGAGTGCTGGAAGGAAGTGCTAGGAAATAAAGGGGAAAGATACCAAATTAGGGCATCATGGACTTACTTTAATATTGCTGGAATTATTTCTCCCTAATCCTTATTGTTTTATCCCTCAATACAAACTTATCGATTATGTGCTCCTTGTAGAAGAGTAAACTGTCCCCAAAGCATGTAATATTGAATGTGAGAATTCCTGGTCATCCCACTTCCAAGGATAACCATTATTGACCATATTGTGTATATTCTATTTTTTCTGTTTTATAGGTTGTATGTTTTTTATATATAATACATAATACTTCATATATATGTACATTGGGTGTACATAAGATAGTCATTGTGGTAGGCTGAAATAATGGCACCCAAAGTAAACCTTCTAATCCCTGGAACATGTACTGCCTTCCATGGCAAAAGAGGGCATTGCAGAGGTGATTGAAAATCTCAAAGATGGGAGATTGCCCAGGATTATGTGGAAAGGCCTTAAAGGCAATCACAAGCATCCTTAGAAGACAGGCAGGACATTTGCCACACATGGAGAAGGCAATGTGACCACGGAGAAAGCTTGGGAGGGGACCACCATCACCGGAAGCTGCAAGGGAGGAACAGATTCTCCTCCGTAGCTGCCAGAGGGAATGTGGCCTGTTGATGCTTAATTTCAGCTTAACTGTCATATTGTTAGTAGAGGCAGGCTTTTGAGAGTTAAACGCATTGGGACTGAATCTAGAACACTGAAGACAATGAGATGGGTGTGCCTAATACTCATGTTTTTTTTCTGAACTACATTTACATTCTCCAAGCTAGCCTACCTTGGTTCAATCTCTGGGTCCACCATTTTCTAGAATATTTAACCTATTTTTAAAACAATTCCTCACAGTAAAATGTACTAGGTCTTGATCTGTCCTAGTTAGCACAATTAATTTTATGTGGAAACTCATATACAATGATTTTTAGGAGTTTTTTTTTTACTATGAATATTTGAAAAAACTAAATTAGAACTACCCTATGATCCATCAATTTCACTTTTACCTATAGGATACAAAATACAGATTCAAAGGGGTACATGCATCCCAAGGTTTATAGCAGCATTATTAATAGCCACAGTATGGAGAAAGCCCAAATGTCCATTGGCTGATGAATGGATAAAGATGTGGGGTGTGTATGTGTGTGCACATGCGGGCATGTATATATAAGAAAGTGATAAAATGGAGTATTAGCCAAAGAATGAAATCTTCCCATTTGCCATGACATAAATGGAGCTAGAGTGTGTTATGTGAAGTGAAATAAGAAATACCATATGATAGCATATGTGGAAGTTAAACAGATGAATATAGGGGAAGGGGAGAGAAGAGAGACTCAGAACTATAAAGTTTGACAGAGGGAGGTAGGTTGGAGACGGGCTAGATGGGTACTAAGAAGGGCACTTGTGATAAGCACTGGGTGTTAAGTCTAAGTCCTGAGTCACTGAGTTCTACTCTTGAAACCAATATTGTACTGCATGTTAACTGGAATTTAATAAAACTTTTTTCCTTATTTTTGTCTGGAAAAGTAATTCTGTTTTTAATATTTTTGAAAAGCTGGTTTGGGCTAAAGAGAATACAGCTAGGTAAAATCCTAACTTATGCTTGTAAGACCCAGAAGCACAGAATTTGCAAAATCTTAAGGAAATCATTCGGGTCTAGGCGAACTGCCTCCCCCACATAAGAAAAGGACCAGTTACTGCCTATGGTGAGTAATACATATGCATCTTCTAAAATCCCCCTAAAGGAATTTTGTCAAACTGGGAAGTTAGAAAATTTCCTTTGGCAAGAGTCTCTCCACATCTTCATCTGGGCTACTTCTCCCAGTCCTAGCAGACATGGATTATTTGTAAAGACAAAGGGTCCAATTCATGGAACTTTGTTTGAACTTTGGGGGAGGGGGTACTGAGCCTAGCTGCCAATATTTTCTTTTGGCTTTTTCTTTCATGGTTTTGGGCAAGTTGGACTGAGAATCATAATCAAGACAACAGGCCAGTTTCTAAATCTAATCAAAATAAACCTTTTGAGCATTTACTATTTATGAAGCACAAGGAGAAGCATATGAAGTAGTTGAAGATACAGGCTTTACACTGAAGGTGCCTCAAGTTAAACAGAAAAGCTGTTAGAGGAGGGCTCTGGGGCTTGTTTTGTCATGCTAGAAATGAAACTTCAAATCAAAGGCTGAAGGGTAGGGACATTCCAAATGTGACGACACAGTGAAGGACAGCACCCTAGGTGACACAAATGGAGTGGATGGAGTAGGAGCATGCTTTGGTCATGTTTGGGGAAAGGGGCAGACTCCTATGAGCAGAAGAGAGGGGAAGAGGAAAGAGCTGTAGAGGGACTTGGATGCCCGACAAAGGAGTCTGAACAGCATTCTTGAGATTTTGTGGCCTACTGAAGCATTCTGGATCAGTAAAGCTATGTGACAGAAAGGCACTTTGGGAGGATTAATTTGGATAGTGAGGCACAGAACAGAATGGAGGTGGCAAACTGGAAGTTAGGAAGTTATTACGGCCACATGGACATAATGAAGGCCAAAGGAGAGAAATGAAACCCAGAAGAAATTGGGGGGGGGGGGTAGGAGGGAGAGTGGTAGGGCTCAGTGAGTAACTATGTAGGGGAGAAAGAAAAATGAGCTGTTTTAACCCTGGGTGGTTGGATTTCTCCAAAGTGAATGAGAATAGGGAAAAGAGACACAGACACACACAGACACACAGACACACAGACACACAGACACACAGACACACAGACACACAGACACACAGACACACAGACACACAGACACACAGACACACAGACACACAGACACACAGACACACAGACACACAGACACACAGACACACAGACACACAGACAGAGAGACAGAGAGACAGAGAGACAGAGAGACAGAGAGACAGAGAGACAGAGAGACAGAGAGACAGAGAGACAGAGAGACAGAGAGACAGAGAGAATATATGTTTCAAGGAAGTTGGCATCCACACAGGAATGTCCAGTAGCCATTTTCCCATATGGGACTGAAAGGAGTAAGAAACCAGAGCTGTAAATGAAGGCTTGAAACGCATCAGGACATAGGTGACATAACTTGTGGCATGAAAACAATCAGCATCTTTGGGACAGAACACAGCTTACAGGGATAGCATTTGAATAATGCTATCTCAGATAATACCCTATCTGGATAGTCTGTAGGCTTTCAGGAAATAGAACTTGAAGGAGTGGTCTTTGGTCATTTTGTAACTATATCTCTGCATTATGTACCTTGAATTTAACCAATGGTCCTTAAGACGGTTGAATTAGGGACTTTGTACTCAACAGTTCTGCTCTGGATTTTCTTCATCATGTTGACTATCTCCTGACCTCCCCACCAGATAATGAAGTCATTGTGTATTTTGTGTAGCTTAAGCAACTTGAGAGATCAACTGAAGTTGACTTTTCCTTTTCCAACTGCACAATTAGAAGATGCCAGCTAATACAGTCCCCAAATATTTACTAAGCAACCTACTATGTGAAAGACCCCATTAGGAGCTGAACAAACCTCTTATTTATTTTCTCCCTTTTAATGCAAAAGGTAAGCATTACAAGTGTTTAAGTAAATCAAACGCAGGCTGGAAAAAGTCTTAAACCTAACATATGGAGTTAATGGTGCCAAGTTGCTTGTTTTTATAAGCACAAGAGCTTTTTAAAGCTGAGCACTCTGGCTACGCCCATTAGGTTCCACAGTCCCCATAGACTTTGTTGTATGACATCTGGTACTTTACTGCCTTAGAGGCTAAAGAGAAATACCATGCGTGCCATTTGCTTTGTCTCAGTGTTTCTAAAAGGTTCCCTTTCCACTTGATCTTTGTTAGTGGTAATATTCCAGGGTTTTAGACACTGAAGGTCTGGTGTTAATAGATTTTAAGTACTCCTGTCCATTCCTCAAAAAGGGAATATACAACTACAACCTGAACATTAGCTTTACTTTCATGAAACTTTTGAAGAATGCTATCTCCATATGACTGAATTTTTGGTCAAAATACATGCATTTTGGCTACAGAGGAAGACACAGTCAATATCAGGACACTGAGCGAGTCAGGTGCAGATGAACTAAAGAGGCTGAGGGGAACACTACGGCAAACCCAGTAGGTTACTTTCACAAAAACTCCATTATCAAGGGCCAAAGGCTCACAGTACAGGAAAATGAGAATTTGCAAACATTTGAATTTCATACATCTTACTAGCTGTTGAGGAGGGCTTAGCACTGAGAGGTACTTTCTTTATAGAGGCTTTACGAAGGTTTGTGGTCTTCACTGCCTAGGATCAACACTGGCAGGCACCTTAACCTTATTTGATAAGCATTGCCTATAGTTCACAAACACTAGTCTACAGAGAAGATGCACCAGAGTCCCTTGGTTGTCATTTTTAAGACATTCCTAGGCTGTTTCTGGATATTCTGGTTCTATCTATACATTTGGGGTATGCATAAGGCATATCTGTGTTTGTAAAATCTGCAGGTAATTCTGATGAGCATTGATTCCACTCATTTCCTTCTAAATTAGCATTCTATGACTGGAAGAGTCTGAAAAGCAAGCTGTAACCCAGGCTGAGTGTACATTTTCCATATGTTAAGTATAGGCATCAATGCACTAATCTCAAGTGAAAAAATGATGGTCCTTTTCTAGTGGGACAGAATGGAGTTTCTAACTTATGAACTTGTAAATCTTGGTATGTAACTATAGCAAATGTAAGAAATGCAGGAGAAACGTCCTGTTCTAGGATTACCTTGAAGCATTTGACGTTTCCCTATTTCTTCATATGTTAGAAGAAGAGATTGGGAATAAAATGATATACCCATGGCGTGTAAATCAAAACAGAACTGAGACTTCTTTCCTAGTCCAGTTCTTCTAAAATATGCCATTAGGGGAGAAATTTAAGTCTCACATTAGTAGCATTTTAATAGGAATGGGAGAAGATAATCTACCCTCTCAAAACTACTACTGCTATCTTCACCTTACCTCCTAAAAATAACCTAGAAAAACAGCCCTATGATGCAAAAGCATATTTAAAAAAAACATGACTGTAGAGCTTTAATATATCATGCACATTCTTCTAGGTCCACATGTGCCCATAACTCATTTAATAGCTTCGTAGTATTCCATAGACCCATCTTGATTTATATGACTTTTTCCAGTCATCCCCCTACTGGACTTTCAGTTCTTAGTTTAAAAAAAAAAAATCACTCAGTGCCATAATAAACATTGCAACACATGCTAATTTTGGACAGATGTTCTCTATGAATGGGATTGACCTGTGCAAGGGTATGAGGATCTTAACTCTTAGATTCTGCTAGATTGCTTTCCAAGGAGTTCGTAGCAATTTCACACTTCCCTCAGCACTGTAGGAGTTCATTTCTCCCAAGCCTCACCAACATTGGTGAAACTTCAAAGGATTTAAAATGCTCAATCTGTTGTGTGAAAAAAATGGCATTTCATTGCTTTAATTTGCAATTCTGTGTATGAAACACACCTTTTTGTGTATGTTGGCTCTTTGCATGTCCTTTTCGGTGAATGGCCCTCTAGGATAAAATATTCTTCTGCACACCATGTACAAAGGAAATTCCACATAGATTAAAGATCAAAACACAGCAAAGTCAGAAGAAAAAAATGCCAGAATATTCATATCAGTGAGAAGAGATGCTTGACAGTTTAAACAAGATAAACCTAAATGCCACAAAAGAATTAAGGTAGGTTTGAATTTATAACCATTAAGATTGTTTAGTCTTTTGCCTTACAGGAAAAAAAGGAAATGATAGATTGCATCATATAACTTTTTTTTTTTTTTTTACACTAAGTGATTAACATTCCTGATATAGGATTCTCTCAAAAACAAATACAGGCAAAAGGAAAAAATAAAAGGCAGTGATTTTTTTCCCCACCCTGACTCAGTCTGAGGATTCTAGTGTTTAAAATATAGGCAGAGTACATGTTTACATCAGATTGTTGAATAGGAGGTGGGTCTCCTATATGAGGTGCCCCCTCTTCCCATCTGTTCTCTGCCTACAGAGCCTCTTGGCACTTGGGTCTGATTTCCTCAGGTGGTGTGTGGTCTTTGGTAAGCTTCATACACCTACTAATCACATTGTGAGTTTTTTCCTTTTGACATTTCCCTCCAGCCTTCCCTTTCAACTCTGCAGCCAGCTCCCAGCAGCCCCACGGTCTCTTCAAGTCCATAATGAATATTCAGAAAATTCTGTACACGAAACAGCCCCACTGAGCACCATTCACCATTTCAGGTATACCCTACAATGGAAGGATCACATCCAGTTTTATAGTTTAGAAATTGAGTTTAGGAAAGGCACTTGTGGGGGCACCTGGGTGGCTCAGTAGGTTAAGCATCCAACTTCAGCTCAGGATATGATCTTGCAGTTGGTAACTTCGGGCCCCACATCGGGCTCTGTGCCGACAACTCAGAGGCTGGAGCCTGCCTTGGATTCTGGGTGTCCCTCTCTGCCCCTTCCCCCTCTCAAAAATAAACATTAAAAATTAAAAGAAAAAAGGCACTTGTGTTGCTTTTATATACAGGATTTAAAGCACTTCCTTATATTCCAGTGTAGATGTGGAACACCTGAGAGTTCGCAAGTACTTTGTAAGGCCTAAGGTATTAGATAGTCTTTGGACCAGCATCTTCTTCAAATCTACAGTTAAAAATAATCTGATCAGCGGAAGCATCAGAGACCCCTTGCTCCTTATCCCTTACTTGGAGACAGCACATCTCTTACCAACTACCTTCTGTTATAAAGCTACTTCAGTAAATCAGCATCATTCAAAACCCTGCCTTGAATAACATCCTCAAAAAGACCTTTCTGCCTTATTAGTTCCCGCCTCCCCTGAATAGGTAGTACCCTAATATTTCTTTATATCACAGTTGTAATTAAGGTCTGCCACCTCAAGTGGAGTATAAACACAATGAAAGGACCACATTTTTTTGTGGGATGCTTAGCACAGTGCTAGGCTCATAGCAGATAATCAACAGACATACATTGAATAAGTGAAAGTCACAGTATCTTAGATCATGCCTCTTTGTTCACTCGTACATGGTCTAGCTCTTTTACAGGCTTCACAAGAATTGGGGCTTTGCCCACCTTATTTATTCCTAGGCCTATGGATTCCTAACATCTGGAACAACTTGGGACATATAGGAGCTCAATGAGAATTTAATATAGGTTCTAGTATTATGCTTTTGTTGGCAGACTTGAAAGTGGTGATCTCAAAATTCCATCATTTTTCAGAACTCCATGAATGGGCATGCTCACAATAGTTTCTACATATGGTACTCTCCCCTTATCCAGGTTTTCAGTTACCTGCAACCAACTGGTCTGGAAGCAGATAATCCTGACAAATCCTCAAAATGGTCAGTAGTGTTCATAGTGACTTCACAATGCCCAGGGTCATTGACCCCACTTCAAATTATCTCAGAGACAGTTGGTCTCCGGTCACAAGAAGGGTGATTACAGTGTTTAGAGAGGGACTGCATTCATCTTTTTTTTTTTTTTTAATTTTTTTTTTTTTCAACATTTATTTATTTTTGGGACAGAGAGAGACAGAGCATGAACGGGGGAGGGGCAGAGAGAGAGGGAGACACAGAATCGGAAACAGGCTCCAGGCTCTGAGCCATCAGCCCAGAGCCCGACGCGGGGCTCGAACTCACGGACCGCGAGATCGCGACCTGGCTGAAGTCGGACGCTTAACCGACTGCGCCACCCAGGCGCCCCATCATTCATCTTTTATTACAGTGTAGGTATTACAATTCAGTTTTCTTCTTATTGTACTTAATTTGGAAGTTTACCTTTATCATAGGTATTTATGTACAGGAAAATAGGTCTAGTATATGAAGGGTTCAGTACGATCTGCAGTTTCAGGGCTCCAATGAAGGTCTTGGAACATACTTCCACAGACAAGGCAAGTTACTGTGCTTAACTTACCTACATGTCTTTAATACCACTACATTATAAAACATACACAGAAGTTAAAGAATGAGAAAGTGTTGATAGGTGTTAGACCATTTTTTTCTGTATGACAATTTGTTACCCAGAGTTACACTGCAATCAGTCACAAAGTTAGCTGCAAAGCTAATCTTTCCAATTTTCTTTAAGAAAACGCCTGGGTTTTAAAAGGCAGAAATCCCTTTAATCAAGGTTCTAGAATGCAGGAGTGACAGGCAAAGAAAAATGATTTGCCAGTGATTGAAAAGTAGTTTTTATTCAGACGTTCTTTTTCTTCTAGTTTTCAGGTTGAGATTACTGGGAAGGGAGAGAATCAAACATCCATAAATCAGAGGAGGTCTACTCACAACATGAGAAGCGCAAAGTACTGAAAAGTCAAGTATGAATTAAGGATGAGGAATTTTGTCTGACAGTGGCATAGAAAAATTTATGCAAACTTTCTTCTCAATCCATGTCCTACAGAGACAAGATGAAATAGCCCCCAATCTTCTTTGGCAAATCAGAAGACATTCAACCTAGACTAGGTTCCAGTTGTGATCATGGCAGCTTTAAAGAGAAACTGATGGCTAAGACGACTACTAGTAAGTATTTTTCCTGAGTTTCTCAAGATATGAATGGGCTAGCTCTGTCTGGGAAAAAAATACATATAAGGAATAGATCTAAAAAGCATAATGGATTTTCCCTCCAGTCATTTCAAATGTGTTTTTCCTGACCCATTATGTTACCTTCTAAATGAAAACCTAAACACAAATTGAATCAGTGTGGTATGGAGACCACCGAATTTCTATTTGAAAGTCTACTTAAACACACGTACGATGCTGGTTGTTTCCGACATTATTCTAAACTGCAAAGTCTCAAGTCCTGCCCCTGTGTTTTCCAGTTTCCCCGGTGTCTGGGACACTCAGCAAGACAGCCGCTTTGACCATTTAATGCTTCAATACCCAACCATCTCATTTTTGCTCAGAACTTAAAAAATGAGCATGTCGGTTTTTCTTTTCAGTCATTAGTTTGGCACTGAGTGCTGTGTTAAGTGACTTCTGATTTTTATTTGTAATGCTTCTGGAACGGTTTTGGCATAACAGAAGCTGAAATCCTTACTATATTGTTGCGGGATGGGGAGATTTACACATGTTAAAGATTAGTTTTTTGCTGAATGTAAGTTGTTTGTACTTCATATAGAATTCATAAATATAGGAAGAAAAAAGTCACCTGTAACACTGTTACTTGGGTCATAACAATCACTTAATATTTTAGGGCATTTCCCCCCAGTTAACCAGATAATAAGAAATCCTCAACTTGACCTGTTAAAACAGTTCTATATCCTGTTTTCTCAACATTTCAATTTGTATCTTGAACCCTTATAATAGGCACATTCCATAATATGTACTGTAAGTAACCCTTTTCATATTGTTGAAAATATATGTAGCTTCCTAGGTTTTGATGAAATTGGTGATAAACCTCTTTCCATACACTTTAAGTATTTGCTCACATTTCAGGCTATTCCCTTAGGAAAGCTTGTTAGAAATGACACTACAGAGGATATATTAGTGTTGAAAATAGCTTATGTTTATGTGTTAGGCTCGGTCCTAAACACTCCACATATAAATTTAATGTTAGTTCAATCTTACAGATGAGGAAAATGAGGCACAGAGATTAGGTAACTCTCTAAGGTTACACAGTAAGTGGAAAAGCTGGGATGCTTAACCCCAGGCTGAGGACTGAGCTGGTGGCTAACCTTTATGCTGTATACTCTAGTCACTTAAATAGGATCTGAGCAGATCCTTGGACTTGAAAGGAATAGACCATTTAACTGAATCTCTGCATGTTACAGAAAGGCCCAGAAAAATTAAGTGACCAAGTCAGATAGCTAATAGCAGATCTAGAATTTACATGTCAACTCCTCATACTGTAGTCCAGAACATGCTATTCTAAGCATGGTCCATGAACCACAGCATGGACCCCACCTGGGAGCTTGTTAGGAATGCAGAATCTCAGGCCTTACCCCAGTCTTCCTGAAGCCAAGTCTGCATGTTAACAAGATCCCCTGGGGATTCATCTGCTCAAAGTTTGAGAAGCTCTGGCAATACACTAAACTTGATGAATTCTCGGTATTTCAATGGAAAAACTGCATGTAAACTGCTAGTATTTCCACAGCAAGAAAAAAAGTTCTCACTTAAAGCTTATACTAGGTTAAACCATATGAAATTGTTTCAGATAGACGGATATTGGTACCTTAGTGTGGTTCAACTTCAGTGGGTAGAAAAGTAACAATAAAACTTACAGGTATTGGCAGTTTGTGTAGAGATCAAACTTAAGAGGTTCTTTATTCCCAAAGAATAGGTTACTCGGGAAGAAAAAAAAAAAAAGTAACAGACAATTACAGTGCAAAGTGAGAAGTACGACTGGAGAGCATTCTGAGACCTCTGGATAAAGTTAAGGGATATTCTGGAAAATACACACCACGGAAGAAAACAATTATTTGTCTCTATTAAAGGCAAAAAAAAAAAAAAAAGGCAGGTATGCAAGCCTTAGTCAAAGGTTTAAATGGGCACCACTGTAAGCTTCTCAGCCTAATTAAAACCAATTGGTTAAGAATGTAAGGTGCTCCACAAAGTTTGGGAGATACCAATTACCATTTGAAAAACTAAGGACTATGTTATCCTTCATAGTGATAGCAGGTAAGGAGAGTTTACACGTCTTACCACTTAGGGTGCATGATTGTCATGGGCCCCACTTTTGTTTTTATTTTTTGAAGTTAACCGGTATTTTTAGGTGGGGTGAAATGAACTGATTTCCATTGTACTATGAGAAGAATATTAGGAGTAATACTTAACGATGCAATGCATTTACCAGAATCTGAATAACCTATAAATAAGTGGCATGTGTTAAATATAAAAGCCTTTAAGTATTTTCAAGTCATTCTTTTTATTTATAGCAATCTTACTGTTACAGAAATGAGACTGGGCCATTATATTGGTTTTGCATCTTTACACTGGTTTAGAAATACTTAATGGGGGGGGAGTTGGTTGAATTGGTAATTCCATTTTAGCATTTAACTTTTTTTTCCTCATAAAGAGGCCTTTTCCAGAAAGAACCAACCTACCAGTTGCTGGGCCCATGGTAAGCTATTCATCCTGTAGTTAGATGTTCTATAGAGAAGTTTCATTAAAGGACAAAAACAAATGCCTTTTCACATACACACACGGAGGCGACAAAGGCCAAGATGATGGCAAGTCATTTGGCAGGTCATGTTTTCTAGAGAAACCATTTTCACAACTGGAAAGTAATTCTCCAACTTTGGGACCTTCTTACCATTTCTCAGTTGGTCCTTATCTCCTTCTTCCACAACTCCTTAGCTCAAGTCAGACTTTGACAGATACAAATCCTCAGAGAGACCAATTTCCTCACAATTTCTAGCTAGACATTCAGATTTTACTAAAACTTGAATACTGCCATGGGAAGCATGCTGAACTCCACTTAAGAAATGCTGTAAATTTGAGGACACTTTGAACCACATGGCACTCTGATCAATTCTGTCTGTTCAAATTTTCATTGTTAGATTAACAAAAAAAATTTTAGTGTTTATTCACTTTTGAGAGCATGAGCATGAGCGTGAGCATGAGCAGGAAGGGGGCAGAGAGAGAGGGAGACGCAAAGTCTGAAGCAGGCTCCAGACTCTGAGCTGTCAGCACAGAGCCCGATGCAGGGCTCAAACTCACGAACTGCGAGATCATGACCTGAGCCCAAGTCAGACGTTCAACGGACTGAGCCACCCAGGCGCCCCAATTGTTAGACTTATTTTAAAGGAAGCCTACCTGTATTCTCCAGGGCCATTTGGTTTTTGTGGTGCTTAGAATTTATATGGAGATCTGAACGGGGTAACAGTATAGGAACTGCAAACTTACATTGTTACTGCAGTTAGACAAAGAGGAGCTAAAAGGAAATACATGGACCATAAAATCGGAGATAAATTGGAAGGCCTTTGGTTCACAAAAATTATTCAAAGACTCAAGAGGTTAAACTCAACATGAATTGAGGACTTAGAAGTCCTGTGTAATCTTAAAGGAGTTCACAGGTTTTCCTTAGAGAATAAAATGACAAAGTCAAGGATTACTTCTCTAAATTTGGTAAAATGGCAATGGCTAACAAGAGTTGACCAGCTGGTGCCCATTCTGGCAACTATACAGGAAATAGCAGCTTGGCCTCACATCTCCCTAAAATTCAATGCTGTTCAAAACAAATTTTAAGAGGCTGAGAAGCAAAGTATCTGTGACCGAAATTGGGTAACCATTTGAGTGATACCTGAAATGCATGGAACAGGGAGACAAGGACAGGAGAGTGGGGAATATCACACAAAGGTACATAGAAGTGGCAGCTCTCCAGATCCCCACATTCCCCCCCACCCCCGCCCGCCCCCCGCAGCCCTGAGGGGGCAAATGGTTTCTATTTCTCACTACTGTCTTTATCATTATGAAATCTGGTCTGGCAGAACTGCCTGCAAATGTCAGCAGTTGAATTCCTAAATTTATTAGTTTCCTTCCTTGCCTGCCTTCCCCAATCCTTTCCTACCCCCTTCCGTTCACCTAAACTTCTACTGAACATGCCAAATACTATTTAGAGACTGGTAGAATACAAAGGAAATCTAGCACCTTATTTTCAACTTGCTTGTACAACAATTTTCTTCCTTGAAAAGGAAAGATACGACACCCACCAAAATCTACTAATACCCAGCAGTCTGTTGGTGATTGCACTCAAGGACAGATCAAGTACTATGGGATCACTGAGGGGGAGCAATCACAGCTGATTGGTGGGATCAAGGAACCCCTGTCTGAGGAGTAGTGTTTGAACTGGCTCATGAAAGGCAGGCACGCTCCAGAGGGAGGGAAAAGGAGGGATTACCCAGAATTGTGTGTCAGAGACAAGGGCACAGAGGAAGAGGTGGAAGGGATTGTGAAAGGTTTTACAGTATAAAGAAAAAGGAAAGAGTTATTTGAAGGGGAGGGGCAGGGGAAAAAAAAAAAAAGAGTAACTACTACCATCAGCTCAGTTGCAGCCATGCCCACTTGGTGCTTGTTTCCCACAGGGGTTCTCAAACATTACGCTTACAATATGTTAAAGCCCATATTGCTAGATCCACCCCAGAAGTTCTGTTTTTGTTTTAATGTGGGGCAGATTCTGAAGCAGACTCCAGGCTCTGCGCGGTCAGCACAGAGCCTGAAGCAGGGCTTGAACCCAAGAGCTGTGAGATCATGACCTGAGCCGAAGTCAGAAGCTTAACTGACTGAGCCACCCAGGTGCCCCCACCCCAGGAGTTTCCTCACGGGGAGTTGGGGGAGGGGATTAGTGGGTGACATGAAAATCTGCATTTCTAAGAAGTTCCCAGATGATACTGATGCTGCTTGTCTGAGGACCAATGTCAAAGGATATATGGCAAACAGGCTATTTGCCATTTCTATTTGCTATTTCCTCTGCCTGGAAATTTCTATCCTCAGATATTCACATGGCTCCTGGTCTCCTTTTATTCTTTTCTCCTGACATTCTTTATCCCTGATCTATGCTTTATCTTCATAATCTTTATCTTAGCACTATGGTTTAATTTTTTGTCATCCAATTAGAATGTAAGTCCAGGAGGGATTTATTCACTAGTGCCTAAAGCAGTGCTGTCATTCCCAGCACCTAAATTTCTGTGTTCTTAGGTTTTAAAATAGTACTGGGCACATGGTAGGCAGATAGTGTTGACTAGTATCAAACAAAACCCCGAGGAATAAATTTAGTCCAGGAGGTAAAACACCTGTCCTCTAAAAACCAACACTGAAGAAATAAAGACATATTCCATGCTCATGAATTGGAAAATTGTTGTTAAAAAGTGTCCATACTACCCAAAGCAATCTATGGATTCAGTGCAATCCCTATCAGCTTTTTTTTTTTAAACAGAGCTAGAATACTAGAGTTTACATGGAACCACAGAAGACCCAAATAGCCAAAGCAATCTTGGGCAGGGAGGGGGGCAAGGGACACAAAACTGGAGATACACAAGATCAGATTTCAAGATCTACTACAAAACTATAGTAGTCAAAACCGTACGGTACTAGGGCAAAAATGGACAAGAGCAACACAACAGTAGAGAACGCAGAAAAACCCACACTTACGTGGTCTACAGACAAAAGGAGGAAAGAATATACAATGGGGAAAAAGATGGTCTCTTCAGCAAATGGTGCTGGGAAATCTGGTCAGCTATTTAACAAAGAATGAAATGGACCACTTCCACACACACACACACACCCTCAAAAAAATAGATTGAGGGCCTAAATGTGAGACCTGAAAACCATAAAAATCTTAGAAGAAAACCTAGGCAGTAATTTCTTTGACGTCAGCCTTAGCAGTATTTTTCTAGATCAGTCTTAGACAAGGGAAACAGGAGCAAAAACTATCAGGACTACACCAAAATGTAATGCTTAGCACAGCAAAGGAAACCATCAACATGAGAAGGCAACCTACTGAATGGGGGAATGCATGTGATCTCTCCCATTATGTATTTTAGATAGTAACCCGTTGAGAATACAACTCCACAGAATCCCAGGATAATCTGGGTCATCTCTGGAGATAAAGAAAAAGGAAAGAGAGGGTTATTTGAAGGGGAGGAGCAGAAAAAAAAAAAGGTACTAACCATCAATAGCTCAGTTGCAACCATGCCCACTTGGTGCTGGTATTATCCCAGAATCATCTGATTAAAAATAGGCAGAGAACGTAGATATACAGTTCTCCAAAGATCACCTATAGGTAGCCAACAGACACATAAGATGCTCAACATGACTAATCAGGGAAATGCAGATCAAAAGTCACATTGAGAGCTCACCCCACACTTATCAGGATGGCTAAAAATCAAAAAGATGTAACAAGTGTTGGTGTGAATGTGGAGAAAAGGGAACCCTCATGTGCTATTGGTGGGAATGTACACTGGAACAGCTATGCACCATAGTTTTCAGAAACTATGGAGGGTTCTCAGAAAATAGAAATACCGTATGACCTAGTAATTCTTCTAGAGATGTACTCAAAGAAAAGGATATATTAAGGAGATAGATGTACCCCTGTACTTATTACAACATTCACAATAGACCAGATATGGAAACAACCCCATTGTGCAATAGATGAAGATGTGTGTACACACACACACACAAGAATACTTGTCAAAAGAATGGAGGAAATCCTGCCATTCACAACAACATGGATGGCCCTAAAGGTTATTATGCTAAGTGAAAGAAGTTAGAGGAAAAAAACTGATTTCACTTATGCATTGGAATCTAAAAAACAGAACAGAAACAGATTCAGATACAGAGGACACACTGATGATGGCCAGAGGGGAGAGGGTGGGGGATGGGCATGATGAGTGAAAGGGCAAGGCTTCTGGAGGCTTCTGGTATGGAATAAAGAAGTCACTGGGATGACGCGCACAGCATAGGGAAATAGTTCATGATATTGTAACAGCATTGTACAGCGACAGATGGTAGCTACACTTGCTCTGAAGAGCAGAGCGTAAGGTGTCAACTTGCCAAATCACGATGTTGTACACCTGAAGTTAATGGCACTGTCAACTATACTTTGAAAAAACAGTGTTGACTGAATAACAGAAATGGTCTTGAAAGAGGTGGGACAGGGACCTACGTGGTTTGAGTTAGAGAGGATGGAAGCTGAGAGAACTCAGGCTGTACACCACATCACCTCCATCTCATCAGTAATGCTATGCATCTTTGCTTTTATTAGCAAAAGGTTTGGGGTCCGGGATGGGAGGAAGGGAGGTGAAGTAGAGTAAGGGCTTGAAGTAACTGGGGAGGTTTTACAAGAACGATTATGAAGGCAAATTAAGTTCTGAGGGGATGAACACCCTCATTTTAGGCAAAGGAAGCCAGGCAGGCTGTATTTCTCTGAAACGCAGAAGTAGTTTTTCTATCCAATGGTCCATTAAGATGATTTTCTACTTGTCATTTGCAGTCATTCCCCTTTTACTGACACACAGAGACCTGAAAATTCACACGGGGGAGTCCAGTTCCCCGTGTCCTGCTTTTCTGTCCTGTAAGTCAAGGGCATAGAATAAATTTTTTCAGCAAGTTTCTTACTCCAAACATCTTGCTACACAGGCTTGTCCCAAATGCCTCTAAACTTCCATATGTTTAGTAATTTTGATGCCAAGTAAATTGCAATATCATCCACACGTACCTTCCATGGAAAAAAGGACTGATATGGTTAGGGTCTTATTACAGCCTATCATACTACAAACTGTGTCTTCATTACATTCACAAAAATCTCAAGTGGGAACTTAGACATTTAGAGGATTCATGAATTAGATAAGAAAATCTAGAAGGTAGATAGGGGATGTGAAAACATGGCAAATGAGGTCACGAGTACAAGTGGTCACAGGTGAAGTGCAAAAATAAGCACCTGCTGAGGAAACTTCTATGGTACCACACATTCTATCATTTAGCAGTTGGCAATAGAAGGCTGAAGTGCCTTCTATAAAAATACAAAAACCACCTGGGTGGCTCAGTTGCTTAAGCATCTGACTCAGTTTCACTCAAGTCATGATATCGCAGTTTTGAGAGTTTGAGCCCCATGTTGGGATTCTCTCCTCCCTCTCTGTCCTTCCCCCACTCACGCCATCTGGGTCTTTAGAAAGATAAACTTGAAACAAACAGAAAAACAAAATACAATGTGTATGTTAAAGGTCCAGAAAGAGTAGGAAGAGGGTGGTCCACCTGATAACAGTCACATTTTCATGATCCATTCACATCATTGGACTAAAAGCTCAGCCCTCAAGAAACAGACCCTGCTGCTCAGTCTACTTTGAATACTTCTAACCCTCCTTGGGGATAAGGAATAAGGCATCATTGGTATCGCTGGTACTTGCTAAGCATAGTGGGGTGAGGAGGAAGGATGGAAGGACTGAAACGATGGAAGAGGACCTCCAATCCTTAGGTAACTGACAGGAAGAGGGAGAAAGGAGCCCCATTTTTTGGCTAAGATGACACAGAGACATTGTCACAGATCTTTCAGTCCCAAGAAGATGAATCAATTTTATAACTGGTTACCTACATGAGAGCCTTTGCAACTAGTAGTAGACAATTAATACCCTAGGTTATATCCCAATTTACAAAGTACTTCATTTTGTAAAATGTTAACAGAGGACACTGGGTAAAGGGTGTATGGGAATGCTCTGCACTATAAAATTTAAATTTAAAAAAAAACAATCTTTCATCAGGTCATTTAAGTCTCCATAGGACCAGGACTTTAAAAAAAAAAAAAAGGAAAGAAGCCAGCTAACCCTGTGTAGAGGAGACCCAACTCCATTTCTTATATATAGTGTTTCTCTTCTCATTCCTACCACCTGACATAAAACATGGACATACTCCCCTACCTTTAGTAAAAGCAGGAACAAAACCCGTTCCACTAGTTCTCAACTCTCTACTCCCACTTCCCACTTCATGGAGAGGTTTCTTGAAATTACAGTCTACACTCCCTGATTTTCTCACATACCATTTGTTTAACTTATCATGCTCTGGATTTCCCTCACCATTCATTCCACCAAGAGCACCTCTAAGGAGAACACGATTTGAGGTCTTTAATGGCCAAGCCAATGGATACTGCTTTACTGTATTAAATGTGACTGGCCTCACCTTTCTAGAATATTTCCCTGGGTTTCTTTATTGGCCTTTCTATTTTGTTTCTCTGACTGGCTGTCCCACCCCTCAACCCCACTACCCGGTTCCATCTTGGTTTTGGCACTTTGTTCTTCATGTAATGAGTGCTTCCTAGATGTTCCATTATACACTTGTGGTTAAGAAATTATACTTATACATAAGTTACTGGCATATATTCCACAGCCTAGAGAGCTCTTGGGCTTCAGAGCCATCTATTCAGTTGGGCACTTTATAGTTACCTCAAACTACAGAGCTGAAGTACTTACCTTCTCTGCAAAGAGCTCAGTTCTGTTACCCAATCATAAGGATCATTTTACACTATTTCTGCTTATCCCCTTTAGTTACCCAATTGTGAAAACTATGTAATTATTTAATTGGTTCCCTCCTTTCCTTTTATTACTTCCAGAAGCCAGGCTCTGCCACGTATTGCTGTGGTCACTATGATATCCATTCTTTTGGCTCCAAATCTTTAGCTTTCAAGTCTTCCCTTCTCAATGATGGCAGAGGGAGCTTTCTTCAGGAGGAAGAAAAAAAGTCCTCTAAATTTCCTTTGTAAAATTCTTGATTAGCACCCTGTCATCTTTGGGAGAAACCAGAACTCCATATTATGGGACAAAGGGTTTCATGACCTTGAAGGCTTACCTCACCTCTCCTCACTCCCAGAGAAGTGGCATTTTGGTCATACTTAATTACTCTGATTTTCTAGACTTGGACTGAATGCTCACCTGTAGTTCTTTGCACAGGAAATATATTCTCAGTGCCCCGAAAGCCTTAACCTAATTTCTATTTGTTCTTTATGACTGAGAGGAGAGCCAGGTCCTTGGACTCCCAATCATTCAAAAGAAAAATGTAAAATATCTTGCATATTTAATAATTCACTTTGATTCCAGATTCTTATCTTTTAACAACTCCTCTCACAGCCCAAGAGCCTTTTTGACTTTCTCCACTCTTTGTCCTAGATTAAGTGACCCTCTCCTGTACTTGGTCAGCACAGAGTTTTGTCTGTGGGCACAGTGATGCCAGAGTTGAATTGTTTACTTGCCCAAGTTACTCATTATGCCGTGCACATGAACCGCTCTTTTATCTGTAGTCCCAGATGAGCAGAGGGCCAGATACACTACAAATATTTATGGAAATGAAATGAAATCCTCCCTCATTAAGCACTTCCCAGCCTTGCCAAATCCCTTTACTTCATCCTCAATAACCCTAGGGAATAGGGAAGACTAAGATTTCTGGATTCACCAAACTGTTTAACAGTTAGGAATGCTACAAGTCCCGCCCAGCTCTGCAAATCTTATTTTGAAGCTGGGCTTCTTCACATATTCAGTAAGGGGACTGAGCTCTTATTTTGTAGTCTCTTTCAGTTCTGACACTGACTTCAAAACCATTTACAGAATAAAAATGCACATTTCGAATCCACGTGAAGTACAGAATTATAGAAGCCCATCTGGATACACTACTTTAGAAGAACCAAGTAGAAGGGAAAATGGGTTGGTAGTTATTAAATATCAGGGTGACCATGGAGAGATGCTGATTTCCTAGTGTGTTCTCCCCAACACCCCTCTTCTCCATCTTCAGCCATTATTTCATAGTCTTCTATGCAGCCAAAGCCCTCTAATCAACTGTGGCCAGTAGGGAGGGACATTAAAGGACTGTGGTCTTAAAGGAGAGTGACCGACCCTTTCTATGGGCCTGCTGGCTGGACTGCAAGAGCTAGAAGATTCACTGAATCACACTTGGGAGTGTTGAGCATGGCAGAGAGACAGGACAGAGAGCCTAGTTCTCTGGTACCACCAACTATACCCGCATGGATTTCTACAGAAAAACTTTGTTTAAACCATCGAGATTTGGGGTTATAGAAAAAGAAACCTACAACTCAACAGTATCCTCAATAACATAATATTTTATGATTTTCAAAGTACATGGAGAAAAAAACAGTAATTTTGCTGAAGACAGCCACTTACAAGTTTGCTTGAACTTTTAGTAAAATCATTTATGAAATTTACTACCCAGAGCTACCTGAAAACTTCATAGTTTACATTCTACTTTATCCTAAGAAGCTGATGCCCAGAGGCAAATTGGGCAGGGATGTTTGGCAACGCAAATTCTAATCCTATAAACCAGTTATCTGAGTGCTCATAATGAACATAACAAGTCACAAGACATTTTCTGATCAGTGGTTCCATTTACACAGGCAAAAAATTTAATGCTTTATGTAGTTTTTACAATATAGACTGAAGTTCTGAAATAGTAACCTCCTTCCTTGCTTTTCAGGGAGTGGAAGTGATTATGCTTAATGGTATTACCCAGAATGTATCTGGGTGCCATACAATAAAGGCTCCATTATCCGATTGGGCTCCGAGGAGAAAGTGGTCCAGAAGCACATAAAACACTTCTCTTTATACTAGCTCAGTGACAGAGGGAATGCAGATCCCAGACAGGCAGTACTCCATGGGGAGCTCAGGTCAGAGGAATAGAGACCTGCAGCATTGCAAGCAAAGCAAGAGGCCTCAACACACAGAGGAGACTGCAGGGAATAAAGCTTTGGGTATAAACAGCTGATAACCAGCACCTACAAGTTGCACTTTGATCTAATGCAGAAGGAAAACTAGTTATTCTCCCGTTTATAAGGGCCAAGAACTCAAAGGAACTTCCAGAGAATACTGAAGACCTATTTTATTGGCCACATGCTGACTTGTGAAGAATAGGTTCAAAACCAGCCTTAAAACCCACTGTACATCCTTAATTCCTAATGCCCCAAATCTGTATCACACACATTTCAAACTATCATTCATGATCTGAGATGGCTCATTCTTGCTTTAGGCCCTCATGATGAATGGAGCCTACCTGTTTTAAGGATGAAGCAATGCTGAAGCTATTTCTCTGACCTGATATAGAGGAGTCTCGAGGCTGAGGAAGAGTGAAATCAAGACAAGAGGACCAGAGAGTCCGACACAGAGGCCTTGAAGGTCAGGCAAAGGATTCTAGATTTGATGTAGTTGGCAACAGGGAGCCACAGATCTTGGACCAAGAGAGGAACACAGTCTTACTTTAGGAAGATCATCAGTGTGATAATGGACTAGATAAAGGTAGATCAGGAGAAAACTACCTTAATCTAGGCTGAGATAAGGAAATCCCAAACACAACTGGTAGCTGTTGCAAAGGAGAGGCAAGGACAAGTAGGATACTTTTTATAGGAATAGAAGGAGCTAAATTTGCTCTCTGAATAGTTGAGGACGTGAAGTAAAGCTCATTAAAAAGGCAAATATAGTGAATAAGAAGGCTGAACCCATGATTCACCATCCGAATAAGGACCCTGCTCAGACTGAAATGGGGCATTGCCAATTACCAGGCCAGAACAGCAGATTGCCAGTCTTGGGCAAATCAGGATTTCTGACCACCCTACCTGAAAAGAGCTTTAACTGCCAACATAGAGGAGGACTCAGATTCACACAATCAATTTGATCTCCAACTCTAGCCCCAAGTTTCTGGAAGTTAAGGACATTAAAATGAAGCCACCATCCAGGGATAAGAATAAAAAGCTGCTGTTGAGACACCTAGGGGAATAACCACAGAGGTAAGGTGGAAAATACAAGGCCTCTGAAATTCAATCTATGCTACTGAGTCACTGGATTTCTCAGTTATCTTTTCAATAGGTCACATCCCAATTGGGAACCTCCTTGCTTATAGCATTTCAAGGACCAAATGGCTTTAAAACAACCACTACCACCCCTTTATTTCCTTCAAGTCTTCAGTCTCCAGATCCTATGTCCATGAAGGACTAGTGAAGTTGACAAGTTACTAGGGTGGGGGGTGGCAGTGGGGACAACAGGGTTGGGGCTGGGTGTGTGGGTATAGCATGGACCCTAAGCAGAATGCATCAGCTGGCTAGTGGGCTGGAACCAGTCCTACACACATGTACCTATGGTCATGGGAAAGATACTTAGTCCTTGAAGCTGCTCCCCTAAGAGGGGAAATAACCACACAGACAGGTGTCTTCAAAATGGGCAGGGCAGAATGAGGAAGGAGTGTGTGAGGTCTTGGCAGGCAGATCAATACCAGTGGGTTCAAGATTTTGGCAGCAGGACATATGCTCTCTCCTCCCCAGCTGAGCTATAGCAGGGCTGGGGGACCAGAAATAGGCCAGGCCTGGAAGAGATTTCTATTCCTCCCTTCTCAGTTCAGAGATTACTTCAATACTTAGTGTCTGATCATCCCATACAACATTTATACATTGTCTACTAAGGTGGTGTGTGGGGCTATTTTCTTTACTAAACTGAAGACCATCAGCATGGACTCCGTTGGTCACGGTTCTTGGCACAGGGTATTACTTGAATGAAGGCACGCATCCATGGCTACTTTCTGTGCTTTGTAGTGACCACCTAAAATTCCTTCACCTTCCATTTCCTATCCCTTATTAGAAAAGCAGGTAGACATCAGTGACTCCTCACCCTAGATAAGAACCACAACTAAACCTTCAGTTTTATCTACATAATCCACACCTTATCCTGAAACTAGCAGTTCCCCAAACAAGGTTAAACCTTCAGTTTTCCTTAAGAGCAGTTCTTTCCCTCTCCCTCCCCCCCTTCCCCGTATCTAGACAGGGGATAGTGTGAAATAGAGCTTGTCAGGTCACACCCAGCTGGGTTAGAATCCGATCTCTGCTCGTATAGTGACTTTGGGTTAGTTAGCTCTGAACTTGGGTTTTACCCAGTCTGTAACTCATTTAGCTTATCTGGAAAAGAGGGATACCCAGAATTACGTGAGGTTCAGAAATTTTTAAAACAGTTGATATCAAGTATTGGGAAGTATTAGCTACTTTATCACCCTGTTAACTTAGTGTCAAGAACCATACAATAACCTCCTATTGCATTCAATCCTCACAATTTGAGGAAGGTTCTCGGATTATCTCCATTATCCCAGATAAGGAAATGGAGGGTCAGAGAGGTTAAGGAGCTCGCCCCCAGGTAACAGAGCTACTAACAGTGGCAAAGCACAAATGGAAACCCAGGCAGTTGAACCTCTGGACTTTCAAACGTTATGCTCACTGACTGGCACGAAGAAGATACTGTAGTTCTAAAAATCATACCCACTTTGATTTTACACCACTTCCAGAATTTGTTTCATGGCCTTAGAGTATACACACACATGCACACAGATTTCAGGTGATGCAGAAGATCCTTGTTTTTTTGCTTCAGATATAATCACAGAACCATTAAGTCTGCTTCCAGGAATTCATGGCAAGGAAAAAAAAAAAAAAAAGGCAGTGTTGCTTGTGTAGGAATCCCACTGACTGGTGTTAAACACAGAAATGTTGGACTATGGATTTGTAATCCCTGAAGCCTTCTGACAGTATCCATCAATACCATTTGAAATTTTTGTGTACTTGGCTTCATTTTTCTATGTATTTAAGATTTCTCTTGTAAATATGTAATTCAGCTCTCTAAAAAGGTATTAACTTTTGTCAAGTTTTCCTCGTCTAATTCCTCCCCCACCCCCAGATGATTCAATTTGCCACTTACTAAGCATTATACAATTGGCATTACACAACTGTTAATAGTTTATGTAGAGAGAGGACTGAGCTCATTAGCTGCACTCAGGAAGCATGCTGGTCTGCCTGGAGTGTTCTGTTTTATTCAGGTAGGGAGTCCCACAAATGATAATTGCTTATTAGACTCAACCAAGACATACAAAAATGATTTACTAACATCCAAGAAATAGGGTTGCTCCAGGGGTGCCTAGGTAGCACAGTTGGTTAAGCATTGGACTCTTGATCTCAGCTCAGGTCATGATCTCACAATTTGGGAGTTCGAGCTCCTCATAGGGGCTTAACTATTGCACCAGGTCATCCATCAGGTTTTTAGTGTTAAAAAAAAAAAAATATTGAGAGAGGGAGGGAGAATCCAAGCAGGACGCGAGGCTCAATTTCATGACAGTGAGACCCTGACTGGAGCCAAGGTCAAGAGACTCTTAACAGACTGGCCACCCAGATGCACCCTCATCAGGTTTTTATTTGCGAAAGAGCTAGACTTGCACAAAGTAGTTCCTGAGTAAATAAAGCAAAATAATCCCAAACCAAAGTGGCATTTCTGTCTTTGGTAAGGAGAGAATGAGAATAAAGCAAAGTTAAAACCCATTTTTGATGGAAGTGTTCTGAGACACTCCTGGTTTTACAGCAACTCTAGGCTTCCACAGTGATGGACAAGGCTACTTTCAGTTTTGAGTGTTTCAGCTTTTTCCTCCAACTTTCAGACATTTGGTAATAACTTACATAGCAGCCAAAGGGAAAACGGCAATTGAGGCTTTCACTGCAGAACAGACAAGGTAGTTCAGCTTCCTCCAGAAAGTTTCCAGTGGTAGCAAACCCTAAAGCCAAGTCTCCACTATTGGCCTCGTTTCCTCTAAGCGGCACTTAGGGAAGTGCACACACCTGCTCAGCTGAAGCAGGTCCGGGAACTTGGTCAACACCACATAACTGAGATAATGAAGAACAGGGCCACAGCTGAATGGAGGAGCAATCCTAGGTCACACGGGCCCAGAGATAGATTATCACCTGGTCTGACGCCAGCCAGGAGAGTCGGTAAATTCTACAGCTGGGCCTGCGCCACCAGTCATTAAACATGGTTCCCTTGCCCAGATCTCCAAGGGCAAGGACATTACAGAATGTAAAGCCTGTACCATGTGTCTAGGAGTCTGGAAAGCAGCCTTCAGATGTTCATGCCTTTCTGTGCCTCCCGGGAACACCCTGGTGTAAAAACTGGGGATTGAGTTATCTATAGCCCTTATCTCAGCCAATGCCTCCACCCCCAGCCTGCACCCCCTAAAATGGAGGACAGCTTTTCTGAAGTTTCCTCTGCAAGCACTGTATTCAGGAGACACAGTGAAGGCAGTGCTTAGATTCTTTGAGCAAGGGAAACATTTGCTTTCTCAGGGTCATACTTCTGAACTCTTCTTTACACCATTCCTGTTAAAAACAACTTTGCCTTAAGATCCCAGGCACTACCTGGTCCTACTCCGCATCTAGGTGAAAAACTTTCCTCAACTGGTAGTTCTTCAAGGATTGGGTCAAAAGATCCAAGACCTGGTTTTCCTCCTCTGCAAAATGCAATTGAACTAGATGAGCCATCGAAGGTTCATTCCTGCTTTAAAAATGCAGCAATGCCCTAACTTCCAGATCCGAAGAACCACCCCCCTGCAAATAGGAGCAAAGCGCTTGCCGTATATTCCACAGCAAGCCTTCAGAATAAGGTGCACAGTCACACTGCTTTATACGCAGCCCTGGGCCTCCTTATGAGAGGCAAACATGAACTACCCTAACCTGTGTGGGGGTGGGGAGGTACCTCATTGTTTTCCCCGTTTAAGTTTCTCCCTTGAGAAAAATACGATAGCTTCACGATTGGCTACTTTTATTCTGCTTATTTTGAGTTGGCTCATTTGCATTGTTCAGATTTGAAGATCTAGTAACTACTCCGTAGGTTAGCAAGTACTCACACACCCTCACACACCGTTCTCAATCACTATGGAGTTTCAACCACTCCTGTGTACAATTCTGAAGGAGAAGTCTTCATTCTCAGGTCATAGTTCACATGGAACAACAGCATCCTTCCCACGGAGCATCAACCAAGGCAAACACCGCAAATACTGGCCGTGGCTCCTCCAAGGACAGAATCTCATTCAACTGCGGGCCACAGGCTGGCCCACTATAAGAAGTATGAAAAGCTACAGTTGGGACCGTCACATTCTCTCAGTGAGCTAAACCCAAGAGCCGGGAGCTGCATGCACATTTTACTTTAGGTGACCAGGAAAGTGTACAGATTCACACAGAGACCACAGACGTGGGGGGAAAAGTGAGGCATGTTCAGGAGCAAATCAGCCCCCTCCTCCAACTAAAAGCCATATAGGGAATGAAAGTCGCTCCACTCACCCAGCATAGCGGTTGCTGTAAAGGTGGCTGTGCCCTGGTTGCAGAATCTTCAAAAAGAGCAGGGAGAGAGGCAGAAAAGCAGCTGTCCGGCTCCTAGGCTTCCGGAGGAACGTCATGGTGTTACAAGGAGAGGAGCTGAAAGTTACTTACAGCAGTCACCCGAGGCTGGAGGGAACTCACAGTGCCGCGCCCCCCCCCCCCCACCACGGGCAAATGCTCTCTGGGAGGGGGTGGGGGGAGAGAGCTAAGAGTAAAATGTGACACTTCTTTCCAGCCACAGGGGGGAAAAAAGTCTAAGCAGCCGAGGAAGGGAAGTTGCTATTAAGACTTGGTCTTGGGACGAGAAACAGCAGCACGCACTGCCCAGCCCAGCAGCTGAGCCTGATCCGCAGTCAGGCTCCCCTAGAAGGGGCTGGGCCTCCCCTGTGCTGACTCATGGCTGGGGTTCCCTGGGTGCTGCATCCTTTGAGTAACTCCTCTCTGGTTTTTTATTTGTCTCTTGCTTGACAGCTTTAGGCCGCTCGCTATTCTTGGACTTTTCCCTTTCTATTACCTTCCACAGAGCAGGACCCTCCTCTGAATGCAAATGATTTGCCTGAGGATGAGCTAAACACGTAAGCATACGTAGAACATTCCAGGCTTAAGGTTTTGATCTACCATAACAAATTTCTACATGGATTCCACATACTGAAGTGCCTGGTGAATAGCCCTAACGAGTTCGTGCCAAAGGGTAAGTCCAGCCCCTGAACCTGAACAGACAGCCTGGTCCCGGCTCCTACCTGCATGAAGGGGCAACTGCTTCGCTGGGCTTCAGGAAGCTCTTCCTACCCACTCCCCGTCAGCAGCACCCAGAGCCGCTGCGATTTCAGAGGTTCTTATAGGGAACAGGAGGCTTCCACGTGCTTTACTACCTTCTCTCACATTTGGAATCATTTAGGAAGCCAGACCATTTAAATCAGAACTCCTGCGGGCGGGGGGGGGAATCAGTAATTTAAAAGCCTCCTCAGGTGATTGCAGTGTTCAACCACCACGCTGGTCTAGAGCGGAGCTTCTCAAACTTTAACAGGCATAGAAATCAAATCACCTGTGGATTGTTAAACTGCAGCCTCTGATGCAGTAGTTTGGGCCTGGGGCCTGAGATTCTGCATTTCTAAAAAGCTTTCAGGTGATGCTCAGGCTGCTGATGTTTCCACCACATTTTGAGCAGAGCTGTACTTGAGAATGAGGTCTGCTTTTTCTCCTCTCTCTCAAAACTAGGGGGGAATAAAAAACTTTGATGATGAAAAAGGCATTTCTTTTTTTTATCCACTTGCTCCTACCCATATATACCAGAAAACCCATCTGGGGGCATGTACTTTGCTCTAGTAAATAAGAACAGCGTTATCTAGAGTGACTCCTGTTATTCCCCATGCCAAGGCCCTGTACTACTCTGGAAGAGAGTGAGAATCAGTGTCTCTCTATACACTCACTCAAACACTTTCCAAATTTCCTGAAGAGTCATAGCCAAGGATTCTGTACCCTCTAATATTATAGCCAGAACACTGTTTAGAAGAGAAAGTACCCAATCTTTCCCCATGGTCTCTACATGGGGAGTTGAACCAAACTCATAGGAGTTTGGTTTATAACACAGCTGAAATGATTTTCAGTTAAAATGATTCTCTAAGGCTTCCTTAACTACCCCAGGATTAGTTTAATCTCTTCTCTGTGACCCCCTAATACCTGTATGTTTTCTACTGTAGGGTATAGTACATTGAATTTAAGTATTTGCCTCCTTCTCTCTCGAGGCTGCCTTCTCCTTGAGTGTAGAACGGTACCCCTTTCATCTTTGTACGCATTTCCTTATATCTCCTAGAGAGAACACAATGTTTGCTGAAGCAATGATCAGCAATGTTTGTTGAGTGAATGATGAACCTGAGAAGGGATTCATTCAACATTTACTCTGTGACTTCTGTATCCACACAGAGGAAAGGATGGAGGCTCTTGAGGAGTGGATGGTCCCAGGTCTCCTGGTTTTGTTTCTTGTTTGTTTATGTTGTTGTTTCCTTCCCTCATGACTTTCTGGCCCAATGCTCTGGTCTTTGTAAAGTGGTCAGGCTGTTCTGCAAGGTTCATGGCGATGCATCCTGGGGCCATTTTGACAAGGTCAAGAAAGCCTATGTAACTATGAATGAACTGTGGAAATAAGAGGTTATTTTGTAAATAAAACACTTCATTCCTTTGCATTTCATTATGTCAGAACAATGTATAAATCTGTCATATTATATCACAACATTAAACTAGGAATGTTCGGTCTCTGACTGGGGATTAAGCTCATCCTCAAATCATTCTGAAGGATTCAATCCAGTGAGCACGTTCAGCAAAGACTCTGCAGACTCTGAGACCAGGGTAATCATTTCCTGGACCATCAAAAATGCAAGAGACCCTGGAGACATCCTGTAGCCTTCCTAAAAATTTCAGATCAAAGAGAGATTCTCAAACAATAGAAGTCATTCCTAGCAATCTTCCTCTGGTTTTCTAAGGACCAGGTTATCTGATCAAACTTCTCCTGGATTAGATAAGCTCCCATAAAATGAGTGATAAATGGAGTCCATTTAGCAAGTGGGAGGGGAAGAGAATGGCTTTACAGATAGATTCAAAGATAAAAGTCCCATTTTTTTAGGCACTGAGAGGGAGTGAATTATTAAACCAGTTAGAGATTTGGACATGGAAAGATGAGAATTTCTATTTATTGACTATGCCTTTGTCATATTTTAGTGGAAGAGTGAAATGTTTTAAAAAGAAATACTACCCTACAGAGAAGCAAAAGGAAACTACAGTTGGGAAAAGAATATGTCATTCTTGATTTGGGTGCATTGTTGTCCATGATTAGATAAGTTTTTTTTATTGAAGTGTAGTTAGCACACAATATTATTTTAGTTTCATATGTATAACATAGTGATTCAACATCTATATATATTATGAAATAGTGACCACAATTAGTCCAGTTACCATCTGTCACCACAGAAACCTAATACGACATTGACTATATCCCCTATGCTGTACATTATTATTGCCGTGGCTTATTTATTTTATAACTAGAAGTTTATACCTCTTGGTCCCCTTCACCTATTCACCCCCCCTCCCTCCACCTCCAAATCTTCCTCTCCTCTGGAAACCATCATTCTGTTTTGTTTATCTGAGTTGGTTTTGTTTTGTTGTTTAAATTCCACACATAAGTGAAATCATACAGTATTTGTCTTTCTTGGTCTGACTTATTTCACTAAGCATAATACCCTTTAGTTTCATCCACGTTGTTATAAATGGCAAGATTTCATTCTTTTTGTATGGTTGAGTTATTACTGTTGTATATACATGTATGTATATACCACATCTTCTTATCCATTCATCTATTGACAGACACTTTGGTTTTTTCTGTGTCTTGACTGTTGTAATTAATGTTGCATTGAACATGGGAGTGCATGTATCTTTTCAAGTTAGTGTTTTCATTTTCTTTTTTTTCTTTATTAAGTTTTTAATTTAAATTCTAGTTAGTTAACATACAGTGTTATATTAGGGGTATAATACAGTGATTCAATAATTCTATACATAGTGCTCATCATGATAAGTGTACTCTTTAATCCCCATCACCTGTTTCAAACATCCTCCTACCCACCTCTGCTCTGGTAACCATCAGTTCTCTATAGTTAAGAGTCTATTTCTCGGTGTGTCTTTCTCCTCCCCCCCCCTTACTTGTTTGTTTTGTTTCTAAAATTCCACATACAAGTGAAATCATATGGTATTTGTCTTTCTCTGACTGACTTATTTCACTTAGCACCATATTCTCTGGCTCCATCCGTGTTGTTGCAAATGTTAAGATTTAATTCCTTTTTATGACTGAATAATACTCCATTTTGTATATATACCACATCTTCTTTATCCATTCATGTATCAGTGGACACTTGGGCTGCTTCCATGGTTTGGTTATTAAAAATAATGCTGCAATAAACATAGGGGTGCATGTATCCCTTTGAATTAGTGTTTTTGTATTTTTTAGGTATATACCCATTTGTGCAATTACTAGATCATAGAGTAATTCTATTTTTAGCTTTTTGAAGAACCCCCATACTGTTTTCCATAGTGACTGTGCCTATTTACATTCCCACCAACAGTAAGAGGGTCCCTTCTCTCCACAATCTGGCCAACACTTGTTATTTCTTGTTTTTCTGATGATAGCCATTCTGACAGGTATAAGGTAATATCTTATTGTGGCTTTATTTTGCATTTTCCTGATGGTTAATGATATTGAGCATCTTTTCATGTGCCTGTTCATGTGCCATCTGTGTCTTCTTTGGAGAAATGTCTATTCACATCTCCTGCCCATTGCTGATTACATAACGTTAATGCCCTTTCTCAATCTGAATTCTATGATGTTGTAGGGAAAGATTTTGCAAAACATTTTCTTAAGTATATGAATGAAAGCCCTGAAAATTTATTTTGGTAAAGATAAATGGAGGAGAAGTTAAATGGGTATGGTTGGGCAACCCCCCAATTACTTCAGTTGGTTTTGTGCTCATTCCTCAATGTCTTATTAACACAGACCTGTTGCTTGTCAGGCATCTTTTATGGCCTTTTGCTATTGTCCCAACACATGAGGAATTGGCACATGTGATGTTAAGTTACTGCCTTATGCAGTCTTGGCAATTCTGTGAAGAATGTTGTGAAGCTTCCTTTAACAATGCAACACTAATGACTCCCACCCAACTCTCTTATTCAACACCATCAGCCATCCCTTCTTGCCTCTACATCTTTAATCTTTCTCTTGTCAACTATCCATATTTCTCCTATCTTTAAATGCAACCTACCTTTCTTCTATTTCCAGACTTCTCAAAAGTACACTCTTGAATTCTGACAATATGCTTTCCATCCCTACTTATGATGCTTATTATTATTATGCTTATTAGTATGCTTTCCATCCTGAACACTTACGAAACTTTCTCTTAAAGATCCATGGTTATTTCTAAGTGGGAAACCCTTTGTTGTCATTCTGCATTTGTATGGTTTCTAAGGCTATTTGTCACCACCACCACCACACCCCTGCCCTGTTTGAAACTCTTCTTTCTTGTGATTGGGGACATTGTCTCCTCCATTCCTCTCTTTCTTAGAGTCCCTCTCCTATTTTTTAACTGCTTACAAAGTTGACATTCACAGGGGTGTTGGCCCTCTCTCTTCTTGATGTGCTGTGGACAGAAATGGCTGGAATAGTTTTGTGGATGAGAGTGGCTTGATTTGGGTCTGGAAGGGAAGGAAGGGTTTGGCCGTATTGAGATAGGAAAGCTGGAGAGAGGTGGCCATTATTATCAAGGAAGCATCATAAACAAATACAAAGGATGTGGTCCTTGAGTTTGTGAAAGTTGGTGCTGATGGAAGAGCTAGGTAGATAAATAAATACAGAGTTATACTTGGTGGTTGAATTAATTATATGCAAACAAATCACAGATTCTGTGACAGAAAGTTAAGGGGGAGTAGATTACATATGCAGGGTGTTCTGAGGAAGTGGACCTTCAAAGCAAATATGAAGAGCCGGCCATAGCAAGAAAAGGGTGGTGGTGGGAGTGAGGGTGAAGACGAGACCATTGCTGGTAGAGGGAATAGCACAGGCAAAGAAGTGCTGTTCAGAATTTACAGTCCTTTCTCCAGTCAAGACAGGATAAAAAGCAGCATTCAGGGTCCTCAGTTTGGCCTTCAAGGCCCTTGAAAACATTTTCATTTTTATCTTCTTCAATATTTTCTGAATACTCTGTATCTTTTCCTTCCTCTGGGTTGGCTTACATTTATTTGATAATAATGGCCATCTCTCTCCAGCCTTCATGTCTTCTATCCAGCCAAATCCTTCCCTTCCTTCTAGGTACAGTTCAAGCTAGTCTCATTTATGAAACTGTTCCAAGACCATTTCTGTCCACAGTGCTCACCTTCTAAGCACTGATATAGTCACTCATGTACACCCTTATGTTCTGGTGTATATAGACACTTAATTCAGTATTACCATTTATTATAAACTGCTTGAGGGCAGGCACTCTATTGTGTACATCTTCATGTTCCACAATGCCTGGAGTTCTGCTGGATCCATAGTTGACATCCATTAACAACCAAGTTGTTGGCTTACCTTTCAGCTTAGACCTCCTGGGACCTTTCAACTGTTAAGGGGAGCCCTTGTCTAGAACCCCAGAATGCACCCTTATCCTTGGCTAGCTCTCTCACAAAAAGAGTCTTGCTCACTAGGATGAAAGAGCAATTTGAAGCAAGTGTTATTGATGGACAAACCTATTATTATATTTTTAAACACTTGTAATTATGTTACAAAGATGTTTTATAGAATTTATGGAGCAAAGCCAAAGTATTCTAATGCAGGAAGGTGGGAACAAGTTCTATCTGCTGAGTCCAAGCAGCCAAAGGGACTTCCCATCTTCTCCCTCTCTTTGCCTTTTCTTTCTCTCCCTCCTTCCCTCCTCTTCTCCCTCCTGGCTCCCTTCCTTCCTGAGACCTGTCTCCAAGGTTCTTATGAAGAGAGACAGTAGGGAAAACATAGTAGATAAAAATACTTTAAAGATTACTACTTCAAATGACAGAGAAAGGATGTTTGTGTTATACTGTTTGTAACATTAAGTGCTTTAATGAAAATTAAGAAATTTGAGATGGATGGAGCATAAAATAGAGATTAAGAAAGTTTGATTAGAATAAAGTCTAAAGCAGGGCACCTGGGTAGCTCAGTCTGTTAAGAGTCTGACTCTTGGTTTCAGCTCAGGTTATGATCTCATGGTTCGTGAGATCAAGTTCCACATGGAGCCCCATGTTGGGCTCTGTGCTAACACCATGGAGTCTGCTGGGTATTCTTCCTCTCTCCCTCTCCCTCTCCCTCTCCCTCTCTCTCTCCCTCTGTCTCTCTCTCTCTCTCTCTCCCCCCTCCCTTTCTCTGTCCCTACCCCGCTTGCACATGCATGCACACACACTCTCTCTCAAAATAAATAAATTGAAAAAAGGATAAAAGTCTAAAGCAACAGTAAAGCAAATGATTGAAGAGCTACTCTTTTATCCATTTGCCTAGGGCAACAGTTGAAAAAAAGACAAAAACAAATAAGAATGGAAAAGTAATGACAGAAAAGACTCAGATATAAACAAGACTTTTACAAAAAAGATGAGGTAGAGGGGAAATTTCAGATATAACAAAGATCAAGAGAGTAGGTCATGGAATCTGGCCTGAGAAAGAAAAGCCGGGAGGAATGAGAGAAGTCAGGCAGGCAGTAATGCTTTGTGGTCAGACCACTGGACACTCAGGCAGAGGGAGAAGACTGTTTCCCTGGTACTGAAGGATAGAAAGAGTAAATAGAAAAATAAAGGAGCTCTATTCCAATTAGCTTAGAGATAAATGTATACTTTGAATATCTCTAAAATTCCAAGAAAATATGGTATTTGAGCTAATAATACTTTTAGTGTGCTACAGCTTTTTTTTTTTAAAAGCACTCTTGCAAAAAAAAAAAAAAAAAAAAAAAAAAAATAAAAGCACTCTTGCAGAAACTCAGAAACATTTTAAGAATCCATGTTCACATAATTAAGGTAAAACTTTGGCAAATAGGACTAACTGAGTAATTTTGGTATGATAACAGCAATATTTACCAATGTTGAATATAATATAAAAGTGCATTTTTAAAATTCTATTTGGGCATGCTTTATCTAAACTTATGAAGGTATACTGATTGTTTATAAAAATGTGAATCTGTGTATTTAAAATTCATTATTATTCAAAACACTAAATTGAAACTATTTCAATAGGAATCATGTTTTCAAGTATGCCAGCTTGACGATAATTTCTAAGATCTTTAGGGAACTTAACAATAAAAAGACAAATAACAACTTGAAAAATGGGCAAAGGATCTGAATAAACATTTCTTTAAGGAATATATACAAATGACCAGGAAGTACATGAACAAGATGCTCAACCTCATTAGTCACTAGGGAATTGCAATTAAAAACCACAATGAAATACCACTTCACACACACTGAGATGGCTGTAATCAAAGACAATAATGAGTGTTGGTGAGAATGTAGAAAAATAGGAACCCTCAGACATTGCTGGCATGAATACAAAATAATTCAGCTGCTCTGGAAACTGTTTTGTAGTTCCTCAAAAATTAAATGTAGAGTTACCATATGAGCCAGAAATTTCAACCGCTAGGTTCCACTCAAGAAAATTCAATCGTATGTTCATATCAAAAGTTGTACACAAGATGTTTATAGAGGCATTATTCATAATAGCCCCGAAGTGGGAACAACCCATATATTCACCAACTGATGGAGATATAAACATATTGTGGTATATTCATACAATGGAATATTATTTGATCATAAAAAGGGAGAAAATTTTGATACATACTGCCAAAAACAAAAGGCCACATGTTGTAGGACTCCATTTATATGAAATGTACAGAGTAGGTAAAAGCAAATAGACATACAGGTAGTATATTAGCAGTTGTCAAGAGTGGGGGAAAGGGGAAAATGGGAAGTTACTGCTAATGGGTATGGGGTTTTCTTTTGAGAGTGATGAAAATATTCTGGAATTGGGTAATGGTGATGGTTGCACAATCTTGTGAATATACGAAAAGCCACTGAAATGTACATGTTAACATGGGGAATTTTATGGTATGTAAGTTATACCTCAATTAAAAAAAATATCTTTAGGGAACTTGAAACTTTAGACAGATTGAAGTGAGCTAATCCTGGATAGCTAAATCATTTTTAAGTAAGAACACAGGACAATTGATGACTAAGCATACTTTTGTTTATATGCTTTTGCTTTTAATATGCTACAGATATGCTAGATCTTTAGTAAAGTTTTGCCACTTTCAGAAGGCATATTAGGCTGTAGCAAGTATGTGTCTATAGAAAGTATGTGTCTATAGAAAGCATGTACTTATGAGTTCTGCTTGTGGGCTAAAATGCTAATTTGTGACAGACTGGTGTCCATTATCCATACCCAAATTTTCTCTGTGAAATAGACTTCAGTTACTTTGGTTAAAACTTATCATTAATATTGTTGCTTGAGACTACTAGGAGCAATAGTGACAGAAAATATGACTACATATGTACTTCTATTTCCAAGGAAAATAATAGTTTTTTCCTAACACAGTACTTCTCTGTCCACCCCCTCCCTTTTTTTTTTTCTGTTTTTGTTCTTCAGACCCATTTATACCCTTATACCTTATCAAGGACTCCAAAGAGTGTTTATGTGGGTTATGTCTACTGATTTTTAAATGTATTGGAAACTGAGATCTTTTAAAATGCTCTTTTATTGGTTCATTTGAAGGTAGTAATGATGAAAGCCTTGTATGTTGTTTCTTATGAAATTAGTTCTCACGGTCTTACAATATTTATCCTAAAGGCCCAGTATGTTCCAGAATACTTGAGGGCACAATGAAAGGCCAAAGCTTGGAATGTAAATTTTATTTGCCTTGGTTTATAATACCTGAGTCTGAAAAGCTATGGAATGTTTTAATAGCTTGGCAAAGTTTGCTCAGTGTTGATGGGATTGCTTCCTTGATTTACTGTTTATTGCTTTCATTATAATATGAAGGGTTAATCTTTCTGTGTTATTTGCCTACATAACAAAGATTGTCTTATCAGTAACTTTCTGTGCTTTATGTTGTCTTTATTATATCCTGTATTACTTTTTAAAAAAACAATTAAAAAAAGAGAAGAACAAAGAAGCTTCACTTCTGAAAAAGCTAACATTTTTACAATTATGCTACCTTCTATGTGTATTTTAAAATTCTTCTGTCACTTCAATTAAATAGGTAGCAAGTTTTATTTTATAGGCACCCATGGTCTTATCATAAGTCTAAATCTCCTCCAATAATATTTATTTTTGCCTTCCCCAAATCAAGCTCTCAGTATAGGAAGAAAAATAACATAAAATTTACAGGATAGTTTTTGTACCTAGAACTATATTTGTGATTTCCCAGAGGGTCCCTGCAAAATCACGAAGATTTATTCCTTCATCTTGGAAAGTACTAGAAATAATTAGGCTTAAAAAAAATCTATGTTCCTATTGAGAAGAGCTGTCAATTGAAAAGAGATGTTTATCCTTCCCCTAGGTAAAATTTTTATAAGTGAAATATTATTAATATAAATATTTCAGAAATTTCAACCTGTATATGAAGTTCCTAGGGATTTGTCAATGCTCTTGCTGTCCACTACATGATTCTACTTGGTGCTATTTTGCCTTATGATATTAGGCATCAAACTAAATACTAAACTGTTATTAGTCATAAATTTCAGTTATTATTTAAAATGCTTATTGGCCACAAACTTCTTCATTTGGATCTAATATCTTCTAGGCCAGTGACTCTCAGTTGAGGATGTACATCAGACGGTTCCATGAGGTTTTATAAAAATATGGATGTCTATACACCATACTTATTAGATCTCTTTATTGGATAATCTTGGGATATTCTTAGCATACTATTTGCATATTGTTGGTATGTTATGTGTATTATGTCTCAGGATTATTGTATCACAAAAGTGTTTCCTCTGTATATTCATTTAATTTTATAAATCAGATATAACATCCACTGACTTCTTTGCAAATATGCTTACTCATTCACTGAAGTGTTTTGAAAGGACTCTCCGATCTTGTTTTTCATGCCACGTATTCAGCCAAATTTGCTTGTCAGTTGCACTGTTCTTGTTATGAACTTTCATCAGACCTTTCACATTTGGAAATGATCAGCAATAAATTAACCACAACTATTTTAATTTCTGTCATCTACAGATAGTTTTTGTTTTACTCCGACGCTTTTTTTTTTTTTTTTTTTTTTTTTTTTTGCTGTAGGGATGACAGTTTGAAAAGTCATCAGTAATGGCAGAAAACAGAGAGTTTGATCCTTCTTCCTCCTTCAGATCAGGACAGAACCTTTCTCCCAGCTTTGGCCATAACCACCCGTCCCTGTCAGTTCCAGGAACACTCCCTTTTCCTTTCTCCTGCCCCAAAGTTTTCCAGTTAACTGGCCTTCTTATGCCTCTTCACTCTTGTCTTGGGACTCTTTTTTTGCATGTTTCTTTCCTTTCTTATTTCTCCTATTCACAATGATTCTTTATTCTTTTATCTACCCCTTCTCTCTGATCAGGGATCTCTCTTTTTCCAGGTTTTTCTTTCTTTTACAATTGCCGCTGCAACTCCTAATCTTTGACACCCCCCCCCCCCCAAATTGGAACCCTCCTACCTAGTCAGGGCACTCACATCTGATTTCCCTCCCGATTGTGTCCACATTTCCTTCTTTGTGAGCTTCTTATTGCATCATAAGCAAACTTTCGTTTTTCCAGAATGCATTTCTAACTCCATTTACCTGCTTCTTAGAGCAGAAAACTTACTCACAAAATTTTATTGAACTATTTCTGAGTTGCTCTGAAGACATGGGATTCCCAAATTGAAAATCAATCCAGTGCTTCCCTAAGTGCTTTAAGTGCTTTTCTGAATTAAAGGAAAGCATCAAATATCCAACCAGAATTTCAACACAAAAGTTAACAGCTGGTGTATAAAGAATCTCAGAGAGTCTCTTGTTTTCTGACTTAGGTCTTTTTTATTGATCTTTATTTGAAACATGCAACTTGGCATTAAACTCACAGCTGCAAGATTTCTAAGAGAGAAAAAATAGTCTGGATAGGGTTACATCAGCTACAGAAGAAATAAAACCTATCTGTGATCTTAATTCTTCAGGCAGTCTGAAGTGGTGGTAGGAACTGTTTTCAGAGCTGCTTGGAAAGTGTCACTGCAAATTGTCACTGGGGCTGAGGGTGACTCATCACTGGCTCTTTTTCAGTCTGTGCATTCTGGCTTTGTCCACCATTCAGAAGCATTAATCTCTCATAGAGACTTTTTTTTTTTTTTTTTTTTTTTGCCTTTGTTCAACAGTTGCTGAGCAGAGCTAAAGATCTACTTAATTTGGGTAGAAGGACCAAAAGTTTTGGTGTGCCAAGTGAGGAAAAACTGATGTAATTATACTTGCCAAGGCAGCCCTTGGATCATGAATAATCAATTTACAATTATTCTGCCTCCATAATTTGTCAATTGCACAGTAATTTCAACTCCCTTTCCCCCAAACCCTGTCCTTTCCCACAAGCTTCCTCAACTTAATTTGTCCCCAAAACCTTTTTTTTTTTTTTTGCTGGCATTGTTCTAAACTAGTGTGTCCTAAACTTTGCTGTACATGAGATTCAGCTGGGGAGCTTTAAAAAAATCCAAATCAGGGGTGCCTGGGTGGCTCAGTTGGTTAAGTATCCGACTTCAGCTCAGGTCATGATCCTGCAGCTTGTGAGTTCGAGCCCCACATCGGGCTTTGTGCTGACAGCTCAGAGCCTAGAGCCTGCTTTTGGATTCTGTATCTCCCTCTTTCTCTGTCCCTCCCCCACTCTCTCTCTCTCTCTCTCAAAAATAAATAAACATTAAAAAATGTATTTAAAAAATCCTAATCAGAATGGGGTTTTCTTTTTGGGGGGTGGGGCTAGGTATCACTATTTTTAAAAGATTCTCAGGTGATTCATTCCAAAATGCAGCAAAGTTTGGAAACCATTGTTCTAAGTGATACACCTATATCAACTCACCATCTGGACCATTACTACTCTGAGTTGTGAGACTAACCTAGATCACATGGGGTGGTCAATGCAGTACTTGATGTTCCTCTCACATGTCACATTTGATAATTCTTCATCCTTAAAATATTTGCTCTTTCACTTGTCTTCCAGGAAACTGCAGTTGCACTGTTGTTTTCTCTTAGCTCTTGTTTAGAAATTCCCTTGTTTTTTTCTTGTCCTCCTAACAAGGATGTGCTCCAGAATTCATTCCTTGATCATTTCTTGTTTATTTTACGCTTATTCCCCTTAAAGATCTCATCCAGTCTTGTGGCTGAAAACACTATCTATATGCTGACAGTTCCTATATTCCCATATTAATATTTCTAGCTCTGAATTTTCTCCTGAATTCCAAATTCCTAAATACAACTCTCCATTCAGATCTCTACTTTGATGTCCAATAGTCATGACAATATTGACTGAAAACCAGAATATATGGTTTTATTCTAACCACTCCTCTAAAACTATTCCTTCTAATGGAAGTTTCCATTTGAGTTGATGACAATTCCACTGTTTGAGCTGATCAGACTGAAAAGAAATAATCCCTGGATCGCTCTTTCTCTGAGCACACTGAATCTGTCAGAAAATTCTGTTGGATTTCTTCAAAGTATCTCCAGAATCCAACTACTTCTGGCCACTCCCACTGCCTGGTGTGAGCTGGCACCATCTGTCCCCTAGCACCTTCCCCAAGCACTTTCTGTCCCCTAGACCACTCCAAGCACCTTCTCACTGGTCTTCTTGCATCTATCATGCCTCCTTGTATCTCTTTTCAATACAGCCACTGGAATGGTCCTTGAAACACACAAGTTCAACTGTGTCACTACTCTGCATATTTCTCCATTTAACTTATGGTAAAACCCAAGAGTCTCATGATAGCCTTCAAGGCTAGGTGATTTAGTTCTTAGTCACCTCTCTGATCTCATCTCCAACTACTCCTCACCTTGCTCACTATGCACCAGTATGGTTGGCTAAATAATAGCCCCCAAATGTGTCCATGTCTGAAATATATATATATATATATATATATATATATATATATATGACTTTGCAGATAGGATTAAATTAAAGATTTTGAGATGAGGAGATCATCCTGGATTATCTAGGCAGGTTTAATGTAATCACAAGATTCCTTATAAGAGGGAGGTAGGAAAGTCAGATTGAATAAATGGAGATGAGATAGTAGAAGAAGTTGTAATATGACTTGGGAAAGTTACTAATTCACCAAACCTCAGTTTTATCATCCTCAACATTGTGAATATAATACCCACCTCGCGGAGTCATTCTAAAAATAAATTTAGAAAAACCTTACATATTTGCCTTTCGAACTGATATGAAAATTTTTCTATTTACATTTCATAAATTTCATCGTACTTATTTTGGACCCAGTTTTTCACCAGTCTGGGAAAAAAAGGCAAAAATCTATTGAAGTATTTATAATTTAATGAATTAATCATGCAATTGAGATTTACGTGCCTTCGTGGTGTCCTTTCGCCATCACTACAGGAAAGAACTAGACCAGATACAAAACCCTTAAAAGCTCTAAGTGGATTCTTACTCATATTTAACATTATTCAACCACCTGTGAATTCACCTACATTAAGCATGCAAATATGCCCTTGGCTAATGGATTTTTTTGAGAAGCTTTTAAACTGCATTGCTAAAATCCTGGTACTTGATACCTGTGACAACTCTTTAACTGCTAGTTGGGCAATTCTTTCCCTTTAGTGAACCCATTTGGATTCTATTGATCCCTGACCACCTCTTTGTTTGCTAAGTATTGGAAAGCTATAAATCATTTTAGGAGTTTGCTAGGTATAGTTTATTTGTTGTAGGGGGCACCTGGGTGGCTTAGTCACTTAAACACCTGACTCTTGATCACAGCTCAGGGCATAATCTCATGGTTTGTGAGTTCGAGCCCCACATAGGGAGTGGCAATGTGGAGTCTGCTTGGGAATCTCTGTCCCTCTCATGCTCACTCTTCTCTCTCTTTCAAAATAAATACATAAACTTAAAGTGTATTTGTTGGTAGTTTCTTGGGCTTATCTTCTGGAAAAGAGAGGCATTTTTCCCCCTCAAGTCTTAAGATTTTTCTCAATTTCTCTATGATTTCTCAGTAGTTATATATTTGGATCCTTGACTGTACCTGCATATTCCTTTTGTATCCTGAGATATAACTTGGTCTGAAAGTATGGTCATATTTATTGTGACCAAGTACTCTTCTACTCTTCTCTATATCTTGGGATTCACTTCCCTCTTCACTACACTTGTCCTGTCTGCACAGTTGGAAGATCATTCACCCCAATGGACGAGGCAGAAATTAACATTGCCAGATAATTTTGTACCCCCAATTTTTAAGGCATCAGTTTTCAATAAAGAACTTGGAGTATTGTTTTCTAAAATGACTTCAAGATTTAATTTCACATAGAAAAAATTTATGTTTTTCCCTACAAATTATATTTGTATTCATTAGAATTCATACTTTTTTTTTTTTTTAAGGCAGGCAACATTTCCCTCCTTGGCTTTATTTTTCTTCTTACAAAAAAAAAAAAAAATAGAAAGCTTCATTTCACTTTTGGATCCTTTGTATGATAAGAGTGATTTAAGATGGTTAGCATATAGCACTGGAGTTATGAGTTAGTTCCTATATTTTAAGATATTTAGTATCTTAACATCTGAAAACATAAAATGTGTACCTGGCACAATTTCCCAGGGGAAAAACTCACTGAAATGTGTTGATGTTCCCCTTTCTCAGCTTTAGAAATAGCTGCCACGTGCTCCTTTACTCTGTGTGTGAAACATAAGCCCTTCCCCTGCAAGAGTCTCTGAGGACATCAACTCTGTCTAATAAACTAACTTCATTAGCTGGACTGCTTGGCTCTTACTAAACAAAGAAACTATGAAAGTAAGGACAGAAAAAGAAAATTCTTGTTAATTAGTTCACTCCAAAATTAATGTTGAGACAGTCATATTTGGCATATTGTATTTTGTATTTCCAGTAAACTGAAAGCAATTTCTCAATAACCTGTAACTTTCCCATTTTTTGCTTCATAAATAGATATTCAGCTATTAAAAGCACACCCTCCCATTGGTGTGCTTCACTCCATGGGAGGAAACATCTAGAACACTAACTCTTTTAAAAAATAACTGTTTGCAAATCAATGTGATACATCACATTAGTAAAAGAAAGGATAAGAACCATATGATCCTGTCAGTAGATGCAGAAAAAGCATTTGAAAAAATACAGCATCCTTTCTTAATAAAAACCCTCAAGAAAGTTGGGATAGAAGGAACATACCTGAACATCATAAAAGCCATATATGAAAAGCCCAATATCATCCTCAATGGGGAAAAACTGAGAGCTTTCCCCCTGAGATCAGGAACACAACAGGGATGTCCACTCTCACCACTGTTGTTTAACATAGTGTTGGAAGTCCTAGCCTCAGCAATTAGACAATATAATGAAATAAAAGGCATCCAGATTGGCAAAGAAGAAGTCAAACTTTCACTTTTTGCAAATGACATGATACTCTACATGGAAAACCTGAAAGCCTCCACCAAAAAGCTGCTAGAACTGATACATGAATTCAGCAAAGTCACAGGATACAAAATCTATGTACCTGGCACAATTTCCCAGGGGAAAAACTCACTGAAATGTGTTGATGTTCCCCTTTTACAGGTTGCATTTCTATACACCAATAATGAAGCAGCAGAAAGAGAAATCAAGGAATCGATCCCATTTAAAATTGCACCAAGAATCATAAATACCTTGGAATAATCCTAACCAAAGATGTAAATGGTCTATATGCTGAAAACTATAGGAAAATCATGAAAGAAATTGAAGAAGTCACAAATAATTGGAAAAATATTCCATGCTCATGGATTGGAAGAACAAATATTGTTAAAATGTCAATACTACCCAAAGCAATCTACACATTCAATCCAATCCCAATCAAAATTGCACCGGCATTCTTCTCAAAGCCATAACAAACAGTCCTAAAATGTGTATGGAACCACAAAAGACCCTGAATAGCCAAAGGAATGGTGAAAAAGAAAACCAAAGCCGGAGCATCACGATCCTGGATTTTAGCCTCTACTACAAAGCTGTGATGAAGACAGTATAGTATTGGCACAAAAACAGACACATAGACCAATGGAATAGAATAGAGAACCCAGAATTGGGCCCACATATGTATGGCCAACTCATCTTTGACAAAGCAGGAAAGAGTATCCAATGGAAAAGAAACAGTCTTTTTAGCATATGGTGCTGGGAGAACTTGACAGCAACATGCAGAAGAATGAAACCGGACCACTTTCTTACACCATACACAGAATAAACTCAAAATGGATGAAAGAGCTAAATGTGAGACAGGAAACCATCAACACCCTACAGGAGGAAACAGGCAACAACCTCTTCGAACTCAGCCACAGCAGTTTCTTACTCAACACGTCTCTGAAGGCAAGGGAAATAAAAGCAAAAATGAACTATTGGGACCTCATCAGGATAAAAAGCTCTGCACTGCAAAGGAAATAATCAGCAAAACTAAATGGCAACTGGGGCGCCTAGGTGGCTCAGTCGGTTGAGCATCCAATTTTGGCTCAGGTCATGATCTCACTGTTCGTGGGTTCGAGCCCCACATTGGGCTCTGTGTTGACAGCTCAGAACCTGGAGGCTGCTTCAGATTCTGTGTCTCCCTCTCTGCTCCTCCCCTGCTCCACACTCTGTCTCTCTCTCAAAAATAATAAATAAAGATTTAAAAAATTAAAAAAAAAACTACATGGCAACTGACGGAATGGAAGAAGATATTTGCAAATGACATATCAGATAAAGTGTCAATATCCAAAATATATAAAGAGCTTATCAAATTCAACACCCAAAAAACAAATAATCCAGTGAAGAAATGGTCAGAAGACATGAATAGACACATTTCCAAAGAAGACATTCAGATGGGTAACAGACACATGAAAAGATGTTCAACATCACTCATCATCAGGGAAATGCAAATAGAAACCAAATTGAGGTACCACATGACACTGGTCACGGTGGCTAAAATTAACAACTCAGGAAACAATAGATGTTGGCGAGGGCATGGAGAAATGGGAACCCTCTTGCACTGTTGGTGGGAATGCAAACTGGTGTAGCCGCTCTGGAAAACAGTGTGGAGGTTCCTCAAAAAATTAAAAATAGAACTACCCTATGACCCAGCAATAGCACTACTAGGAATTTATCCAAAGGATACAGGAGTGCTGATGTATAGGGGCACATGTACCCCAATGTTTATAGCAGCACTTTCAACAATAGCCAAATTAGGGAAAAAGCCCAAATATCCAACAACTGATGAATGGATAAAGAAGATGTGGTTTATATATATAATGGAATACTACTTGGCAATGAGAAAGAATGAAATCCTGCCATTTGCAACAACATGGATGGAACAGGAGGGTATTATGCTAAGTAAAATAAGTCAGTCAGAGAAAGACAGATATCATATGTTTTCACTCATATGTGGAATTTGAGAAACTTAACAGAAGACCATGGGGAAAGAGATGGGGAAAAATAGTTTCAAACAGAGAGGGAGGCAAACCATAAGAGACTCTTAAATACAGAGAACAAACTGAAGGTTGATGTGGGCGGGGCAGGGGATAGGAGAAAATGGGTGATGGACATTGAGGAGAGCACTTGTTGGGATGAGCACTGGTTGCTGTACATAAGTGAGGAATCACAGGAATCTACCCTCAAAGCCAAAAGCACACTGTATACACCGAATTTTAGCAAACTTGACAATAAATTATATTTATTGGATATAAATTAAATTAAACTAAATTAAATTAAATTAAACTAAATTAAATTAAATTAAATTAAATTAAGAAATCAATATTTAAAAAAGTAACTGGAGGACCTGGGTGGCTCAGTTGGTTGAGTCGTTGTTAATTCGACTCTTGATTTAGGCTCAGGTCACGATCCCAGGATCATGGGATCTAGCCCTGCATCAGGCTCCATGCTCAGCGTGGAGCCTACATAAGAGTCTGTCTCCCTCCTTCTGCCCACCACTCTCACTCATGTGTGCTCTCTCTCTCTCTCTCTCTCTCTCTCTCTCTCTCTCTCAAAAAAATAACTGATTTAGGGGTGCCTGGGTGGCTCAGTCGGTTAAGCGTCAGACTTCAGCTCAGGTCGTGATCTCTCTGTCCATGGGTTCGAGCCCCGTGTAGGGCTCTGTGCTGACAGCTCGGATCCTGGAGTCAGCTTAGGATTCTGTCTCTCTCTAGCTCTCTGTCTCTCTCTTTCTCTCTTCCCTTACCCTGCTCACACTCTGTCTCTCTCCCTTTCTCAGGAATAAATAAGCATTTAAGAAAAATAACTGGGGCGCCTGGGTGGCGCAGTCGGTTAAGCGTCCGACTTCAGCCAGGTCACGATCTCGCGGTCCGTGAGTTCGAGCCCCGCGTCAGGCTCTGGGCTGATGGCTCAGAGCCTGGAGCCTGTTTCCAATTCTGTGTCTCCCTCTCTCTCTGCCCCTCCCCTGTTCATGCTCTGTCTCTCTCTGTCCCAAAAATAAATAAACGTTGAAAAAAAAAATTTTAAAAAAAATAAAAAAAAAAAAAGAAAAATAACTGATTTACACTATAAATTTGAAAAATGTTACCACTGGTATTTTCATTTCTGTACGTCTCGTCCTTCTGACTGGGGAAGGTAAAATGGTGTCACTTTAGTAGTAATGGATGTAGTAACCAACACTGAATGCCTTACCATGTGTTAGCAACTATGTGACTATGTGAAGGACAGGGGTGTCCTTAACATTCAGTCCCTATGGCAGCATCATGTAGCAGATATTATTATAATCCTCATTTTTAAAAAATGTTTATTTATTTTTGAGACAGAGACCGAGTATGATCAGGGGAGGGGCAGAGAGAGAGAGAGGGAGACACAGAATCCAAAGCAGGATCCAGGCTCTGAGCTGTCAGCACAGAGCCCCATGCGGGGCTCGAACCCATGAACTGTGAGATCATGACCTGAGCTGAAGTCAGACACTTAACTGACTGAGCCACCCAGGTGCCCCAATTATAATCCTCATTTTATAGGAAAAGTAGTAGAGGCTCAGAAAGCTTAACAAAATTGCCCAGTTCAGATAGTTATTAACTGGTAGAGTAAATTTTAAAGCAACTTTGCTTGATTTCAAGGCCTGCTCTTATCTACTAAGCGATGCATTTTTTTTTTCCTTCAGACACCATTAGAGATGCTCCTGGAAGTTCATTTCCCCTCAAGTGACTACTACATTTGTTCTGGGAATATCTAAGATGTGTCCCAAGGGCACTCATTAATAAAACTGTAAAGTTAGCCCTGGGAATCTTCCATTTCCCCACTCTTACTCAATCTTCTCTTGGTATTAACTACACCATTCCTGAGGTCTACACTGTCCTCAAAATCTTCTGAAAGGCCTCTCCACTGCTTTCCCTTCTGGAGGGGGACCCACACACTTTTTTCCCAATGCTTCTAAAGGTATCAGGCTGTCTACACTGCCTGATAGGGCTGCTCTCCCCACCTGGGGTATGTAGGGCTTCTGGCAAGGGGAGCAGAGCGAGAGGGAGACACAGAATCCAAAGCAGGGTCCATGCTCTGAGCTGTCAGCACAGAGCCTGACTCGGGGCTCAAACCATCTACAGGCAAGGGGAATGGGTCCTGTCTTGGTAGGAGTGGGTGTGCTGGTATAGCAAGAGTCCCTTGAGGACCAGGGCCTCCCAGACCCTTCCTTTGCCCCTCTGTGCCTCCCAGCAAATATTTTAACAACTTATATGCTCTTTCCTACTCAGAATGCCTTCCTCCCTGCAACTGTCCTTTACCCGGCAAGATCTTCATCATTGTTTAAGACTCAACTCAGGAGCCACCATTTCTAAAAACCCCTCCCCCTGACTATTTGCCACAACTTACTGGTTGCTCTCCTCTGTGCTTCCATAATGCCCTATACTTGTCTTCAATGCTGCCCTATATATTGTATTATGAATGTTGTATATGTATCTATCTCACTAGACAATTGAGTGCGTTGTGCAATTTGAGGATAGGGATTGTTATTCACCTTTGTGCCCTAGCACAGTGCCTGGCATGTAGTACCAGGTCAATAAATGCTAAATAATAAATAGCTCCTATGTTTCTAGCTAAAATAACTGGGCTATTCTATTATATGGATAACTCAGTAAATCCTCCTTATTAAGTTTTCCCCTGACCCTTCCCCAGTTTATGCCTTTATCATCTCTTACCTGGACCCCTGAAGCAGCTTCTCAACTCTTTTTTTATTGTGGTAAAATATATATAATACTAAATGTACCATTTCGGTCATTTTTAAGTGTATAAACCCTCAACTCCTAACCTGTGTCCCTGACTTCACTATGTCCTCCTTAATTCCAGCCTTCACATGGTTTCTGAAATGAACTAAAACCACATCAACCTACTGTTTTAAATCCTTCACTGACTCCCCTTGCCTACATAGTATAAAGGCAATACTTTGGAAAATGTCATATAAAACCATGTTTGCAACTCCTTAGACCTAGACAAGTGTGTTTGTTATAATAGGCTTTCAGTAGATCTATGTGGGATTGCTATGAATATTTATAACTGCCCACAGGTCATCTCTATGGGGATGTCCAGTCACTACATTAAGGTCAATTCATCCCAGATGACTGCAGCATCCCTCAGCAAATTGACTTTCCATCCTGACTTCTTCAGTTTTCTCTTTTCCTAGGTCAGGAACCTGAAAGTCAACTTTGCCTCTCACATCCCACTATTTTATACCCTTTTAGGAAGCTGTGTTTCTTTTCCCTTTGAAATATCTCACGGTTTGCCTTTAATTTCTGCCACTTCCTAGATCTGTGACCTTGGGTAAGTTACCTAACCTCTTGGTATTTCAGCTGCCTTATGTGTAAAATAGGATAAAAATAATACACACACACATACACACACACACACAGACACATTTTGATCCCTTAGGCTGGGGTTCTTTTGAGAATAAGTTAATATATTGAAAACACTTAATACAGTACCAGGCACTTCCAGTAGTTATGGAATGAAAAAGTTACAGGGATAAAAGGCGTGGCACAGCGAATATAGTCAATGGTTTATGATAGTGGTTATGGTGACAGATGGCAGCTGTACTCTTAGTGAGCATAGCATAATGTATAAATTTGTGGAATCACTATGTTGTACACTTTAAACTAATGTAACACTACATACAACTATACTTCAATTTTAAAAACCTGAAAAAGAAAACAAAACAAAACATTGCCTGGCATATAGGGTTGTTAGATATAATTGTTAGATATAAATTGTTAGATATAAATGTTAGATATAATTGTCACCATTCCTATGTCCAATATCATTATATAAATATGGGATGATTACAATACTCTGCTAGCTGTCTTCCTTACCCATCCTCTAACATTCATGAATAAACCTTCCCAGTCATCCTTCTAAAACCACTTGAATCATATATATATTTTTAAAGTTTATTTATTTTTTTGAGAAAGATAGCAGGTGCGGGAGGGGCAAAGGGAGAGAGGGAGACAGAGAATCCCAAGCAGGCTCCACACTGTCAGCACAGAGCCTGATGTGGAACTCAAACCCACAAACTGTAAGATCATGACCTGAGCTGAAACCAAGAGTTGGACGCTTAACCGACTCAGCCAACCAGGTCCCCCCAACTTGAATCATACTTTTATGCTGAAGAACATATAAGGCCTTCACACTACTTATTTAATCAAGCCTAAATTCTCTGCCTCATTTTTTTCCCACAACATAGCCTTACCTTACTTATTATTCACCATTCATTTATTCATTCATTCATTTATTCATGCATGCGTGCATGCAACAAATATGTGCCAGGCACTGTGCTAAGCATTAGGGATAGGATGATGGATAAGGATAAGACATAGTTTCCCCCAGAAGGAAATCACAGTCCTGTATTAGTAGCTATATTTCATCTCTGATGGAGGCATGTAAGACCCCCCATTGGAACCTTCCTAAGAACACACAGCTGAGCCTGAACTGAGTCTCGAGGTGATAAAGGAATTAACAAAGATAAGAGGTAGAGGGGGTGATAGATAAGGGTGCTGGGGAGGGTTCAGAGAAGGGCACACCAGGTAGAGGGAACAGCTTATACAAAGGCACTGGGTTACGTGGGAAAACATGGTGTGTTCAGAGAATAACAAGTGTTATGAACTGAATGTTTGTGTTCCCCCTCCCCCCAATGTCATGGTATCTGGAGATAGGGCCTTTGGGAAGTAATTAGGGATAGATTGAGTAATAAGGGTAGAGCCCAGATCCAATAGGATTACTGTCCTTATAAAAGGAGACAAGCTCACTCACTCTTTTCCATGCATACATGCCAAGGAAAGGCTGTGCAAAGACATAATGAGAAGGCTACCATCTACAACCCAAAGAGAATTCTCACCAGACACTGATCCTGCTGGCACCTTGATCTTGGATTTCCAGTCTACAGAAATATGAGAAAATAAATTTCTGTTGTTTCAGCCTCCCAGCCTAAGGTATTTTATTATAGCAACATGACCCGACTAAGACAAGTTAATTCAATGGCTCAGGAGGATAGAAGGTGGGGAAAGGCAAGAGATAAGGCAGGAGAGTAAGTTACACTGTTAAAGGTCTTACATCCCATGACTAGGCTTCCTCGTGGAGGTAACAGATGAGTCACTGAATGATTTTAAGCAGAAGAGTTAGTATTTGGTCAATTTGATATTGGGAGGGTCTTTCTGGGAAGGACGGATTCAAGGCAGACAATAATGGAGGCCAGGAGAACCATTTGGTGGCTGTCACAGGAATAGAGGTGAGCCCTGATGAGGTCTTGAGTTAAGGTGGATGTGGGTGGGGATACAGAGAAGAGGGTGGATTTGAAGTTTGGCCTGGTGAGAGCTACAGCTCTGAGCACATTAGTACGGGCATGGGAAGACTCTTGAAGATACCAGGAGAAGCCTGTCAGTCTCCCTTTGGAGGGAGCCTCCCCTCTCTGATATGCTTGTCTCTATGACTCTCACCTGTCCAAACCTTCCCTACATTGAAGTCTCCCCACCTCTACAAAACGTCCCAACACTGATGTGAAGTCATTTCTCCCTTTGTCCTGCTCTCTCCCACTTCTGTAGTCAAACTCCATAATTCAGCTCTTAATTATACATTATCCACATGGCTATCTGATATAGCCCTCTAGTTATATTATAAACTCCTTAAGGCCAGGAGCCATGTCTTAACTTTCTTGTAATTATCAAGACCTGCACATCATTGCATGTCCCAGGGCACCTGTTCTCAACCCCTCTTTCTCTCTGTGAAATGTAATGTTCATCTATCCCTCATGTAAAATCTGGGTATCACTGTAACTCCACCCTTTTCCATCTCACTCGAGAAAGCAAATCGAAGCACGCCTGGGTGTCTCAGTTGGTTACGCGTCCACACTCTTGATTTCGCTCAGGTCATGATCTCACAGTTTGTGAATTCGAGCCCTGTGTTGGGCTCTGTGCTGACAGTGCAGAGTCTGCTTGGGATTCTGGCTTTCCTTCTCTCTCTGCCCTTCCCCTGCTCTCTCTCTCTGTCTCAAAAATAAATAAACTTAAAGAAAAAGCAAATCAGAATGATCCACATGCAACTATAGGGGTGACTATAAAGTGATCTAATTTATAAAAAAGAAAGTAAATTATCCACGATCTTCAGTAGGTCAGTAGTGGTACCACTGATGGTAACAAATTACTTCGTAACTCGTATACACAGATACCAATATTGAAAGCTGTACTAAGACCGTAAATTCTTAGAGGTCAGAGACTGTGTCTCACTCAAACTTATATGGCCGGTGCCAACCTCACACACACCTGCTGCAGAGGGAAACGCGGTGGACCTGGCGGGGAGGAGCCCAGGGAGAACAACTGTGGCTGGGAAGGTATTTCTGCTCCGTGGCATAAAAGCTGCTCCGGTGCATTCAAAGCTTCAGGACAAGAACATTTTCCGACTTTTTAACATTTCTAGAAAATGTGTAGTTTCTGGGAGTCTGATATAGCTAGCAGAATTTATTTCCTGTGAATTAATTTCAAGCAGGAGAGAATTTTTCTGTGACCAAGACAGTGGTGAGGACTGTAGTAAGGTTGTCATATGTCTATGAGGGGTAATAATAGGGTTGCTCTTGTAGTTTACAGAGAAAGAGAAAGAAAAAACAGGTTTGGGGCACCTGGGTGGCTCAGTGGGTTAAGAATCAGACTTCGGCTCAGGTCATGATCTTGCGTTTCATGAGTTTGAGCCCCATGTCATGCTTTGTGCTGACAGCTCAATGCCTGGAGCCTGCTTCAGATTCTGTGTCTCCCTCTCTCTATGCCCCTCTCCTGCTCACGCTCTGTATCTCTCTCTCTCTCTCAAAAATAAATAAACATATTTAAAAAAAAGTTTCTTTTTTTTTCTTGTCCCATGCCTCCACGCCCCAAAAGAAGTCTGATATGGTGAGCATAGGAAAAAGAGCTGGGAGTCTTCTCTCATATTAGCAGGGTTTAGATTTCAGTGACAAATGTCTACATAGGTGGGGTGTGTTTGGCAGGTTTATAGGAAGAAGAGGGCCAGAGTCATTTTGCCTGTTCTTTTACATGTGTGTGTAGCTTGTAACCCACTCAACCTGGAAATGAAGCAGGGAGGCAAACTGAAAGGATGACTAGGAAGGAAAATCCTAACACCAGTCTTGCAGAGCAAGGGCAGGTAGATTGCTCCAGAAGTTCTGATTAGGAAATGTGTAAAATAAAAACAGTACAGGTTGTTGGCTTCCTGGAATGCAGGTCATGAAGACTGGATCCTCTCAACAAGTGTTACAGACACATCAAGCTCCTGCTTAAATAGCTCTAAGGATGGGGAGTTCAGTTTCTGAGATGTCAATAGTGTGTAGTTACAGTCCTGGAGCTTACCGCCCCCCCCCCCACAATTGTGTTTTGGACTAAAATATCCTAGGAGGACCAAGGATATTTTAAGATGCTATTATTTTAAAAACAACTTCTATCTTAGTAATTATAATAGAACGGATTATAGGCTACAGTGAGAGTGGATAAGATCCTGACGCTTCTGAACTTGAAGGAAGTTGGGAAGAGGAGGGGGTCCATGCAACAGTAATTAACAAGAACTGAATTTAGGTGTGAGGAAGGCTCTACAAATTACCTAGGTGTTGGTACTTTCAGTGCCCAATTTGCTAACACACAGCCCTTTCACATCCATTCTTTTATTTAGTTCATGCACAACAATCTCCAGAGCTATGGCTGTTATTTACATATTTTACACATGAGGAAATTGAAGCCCAGAGGGTTATGATTTGCCCAGAGTTGTTTAGGAGATGAGATTGAATTGCAAAACAAGTTTTCCGACTCCAGACAAAGCTGAGAGCAGGGAGTGGATCGCTGTGTAGAATTTGATACATAGTAGGTGCTTAGCATACATGAGGCAAGCTACAATCAGGGGGTTCCATCTCTAGGTTGTCTCACTGCACTAAATAGCTTCTTACTAGTTCTCTACTCTGTATTATTACTCAGGAGGATAGTGGGGTTTCCTCATCATCACACCAAATCTCAAGGACTTGGAGATGAAAGAAATGATGGATTTGGTTGGCCATGTATGAAGCCATGTGTTCTCATGACCAGGAAGTGGTCTGTGATTATGTAGCAAAAGAACAAAAGAGTTGGAAATTTGCCAAACTCTAACTAAGGCAATCTAAACAATAATAAAGAGGCCAGGCAGAAATATGAACTTACTTTAGCAAGGGGAAATACAGTCAAATTTATTATACCATATTTGGAGAAAAACTATATTGAATTGGTCAGGTTGTAGGGGATCTTAACCTGAATGGATTGAACTATGTTTCATTATAATTGCTTTCATTTATGATCCTATGTGTTATTTTATGCATTTAAAATTACTATTCTAAGAAGGGATTCATGGGCTTTGTCAGACTGCCAAAGGAGTTGGTGGCCAAGAAAGTTAAAAATTACAGACCCGTAACATCAAAAAGGGATGTGGAAGGCCAGAACTAGGTGACAGTGCTCATCCAAACCCTGCTTAGTAGCAAGGATGTCCCATCAGGCCTGTGAAAGGGTTCATATGCCAGGCAGAAACCTGCCCATGCTAGAGAAGGTTGCAGCAAGTAAACAGAGCCTGATGTGACAAAAGGAAACGCATACGCTTCACCCCTCTTCCTTTGATGCGTTCAAACTAGGAACCCCTTGGAATATGGCTTTCCATGCACCTCCCCTCTTGGGAGACCTTGCTAAAGCAGATGTGAATTGCCTGCCACCTGGCGGTGACATTGTTAAGGTAAATTTGTAAACTGACATTCTACTCTAGACATTCATCTCTGTGTGTCTGCAAAACAGGCCTAACCACGTGTTGTTGGGGAATTGACCACTCACTGCCATTTTGTGAGGGTCAACTAGCCAGCCCTCTCCTATGAAATGAGAACTGCTTCCATTGCAAACTACAAGCCGTTTCTACCAAGAAATTGGTGGAAGTTCTCTTTTGCCTGCTCTTCATAATGAGGTGGGTGTTAACACTTATACTCAAGAGATTACTTTTTGTTATTTCACTGATTTACAGGTGGGAAAATCATGCAATCAGAAATCTAAGACAATGCTGTTCCAAGGCCACATCTACGTACATGCCAGACCAGGTGCCTTGACAATCCAGACCTAAGAAGTAGTGACCAGAGTCACATAGTCCGATATGCTTGCAAGGTCCTGTATAAGCACAAAGAGCGCTAATGAATTTCTGATGCTCAAGGAATCCACAGTGTAGTCGTGTTGGTGTGAATATTGTAGTGTTATGTTCAGCCAGAATTAAACTCTGCAAGCATTCCTGTTTCTTACAAGTTATTTGCAACGATTTTCCCAAACAGTGACCAATTTTGTCCCAGCACAGTTTCTGACACATGGTCAATTATTCACTTGGTTTGGCAGAGCTGAAATGGAATGCTGCTTTGGGATAGAAGCCTGATTTTCTCCTAGCCGTATACTCATCCATCGTTATCCTATATGTGCAAAGAGAACGTTCCTGAGGGAGATGACTTTCATTTGTGCACATGTGGTTTCAACCCAAAATCTTCTGTGTTCTGTTTTCTTTCTTTTTTTTTTTTTTCAAGTTGCAAGGCACAGATCATGCTCAAAGACACCACATGCTCAGAGGTTTCACAGAAGCATCCTCAGTCATAGGCATTTCTGTAAGGATATGTAGGGAAATGATACCTGCAATTTCAGAGCCAGGCACTTAAGGAAGTGAAATGTCACTCACGGCTGCTCAGGCTGCTTCAGTGGCTGTACCCGAATCAGGCATCCCTCCCTCCCTCCTCTCTATTTTAATTACACTGCTATTCTGGACCCTCAATTTCTACTGCTGTGCTTTATGCCAAGCTACAGCTTCTCTGTCACCTCCTACTGCCGTCTTCACTGTTCTCTTGCATTCTATATCACAGTTTGTGCCTGCTCCTGGATGCTTCTGCTGCCTGGCTTCTGCTTCCATTGAGACTTCTCTAGAGAGAATATGTCATTGCACTGCATTGACACTTTTTAGTGCAGAGTGCCTCTGTGGGGTTCTCAGGCCTAACTATGTCGTAGGCTGCTGACCATAGATGCTGGCTCAGACCCCAGGCCCTGACCCATTTGCTTGTGGCCAGATGGGTCACATGATACAAGATATGAAACATGTGAGTGAGAAAGTACTGCTGGCTACTAGGAAGCTGGTGGGAGTAGGTGAAGAAGGCATTTATAATTCAGGGGCTGTTCATTACAGTCCCCAAAGCATCAGTGTGGCCTCAGACCAAAGCTCAGTCATATCTGACTCCATTCCAGAAGATAATGTGCAGCTGAGTACATGCACATTTAGGCATTATTATGAGAAACTGTGTCCTTAATTATAGACTGCATGCTGATAATTTACCGCACCATATGTTCCAAAGCCAGAACTGAAGCTGTCGGTTTCCACTTTGATTCACATGTGGCTCACACTGAATGTTTCCCATGGGACCTGCTGCCCAGTGTGTAGGTGGTGATGGCTCCCTCCAAACCTTTGGATTGTGTAAAGAGTTTCATTTGCTTCTGTAATTACCTATTTTGGGCCTGTCAGAGGAACTGAAAAGCTGGGAAATACTGTTCAGCTGTAAAGTCCATATGTGATGATTTGCTTGTTCCAGCAAAAGTGATAATAATGACAATAAAAATAATATTCCAGTACTGACATTTCCCATTTAGAATGTATGGAAAATCCTTTAACAAAAGCGTTTCTTGTTGAAAGCTTTTATATTACCTTCCAGGCATCTCTCTTCGGGTGTCAAGTCCTACAGGAATTGTTTGCTGGCTTGAAGGATGACCAGGATTCCTTCCAGCTTTTGCATTCAGGGCTCACCTTGGGCAACACACCGTGCATCGGGCTATGATAAATGAGAAATAAGGTATGTTGTCTTCTTCCATTAAGTGAAGTCAGAACTGTTGCCTAGGGTGTAAACGAGGCCCTATTTCATACAGGCTTGATGATAGGAGCCCATGCTTCAGGTTGCTCTAATCCTTTCCAGTCTGTGTCAAACCAATCAGAGCTCTGATAAACATAAGGCTGCTAAGAGGCACCTTAGTTCCTGTGTTTGGCTGAAACTGAGGGTGCACACAATTTTTCAAAGGCGATCTCCAGGAAAGATTATCTTTCTTCTGGACTGTGGCCAACTCTTACACCTCAGGGCAACATATTGTATGCCGTGACAGGTGGGAGAAGGGGTAAAGTTGCTTACATTTTCATTCTTGAAGTTTTCCAGCCTTACCAAAGTATATGTTATTGGCCAGTGTGATGATTATCCTCCGTCTCCCAAGGCCTTGGCCTTTCCCGGTTCCAGGAAAGCCTTGCTCCTCCTACCCTTCAGGCCTGTGGATGGTAATCGTTTTCAGCTGCTGCTAGTCCTTGAGCATGCCTCAACATCTCCTGCTGGTTCCCTTAACCCTGTCTACACCACTGCAAACAATTCCTTGACCAAAAAGGCTTCCTCAAAAATCCCAGCTAATGATGTCATCTGTCCAGTTCCAGGACCTTGACTGAAATATCTAGTGTGCAAACATCTTCATAGTAAGATAACTGGGTTTCCAAAGTAGGTAACCCCCATTTCCGTCCTGGAGATTTATCAATATGGTAATGTGCATTATCAGCCTAAAATAGTTTAAGTTTTTAATAGTGTATTTATAGAAATCCACTATTTTGGATTTGGCCAGTTTTGATTCTGGCCCAAATGGAATGAATACCTTAAGAAAGATCATTGTAATTCAGTCCCCAAAGGCTTGATCTCCTTTAGCAATATTTTTTTTCACTATTTCCTTAATACAAATTAATTACCTATTTGACTCACTATTATTAGCCATTGTACACTTATTTTAAGTTGCACAGAGCAACATAAAAAGATTTAAAATCAAATTTTGCAAAAAATTGTATTAATAGGGGAAATGTAGCAAAAAGTGAGTCAATTGTGTTGTAAAGTTTCATGAATTAGTTACTTTACATTCAGAATTTCTGATTATCATGAAAGGGGCTAAACTAACCTCTTCGTAATTCCATTCTCTACGGCATCCAAGTTTTCAGGACTTCCTCCCGCCTAGGACTCCTATCCTTTCCATGTACCTCAGCTACAACTAGGGGTTCTGTACTTGGTCTTTATAACTGGTCTGTGCCCTGATTTTTTCTCCCAAACTCCTTGTCTTCAGCCAGCATGGTCCTAAATGATGGCAGTGCCTCTACTCCAGTATACCTGCATACTGGTCTCTTCTGTCATTCCACGAATACATGTTCTGTAAGTAAATCATCCACTTCCCCCCCCCCCCCCCACCATGAACTGTAGTGGGCATCTCACTAATCTCTTGGTCAAATGGTCTCTTAGTGTGTCCTTCCCTTCTTCCTATAACACCACAGGGGTGCGCAGAGGGGTTTGCATGTTCCCCTTATCCCACTGCCAACTCCAGACCACTCTTCCAATTGAATGGAAATCTTTTCTGTCACCATTCAGTCCCTCAAGGGCAAGGATGAAAAACAGGCCAAAGATTTGGAACTGTCGTTTTAAATGGATGTTGCTTGAGGCTGAATAATGGCCTCCAAAGATATCCAAGTCTCAATCTCTAGAATCTGTGAGTATTACCTCTAATGGCAACAAGGGGTATCACAGATGTGATTGATTTAAGGATTTAGGAGAAGACGATCCTGGATTATCCAGGTGGGCCCTAAATCAATCACAAGTATTCTTATAAAAAGGAGGCATAACATCTTAGGGAGATTTGAGACAGAAAAGGAGGACAACGGGACCGCTGAAGTAAGATGCTTCACTACTGGCTTTCAAGACTTTCAAGATGGAAGGGGCCACAGGAAAAAGAATGCGAGAAATGCGGCTCTAGAAACTGAAAACAGCAAGGGAACAGATTCTTCCCTACGGTTTCTAGAGTTAGCAAGGCGGTGCTAACACTTTGATTTCAGCCCAGTGAAACCCATTTTGGATTTCTGACCTCCAGAACTGTAAAATAAACGTGTGTTGTTTTAAGCCACAAAGTTTGGTACTTTGTTATCACAGCCACGGGAGACAAATATGAATTCTTAAATAACTTCTGATAAGACAACTTTGGGAGATTCGTGGGATTAAAGAGAGCTGGTATTTTAACTCTCCCTGAACACTGCTGCTGAATTAATCTTTCTAAAAATATAATACCAATCATGTTCTTAACCCCTTTCAAAATAATCTGTAGGGTTTTTTTGGTGGAGGAATGACTTTTAGAAAGTCTAATTAACTTCCTCTATATTCTGGACACAGTTCCCATTTATTTAATGATGAGAGAGACAGAGAGAGAGAGAGAGAGGGAGAGAGAATCCCAAGCAGGCTCTGCACTGTCAGCACGGAGCCCAATGTGGGGTTTGAACCCATGAACTGTGAGATCATGATTTGAGCTGAAATCAAAAGTCAGAAGCTTAAACCAATGGAGCCCCCCAGACGCTCCCACACTTCCCTTTTAGCCCTAGTTCTCCTCTTTGTCTTTTTATAGCAAACCAGGCACACCTCTGCCCTGTGCATCCCACATGCAATCCCATCTGCACCTCTGGACCTTTGATCATCTACCCTCTTCTGACCAGTTGCCCTCGCTATCAGCATACCATGGCTCATGTGTTCATTAAGGCTTACCCAAATGCCATGTCCTCACAGGTTCTTTCCTGGTTCCCTCAGCAGAAGTTACTCTCTTTCCTCTGAACACCTGAAGTGCTTCATGGTTCCTCTCTTCCTGACTCCTATTTTGCTCAACCTTTCCTTACAGTTGTAGCTCATAGTAGTTAAATGCACATAGTCTGGAACCATATCTCTCAAAGTTGATTCTTATGTGAATATTTACTAGATGAGTGACCTTGGGCAAGTTACGTCATATTTCTGTGCTTCAGTTTCTTCATCTAAAAAAAGGAAAACAAGGATAATAATCATGACTAACTTAATGGTTTGTTATAAAGATTAAAAGAGTTAATGAAATCAGTGCCTGGCACATCAAAAATGTTGAATAAACATTTTTATTATGCATTATTTTGCCTTTCAATTCTAACTTCCTTAAGGGAAACCTACATTTTAATGTATCTTTGTCTTCCTCATAGTTTCCTATGTCACTGTAATACATTAAGTAGGTGCTCAGTAAACTTTACTTTTAATGAAACAGGCAAGATTCCATGCCCTGGTAAGACAATGAATAGATGTCAGAGCCAAAATGCAATCAATATCAAGGAAGAAATAGCACTCTCTTTATTTTGTCATGTGCTATATACTCCTCAATTTTTGTAACTTGCTTCATCTTTGCCTGTGCTACCGAGAGGGCCATCACCAATGGCTTCTTTAATGCTGGATTCAAGGACATATTGTAGGTCTTACCTTACTGCTAGCCACTTCCTTTTTCTGGAATCTCTCTTTTCTTTTTATTTTGGTTATATCACACTCCACCCCCGACTTTTCCTTTTCTGGTCCCTTTGTGGGTTCTTTTTCCTCTCTGTGGCTCTAATATTGTGTGCTCAAAGGTTTAAGCTGAGATTCTTATCTCTTTTCATTCTACATATTTTTTTTCTGGGAATTGTTGCCACTAATGAGTTTCACAACTCCCCATCTGCCATACGTTGGTAACTTCCATATTCATACTTACAACAGAGACATCTCCTCTGAATTTCCTAAACACAGGTCTGAAAGCTGAGTGGTAGATAGCTAATCCTTGATATACCATAGACATCTCAAATTCCATAGCATTCGCCAACAATAGCATATTACCTTCTTTTCCACTAAACACCTCTTCGTTTTGTATATTTTCATCTCTGTTGGAGATACTACCATTTACTCAGGCTCTGGGAGTTAGGCATGGCTTTACTTCTCACTCAAAGCCCATATCTAATCAATCACTAAGTTTTGCTGATTTTATGAGCTATATGCCTGTTGAATTCATCCTCAAACAGCTGTCCATCCTACCAATGTCTTAGGTCAGCATTGTATCTTACCTGGGCTTCTACATGGATGTTGTAATGTTTCATTTCCCTTGCATCTTTTTCCCTGACAGCTGCAAGAAGAGTCACCTATGAAGCATGATCTAAAACCTTGTTTAAAACTCTGCCTAACACTGTATGAATGGCTCCCCATTGCCTATAGGTTTAGGTGGTATTTAACATGGCATTTATTTTCCTGGTTTGGCTCTGGCCAATCTCTTCAGCCTCATTCTCTATGCTCCCTGCCTCAGTTTATGCTTCAGATGGTAGGGCAGCCTTCACTTCCTTCCCACGTGGCATAGGCATACAATTCCCGGCACTGTCCCTTCTGCCTGGAGCAACTCCCTCTTCTTTTGGCTAACTCCTACTACAAGACTCAGGCACATCTCTTGCAGAAAGACTTATCCAAGTTGTGGGTAAGCTAAAAAACTTGGGGTATGTTCCAGAATCTGGGCACACCTTGCAAACCTAAGGACAGTATTGGATGGGACCTGGAAGGGAGAACTCTTCCATCCCATCAGCAGTGACCAGATGTATTTCTTTCCTAGGGCTGCTGTAAGAAATTCCCACAAATGTAGTGGCTTAAATGACACTTACAGTTCTGGAGATCAGAAGCCCAACACAGGTTTCACTGGGCTAAGGTCAAGGTTTCTTCAGGCTGTGTCCTTTTCTGAAGGCTCTAAGGGAGAATCCATTTCCTTATTCATTCAGGTTGTTGGCAGAATTCTGTTCCATGGTCCTTATTTTCTTGCTGCTCTCAGCTGAGGGCCACTCATAGGTTCTAGAGGTTCATATCCCCTGGCTTGTGGTCCTGCCTCCACTTCTTCAAAGCTAGTAATGGTCAGTCCCCTCTCACACTTTTGTTCTGATCTCCCCTCCTCCTGCCATCTCATCCTCTGGCCCCCTTCCTTCTGTCTCCCTTTTCTGAATTTGAGTTCATGGGACTAGACTAGTCCACCTGGAGAATCCAAAAAATGTCTCCATTTTAAGGTTATTAACCTTCATCATCTGTGAGTTCCTTTGCCATAGCAGGTAACATAGTCACAGGTTCTGAGAGGAAATTATTCCACATACCACACTAGGTTTGAGACAAATGATCAATGAAAGCCTTAGATCATCGGATTTGAGTTCTCTGTCCACAGAATTCGCATTTGGTTATTTCCTTTCTATTGTTTTGTTATTTGAATTTCTAACTTTGGGTCTGTGTTTCGAATCCAAGAGACATGGGAAGGCACTGAGCTCTGTCTAGTTCATTTAGAAGGTACTTCCAGAAATGTTAGGCGTGCAAATACCTCCCAGGGCATTTACCTGGAGGTCTCATACAAGGAGGTATTCACAGGTGTGCCAGATAAGGAAGAGCACCTGGAAAGCCGTTTGGAAGGTGACTGGAAATCAATGGATGGAGTTCCATTATTTAAAACTTAAACCATTAGCTAAACATTTAACAAGGTTAAATAAACTTCTGAGAAAAGAAACATATTGCATGACGAATAGTCATAGCAGAAAGAAGGGATTTTTTTTACAGCAAATGAAAACCACTAAACAGAAGATGTATTGTGTTAGGAGAAATGTTCATTCTTGAGATTATCATCCAATAGAAATTCGTATTTCTTTCCTATAAAATTTATTAAAACAAAAACAATTGAGCTTATTATTTTTTTATGTTTACTAGTGCTTATGAATTTCTTGCTAGGATAATATGTGTTTATCAGATTGTTTTCTTCTTTTAGAAAATCATTTAAGATTCCCTAGATATAAAGGGTTTTAGAAATAATGTACTTTAATTTCCTGCCCTCTAGTGACAAAAATAACACACTCATGCCTTACGTGAACAAGTTGCATGCTTCAGTATCAGAAAATAAAATTATATTAGAGAATTTGGAGATAGAAAATATGAGAAATTCTGGCTGTCACTAAAGTGCTAAATTTTAGTGTAACAAATATCATTTTTGTTTGGCAAAAATTTTTATTCAGAGTCTGATGCATGATTTTAAAATTATTGGGTAAAAATTGGTGTATTGTTGCTAGCTACCACTTGGCCATCTTTGACCTGTATCTTTATAATCATAGGGTATACACTATAGAAAACTCTAGTAACAACTAGGAATTTGCTAATTTAATATCTTTAATCTTAAATGTCAGAATTAAAGAAAACTTTATTACTTTATACAACCTGTTTCTTGATAGGTAACAAAATAGAGGAGAAACTATTTACTCAATTTTTAGAAATCTTACTTTTGACTTTTATGAAAATTAGGAATGTTTGATTTACAGGTGATGTGTACATTTAATCCAAATGTGTAACCTCCCACCCCCATCAAAAAGCTATTTTATAAACTCAATGCAAAACATCTTACAAATAATGCCATGTTAGAAGTGAGGGATTATGTGGAAGAAAGACATATGATCTGCTCCAAGCAATCATTGTGGAGAAAAAAAGTACATCTGTTAAATTTTAAATAATAAAAATCTCATTAATTTAAGAGAAAATGACTAGAAAGAGAGTCAAGACCAACACTTATTAACACAGCTAATTAAAAGAATGGCAGGAAGTGTTAGTGAAGGGAATAAGAATAAACATTTTGGAATTTTTGTATCCTTACAAATGTTAACTTTATTTATCACAAGTATTCTTTGATGTAGATTTTATCTCAAGTTTTCAAAAGAAGACACTAAAAGAAAATTACCTGATGCCACACAGCTAGCAAATGGAAAAGCAGGATTTGAACCCAAATTAGTCTGACCTCACACTGCCAGGGATTGAAAGTATGTAAGTGTGTGGGATCCCTTGTGGACTTCTGGTCAATACTCCTGCCAGAGTCAACAATTCTCCTCAGAATCTTTCTCTTTTTGCCAGCCCCCATTTGTCACTTTCCAGGCAACCTCCATCAATTGCCAGAGTTTGCATTGAGCCAAACCCTTCCTGCCATGCCTGTTCCTCGCCTGCTGTCTCTCCATCCAAGTTCACACTGGATGCAAAGACAACATGGTCTTCAGTAACGGAACTCGTGATCAGAAGGAGACAGTGATAAACACACCTGCTTCAAAAGACACAGATCTCCCTTAAAGGGAGCACTGAATGTTTAAAGAAAATGTGCTGAAGAACATTCAAGGAAAGAGAAAAGGAGGGACATACTCCATAGACAGCTTTTTAAAAACCAATTCAAAACTGGCACAGGAGCAAGAAATAATGGCAGCAGGGACTTCTGCTATCTGGACATTTGCCAGGGCCCTTTTCCTGCCAAGAATAGAACATCTGAAAAGTTACTGATTTTTTTTTTTTCTTAATCACAGTTTGAGCTCCTAAAAGCCAGAACAAGCAATTAGAGGAACTGCTGCTACTAATATCATTCTGGCCAATAAGAAAGGTTGTAAGTGGCAGGTCTGACTAACGGCAAATGTGTCTTTCTATCACTGCCTCCCATTCTACTGAACTCTTGGCATGAAGACCATAGGGTAGGGTTGGGATGGATGTAGGGAAGGTACTTTTGGAGCTCGGAGCACTTCACTAGCAGGAGTGGGGAGGGCTGGAGAGATATTAAATGGGAAGAGAGAATGGCTAAGACACTCTTAACCTATTTAATGTATAATAACAGTAATCTTAAACAAAAGAGGAGCAAACCTCACTATATCTTCTTTGTACCTACTCTTCCCTAAAGAACCTGTTGTCTGGATCTACAGTTTAGGCTGGGCTATTGGAGTGGTGGCTTAGGTATGTCATGGCCTGGCTTAACTGGTGGGGTCTGTCCAGGAAATTATCTACCATTTATTTCCACAAGAAGATATATTCTGTGCTCCAATTAGTCAAACTTTCCAATACATTTTTGGAATGCAATCAAGTTTTAAATTGGGAACGGCTGTAGCTCCTTATTGGCATTCCTGTGTGCCAATGCATATAATCCTATTTAGAATGTAGTTTAAGAAATCATTCAGCAAAAATTTGAAATTCATGTATACTAAAGAAAGTAATGATTTTTATGAAATTTTGGGGGTACTGGGAAGATGCATTGGTTGGGGCTGGTATTTCTGGGTTAATAGAGGAGACTACCTCCATGCAAAATAATGCTAAAGGCCAATTATAATTTCAGAATACTGAATAGCATGTCTATTTTAGTTCAGAGTTTCTTTATGTAGCTATGGGACTGACTTTAATTCTGTACTTTTGGGAAGTTCTCATTTTTTTTTCTTCATAAGTTTACCATACCTTAATCTCACACTCCTTCCTTTCACTCACTGGCTCCGATTCCTGTGGTTTTTGGCTTAGACTTTCCCATAGTACATAGCTGTGGTTGTCAAAATTATGTGCAATGGTTTAAAAACTACACAGGGAGATGTATAATGTTAAAGGTTATATTTTGTCACATTACATGCTGGGTTTCTAAGCATTATATTAAAGAAACAAAAGACTCATTACTAACCTCTAAACCACAGTTTTTATTATATACCTTTTATTTTATGCACTTTCATTCTTTTTCATCTGACATCTGCTGACAATCTGTTTGTCAGTTAAATATGAATTATATACTTTCTTTTAGTGTTGTCTATTGATGGGTTTTGCTGCTTCCAAGCAAGAATAAAACCTTTTCATTTAGGTAACATTATACTTCTTTCAGTTGGAAGTGTAAGTGCCTTTTTCCAAAATCCTCTGAGAAGACAGAGTTACATAGACTGGAAGATCTTGCAAGACCCAAAGCATAACCTCAAAGGGGGTACCCCTACAGCCTTCCACTTATAGTTGCTTCACTGGGTCAAGTTATCTTCAGAAAGTAATTGTTTAAATTTTCCACTTATAGGAGAAAGAAAGCCCTAAGTCATTAGGACAACACAGTTTTTCGTAACTGGTCTTTAGCTATTATTTGTAGCTTCACTTCCAGATGCTCTTGTCCATTCTTCTCCTCATTCTTTTTTCTGTCTAGTGTCTCCATATCAGTCTTTGCACATTTCCATCATAGCACTTAGTGACATCATGTTTTGTGTTTTCTGTTTAAGTGGTGTTTGGCTGGGCACCATTGCTCCTAGCTAGACTGCAACCTTCTTAAATGCAGAAACCATGCTTTATTCCCTTTTGTAGCATGGGGCTGTATTCACAGTATGTACTTAATAGATGCTAGGTCACTAAGAAACATGAAGAAAGATGCTATTTTCTAGGAAAAGTAATATTAATTTATTTGTACCTATTAATTCGATTATAGTTTTTGTCAGAGAAACAAGAAGAGATTAGGGTTCTAAGAGATACAATTGAAATAGAATGTATAATATTTGATGGCATGTGTGAGGAGAGGAGAGAACTTTTCTTATTCAGATAACCAGGTGCAACTCAGGAAGGACAAGCCAGATAGGATCTCCTAGTAGTTGCTTTCAGCTATTGGAAATAGCATAAGGGCAGAGTGGGTTGGCAGGGTGTGGGTACCCTGAATGGAAGGAGGATTCTGAAATGTAAAGTAGGAAAAGGCAACCAAAGAGGACCTTACCAACTTCACAGTTTTATCTTGATCTAGTCCTGTCTGCCTGCAGTCTTTCTTTGTTTTGTTTTGTTTTTACCAAGTTTTGTTTTAGGGTATAGTTGGTCAGAAAGCCATAGAAGATGGGGACACCTGGTGTCTGTGCTTATATGTATTCAAATAAAGCAACTGAGGTGGCAGGCAAGATGGTGGGACAGATGGTCGACCTTTGGATGCCTTTGAAGAGGTGGACTGGGCTGCCCTCTTCCACCTCCTATTTCTCCCGGTAAGTTTATGCATTTGTCACGGTGTGAAAAAGGTATGAAAACAGTGTTATGGAGGATCCTTTAATAGGGTTTGAAAGCAGAAATAAAATGATACTCCATAAAACTGTGAACTTCAAATATAAGAAAATGCTGAACTTGGATCATACTCTGGCATGGATATTATTACTATGTATTCATTGTGAATTTGAAGTCCTGGGGTCAAATACATGTGTTTGGTATGTAACTATGTGGTTGGCAAAGATAGGGTGGGAAGGCTGCATGTTAGGGCACACTGAAAATTGCCAGCTGTCTTTAAATGAAGGCAGAGAACAAGCCTCTGGTGTCCCACGCTCTCCCCCATGAAACTTCTGATTTGTAGAATTCTATGAGGCTTTTCGAGATGGGAGAAGCATTCCCTTGAATTTCTACCTGTGGTATCTCAATGAGATGTGGCTGGGATATAGGAGAACTGGTGTGAAGGGACGTAGGGACTCTGGGGATAGACAGCAAAAGCCCTAAATTCTAATCCATGGGGCACAATAGTTTAACCAGAAAATGATGCTCGGTACCAGTGAAAGTCACTGAACCACCATCTTGTTGGGAGGCCTGACAGCTGCTCCTTTACATTAGATGTTTATGAAATGGAGTCAGTCTACTCAGCCTCCTACTTATAATTATGAGCAATCTATAAAGCATGTATTTCAATGGAGAGTTTCTTAAGGCCAATAATTTAGCTCTTGCTGCAAAAGCCAGAAAGCAGCCCTGTGCTTCTACATTTTAGTGTTCTGAAGAGGAAAATACACAGAGCCATATGTTTTGTTCCTGGATTGAAATGGAAAATGATTCCCATGCTGAAGAAGAAGCAGTGTACTTCATTGAGGGCAGAATGTGTGAGTTATGTCATTCCTTGCAACCTGCTATGAGGCTTAACAGGAGATTGCTTTCTGGATAGAATGCCATCAGAAGGGAAGCAAATCCCTCTGGATAAATTCGTTTTGTGAACCTAACTACAAAGATTGTATGACATTCAATTAATAAAAGCTGACTTCAGTAGTGCACAGTTGTATCAGTTTGGTGTTAGATCCTTTGGAAACTGTTTCAACTCTTACTGAATGATGAAATGTGTGCTTTTCTTATCCCTGAGCAAACAAAGTACCTTGGAGGGTGGCCAGGACACCTAACACTGTGGCATACACAAATGTGACAATGGGACCTGTTGGCAAATGCCACAGCTGTGGGTCAAAGACCTAAGGATTATTTCCCTGTCTGACTTTTAGTTACTAAGCTTTTAAAATAAAGCCCACCTTGGAGGTCTTCAATCGTTAGGAGATCACACCTAAGTTTCACTGGCACTAACCAGAGAAAGAACTGAGAGATCAACACCAAATGCTTGAGAACACATTTAATATACTATATAAAAGAGTTATAATGAAATAGATGCTGAATTGATTTTCCTACGAATTATAACATTGGAATGAGGGCTGAACTACAAGAATAAGCTGTAGGAAAGAAACAGAACATGAGGGAGGGGAGGGGAGGTGATGGGTATTGAAGAGGGCATCTTTTGGGATGAGCACTGGGTGTTGTATGGAAACCAATTTGACAATAAATTTCATGTATTAAAAAAAAAGAAACAGAACATGTGAATGCAAAGTAGGTACGCTATTACTTAATCTGACACTCAAAACATCATAAAACGTATTTAAAATCTCAAGCACCCCTGGCTTCAGTTTGTCAGTCCACTCCCTCTGAGTAAAATACAAACACACATACACACACACACACACACACACACACACACACACACAACTGTGGCAGAATAAACGTCACTTTATCCAACTTAATATATTATCCAGGTAAGGATAGCCTTCCATAAGCAGAGGTAAGAGAGAAAAATGAGAAGGGAGGATTTTCAAAGGATGCCATTGAGATGATATCCTTGTGAACGTACTTGTTTTGACTGAGCCAAAGATGGAGCAAAGCAACAGAATGGAAGAGACTGGTAGTTCTCAAATTTTAGGGCATCAGAAGAGAGCTTGTGAAAACACAGATGGCTGTGCCCCACCCCAAAATTTCTGATTCTGAATTTTTAATTTAGACCTTTCTGATTCTGACCTTTTGGCCTAGAGATAGGTCTGATTAGCTGCCTGGCTTTGCAGATTTTGCTTTCTCTCTCCAGACCTAAGACATTCCTCTACCTTCACCACAAGGGGTTGTGGGAGGATGAGTCTGGGACCCAGGGACCAGGCAAAAGAGCATAAAAAAGCTGAAAGAGGGAGAGAGATCCAGGGAGAAGGGACTGGGTGCCTACTCAGGATGAACTTCCTACAGTTAAAAAGGCAACCAGTGTTAACTGTTTGGTATTTATTTGATATGTTTGGTATCACCTTCTGAATTTTGAAGTGGTTGTTATAAGATTGTGTCCTTTTATTTCGGAATTTTTTTTTTCTGCACGATTTTCTAGACACTGACAAGATTAAATACACATTTCTAAAACAAAATATTTTCTCTTCTGCTAGATAGGCAAATGCCTATTGAATTTCTGCTGCTGGTTGCTGGGGAAGGCTTTGGATTGTTGATGTGTTTTGATTGGACCCATCAGTCTCAGCATTAACTCCATGTTCTGTGGAAAAGCCTCTCCTACCTGAAGCAAGTAGATTTCACCACAGGGCTGCATCCTGCACAACTCCAACTTGCTGCAGTTCTATGGGCAGAATGTTTTTCACTATTTCCTGAAAATCTAGTTGCTGTGATGTCCTCTTCTCTTCATTCCCATCTATTTTCTTTCAGTGTGGGTAAAATACCTTCATATCCCCAATACTACACTGTATAATAATGAACCTGAGTTTAAATACGTGAAATTTTTTTTAAAAATTGATGAATCACTGGGCTCTACTCCTGAAGCCAATACTACACTGTATGATAACTAACTTTGAATTTAAATAAATAAATTTAAAAAGAACCCTCTGATAGCAAACTAAAAAAACTAAATTACAATGAAAATCTACAGCCAAAATGGAAGAAAATAGCTCAAAATGACTAAGTATCATCTCTAATCTATGTCTGGTTTCACAGATGAGAAAACAAGGGCCCTGTAAATATCCATTAAATACATTTAAGACTTACCTATAACATAATTTCAATAGGTATATAGTATACATCCTATATATATATATATATATATAGATATATATATAGATATATCTATATATATAGATATATATATAGATATATATAGATAGATATAATAATTGATTTAATGAATTCCATCTTGTAGGAATTTACTTTTTTTTTTTTTTTCAAAATCACCATTACGGGCAATTCTCCATACTACTACTATTCATTATAGAGGTGAGATAGTGCTAATTTTATGTGATGGACCAGAACTTCAATATTCTGTTAGCAATGGGATTTTAGAATACCACATTTAAGGCATCAGTAGTCAGTAACATATAAAATATACATAATGTTTATTTATACACTTTTTATATAAGAATTACCCTTCATTAGGTGTTCAATCTGAGGCAGGTACTGTGCTAAGTGACCAGTACATAGTAGCTCATGTAATCCTTGTACCTGTCCCAAGACTTAGGTTGGATGATTATTCCCAAGTGGCCATATAAGGAAACTGAACTTGACCATGGCTAGAAGACTTGCCCCAGATGCACAGGTAGTAAGAGGTAGATTGAAGTGCTAACTCAGGTCACCTAACATTAGAGCCACTGTCATGGTGTCTCTTCTTTCCGTGAAGATAATGAAGCAGAGTCATTAGCAGGGAAGAAATGGAAGTACATGACAATGAGAACATGATCAGAGGGAGAATGCTTATGAGGTAATTTTTTTTCCATTTTCATATTATTTTTAAGAAAATATAGGTATTATATTAAGAAATCAATAGTTTAGATGTTTTGAATACATTTAAATGAATATTAATGTTATTTATTAAAATGTTAATAATTCATTAAGTTATAAATTTAAACACAAAAAGATTTAAATATCAAAAATATAAATTTCAATATCAACCTTCCAATTAAAGGCAAATAATTGCATTTTTCCCAGCTGTGGAATTACTGGGTCAAGGAGTGTTGGTTACAAATGCAGGAATTTCCCAAATGAATTCTGAAACTGGCCTAGTACATGGAGGGCAAAGGGAGACCAAGACACCAGATTGGTAGTTAGCAGATTTAATAAGCGAGGGAGCTTACATACTTATCTTGGGTGCCACAAGATAAGTAGATCTCCATACCCATCTGCCAGATCTTAAAAGTTTATACACAGACAGATCTTAACTGGGTTCAGTCCTCTATCTAGAAATGTATGGTCTCAACACCACATTACTCTCTTGAGTTTGCATCCTTGAAACTGGCTCCTACTATGGGAACAGTGGGCAGAATTGTACACTTCAAGGACAGGGGAGAGGGTGAGGAGTCTCCAATTGTTCGGGTCTAGCTCATGGGTCAACCCACAGCCACGCTCTCTCAACGTCCTCCTCCAATAAGGGGATAGGTACAATTTTAATTTTTTAAGTATTTATTGCCAAATTTTCCTTCAAAAAGTTTCTAGCAATTTGTTTTCCTTCTAGTCTTTCTTCCTGATACTCTTGTCATATTGGAAGTTACGTCTCTCTTAGTTCCTTAAAACACCTCTTTTAAAGAAAATTCCTCATAAATACCTCTTAAAATTTTTTGTTTTAATTCTGTGCCCATTTAATAGTGGAAACTGATCTTTCCTGGTTGCTTTAGTTTGAATTTTTGTGATTAATTATAAGGTTTAATTTTGTCGATTATATCTACTGGTACTTGTTCTTTTGTGAATTTCCTATTCTTTGGCTTTACTAAAATTTCTATTGAGGTGTTTTATATATTTTATTCTTATAGAGTTGTATGAGCTTTTCCTATATGGAAGATATTAACCTTCAGTTTGACATATATATTGCAATCTCCTCTCCCCACCCCAGGTTTGTTGTTTGCATTTTGATTTTATTTCTAGTGTTTTGTCATATAGTAGCTTTATGGTTTTAGCAGTCAAGTGATCTATCTATTCCTTTTATGAATTTTGCTTTTGTGCACATAGTTGATTTCTGGTAGCTCTTTTACTGAGATCGCTCAAGCCTTCAGTGTATGTTCATTTAAATAATTGCCTTGTCATAGATAATGTTTGGGGGGAACATTCTCTCATTAAAATGACCCGTCAGTTTTCTTTCTAAGGTTCCTGTGTCTGCTCTTCTCAATGAGGTTCACATTTATTAATTTCCTTACAAATGCTCCAATTCCCTGTTGGTCCCAGCAGCATCTTTTTGTAGAGCAATGAACAATTGCTATTCTGCTAAAGCTTGCTGCCTCAAAGTCATTTTCAGATTATAAAAAAAAAAGAAGAAGAAGAAGGAATTTAGTTTAACAAGCTGGACCTCTTTTGGTGAAGATTAGAGACAGAATCTACACAGCTTTTTCTGAAAGGTAATCTTGCCTGAGAGAAATGATAATGACTGAAATAAAAGGCCTCTCTTGCATCTCCTGTGGGCCCTCAGTGCATTTTAATCCTAATTACAGAAGAAGTCCAAGAGAGCCTTTCACAGAAGGAGCCGATTATAACCACAGCTCCATATGGAACACATTGAGGGTTACAGATGCAGCTGTTGAGCATTATAGCATGAGACACACATTGGAAATGTCTCTATATGAAGCATACATTGAAAAATGCTTTATTAAACTCAGCTGTTTGGGAGTCCTTTGGTGTTTTTAATACGAGGGGACAGATTTTTTTTTAATACCAGGAGGTCCCTCTTATTCCTTTAAGGCTTGCTTATGCAATTTTTATGCATTGATATTGCATGAAACCATTTGAATTGTTAGAGTGCCCTGGTTGTATCCCTGATAGAGAGCATGGGACTCAGTTTTAGATCCTTATCTTTGGGCAGTGGGCTTGACTTATTTTTGACTAGGGGGAAATGAGAAAATAGAAATTCAGTGGCTTCTAACTTACATATTGCTGGGGGCTGATGAAGCACATGGTAAGGGCAAGAAGTGAAAGGGCATTGGGGATGAGCACAAATATCACCAAAGTCTACCTGAGAACAAGATGGCGTGCTAACTGGCATTCACAACAGAGAGATCAAGACCAGGGAAGACAAGAAACTGTTTGTTATTTCAAAACCGAGATAAGGTTTTGGTGTTGGCTTGGCAGCAAAATATGAGTATTTTAATGGTAAGGGTTTTGTCTCCTCTTACCAGTCTAAGTTGCACACAATTTTGCACCAGTAATAACAAGGCACAGCAAAAACCAAAACCAAAGCAAACAAATAGGAGAGAAAAAACACATCACTGAAATCTAGAGATAATCTCACATTCCACTTTAGCTAATATTTTCTGTTCCCACCTTCATTCAGTTTGACTCTTGAAAGCTGTGTGGTAATAAGTGTTAGTCACAACTCCAAGGTGAAGCTGGATGCACATGGAGAATAAAATAGCCAATATCCTGAATGCCCTGCTTTCCCCCTGGCTGCTCAATGTACTAGCAGATTCAAGAGGGAGATAGGCAGAGAGGACACCCATGCATAGCAGCCATGACCAGGAGAACAGAGTGGTTGCTGTCAGCCCTTCTGAGTCCTTGGAGGGATACTATACCCAGGGGAACATTTTATTTTGCTTTGAGGTTTTGGACCCTAAACCCATTATAGTGTCTGCATCAATTTGGCACCTGGGAATGTCATGAATGATTTGTTCAAATAAGGCAGGCCTTGGATGATGCCTCTTTCCCTATGCTACCTGCTCCCTACTTGTCATTCTTGGATAGGAAGGGTCATATGAAAACTTCCCAAATACAAAGTGATTTCCTAATTATAGGTTGGGACATTTCCAAGTAGTCTTGAGATGCATTGCTATCTTTGGTTTATAGAGTCACAGCTGAGAGACATTTGAGAATGGAAGGGGCATACAAGACCCCAAAACAGTTGTGCCTGTGGCCCAGAATATTGTGATGCCACCAATTTCCAAAACATGAAAAGATGAGCTTATAAGACAGGCAGTTCAGATATTTTATGTTAATCAATGAGAAAATGATGGTATTTTATTTTGGTGATAGTTATAAATGGTAAGGCAGGGAAAGATATTCTTACACAGGTATTAAACAGCTAAAGTAACTGTAGAGATTCTAGCCCAAAAAACCTTCTGGCTTTGAAGAGGAGGTGGTAAGGGGCTTGGATGGTGAATAAACCTTTAGGGTGGAACTCATGAGAAAATTTTTTTATTCATAAGAATCATATAGTTTTATATACAGTGCATTTTCCAGAAGCAGATAGGACAGCAGAAAGGATAAGCTGTAAATATTAAGCTACATATTACTAAATACTAGGAACAAAAGAGAAAGAGTGAGATTTGAGCACTTGACCAATGTTTGTAGAGCATCAACTAGATACCAGGCTCTGCTCTAGCTATGTGGAATATATCAGTGAACAAAACTGACAAAGATTTCTATTTTTATAGAATTAAATTCTTGTGAATACAATACATGTAAAAGTAAGTGAATTCTGAAATATGGTAGAGGGCAATGAATATTATGGAAAAAAGTGGAACAAGACAGTGGGGTTCAGGAATGTTAGTGGGGAAAAGATTAGGGTGCTAAGGTGGTTGGGTTCTGGTGAGAGGTCTCTTTCTGGCTTACAAACGGCATTCTCTTTTTTATATCCTCACATGGCAGAGAAAGAGTGAACTAGATCTATCTTTTCTTTAAAAGGTACTATTCCCAACATAAGAACTCCACCCTTATGGCCTCATTCAAACCTAATTACCCTCTAAAATCCCCACCCCCAAATGCCATCACATTGGGAGGTAAGGTTTCAACATATCAATTTTGGAAGGACACAAACATTTAGTCCGTAGTAAGGGGTTATTCTTACTTTTGGATGAAAACATGATTCCTCATTTAAATTGGGAAATAGAATGGCAGTGATTCCAGAAGTAAAGAAGGTGTATCAGCAAGTACAGTGATACACCATGTAGATGACTCATCCCACAGGAGGCAGTCCTTCATTGTGCACTATTTGAATGTGAGTGGCTTGAACCACCTATTGGCTTGCTGAACCCTACACTGATACCCCTTCATTGTACCATCTCATTGTATATTGGGGAATTGTTCTTCTAGACCCATTCTTTATGCTTCAGCATGTTTCCCTGAATCTACTAAGCCAGAAACTATGAGGGTGAGGCCATTTAACAAAGTCTCTAGATAATTCTGATGCATATCCAGGTTTAGGAAACATTAGTTTTTACTTGCTGTGGCCTTGGAGTAAATATTGTTGAAATAATATCTTGAACCATTTCGGAGACTTCTGGAAATAGTATCAAAGAAACATTTTTAGGACACTCAAGTAGATCAATTAAAGCCACAGCAAGGATTGGAGAAGTGACTGAGAAAGATAAAGCTTTAGTAGGTCAGTGATCATGGGTATCACTTGTTAAGACCTAGGAATATGCAGACAGCACTAATTTAAATGTTACCTTTACTCTGTAATTGATCTCATCTGTTAAAATTTGTTCCTAATTAATATATGTCTTTGGAAACTTAAAAATTGAACTACTAAGTAAAACTGAATCTTTTATAAAAATGAATATTACGTTGGAATAAAAACTGAGAATTATATAGTACTTGATAGAAAAATATATTCTATGTAACTTACTGACTTAAAACTTCTTAAAAAGATCATTTTAAGATATCTTTGATATGATTATTGACAGTATCTCTTTTTCTGTGGCATAAAAACTAGTTAAGCATTACATGTAGTTTTGAAAATATATCATTTCTGGGAAACATATTTCTGAAACACCTGACTTTGTTTTAGATTCATTTGAACAAAAGTGAGGAGAAAGAAAGATCATCATTGTATTAGGGTTCTTTAGAGAAACAGGATCAGTAGTGTGTGATTGTTTGTTTGTTTATTAATTATGAGGAATTGGCTTACACAATTATGGAGGCTGAAAAGTCCCACAAGGTGGCTAACTGCAAGCTGGAGCAACAGGAAAGCCAGTGGTGTAATTCAGTCCAAAGTCCCAAGTCCAAAGGCCTGAGGGACAGGGGAGGCAATGATGTAACTCCCAGACCAAGGGCAGAAGATGAGATGAGATGTCTTGGCTCAAGCAGTGAGGCAGGAAAAAGGGGTGAATTCTCCCATTCTCTGCTTTTTGATATATCCCAGCTACTCATCTACCTTGGGAAGGGCAATCTGCTTTACTGTGTCCATGATTCCAGCGATAATGTCATCTGGAAACATCCTCACAGACATACCCAGAAGTGTTTAATATGGGTACCCCGTGGCAGGTTGACAATAAAATTAACCATCACAATCATGCATGTCAAAAAAAATCTCTTTGAAACATTTTACTCTTTGGATTATATGCTCAATATATTTCAAATGAGAGGACATAGGAAGAAAACAGAGCCTTTCACACCAGAGGTACTAAAACTTTCAATTGTCCATATCTAAATTACATATTAAATAACTAGAGTATGATGAGTTTTCATGAGAGTAAATTACTTCCATTTTAATAGGAACCTTATGTTGGATTTGACTAGTATCATGAATAATAACAACCCTTCACTGAAAGTCACGACTTTATAACACAATCCAGTAGTATACATATTATCAGTATTATAGTTGTCAACTTGACCAGGTGCTGTGCAAAAAAAGGGGGTGTGTACAGTTTACTTAACTATATTTGCTATATCAAGACAATAACAGCAAAACCAAAATCTAGCGGTTGAGCACAATAAATGTTTTGTTCCTGTAAAAGTCAAGTGTGTGTGTTCATAGTCAGGAGGCAGCTTTTTCCAGGTGAATTCAGGGACTGAGTCTCTTTCAATTTTGAGGTCCCAACATCCCACATGGTCTTCACTCTTCATCTGGCTGCTGGAGGACAAACAGGCAATATCGAAGCTTAATGTGCTTCTGTCCAAAGCCAGCCCTGGTTGATGCTGGTGTACATCCATGGACAAGATCTTGCCGCAAAGTCACACCTTCTCTGTGTACATCTGTAAAGTGATCTGCACACCTGCCTTTCCATCCCAACTCTTCACTTTAGAAAGGAGAGCCTAGCTGCCCGTGGAATCCGGTCTCTCTGTTGCTGCCTGACTCCGGTGGTTTGTCAGTGTTAAATCAGAACATTTGTCATCGAGCATACCTTCTGCCCTAGAATTAGCACAGTGCATGTTGTCAATATGAGTGATCATCCTCCTAAGAAAGACTTATGAGTATATTGCTTGGGAGGAAATAAGCTTAATTAAATATAATGAAAACAAACTGAAAACTCTTCAATAAGAATTCTAATCTGAAATGTTACTGAGGACTATAGGTTTCATTTTATTTTTGAGGGAGTGAAGTTGTTTTGCTTCATTTGTTTTCTTCTTCTTGGTTTTACACCAAATGATTACATGTATTTATCCATCATAAATATTACATTTAGGTATACATGGGTCTTAAGGAATTATTTAGGAATAGTAGTGATGTATTGTGTATAAAGAATTAGCATATCTCACCATAAGTAATTCTAATAGTTAAAATTATGCATGAGTAATTAGTTTATTACAGTTTCCCTGTGTGTTGGGTACGCAACTGAAAAAATGATTTGTGTTGTTCCATAGCCATTTATAGCTATATTAATATCTAGTATGTATTTTTCAAAACAGTAAATTTCAAAGTTTTCTGGCAATATGATATTCACATTCACTAGAACTTTGGTGACAGGTTCCTACATGCCATGGGTTAGGTATCACTCTTTTGAAATCAGTTCCCACGATAAGGATAGAAAGAGTCTGACATGGGAGTGGGAAAATTGTATTTTGTTTCTATTTTCCTCTCTTAGCTGTAAAATGGTTGAGGGAAAAGGGGGCAGTGAATTACGGGAATAACTATGGCTGTTCTACAATTGTTGAAAAGTGATCCCCAGGTCTTGGGAGCTCTTGAGAACTTTAATACATCAGTGGGATTTGCATCACCTGTACGAACCTAGTAAGTTCATTTGCTATTTTATGTCCAACCTATATGGATTTTTTTTCTCCACATGCCGAAGTAAACCCACTGTGAAGATGGTCATTCTTATTCTTTCATTCAGATAACTTTTTCCTTTATTTGATCACTGAAGGGATACATGAAACAATGTTAAGAATATTTTTGGTAATGCCTTCAACTATGGATTATTTTGTTTAACTTCTTATAGGAAAGCTTGAGTGAAATAAATGTTGTCTTTCTGTATGTCAAGAAAAATTATTCTGAAATCATTATGTTTTATATTCATAAAACCCTACACAGACATGTAGTACCTGAAGTAACAACAGATATGATATCCGGGTGACACCCAAATCGCATAATGGTATAGAAAATTTAGACCACAAATGAAGCTCTAAGACATTCAAGACCTCTAGGGGATTCCCCAGAAGTGAATAGTAGTAGTCAGTTTGTCTTTGTAGGAGAAGCCACTTCCAGAGATGAAGAATGAATGAATCTTTCAGGACATGATCTCACATATAGAAAGGATGTATGAATAAATTACATGGATAATAGAAAGGGTGTAGAGTCAGATCAATGAGAACTAGCACAACTAAGAAAAGCTTTATAGCAAGACTTGGGTCCCCAGGTTTAAAAGAATAGGCAGAATTTGCATATCTCAAAGGGCCAAGTGGGGGTAATGGCCTAAACCTGAAGATCAGAGGAACAACAAAAGAAAAAGTATGGAAATAATAATGTGCATGATAAATTGCCTGAAGTATGAAAAATAATAATGCTTTTTAAAAAACATGATAGTATGTGCTCAACCAAGCACACCTGGGGTTAGAAGTGACTTGGGTGCCAGTTTGCAACCCCTGAGTCAGGAGTGGAATGCAGGCTACAGTTCTGTTCATACTTTGCACATACATGTTAACATTTATAAGGCTGAATTTGTGTACATGCAGGGAAACCAATAGTAATAATTACTGTATAGAAAATTATGAAGAGGAATTAGAGATTCTTCAAAATTAAATATTTACCTTTCTTTGAAAAAGCAAGCATTATCCAAAAGATATTTAATTATTTAGCATAAAAATTCAAGAATATATGAACACAGAGGCGCCTGGATGGCTCAGTTGGTTAAGCCTCTGACTCTTGATTTTGGCTCAGGTCATGATCTCACAGTTTGTAGTCCCACGTTGGGCTCTGTGCTAACAGCGTGGAGCCTGCTTGGGATTCTCTGTCTTCCTCTCTCTCTGCCATTCCCTCGGTCTCTCTCTCTCTCTCTCCCCAAATAAATAAACATTAAAAAAAAAGAATATATGAACACAAAGTACTATGTGTCACTTTAGTATTATGATGATTTAATGAGCCATAACAACTTCCTCTTCAAGCATGAAGTAAATGAAATATAATTTCTTTAAAATGTCTGAACTCCCTTAATAGATTATAAGCCTCTTTAGAGGAGGACCTGTCTGATTCATTTGTGTCTCCTCCAGAGCATTAGCACATAAAAGCTATTCAACAAATATATGTCTGGTGGTGATTAGATTAATAATAGCTTTTAAGCTTGATAAATCAGTAAAAGATTTGAATTGAGGGGCTGGGAAGGAAGTGCTTTGATTATAAATAATAATGATGATGAATATTAGACAATTTTTGGAGATAGTGTACTTGACAATCTAGAACACCAGGTAATTTTGCTCAAGAAGGTGAGGGATAGAAGAAATCACAGACCAGGATGAATTTTAGAGAGAAAGAAAGGTAGAAAGAAAAAAATCAGACAGTGTTAAGGGGTAGAAACCACAGGGTATGTCTGGAATGATGGAAAGAAAAGTTACTATTATTTTCAGAAGTATGATTCATTAATCAGGTAAAATATGAGAGATAAAATCAAGTTAAATTAATGTTTATTATAATTATGTTTAAAATTTTAGAACTCATCAGTTTAGTTTATATGCACACATACACATACAGACACATCTATATAATTTATATTAGAGATATACTATTCACATTATATAAATGAGATAAACTTCTGGTAATACTTAATTGTTAAAAAGTCTATTTGCCTTGGAGTCATCAGAACTCTGTCCATTTTTCCCTTACATAAAGACTGGGAAGTATTTATCGCTCTTTCATTCTCAAGTTCACTTTGGTCTAACAGCATATGCATTTTCAGTTTTATTTCAACAGAACATTCGTGGACAGCTCGAATTTCTATTTCTTTATCTTTGTCAACATTTTTATTTCCCCAGTGGACATGTCTTCAGAATCCATTCTTTATTTCTCTGTGATCAGAAGAACTCTATTGGTCAAATTCAATAACATCCTTGGTGTGATTTCAGGAGGAAATTACAGACAGCACTCAGGTTTACCACTTTCTTGGAGGGGAAATATTAACACCCTCACCTCTTGCTCCCAATATAAGATTCTAGGTAGGAGTGAGTTACTCATTTTCTGAAGAAGCATTAACTCTTTTAGACCTCTCTAGCCACTTGGTAAATTACCTCTTCCATTGCCCAGAACAGTGTTCAGAGATTTCAAAGAATAAATGCTCAAAAGTAGAAAAACGCGGGGCGCCTGGGTGGCGCAGTCGGTTAAGCGTCCGACTTCAGCCAGGTCACAATCTCGCGGTCCGTGAGTTCGAGCCCCGCGTCAGGCTCTGGGCTGATGGCTCAGAGCCTGGAGCCTGTTTCCGATTCTGTGTCTCCCTCTCTCTCTGCCCCTCCCCCGTTCATGCTCTGTCTCTCTCTGTCCCAAAAATAAATAAACGTTGAAAAAAAAAATTAAAAAAAAAAAGTAGAAAAACGATAAGAAACCCATTATATGATAGGTTTCCTTCAAACTTTATTTTAAATAACTGTTATTATTATATAACTGCATGTACATATATGCATGTACATGCAGGTATATGTGTGCATTTGTATTTATATAAAAGAATACTGGAGATTTCAGTTGTATATTTATATTAGTGTTAGGCTACAGGTTTTCTGGCTGTAATAAAAACCCAACAAAATAATGGCTTAAACTATATCGGGATTTCTGAGCCTTGGTACTGTTGACATCTTGGATCATGTAATTCTTGGAAGTGGGAGCTGTCTGGTGTATTGTAGATGTTTAGCAGCATCACAGGGCTCTACCCACAGATGCCAGAAACAACCACACTCTCCAAATTAATGAAACCAAAAATGCCTCCTTACATTTCTAAATGTCCTCTGGGGGCTGGGGTGTGGTGGGTAAAGTTGTCCCCTGCTGAGAATCACTGAGCTAGATACAAATGTTTATCTCACACATAAAGAGTCTAAGCTGACACAATGGCTTCATTCTGCATTAGGAACTCAGATTCCTTGCCTTGCCATCTCCAGGACCTGCCCTTATCATATGGGCCCACAGATCTTACTCACATATCCTGATTCTAGGAGAACAGGGACAATGGTGTGTTGGTAAAATGACTCTCTAAAAAAAAAGTCCCCAGTTGGGGGATATTGGCTCTGATTTGTAATATTTATGGATTTCCATGTTATAAATACTTCTACCATGGCTGATAAAACTACCATCAGTTTAACAACTGTCTTGCAAAATTCCTGCATGTTTAACAATCACCTTTCATAAGGCAGGTTTAGGGGAAAGCAGCATAACACAGACAGAAAAAAGGGGAGGAGTAAGGAGAAGGTATAGCTTTCTGTTTAAGGGTAAAATGAGGTTCCATTTCTGTTCATGACCATAGGACAGAACTTAGTCACGTGCTCGTCCTAGCTGCAAGGATGTTGAAATGCCATATTTGCTCTGATTAGCATATATTTAGCCAAAGAACAGGTACCTATCACTAGGAGACATAGAGAGAGAATATTTACTTCAGGAAAAACATCATGCTCTTCAATAGTATTATTTAAAAATTGACCAGATGCAGCCTCTCTGGAAAACAGTATGGAGGTTTCTCAAAAAATTAAAAATAGATCTACCCTATGACCCAGCAATAACACTACTAGGAATTTATCCAACTGATACAGGAGTGCCGATTCATAGAGGCACATGTACCCCAATGTTTATAGCAGCGCTTTCAACAATAGCTAAATTATGGAAAGAGCCTAAATGCCCATCAACTGATGAATGGATAAAGAAGATGTGGTTTATATATACAATGGAATACTACTTGGCAATGAGAAAGAATGATATCATGTCATTTGCAGCAACATGGAAGGTATTATACTGAGTGAAATAACTCAGTCAGAGGACAGCTGTCATGTTTTCACTCATATGTGGATCTTCAGAAATTCAACAGAAGTCCACGGGGGAAGGGAAGGGAGAAAATAGTTACAAACAGAGAGGGAAGGAAGCAAACCACAAGAGACTCTTAAATACGGAGAACAAACTGAGGGTGGACGGCAGGGAGAGGGGAAAATGGGTGATGGGCATTGAGGAAGGCACTTGTTGGGATGAGCACTCGGTGTTGTATGTAAGCCAATTTGACAATTAATTATATTTAAAAAATAATAAAATAAAAATTGACCAGAAATCTCAGCAGAAGAGATATGTCACAGATTTGCTCCAACAGTCAAAGGTTCTTCATGCAGCTAATGTGAGAGAATGCTGGGTGAATGTTCTTGAAATTTCTTAAATTGAGGGTACATATGTCTCTAAAATTCTATACTTCTCAGCTCAAGGTGTTTGAATTTGAAGTTGGTCACCTATGTTCTTCAACTTTTGGACTCACTAAGAAAAAAATATTGGAGAATTTTAGAATTAGAAGAGATTTAATGATAATGATAACAATTATAATAGATAACACACATAATACCATGTGCCAGTCACTGTCTAAATATTTTACATATTTTTATGCTAATTTAATCTCCACAACAATCCCATGTAGTAAGTACCATTATTATCCTCATATTTAGATGAGGAAATTGAGGCACAAATAGGTTAAATAATTTACCAAAAGACACACATACAGCAAGTAAGAAGTGGGGCCGGGATTCTTGGAGATTACTTCTTCTAATTTTCTCTGTGATTCATTTTCATTTCCTTCTACATTTCCTCCTATATGGAGGAGCTGAAAAGGTAAAAGCTAGATTTCCCAGATTCCTCTGCAGCTAAGGTTCTGGGTGGAGTTTGCCCTCTGAATCATACCTGTGAGGCAGTGTATGTGTAGAAGCAGCCTTAGTAGTAAAAGCAGCTATTTCCTGGCCACATCTAAGGTGGTATGCCCTTAAAACCTAAAATCCAGTGGAAGCTCATCCAGAACTTTCAGAGTATTGTAAAGATGAAAATTTCTGTATTACTCTTATTCTGTTTAAATACTTAGAGTGGTTTGTTTCCTGCACTAGGCTTTACAGACAACAAAAACTGAGGCTGCAATGGGATAAGTATGACTTTTCCAAAGCCGTAAAAAGCCAGATCTAGCATAAAATTGTTTCAGCACAGTTAAGAGTTTCAGTAATACAGTAGAAAGTTGGATTTGAGTTTTAAGCTGAGGTTTGCCACTTACTGGTTCTGGAAACTACCAAGTTGTTTTTTTTTTTTCTCTCTTCAATTTACTCATTTGTAAGATGAAAATAATAACACTTTCTATTTAAGATTGTTGTGAAGATGTAATGATCTGTTAGGGAGTTGGTTTGGTGCTAATAACAGTCAATTAAACAAGATGGAAGGTTTTTTTCTCTGTAATGCAAAAGTCCCAATACATAGTTCATGCTTGGGATGGTAGCTGTATGATCCTCAGAATCCAGGCTCCTCTTCTGTTGCTTAACAATTATCAACATTTAGTGTCTAGTTGTGTTTTAAGATGGCTATTTCCACATCCTAGCAGTGGGAGCTGGGTGAAGGGGAAATAGTCTGTGTGGTTTTTCCTTTAAGGACAAGACCTGGAAGCTGGAAGAGGGATTCCTTCCCTCTTGTCTGGAAATTAGACATATTGTCACACCTTTACTACAAAAGTAGTCTTAAAATTGTAACATTCAGCTGGGCAGTGATGATGTCAGTTAAAATTTTTAACTTGAGACTTGGGAAGATGGTGGAGTAGGAGGACCCTGAACTCACCCTGTCCCATGTTTACAACTAGATACCATCAACATCCAAGTCAATAAGCTGGAGAGTAATCTGAAGACTAGCAAAACAAACCCCACAAATAAACATAGAGAATAAGCTTCATCTGAAAGGTTAGGGCAGTCAGAAAGAAAGGAGGCTGCCTACAGGAGGGAGGGAGCTGCATAGGTGGAAAGGGCAGAGAAATGAGCCCTGGCACCAGAGAGCTCACACTGGAAAGACTAATCTCCATTAACATTTGGCTTTAAAAACCAGAGGGTTGAATTACCAGAGTTTACCAGTTTTTAAAAACAGTGGGACTTGGAACCTGGAACTTTAAAAGTCAGCTGACTCAGCACTGGACAAGCCAGGAGGGTGAGTGATGGCTGGCAGTGATAAAAATCACTCGCCAGTGATAGCTAGTGAGTGATAAAAGTGGTAGTTTACACAACACCAGGGGCAAATGGGAGACAGACCTGTTCATACTGATTTTGAAGTATATTGGGAGACTTCTCCAAAAATGAGGGAGCTGGCAGTTTCCATTTTCCTCCCCCACCTCCCAGCAGAAACACAGAGCAACTTGTGGAAGGCAAGGATGCACAGATACTTGCTACCTAACTTTCTAGCAGCATACCATGCCCACAAGTTATCCTGAGAACTCACCTTCTCCAAGCCTGCTATCCTTGGCCTAGGGCTCAGGGCAAATTTTGTTAAAGTTGCATGCACACTCCACACAGCCACTGGATATGCAGCCACTGCCATGCCCCACACTCAGCCACATGCCCCCCATCACTGCCATGTGCTGCACCCAGCCTCATGCCCCTGGCTGCCCTGGCACACAGCCCTGAGCTGTCACAGTGCTTTGGGGGATCCAGTATAGGGCTAGTGTCCCAAAGTAAATTTTGCTAACACTGACACCCCTCTCAAGTTCCCCAGAGGGCATGCCCCCCCCCTCAGAGCTGTCCTCCCTGGGTCCCACTAACACCACAGAAAGCAAGCACAACCCACATCAGGCAGAGAGTCAGTGCACATGACTGCACTGAAAGGAAAAGTGACTCAGACACAACACAAGATGTAAGCAACACACACAGGATACTCTCTTGAAGTGCCAGGTTCTGTGCACAGGGGACACTGCACTGCAGGGCACTCCAGGACCTTTTCTTCATAAAGCCACTAGTTTCAAGAGCAGAAGACAGAGATGATTTTCTTACCACACAGAAACAGACACAAAGAGGCAGACAAAATGAGAAGACAGAGAAATTTATCCCAAATGAAAGGACAGGACAAGACCATAGCCAGAGGTCTAAGTGAAACAGATTTAAGTAACATATGCAATAGAGAATTTAAAGCAATAATTGAAAGGATATTCACTGAACTTGAGACAAAAGTGGAAGACATGAGTAGGATCCTTAACACATTGAGATAGGAAAAACATAAAAGAGATAAAGGGCTCAATAAAATGAGAAATAAAATGAGAGTCATGCTTGATGGAATGAACAGCAGGTTGGGAGAAGGGGAGGAATGAATTAGTGAACTAGAAGACAGAGTAATGGAAAGTAATCAAACTGAACAAAAGAGAGAGAGAGAGAAAAGAATTACACAAAATGAAAACAGACTTAGAGAACTCAGTGACTTCATCAAATGCAATAGCGTTTGTATTATAGGAGTCCCAGAAGAGGAGAGAGAAAAGGGGGCAGAAAACTTATTTGAAGAAACAATAGGAGAGCCTGGGTGGCTCAGTTGGTTAAGCGTCCAACTCTTGATATCAGCTTAGGTCAAGATCTCACAATCATGAGATCAAGTTTTGGGCTGGGCTCTGTGATAAGCATGGAACCTGCTTGGGATTCTCTCTCCTTCTCTCTCTACCCCTCCTCGCTCTCTCTCCCTCTCTCTCTCTCCATAAGTAAATAAAAATTTTAAAAAAGGAAAGAATAGCTGAAAACTTCCCTAATCTGGGGAAGGAAACAGATATCCAGATCCAGGAGGCACAAAGAACTCCCGTCAAAATCAACAAAAGCAGACCCATCCCAGGACATATTGTAATTAAATTGTCAACAAATAGTGATAAAGAATGTATTTTAAAAGCAACAAGACAAAAGAACTCATTAACTTACAAGGGAGAACCCATAAGGCTAGCAGGATATTTTTCAACAGAAACTTTGAAAGTCAGATGGGGTGGCATGATATATTCAAAATGCTGAATGGGAGAAATCTGAAGCCCCTAATTCTCTATCCAGCAAAGCTATCATTCAGAGTAGAAATAGAGATAAAGAGTTTCCCAGACAAACAAAAACAAAAGAGGTTCATGACCACTAAACCATCCTTGCAAGAAATATTAAAGGGGACTCATTGAGTGGAAAAGAGACACCAAAAGAGACATTATAGAGGCAGAAAACACAAAAGCAGTAACAAAAATATTTCTATAAAAAAATCAGTCAAGAAACTCACAAAAAAGGATATAAAATATAATAACATATACTTAAAATATGGGGAGGAGAGGAGAAAAGAATGGGTTCAAACTTAATCAACCATCAACTTTATAGACTGCTATATGCAGAAGAGAATAGATACAAACCTAATGATAACCACATATATAAACAACTACTAACAAAGAAGAAAGAGAAAGAAAGCCAAACATATCACCAAAGAAAATCAAATCCACAAACACTAGAGAGAGAAAACAAGAAATGATCAGAGAAAATATTCAGAAACAACCCAAAACAAGTAATAAAATGGCACTAAATACATATCTATGAATAATTACCTTGAATGTAAATGCACTAAATGCTCTATCAAAAGACATAGGGTGACATAATGGATAAAAAACAAGACTCATCTATATGCTGTCTACATGAGACTTATTTTTAGACTTGAAGACACCTACAGATTGAAAGTGAGAGGACAAAGAAACATCTGCCATGCAAATGGATGTCAAAAGAGAGCTGGAGTAACAATACTTATATCAGACAAAATCAACTTTAAAACAAAGACTATATAACAAGAGACAAAGAAGGACATTATATAATCATTAAGAGAACAGTCCAACAAGAAGATAATACAATTGTAAATACAGTAAAACCTTGGTTTGAGAGCATAATTTGTTCTGGAAATATGCTCGTAAAAAGCACTCACATATCAAAGCGAATTTTAACAACCATTGGGTCAGTTGTGATCATGTAACATTAGGCATCATGTACTACTCATATTGCAAGACATCACTGGTTTATCAAGTTCAGATTTATTAGAAACGTTTGCTTGTCTTATGGAACACTTGCAGAACAAGTTATTCACAATACAAGGCTTTATTGTATTTATGTATCCAACAGAGAAGCATCCAAATCCATAAAACAGTTAATAACAAACATAAAGAAACTATTTGATAATAATAAAATAATAGTAGGGGACTTTCACACCCCACGTACATCAATGGCCAGGTCATCTAAACAGAAAATCAATAAGGAAACAATGGCTTTGAATGGCATAATAGAACAGATGGATTTAATATATTCATCCATCTAAAACATTTCATCCTAAAACAGCAGAATACACATTCTTTTTCAAGTGCATACAGAACATTCTCCAGAATAAATCACATATTAGCCCACAAAACAAACCTCAACAAATTCAAGAAGATTGAAATCATACCATGCATCTTTTTTGACCACAACATTATGAAACTAGAAGTCAACCACAAGAAAAAATCTGGAAAGGCCAGAAATACATGGAGGTTAAAGAACATCCTACTAAATAATGAATAGGTCAACCAGGAAATCAAAGAAGAAATAAAAAAATACGTGGAAATAAGTGAAAATGAACAATACAATAGTCGAAAACCTCTGGGATGCAGAAAGGTGGTTCTAAGAGGGGAAGTACATAGCAATACAGGTCTACCTCAAGAAGTAAGAAAAATCTCAAATAAACAACCTAACCTTACACCTAAAGTAGCTGTAAAAAGAATAACAAATAAAACCTAAAACCAGCAGAAGGAAGGAAATAATAAAGATAAGAGCAGAAGTAAATGATACAGACACTTAAAAAACAATAGAATAGATCAATTAAACCAGGAGCTGGTTCTTGAAAAAAATCAGTGTATCTGATAAACCTCTAGCCAGACTAACATGAAAAAAAAAAGAAATGACTCAAATAAAATCACAAATGAGATAGGTGAAATAACAACCAACACCACAGGAATACAAACAATCATAAGAGAATATTACTCAAAACTATATGCCAACAAGTTGGACAACCTAGAAGAAATGGATAAATTCCTAGAAACTACCTAAATGAAGCAGGAAGAAATATAAAATTTGAACAGATCAATAACCACCAAAGAAATAGAACCAGTAATTTAAAAACTCCCAAAACACAAAAGTCCAGGACCAGATGGATTTATGGGCAAATTCTACCACACATTTAAAGAAGAATTAATACCTATTCTTCTCAAACTACTCAAAAAGGAGAAAAGGAAGGAAAACTTCCAAATTCATTTTATGAGTTCATTATTCTCATACCAAAACCAGATAAAGACACCACAAAAAAAGAGAACAACAAGCCAATATCCCTGATGAACATAGATGTAAAAATCCTCAACAAAATACTAGCAAACCAAATCCAACGGTATATTAAAAAATAATTCACCATTATCAAATGGGATTTATCGCCAGGATACAAGAATGGTTCAATATTTGCAAATCAATCCACATGACACATCACATCAACAAGAGAAAGGATAAGAACCATGTGATCATTTCAATAGAGAAAGCATTTGACAAAGTACAACATCCATTCATGATAAACACCCTCATCAAAGTAGGTGTAGAAGGAACATACTTCAACACAATAAAGGGCATATATGAAAAACCCACAGCTAACATCATACTCAAAGGGGAAAAACATAGAGCTTTCCCCTAAGGTCAGAAACAAGACAAGGATATCCATTCTCACCGCTTGTATTCAACACAGTACTGAAAGTCCTAGCCACAGCAATCAGAAAACAAAAATAAATAAAAGACATCCAAATCAGTAAGGAAGAAGTAAAACTTTCACTATTTGCAGATGACATATACTCTATATGGGAAACCCCAAAAACTCTACCAAAAAAACTTATTGAAATGATAAACAAATTTAGTAGAATTGCAGAATATAAAATCAACATGCAGAAATCTGTTGCATTTCTATACCCTAATAATGAAGCAGCAGAAAGAGAAATTAAGAAAACAATCGCATTTATAACTGCACCAAAAACAATATGATACTTAGGAATAAACCTAACCAAAGAGGTGAAAGACTTGTACTCTGAAAACTATGAACACTGGTGAAAGAAACTGAAGGTGACACAAAGAGATGGAAAGATATTCCATGCTCATGGAACAGAAGAACAAATATTGTTAAAATGTCTATACTACCCAAAGCAATCTACATATTTAATGCAATCCCTATCAATATACAAACAGTATTTTCCACAGAACTAGAGCAAATAATTCTAGAATTTGTATGGAACCACAAAGACCCCAAATAGGCAAAGCAATCTTGAAAAAGAAAAGCAAAGCTGGAGGCATTACAATTACAAACTTCAAGTTATATTACAAAGCTGTAGTAATCGAACCACTCTGATATTGGCACATAAATAGACACCTAGATCAACAGAGCAGAATAGAAAACCCACAAATAAACCAACAACTATATGGTCAATTAATCTTCAACAAAGCAGAAAGAAAATCCAGTGGGAAAACAAAGTCTCTTAAAGAAATGGTATTGGGAAAACTGGACACCAAAATGCAAAAGAAAGAAGCTGGACCACTTTCTGATGCCATACACAAAAATACATTCCAAATGGATTAAAGGCTTATATGTGAGACCTGAAGCCATAAAAATCCTCCGGTAAATATGGGCAGTAAACGCTTCGACATCGGCCATACCAACTTTTTTCTAGATATGTCTCCTGAGGCAAGGGAAACAGAAGCAAAAATAAACTATTGGGACTATATCAAAAGAGAAGGCTTCTGTACAGTGAAGGAAACAATCAACAAAACTAAAAGGCTGCCTATGGATTAGGAGGACATATTTGCAAATGACATATCTGATAAAGGATTAGTACCCAAAATATATAAAGAACATATAAAAGTCAACACCCAAAAAACAAATCATCCAATTAAAAAATGGGCAGAAGTTATCCATAGACATTTCTCTAAATAATACATAAAGATGGCCAACAGACACATGGAAAGATATTCATCATCATTTACCATCAGCGAAATGCAAACCAAAACTATAATAAGATCACTTCACATCTGTTAGATGGCTAAAATCAACAACACAAGATAAAACAGGTGTTGGAGAGGATGTGGAGAAAAAGGAACCTTCCTACTCTGTTGGTGGGAATAGAAAGTGGTACAGTCACTTTCTAAAATCGTATGTTTTTTGAGTTTCCTCAAAAAGTTAAAAAGAGAAGTACCCTATGTTCCAGCAATCATTCTATTGTTTACCCAAAGAATACAAAAACACTAATTCAAAGGGATACATGTACTCCTATATTTATAGCAGCATTATTTACATAAAGCTAAGATATGGAAGCAGCCCAATGTCCACTGATTGAGGAATGGATAAAGAGGAAATACTATATATATACATACGTATACAATAGAATATTATTCAGCCATAAAAAATATTGAAATCTTGCCACACTGTATGTTAACTAACTGGAATTAAAATGAAAACTGACCTTTTAGATCCCACAATTGTGACTTCAATAAGTCAGAAGAGAAGAGGTAAATCATGGGAATTGGAGTGGATTTGCCCTTGGAAAAATTGTGTAGTGAGCAAGCTTGTCTTCAATATTTGCCCACATTCCTATTTAGGTTTCCTTCTTCCCATGGCAGTGCCCAGGTCATTAGGTTTCAGCTCCTCCACGTGTATCTCATTTCACTGCCCTGTTGGTACAGAGCTATTATTACTCCCACTTTGCAGATGAAGGAACCCCTTATCTCAAAGACATGAAACCCAAATGCCTGAGAAAAGCGTAGCAGAGGTATTTGGGATAGAAGATATTTCTTTATATCCATAAATTCACACCCTGTTGGCAGTGATTCCCCATATACAGAAGTGGCACCTGGTGAGATTTGCTGGAAGCTAATCATTTCTATTTTTCAGGCAAAATCAGCATGTAATTATAAGGATAAGCAACTAGGCAAGGGTCATTTGGCCTGCTTACTGAGACTATTACAACGTTTCATAAAATTTAGCGGACCCTAGATTATAATTATTAACACTATTGTTCTTGATGAGGGCAGAAAGAGAAATATCTAATACCTCTCTGAGAATTTTCTATTTTTGTAGTTGATTATACCACATGGAGCAGTTTGAAGTCCTTTGCCTAGAGAAATGGCAAAAGCCACAAAAGATATTTAAATGTCTTCCCCTGCTTCCTGCATGGCTCAACACTTTTCAAGTGGGCTCAGGGGTCATTTCTTTGTCCTCAACATGCGAAGCAATAGCTGAAGAACTAATAGCTGATAGCAGATGACATTCTGACATGGTGGGGGGTGGTTTAGAATCCCTCAGCTGTGTCTTAGGCCACACAAGTCATCTTAATTTTTTGCTTCAAATTCCACATATTTTATCTAAAAATCTGTTTTAGAAACTGAGAGTGCCGATAAATATTTTTAAAAAACTTAAAAATCTCCATGTTTACTTGATACATAACTTTCTCTTTATCCCATCTTTTAGCTCTGGACGTTCAATTATTCACCCAGAAGAAGTAATGATAGAGAAGATGTGTCAATAAAAGAAAAGCTCAAGATGTTTTCAAATTGGCAAATAAGAAGAAAAAGATATCCTCTAATAGTGGAGCCTAGACCCTTCTTACATTAAATTGGCCATCAGATGTGGCTTTGTAGTTTGCAAGTTTTAAAAAGAAGTTAAAATTAGCAGTCCAAATTTAAAAGCAAGCAAAAAAAGGATGAAATTCATATTTGTAGCAAGATGTCTAAATTAAAACTCAGTTCCTAAAATCAATCAATAAACTAAATGAACATAACATTTTGTTAATGCTAGAAGTTAGGGCAAACTCTGGCTTCAAATGTGCATGCAAACCGTTTCTATCTAGCAAAAGAGAAAAACTTGAATTTGGATAGGGCTTTTATTTTCATGAACAACAATAAATAGATTCTTTATTTACCCAAACATTAATAATCCACACTATGATTCTTAAGGAAAATTGTGAGTGGGATGCAGATGTTTTAAGACTAAAAACTTATTGTTGAGAGTGCTGCTATAAACATTGGGGTACAAATGCCCCTATGCATCAGTACTCCTGTATTTCTTGGGTAAATTCCTAGCAGTGCTATTGCTGGGTCATAGGGTAGATCTATTCTTAATTTTTTGAGGAACCTCCACACTGTTTTCCAGAGTGGCTGCACCAGTTTGCATTCCCACCAACAGTGCAAGAGGGTTCCTGTTTCTCCACATCCTCGCCAGCATCTATAGTCTCCTGATTTGTTCATTTTGGCCACTCTGACTGGTGTGAGGTGATATCTGAGTGTGGTTTTGATTTGTATTTCCCTGATGAGGAGCGACGTTGAGCATCTTTTCATGTGCCTGTTGGCCATCTGGATGTCTTCTTTAGAGAAGTGTCTATTCATGTTTTCTGCCCATTTCTTCACTGGATTATTTGTTATGGAAAGAGCCTAAATGTCCATCAACTGATGAATGGATAAAGAAATTGTCGTTTATATACACAATGGAGTACTATGTGGCAATGAGAAAGAATGAGACATGGCCCTTTGTAGCAACGTGGATGGAACTGGAGAGTGTTATGCTAAGTGAAATAAGCCATACAGAGAAAGACAGATACCATATGGTTTCACTCTTATGTGGATCCTGAGAAACTTAACAGAAACCCATGGGGGGAGGGGAAGGAAAAAAAAAAGAGGTTAGAGTGGACGAGAGCCAAAGCATAAGAGACTCTTAAAAACTGAGAACAAACTGAGGGTTGATGGGGGGGGGGGGAGGGAGGGGAGTGTGGGTGATGGGTATTGAGGAGGGCACCTTTTGGGATGAGCACTGGGTGTTGTATGGGAAACCAATTTGACAATAAACTTCATATATTGAAAAAAAAAGACTAAAAACCTAGAGGTTTACTTTGCAATGTGAATTCCTTTTGTTTCAGCCAGAGTGTCGTTCTCGTAGATTTTAATTCTTTGGGAAACACTGCTCTTCTCTGCAAAGATTTAGCCTGGGTGCATGGTGTCTACAATGTGGAGATGTGTGTATGAGCAGTCACCCATAGGGGGATGAGGCTGAACACAGGCAGGGGCTTCACCTCACACTGGAGGAAATACACTCAGAATCTCCTGGGTAAACAGCCTGAGACTATGTTTCAGACTTCCCCCTGGAACCTGGCCTAGACATGTCAATAGTCCCATAAAACCCTTTTATAGATGAAGAAACTAGGCCTCGACAGGCTAAGTAATGTGTCCAAGGACCCACAGCCAGCAGGTGGCTGTGCAGACCCTGGCACCTAGAGGATTTGCATCAAGAGACTTCTTCATCCCGTCTGGAGTGGACGCTCAAGTGCATGTAGGTCATGACAACACACCCACATTTGCTTCCCCCCACCCCCCCCCACCCCCGCCCTCCAAACTAAGCACTCTTGTTTAATTTTTGCCTACTGAAATGGAGTTCAGTTGTCATAAAGAGTTTTGGCTTTTCCCCCCTGCAATATGATTTCATTTAAGCATTGAAATTGGGCTCATTTTTATTTTATTTGGCCCAGGATTGAGGTGCCTTTATAAATGATTCTTAGATTAGTTCTGTCTCATTAAGGATCAGTGCACTGTGATCTAGATTGTCTTTAGTCATTGTGGAGGGCCAGTGTATTATCCTAAGTGTCTATCATTGTCTCTTGTCATTTTTTCCTACCAATTCTTTCCCCTGCTGCTCTTATTTCAGAGATTTCTTTTGGCCCATGAGTAAGACTTTTAAATAACTCAAATAACCTAGAAAGGGCTGGGATATACTTGGGGAAGGCAAAATTCGGATCTGATTCTATACTTGGCAAATAAGAGACATGAGCAGAAACAAGTAGGTGTACAGAATGATACCCCATGAAAAAGAAAAAAATAAGTAAATATGAACAACACCTGCTTATATTAAAAATATGTGGTTATATTTCTGGTTAGAAATTTACTTGTATACATTTTTTACCTGAGAAATGATTTGGCATGGTTTATAAAACACTCACTTTACAGAATTTATAAATATGGAAAATAATGTAAGTTTCTTAAGATGTATTCGATTGGATTTATGTCTTTTTGGTTTTGCGTTTCTCATCATCTCATATTTGGAATACCTCCAATACCTCCTGCTGCTAATGAAATGTCTCTCACAATTTTTTCCTCCATCAGAGTACACTTTCTAAAATTTAAATCTGATCATAGCATTCTTCAACTGTTTCCATAAACTTTCCAAAGCACCTGTTGAAACATATAAGGCCACCATCCACCCAGCAGACCCCCCCTTTCCCGCCAGATTGCCCTTGCTCAGGCCAAATGGAACTATCTGCAATTTCTCATACTAGCCAGCCTTTTGGCACCTGGCTATATTTGCATTTGGACTGGGCTCACTGCAGACTGTGTACCCAATAAACTCACTTATTTTAAAAAATGCAAATAATGCCCCTTCTCTGCAATGTCCCCACTTGGAGTTATATGTTCCCATAATAATCCCTACCACTCTCTATTATAACACTTAACTATGGTGTATTTTAATTATGTATTTACCCATCTGTCTTGCCCACTAAATGTTGAACTTCTCAGCAGGACCTTCTTGATCATGTTTGAACCCTCTGTATTTTACATTCTGGTATATAGTAGATGCTCAATGAATATTTTTAGAGCAAGAGAGTGAATAAGGAAATACATGTTGAATATATAAAATTAGACTAGAGTCCAATTTAATCAGTCACTTTCTAGAGCCCCTCTTAATCTGTCTTTTTTGTTAAAGCATTATGTAAAGAGATTTATCTCAGAGTTCAGTTGCAGCATATCTAAAATGTAACTGAGGCTATTATTATAATAAGCTAAACAGACAATTTCCTATATTCACTTTTGTGGGTCTTGAGGGAGTATTTTGATAAGCAAATAGAATATAGAAGAAAATGCATTCTAATGAACCCAAATAGCATGACTTGAAGTGCTGTGTTATCTCAAAATTTCATTAGACTGAAAATGTATTTTCAGTGTTCATCAATCTGGTGGTGAATTACTGGTGGAGCAGTATTTTAGAACCCCACTTCTAAAACCCCAGCTAGAAGGAGGCTAGTTTCTGCTGAATGATTTCATATTTTATGTGTATATTTAGAGGACTAAATTGAGCTTAGCTTTAGTCATGCTTACTTTAAAGGGAAAAACCAGTAATTTTCTTCCAGAAATGTCTTCCTGGTCATTATCTTTTCCATGTAATTAGTTACCTGTGAGAGTCCTGTTATTTAGTTGGTATTCACCATAGTTTCCTGCCCTGAGAAAATCTCATGCATTAAATTCCCAATTTTTTGCATAATGTTTGTTCTATGTTTACCAAAGGAAAATGAGGAAGACAATTATACCAATGTACCTTATGAGGAACAGCCCTTATTATGAGGTATATTATCTTATTTATTTATTCATTTATGTATGTATGTATTTATTTTAACTTTTTTTTTTTTTGAGAGAGAGAGAGAGTGCAAGAGTGGGAGAGAGGCAGACAGACAGGGAGAGAGAGAATCCCAAGCAGGCTCCATGCTGCCGTGGGGCTCAGGACCTGAGCCGAAATCAAGAGTCAGATGCTTGACTGAGCCACCTGGGTGCCCCATGAGGTGTATTATTTTGAGACAACAAAAATGTTACTAAAACAGAGGCAGTGAGAAATTGAGTAGCCACCAAAAGACAGCTAACACTTCATCAAACCACATTCTGATGGAACAGAACAGTCAAACCTCAGCACACTGGAAGTCAGCTTCCTGTTATCAGAACTTGCTACATCCAGGGGTCACCAGGAGCGGGAGCATCTCAGTTTTACTCTCAACGGGTATCACTGATTTGTGACTTCTGTTTGTAAAATGAGAGGAAATGGTTGCTTGCAGCAGTGTCAAGGCAGTGTCTACAGGAGCTATTTGAGCTTCTTCTGACAAGTATCAAGCCGTTCCTTTTGCCCAGAGTGAATTTAGTTAGAAGTAGTAGCAGGTTCAGGGCCTAATGACATGGGCCAAAACGGAAATAAACCAACACTACGGCAAACTCCTGAGGGAGAGCCAAGCTCTGGGGGAAATAAATGGGAACTTTACCTTGACATCAGGTCATTTAAAGACCAAGTGATTTACAAAAAAGTCTTGAGGATTATTATTGAGTATTTACAAGTGAATTTTTAAAGTTTATGTTGAAGATTTAACATCACATTGGAAAGGAAAGCTTGTGTATAGGTTATTTAAAATAATTTTCAGAGGTTATATCTGACAGAAATCCACTGGAGGGCAGTAGATAGCAAGAGTTATGGCTGGTTGCCTGAAATATTGATTGTTTCAGAACATAAACTGAGTATCACATTACAGCTTAATTTTAAAAAATGACATACAGTTCTGTTGTCTGTTTTAAAGTTTAAAAAGATTTCCCACATTAGGTGCCTGGATCAGGCTGTGTATTTCCGTTTGGTGTGAAGAATGACGGGGCTGATTGTATGTTGAAAGCATTTCTGTCTTCCTGACAAATCAAAGTGTGAATTCAAGTTTCTGTACTCAGTTGAACAGTGATGCATTTCAATCTGGGTAGACCTTAATTTATACTGTTTCCCTAAGGAAAGAAACCAGGTTTCCAGAGATAGTCGTCATTAACTGAAGATAGGACACACTGCCTCACATGCCTTGACCCCAGAACATAGAGTCAATGTTCTTAATCATATCAGCTGCCTGTGTAGCACCCACTCCCTAAATGAAATGTATTTAATTTTATTTCTGAGAATTAATGAAACATCTTTGAGACAGAGCTTAGAATTCAAATTGTTCTTTTAATTGTAAAGAAATACTACAGGTGATGAAAATCAGTCATCTTTTGCTTCTACTAATACTTGCCTCTTCACCCATATTTCCTTCCTTCCTCAAAAAATCCACCCATTCACTCATCCTCCATTGATTCACTCAGTATTTATTGTGCTCCTACAATCTATGTGCCGTGTAAGCGTGGAAGTTAAAAGGTGAGCATAAAATTTCAGTTGAGAAGAATGGAATGGAAAATAAACTTTCCTCAGAATATTAGCACTTGGTGAGCCTTAGTTGTTCCTCAAATAATAAGAGCAGATGCATGTACAGCAATCTGAACCAGACACTTACTCTGAGCTCTTTTTGTAACAAAAAGGTTTCATCATCACCATCATCATCACCATCATCATCTTCACCATCCCCATTATCATCATCTCCATCATCATCATCATCTCCATTTATGTACATGTACACTGAGGCACAGGAAGATCAAGTCCCTGCCCATTGTCACACAGAGCCAGAATTTGTGACTTGCTCCAGACCCCATGCTCTGGACTGATCAAGCTGATCAAGCTACACTTTTCTTCAAGAGCAAGAGTTCCAAGTGAAGCATAAGTCAGCTTGGAAAACAGGGAATTTAAGGATGGTTTTTGCTTTTGTGAAAGATAAAATGTACTAGACAATTAAGGAAATGTTTGTTCAGGCTATTGTAATAGAGAGAATGTTCATTAATGAATGTCTCAAAGAAGAGGGAGAGAACTTAGCGGCCTAGACATCCACTAAGATGTCTTTACATCTCCTTTAATATCCAGAAGGAACTCTGGCCCATGCATGGTCTACTGTGGTGGTGAGTGCTTTGAGGTTTATACTAAGTCCTCGGGCTTCACCTCACAGGGTTCTTCATATTCTGAAGGAAAGGGCCAGCTGCCAGAAAACCTAAAGTCCTGATAGTGATCTGGGCAGTAATATAGACAGATGACACAGAAGATGAGAATAATTTTATACAACCACTTCTTAGAGCAGGCTAATAATCCAAGAAAAATTTTCCACTTTAACTGAGAAGACAAAATTCTATCTTTGTACCATTATAATATTTGTCATGAATTATCCTTTGGAAAATCTTATAAATAAATTCATTGTATTAGGCAGAAAATTGGCCCCTCAAAGATTTTCACTTCCTAATCCCTGAAACTTGTGAATATGTTGTTACATGACAAGAGGGAATTAGTTCCATTGTAGAGGGGAATAAAGTTACCAATCATCTGCCCTTAAAATAACAGTCATCCCTGATTACCTGGTGGACCCAATGTAATCACAATGGTTGTTTAAATGTGGAAGAGAGAGGCAGACAAGTCAGTGTCAGAATGATGCAATGTGAAAAAGACTAACTAGTTATTGCTGGCTTTGAAGATGCAAGGGGGCTTCGAATCAAGGATTCCAGGCAGCCTCTACAAGCATGAAAAGGCAAGAAAATTGATTCTCTTGTAGAACCTGGAATGCAGGCATGCAGCCCTACTATCCTGATTTTAGCCCAGTGGGACCGATTTTGGACTTTTGGACTAAGGTACCTAGTTGTGGTAATTTGTTATAGCAGCAAAAGAAAACTAATACACCCATCAAACTTTAGTCAGCTTTGGCCATTACAAAAAGAAAAACAAATCCCTTCTAGCACACCTTCCATAACTTTCTATATTCATTTGGGTTTTGTCTTACATTTTCCTCTTCTTATTCTGGAGCAACCAGTCATTTAACTTTAGGGCAAAACTACTCGTATCTCCTTACCACAAACACATCTCTTATAGTACGATGTCTCAAAGTGGCAAAAAATGAACATCTTCTTTAACAGACCCAAATACATACTCTCTCTGTATCATAAAATAAGAGGGAAAAATATAAATTTAAAATTATGCTTAGTAATTAATGTTTCAGTATTGTCTCACATAGAAATGATCTAGGCATCTAGTAAATATTGATTAACTAACTCGATACCAATACAAGATTTGAAGTTACCTAAAAATCTTAGAAATTATCTTCAAGTGGACATATTACAAAATGTTAATACTGTTTGCAGTTAGGAGTATGCCTAAGTTAATGTTTGACTGCTGACAGCTTTTAAGCCTTAAATCTCCTCCTCCTCTTCTGTCCCACATTTAGGAGAGTTGATAAGAAAAGTAAGGTGCTTCCTCCTTTGCTACTGGTGGTAAGTTTGAATCATACCAAGTCCCTGCCTGTATGTAGGAAACTTCACTCCAGCCCCGCCCCTAACCAACATAAAAGACCCATGCCAGTCTCCTTTCTTGTTTTCTTTCAAGCCTCTTTTGACCTGTTTGGGAGGCTTCCCCTGCTCTCTCCAGAGAGCTTCATAATGTACGTAATATTCCTACCTTCTTGGTGTTCCTGTGGCATCATCAGTCTCCAGTTTGAACCACATTTTGGGTGGATGTTCATCTTTTCTTTGCAAGAGTGTCCACAACCCTGTTGGAATAAAATTTGTCAAAATATGATTCAATTTTGGTCATAAATATTTACATATCTCATAAGATTAAACATTTAGTAAAAGTAGTGATATCTTTTCCATTCAGCAAACCTGTGTATGTTTAGGAAAGATATATCTAAATAGAATAAAAGTCTACACTTAACATTGATCTAATGGAAAATATGTAGCTGCTTTCAATGAAATTTTTTTTAATGTTTATTTTGTGAGAGAGAGAGAGACAGAGCATGAGCAGGGGAGGAGCAGAGAGAGACACACACAGAATCTGAAGCAGGCTCCAGGCTCTGAGCTGTCAGCACACAGTCCGATGCGGGGCTCAAACTCATGAACTGTGAGATCATGACCTGAGCCGAAGTCGGACGCTTAACCGACTGAGCCAGCCAGAAGCCCCTGTAGCTGCTTTCAATTTAATCAAAATAACGAGTCTTGCTTGCCACGGATTTACCTAAATTATGTGCGCCTGAATTCTTAAAACATTTCTGGGTTCATTTCTATAAGGATACCTCCTTTTTTACATTGAAAATATTTGAGGTTTAATTTCCTTAATATCTGGAAGTTTATGGAACATTCAGCTTACATAAGTGCTTTTTATCACTAAGCCAATCAGAGTAGGGCTCCTTTAAGAGATTTTACAATCTAATTTATTAATACCATGAAGGGCAGGAAAATATTATATAGTTACACAATGAGATGTAAAGACCTTTCTGAATTACAGATATATAAACATACAAACAGACATAAGTAGACAGCTTACAACTTTATTCAAAAAATTGATCCATGGGTCAAGCATACACACAGAAATAAAATATCAGTGGTCTAAATTCTATTGGGTTTTATTACCAGTTGGTAATAAATTCTTAGCTGATTTTATCTCAAAACAGAGAAAAAGATAAACAGAAAAGACCAATATACCAGTTCTCTGTCTTTCAACTGAGAAAACAAGATCTGTATAAACCATTGATACATTTACAGAAATCATAAAATGATCAGACCATGAAACCAGAAGAATTGGGCACCAGATATGAAGCAAGTACTCAAAAGGTATTGAATCAAATCTTTATCGTGCTATGAATGGACAAGAGTCCAGAAAACAGGATCAGAAACTGAGCTCACTTTTGGTCCTTGGATCACCACATAGGAATGAAGCACAAAGGCTCTGAGGGGGGTCTCATTACCCGGTAGGAGTAAACAGGACCCTGAGGCAAGGACAAATACTATCTGGGTTGTTGGCACCAAACCCCGAAAGACAAAAGGCTCCAGACAGTTAAGGAAATGATTTTATTCAGGCCATTGCAACAGAGAGAGTATTTGTTATGATAAAGGTCTCAAAGAATATGGAGAAAACTTGAGGTTTTACAAGGTCATGGTGGTCCTTTGTAGTTAACTGGTTACCTGTTTAGCCATTTTGTCACATCCCAAACAAGAGTTACAAAAGGATGGGGAGGTTTCTCAGCTGTCACTACTGTCCAGGAGCACAGGGCCCAGATGAAGCTCAACATTGTTACTTTATAATAAGCTCTCTGCTTCACCACCTCTTTGACCATTGGCCCCTGATACACACAGGCAGATGGTATCATCCCTGGGAGGGCTTTCTCTGCCTTGTAACTTCAGATACTATATGAACATTTTGTATCACTCAAAACTATTTTTTTTAACGTTTATTTATTTTTGAGACAGAGAGAGACAGAGCATGAACGGGGGAGGGTCAGAGAGAGAGGGAGACACAGAATCGGAAGCAGGCTCCAGGCTCTGAGCCATCAGCCCAGAGCCCGACGCGGGGCTCGAACTCACGGACGGCGAGATCGTGACCTGAGCTGAAGGCCATTTAACCGACTGAGCCACCCAGGCGCCCCTCAAAACTATTTTTATGTACTACATGATTATGTATTTGGAGATTTTTTTTTTAAAGAAAAACATATTTGGTGCTTATAAAAGTTTTTAGAGAGAACATGAAAAGCAAATTACCAAACAGAAAACCATCTTTTAATTGAGTTTTCATTGAACTTACAGGGTGGGGAATTAAAGTGATTTTAAGAACAAGTAAACATGTTCCAGAAGCATCTGCTATGACTGAGGGATGAACACTGGTTAGGACTTCCTGGGAATCCACTTAAAATGGGCAATTTTAGCTTTCTCTGAAGAGGAGTTTTGTGAAAGGAAGGGAAGAGGAAAACTTTGTTTAGCATCTGTGAGAACATTAGGGACCAAGGGAGATCAGATATTGTGCATAATGGTTTGAAAAATGTTGAACAAGTTAGACTGCACCAGGATGGCCCCTGGCATTTCAGTCTGTGAAGGAGCAAAAACAACTCAGCAAGCTGATAGAAACCACAGAATCCTGCAGAGCAGTGCTTCTGCTGAAGGATCATAATTCATGATATAGAAGTTTTCCCACACGTGAGGAAAATGGGTATTCTCTAATTGTTGTTTAGGGTTCTATGTATGTCGATTAGATCAAGGTGGTTAACTATGACATTCATGATTGTTTACCTATTTTAAAAATCTACTTGTTCTATCCATTATGAGAGATGTGTCAAAAATCACCTTTTATAATGGTGAATTTGCCTATTTCTCCTATTACTTTTTGCTTGTATTTTTGAAGTTATGCTATTAGGTACAAAAGAACTTAGAACTGTTTTATCCTTCTGGTGAACTGAAACTTTTATCATAACAAAAGCATTTTATCATTGCAAAAGTATTTTTGCCCTAATTTCTGTTTTTCCTGATATTAGTATAGCTACCCCAATTTTCTATTGTTGGTATTTGCCTTATATAACTATTTCTATTCTTTTATTTTCAACCTTCCTTTGGACCCCTTATGCATCACTTCCTTTTTGCATATAGCTGAATACTGACTTCATATATGATTTTCTGCCATTTCACTGAAGAGTTCAATTATTTTCATTAATCCATTTAAATTTATTATAAATACTAATATATATGCATTTATCCATACCATTTTATTTTGTGCTTTTCTTATTTTTCTCTTTCCTATTTTCCTCTTCCTTTGTTGTCTATTTTTAAATTGACTGGGCTCTCTTTCCTCCTTCCACTCCCCCCCCCATGTTTATTCTTAAATGCATAACCTGCATATTTAACTTAGAAAATTCAAACATAGTCAATGTTTTGTTTGTTTTTTTTTTTGTTTTTTTTTTTAATCATTCTGGGTCCAGCCAGGAAAAGAGACAGCACTGTAAGTAAGTCTTTCAGGAGAGGGTATTTAATACAAGGAATTGGTTACAGAGGTGACGGGAATGCTAAGAAACTGTACAGAGGATCATAATTCAGAGTTGAGTGAGAGCAAGAAGTTGGCCTCTGCTTCCAGAGTTAGAGGAGCACTGGGAAGAGAAGCCCAAGTGATACAAATGGTATAGCTTCACATTAGGTCTTCAATTTCTACTAATCTACTTTAAGTATCTTTCACCTCTTTCTATGTTTTCTGCATTCTGGGTAATTTTATCCAATACCTTCAAGCTTCCTAATTCTTATCTCAGGTGTGCTGTTTGACTATTCTAGATAGTTCTAAAATTAAGTTATTATGTAATTCATTTCTAGAATTTCTCTTTGGTTCTTTAAAAAATCTGCCTGTGTGCTTTTTTATAGTCTCCTGCTCCATTTTGTTCCATTTTCCCCCCTTAAACACATTTAGCATAATTATTTTGTATTCTGGATTTGAAAATTCTAGTGTTTTATGTTTTTGCATGTCTGATTCTGTTTTTGTTTGTTTTTTTCTGACTCTCATTCATGGTGACTTATTTTTCTTATGGATTTTCATATATTTTTTAGCGTGAACTTGTAAATGTTGGAAGTTTTTCTGAGAATTCTTTAAATCTGGACATGAGTATCTATTCCTTCAAGGGGTACTTAGGTTTGTTCCTACCATTACCTGGGGTATTATAAGCTTTCACAGACTTTATAGTTTTCGGTTTGCAGTTTTTAGGACCATAAAAAGATTGTAAATCATTAGACCCTAAATACACATGAAGTCTGGCCAGTCAGCAAGAATTCTTAGGGGAGACTTTTTCTTTTCCCACCTGTATCTACAACCAAGACAGAAAACTTACTTGACAACTGCTTTTGTGGAAAGGTTATTTTTTCCCCCTAGTTTGTCCTGTTCATTGGAGTATGTTTCCTCTATAATCTTGATTATAAGTGAGTGACCTTTGATCCAGCTCCCTTCTCTACAAAGGCCCAAGGCTTTGCCCCCAGTCCCGCTTGTGCTCAGAAGCTCCAGGCTTTGGGGTGGGATTGCTCCTAAGCATTCCACAGATTTGGTGCTCAGTCTCTTCCCTCATCTCATGCTTCTGCTTTGCTCCTCTTCTTCATGTTTTTTTCCCTCACACTTTCTCACAGGCTTATTTGGTCTTCCAAAAGAATTGTAAAAATATATTTTATTAAGTATTTTTAGAAGTTACATCTAGAAGGTAAAAATTCCATTCATAAAATATATTTAAATAACAAATAAATAAGAGAACTTTTTTGTAACCGTATAGAAATACTATTCAAAAGGTATTTCTTTGTGTTTATTAATATTTTACTGTCCTTACTATGCACCAAGATCTCTGCTAAGTACTAACCAAGATCTCTGCTAAGATCTCTTGCTAACCAAGATCTCTGCTAAGTACTTTGTATACATTATCTAATTCAATCCTTGTAACAACTCTAGGAAATAGATATTATTATTATTATTACTATTATTATAACACTATTTTATACCTTAAAAAATGAAGCTCATCAATATTAAGTAACATATTCCAAAACATGTAAATAATAAGTGTTAGAGATACACTTGAACCCTGGTCTTTCTGACTATAAAACCCATGTTTTTAACCATACTTCTGTGAAGTTGAGTACATAATAGAATGAGTGGGCTGTTCTACACCCAGTAAAGTACTCTTCATAAACTATTAAAGAAGGTTATTTATTGAGCCAGAAGTTTATTTGAGCCAGAAGGTCATTTATTACTTTTAAAATCTTTGATGGAAGAGATACAGTAATAAGACTTTGAAGCTGAAAATTCTAAATCCACTTTTAAAAAGAATTCTATTTATATCAAAGACTTCACCAGATTTTGGTAAGCTCCCATAAACTTTATATCTGCCTTATCTGTCCTTTTGGTCTTTTTGAAACCCTTATCCTTAAAGCATGCTAACTGACAGGTGAATAGGTAAGAAAAAAAAAATAAGAAAGAGAGATGACAAATCAAACAGAATTTTAGATGGCATTAGCAACTCAGGCTTGAGATCCTTTCCTTAGCATCCCTTTTTTGAAAGTGTGATTATGACAGTGACAAGTCTTTTTTCTATGAATGTGAATACAAGTTAATAAATGTCACATAGCAGATAAAAAACAAAAACAAAACAAAACAAAACCCACAAAAGACACTGAGTAAGGAGAATGAGAGTCAGATTCTTGAGAAAAAAAAAAAGTCATTCCTAATCTGAGCTTGAGTTTCCCTGTAGCAAACTTTTTATGTGTGATCATTAATAAGAAATCTGCAAAGCCGTAGAAGGCCTGGCTCAAGAACAAATGAGGAAATAAGGAAATGAATATTTAGAAACTTCACACAGGGATTTAAAAAAAGGAAATATGAAATGCAGAACGGACAATATTGCTGATTAATCACTATAGCACGCACAAAGCAACATGCAGAGATAAAAACTCTACAGGAGAGCCTGAGGAGAGATTAAGCCTCTCCAGTTCTTCTTGTACAATGAATGCAGAATCATCCAGCAATTAAATGGGTTTTGGTCTTACCAAATGTTAAAATTTCCTCTCTACCCATGCCTATGAAGAAAAATAGCTTTCATTTTCTAGTATCTTTCAGTTTTCACAGCCAATGCTAAAAAATTTAAGTGACTCTCATGAAATCCTTAAAGTTTAGCTCAAAAAATAGAATGCCATTACTATAAATGCTTTTTTGAGAAATATTCAACCTTCTCCTTAATCTAATAAAGATGTTCAAAAATGGAATATTACTGCTACTGTTATAAAATGACTGTGTGCAGAAGTAATATATAAATAGGAAAAGCAGCCTAGCTTTTCTTGGTAGTTGAATCCTGAGGTTGACTTAGTCTGGGGGTCTCTCTTTTGTATCTAATATTATTTAGTATGGAAGACGAATAGCATCGCCATAGTGAGATAAACAGAGTCTTCAAATGTTCTGTGTGTACAGAAGTACTAGAAAGTGGGAAGACTAGGGGACTGAAATCCTGGTATCTACTTATGATTGTATCATACTATAAAACCCCTTTATATTCTAAGGTGGTAGAATTGCATGTTGTGATATACCAAGGGATGAACTTACTGAAGAAGCAAAACATTCCACTAGGAACCTCTGCACCAACCAGAACAACTAACCAAGCACTTCTTTTACTCCATTAGCTCTTCTACCCTCAATGACTTGTGCCCTCAGCCTGAAGTAGAACTTACAACATGGTTCCTGTGAGCCACAGTTCCTACCCCGGGTGCAAAACCTCATGTGCCTTAACACTTGTCCTAAGTAGTAGTCTCACCCTACACCATCCGTCCAGAATTCATGGTGCTACTTATGCTCAATAAAGACAATTACACAAGTTTATTTAACTGAATATTCACATTGACATCTGTCCCCTCCATGCATTCCACTGAAATGACTATACGGAAATTTAAATTAGAATTAATTCGTGATATCCATGAGATGAGAGAACAACTGAAGATCAGAGATCAACAACACTTATTGTGGGGAGCATTGTGCAATGTGGAACTATTGATTCACTATGTGGTATGCCTGCACCTAACATAACATTGTAGGTCAACTGTACTTCAATTAAAAAACTGGTTTCTTGAAGATAAAAAACCAAAACGATGATATTGAAAAATAAATTAGAGCAGAAACTCAATTTCAAAAGAATACCAGGAAAGGGTCTACAGTGGAGGTAGCAGTCACTACCATAGCCACAGAGAGACTACAGACCAAGAGTTGGTAAGAAAGAAGATAAGACTTGGCAGGTGATTTATTAAAGAGTTAGCTAAAGAAGGATTTTGAGCTTGGGCTATCAACCCCATCACTTGCTATCATCTCCTCAAGGCACTGTGAGTTCCTAAGATGTAATTGAAGCAATGATCTCTAAAAACGTCAGCTGGTCTGTGTGAGGAAGATAGGAATTTGAGTGCGGATATAGACACTCCAAAGTAAAGCCCTGTTTCTGTCTGGTGAGGATGGGAGTTTAGGGGGTGTGTCCTGTCTTGCCAAATGACAGGTAGCACTCATGTACATGGAGACTACAGTTAACTTTCCCATTCAGGTAGAGGAGTTAGTAGGAAAATTAGACTCTACATATTCAGAATGTCCATATTGTATACCACATTAGCATCTCAGCCCTTTATCCATGAATGGGAATGGACAATTAATAATCATTTATTTTCAAGGACAATAAAGACATACACAAAAAACAAAACTGACCTTGGATAAAACAGACAATTGAGAGATCAGAAGAGAAATTTTTATTTTTATTTTTTTTAATTTTTTTTTTTTTAATTTTTTTTTCAATGTTTATTTTTGGGACAGAGAGAGACAGAGCATGAACGGGGGAGGGGCAGAGAGAGAGAGGGAGACACAGAATCGGAAACAGGCTCCAGGCTCCGAGCCATCAGCCCAGAGCCTGACGGGGGGCTCGAACTGACAGACCGCGAGATCGTGACCTGGCTGAAGTCGGACGCTTAACCGACTGCGCCACCCAGGCGCCCCAGAAGAGAAATTTTTAAAAAATCTTGTTAATGTGCTCTGAGAGATTTTGAAATATACTGATCTATAAGACAAGAATAGATTGCTATAAAAAAGCAGTAAAGAAAGATAATTTTTAAAATTTAAAAGTTCAGTTGATAGTCTGGAGGTTAATGCTAACCACCTGATTTCAAATCTTCCCATACTCTCTCAAAATGACATAAAATTAACACAAAAATAAATATAATCATATAAAACTCAGACTTTTCAGCATTGGTAGGAGACAGAGAATGCCATGGACATCAAATAACATGTAAGTGGATAAAGAAAACAAATTCTAACAAGTATTGGAAATTACTAATTTTCCAAAAATAGGAGATTAGCTAAATCAACACAATGAAGTATTCTCCATGTGTAACAAAGAACTGGATGATCTCTATAAACTGATTGGAATGATTCTCTGGATTTATTGTTAAGTAAGAACACCAACATGTAAAAAGGCATATATAGAGCATATGTGCTCTGCTACCTTTAATAAAGAAGGGGAAATTATACATACACACACAGATATATATATATATATATATTATACATGTATATATATATGTGTGTGTATACACACACATACTGTGTGTGTGTGTGTGTGTGTGTGTGTGTGTGTGTATACACACTAGTCTTTACAAAGAGATGCACAGGAATGAAAAACCAGAAAACAATGAAGTTAGTCACCTACAATGGTTAGTACAGGGGACCCAGTTGGAAGAGATTCAAGACATTTTTCTGAGTGTATCATTTGTAATATTTTTGACTTTTGGAACTCTGCTAATGTTTTACATATCAAAAAATAACATGAAATCAACAAAGATGGGAAAGGGAAAAAACTAAAACAGAAAGCAGACTGAAACAAAGGAACCAACTGTATTTCAAATTAATAACATACTGCACTAAAGAAGGGGAGAGATGAATTTCAGTAACTTATGAACACAGTGTTGACCATGTATCTTCTTGGTGGTGGTGATGGTGTGAAAAAAGGCAAGAAAATACAGAATCACTTTTATTAGGCTTAGTTTTTATAGTAGTATTGGTGAAGCAATTCTGTAACTATTTTAGTGATATGATAGGATCAAGAAAATAACTAAATGTGTTGATGTTTTGGGGAGCAAGGAAGAAAGGTCATACATGTTTGGAATGAGAGAAGGCAAGGAAGGTCCCTATGGAGATAAACTAGAATGGGGATGTTGGTGTGAACTCATGAATTCTAAAATATGTATATGTATGTGTGCATGTACACAAATGTGCATACGTGTGTGTGTGTGTGTGTGTGTGTATGTGTTCCAGCTCTATCTGCTGAAAGATCCAAGAAGCAGAGGCATTCCAAGAGTATGGGTACCTCTAGTGCTCACATCTTGCTCTGTAATACCTTTCCCCACTAAAAGTACCAGGGCTCCTCAGAGAAATAGTTGTTTCCAGAGCCAGGGAAGGGAAAGTACAAAATGAGTAAAAAGTCTTGTTAAGCTAGGAACAAGAAAATATATACACTTTTAAATGATGAAAGCATGTTAAAAGGACACAAGTGCTAACACACATAAGGATGCTTCAACAGATGAAATGTGGAACAATTTGATCATTAAAGTAAGAAGACAATGATGAATTACAGATTCAAAAAACAGGATTCTAGGGCCACCTGGGTGGCTCAATTGGTTGAGCATCCGACTTTGGCTCAGGTCATGATCTCGCCTCTTGTGAGTTTGAGTACTGCATGGGGCTCTGTGCTGACAGCTCAGAGCCTGGAGCCTGCTTCAGATTCTGTGTCTCCCTCTCTCTCTGCCCCTCCCCCACTCGCATTCGGTCTCTCTCTCTCAAAAGTAAATAAACATTAAAAAAAACACTGGGTGGTCCTGATGATAAAGAGAGTCATGTGATACCAATAATATAAGAGTAACAACAACAACGTCATGAATGCAACTCCTTGAGCCTCTTTCTTGAAAGAAGGTCTCTTCCCTTCCCCTTTCCCTTCCCTTTCTCTTCCTTCCTTCCTTCCTTCTTTCCTACCTTCCTGTTATAATACCATGGAGTAAGGAGAAAGGAGAAGTTTTAATTACCTTTTGAGAAAGTTATATTTTCTTCTTAAATTAGACTTTAAATAGTTGTCACATATAATTTTTTTCATCATTCCTTTAGAAGCCTTGTTTTCAACAAACTACCCTTTGATCTCAATACTCCCTAAAATACTTCAGAAAACACTAGTGTCTCTTTACCTTTATACTCCTTTTCTATACATGGAAAGGACAACATGACCACTGGCTCTGGACTCTGTGGCCAGTTTATCCTTTTTGCTTCAATATTCAAATGTTTCAACATTAAATCAACCCCACTTTGACTTTGTGTCTCAGTTTTCATAGTTGAGCATTAACCAGGTTTCCACTCGTCCTCTAGTACCAGTAGCCTTGGGCCCTGTTCTTGCTGGGTCCCTTGTGTCAAATACCTGCCTAGTGTGCTAGGACCTAGAACAGGTCTTTCCTCATCAGACATCAGATCTACCTAGTGGACTGCTACTTAGATTTCCACATCTTTCTGGTTCCCACATTCACCTTTTGGATCTAATTTTTTTTTAATATTTTTTTAATGTTTATTTATTTTTGAGAGAGAGAGAGAGAGAGCGGGTAAGAAGCAGAGAGAGGGTGACACAGAATCTGAAGCAGGCTCCAGGCTCTGAGCTGTCAGCACAGACCCCGATGTGGGCCTCAAACCCATGAACTGTGAGATCATTACCTGAGCTGAAGTTGAACGCTTAACCAACTAAGCCACCCCGGTGCCCCTTGGGTCTGTCTAATCTTGACAACACTTTTTTTTTTACTTCCTTAAACCATCCTGATGCCACCTACCCACTTAGATTCCCATCTGTTGGTTGTCTTCACCTTCTCTGGAATCCATTCACCTAAAATTCTGAACCTTTCAGAAAATGGGTCTGGTCACCAAACGGGTATTTCTAGCTCCAGACCTGAACTTTTCTGTTTTGTCCAACCTGCTGAAAGAATACACTGATCCTCTCTATCTTCTTGCCCTTTCCCGTAACTGAAACCTGGTTTTCCCTTCGTGATGCCATTGCTTTGTCCCACTTCAGTTGTGACTTTTGCCTTGACTCAGTGAACAAGGAGTATAGAGCAAAACCTTTGTCTGTATGGAGGCATTCAGACTGTGTTTCTTCACTATTATTATTTACACCTACACTTGGAAATGCTAAATCCTTGTTCTGACCCTTGTCACCTCAAGCCTGACCTATTGTAATACACTCCAACTTTTTTCTGTACCTCTAAATTTTTCTTTCCACATACCAATCCATTCTGCCAGTCTGCCAAAATTATCTTTCTAAAAGAGAAAAACATTTCTGCTGAAAACTCCTTCTCTTGTTCCAAGTCTACTCCTTCTCTTGTTCCAAATCCAATGATTTTCTATCTCTTGGAAGGAATCGTGAATAATCATGAGTAATTCCTTGTCCTGGAGTCAAGGCCCTCCATTGGTTTTGTTACCCGTTGATGCTGACTTAGATCCAACACCTGTAAAATATTATATAAAAATGCCACTCTAGGGGCGTCTGGGTGGCTCAGTCAGTTAAGCGGCCGACGTCGGCTCATGATCTCGCAGTCCGTGAGTTCAAGCCCCACGTCGGGCTCTGTGCTGACAGCTCAGAGCCTGGAGCCTGCTTCAGATTCTGTGTCTCCCTCTCTCTGACCCTCCCCCGTTCATGCTCTGTCTCTCTCTGTCTCAAAAATAAATAAACGTTAAAAAAATTTTTTTAAAAAAATGCCACTCTATCCGGGCCAGCCATTGAGAGAGATGGCATGTAAAAATTGTTTGGAGACTTTTGACCATCTCAAATAGCACATATATATTTTGTACTACCAACAATAAACATACTCCTATTTCCAAGGAGACACACTTGAGAAATGACCTTCATTTCAATATCTGGAAACAATGGATCTTGTTGTTCTTTGATCATAGAGCTCACCTCTCATGTCCAGCACATCTCACCGGAGCATCCTGTGAATGCTACATGCCCCAAATCATAAGATCACAAAATTCAGTTAAAAGAGGGGATTATAAGAAGACTACTGAGACCCTCTAAGTAATAAATGCAGTTTGGCCATTGTGGAATTAAAGTAGAAATCAAATATGAACAGTTAGTAGCATTGGTAGAAACTTTCTCTTATGCCAGATACTTTATTCTTAACAAATCTAAACCAGATGAATATACATATACATATATATATATATATATATATATATACACACACACACATATATACATACACACACTACATTGCCATTTAAATATGAACCTTTCTAACCAACTCTGTCCCTGCTATACTTGGTATCAGTTACTAAGGTCCCTGACCAGTATGGTATTATTTTATTGAAGTTGGTTTGGCTGAGAAAAATTTCAATGTATCAGTCATAAGTAAGGATAATTCATCATGTCTATTCTGTCTTTTGGTTTGGGCCCTATCTGAAATATTGCTTTAGTTTTCACTATATTTATCTTTTAAATGAATTTAAGAACATTTGTTAAAATTAGTCATGAATGATCTGCTCAGATACTATATACAAAGTTTTTGATAGATTAGTAGCTCTGAATCTCGAATGCAAAAGTCATGAAGTTGAATGTTTTTTTCTGTTTAAAATCTTTCATATGTTCCTGAACTTATTTAGAAAATTTTAACTCAGCTCTACTAATTCCATAATTTGGGGGCTTGGTGCTAATTATAAAATTGAAAATAGTTTCTTCTCATACAACAATGCTTATCATACATTAAAAAGTAAAAAGAGAAGATTATAAATCAGTTTTTATTTTTTAGTTGAGTTTTATCTTCAACTTTAGTTAGGTACAACTATATACAATAAAATTCACACATTTTCAGGGTATAGTTTTATGTTTTGACAAATTGTATAAGCACCATCATAATCAAGACAGAACATTTCTTTTAATTTAATTTAATTTAATTTTTTATTTTTTAAAATTTATATCCAAATTAGTTAGTATATAGTGAGGCAATGATTTCAGTAGATTCCTTAATGCTCCTTACCCATTTAGCCCATCTTCCCTCCCACAACCCCTCCAGCAACCCTCAGTTTGTTCTCCATATTTATGAGTCTCTTTTGTTTTGTCCCCCTCCCTGTTTTTATATTATTTTTGTTTCCCTTCAAGACATAGAACATTTCTATCATCTTCCCACCTCCAGTCTCAGGCACCCACTATTCTTGTTTTAGACTTATTTTTTAAGAAATTCATATAAATGGAGTAATACAGAATTTTAAATTTGGTGTCAGGTTCCTATAAATCAGTTTTTAAATGCTCCAATTTCTTATTGTTATATAACAAAATATAACAAAATGATTGTTATCTTTTAATAATGATAGTATACTAGCAAACATCTGTGACTTGTCACACATTCTCATTCCTTCTCCTTCACTGGTGAGCCCCAGTTCTCATTATGGTGTCAAGCTCTCCATTACTACAGCCCTTGTGCTCTGGGAGATGAGCTTCACCCCTGGTTCCCTGAGTTAGTCAGTGTTGAACCTATAAGGGACTCAGAGTCAGGCCCATTCAAAGCCAACTCAAATCTGAAGCTTTGGTTTTAGCCATAAGGGTTGCAAAGTCTTGTCCCATGAGATTTGGAACTTCAGAGTAGTTGGAGTGTAGCCATGCTGCAGTCTTTAAGAGGTAGCCCACCTGAAAATAAAGCCAGCTTCATGCATGGCAAAGTCAGAGATGATGAGAAAGGAATCTGGTCCTCATAACATCCTTTGACATTAAGTCAACTGGCACCTGAAGCTAATTCAATCTCTGCTGTTTTCAGTTCTAGTGGGCAATAGATCTCCTCTTTGTTTAAGCAAATTTAATTGCATTTTCCCATTATATATAGTAGAAAGATTCCTAACACTTATAAATTATGGATGATTTTTCTCTTAGTATCTTTCTATATTTTCAATTTTTCTATGATAGACATAATACCTATAAATAGAATCCCTCCCCCCACTATGCACAAGGGCTACACAATTGTTTTTAATTCTCCAAAATAGTATTATCAAATTACTTCCTTTATTTTCATGTTGAAAAGTATAGTTCTTCTATTAAGTTTGCATCTGTATCTTATTTTGCAGATAAAGAATATATTCCCTTAAAAACTAACTTATTCCTAAAAAAATAAAATAAAATAACTTATTCCTAAATCCTGTTTAAGATATTTTGGTAACTCACAATACCCAGAATGGTTTCAGAATAATCTTCTTACTTTCTCTGAAGCTAACTTATATTTAAGAAAGCCTCAGTTTTCCTTATCTATGTCAATGTATTATAGGCTACATTTATTATTTTATGTAGATTTCCATCCCAGAATAAGGGAACTTTGACACATATTTTTCTTTTGAAATAACTCTTTGTAAGTAGTTGCTATGTGTATTATTAATACGATGCCCTGTATTTACATAAACTCTCACAAAATAAATTTGATTATTGAATATTTGCTGAGAAACAGTCTGAGTTCCTGACCTTCTCAGGTTAAATTTGCAGAAATCAGGGACATTGAAACATGGGGGTAGGATGGAGGAGAGGGATAGGTGTCATCTTTAAATAAGAGGAGCCAGGGGCGCCTGGGTGGCGCAGTCGGTTAAGCGTCCGACTTCAGCCAGGTCACGATCTCGCAGTCCGTGAGTTCGAGCCCCGCGTCAGGCTCTGGGCTGATGGCTCAGAGCCTGGAGCCTGTTTCCGATTCTGTGTCTCCCTCTCTCTCTGCCCCTCCCCCGTTCATGCTCTGTCTCTCTCTGTCCCCCCAAAAATAAATAAAACGTTGAAAAAAAAAAATTTTAAATAAGAGGAGCCAGAAGCTCTGCATGAAAATCTGGAAAAAATAAATTATGTATTGTCTTAGTACTTGCAGGCTGCTATAATAAACTACCATAGACTGGGCAGCTTATAAAAAACAATTTACTTTTCATAGTTCTAGAGGCTGGGAAATACAAGATCAAGGCGCTGGCAGATCTAGTGTCTGGAGAGGATCTGCTTCCTAGTTTGTAGACAGCTGTCTTGATTCTCTCTCCTCACATGATGGAAGAGGCCAGAGACCTCTCTGGGGTCTCCTTTATAAGGGTACTAATACCATTCATGTGGGACCCTCCCTCATGATCTAAGCACCTCTCAAGACCCTGCCTCCAAATACGAGCACATTGGGGATTAGATTTAAACATGTGAATTGGGAAGTGGGAGGATATACATTGTCTATTGTATGTTATGTTTCAGGAATTTGTTTTAGGCACTAAATATATATAGATGAAAAGTGCCTTCCCATACTCCAGGACCATAGCTATTTAGTGAGTGGTGACATTTGTGTGGTTTTAGTTAGCTCATTCATGTGGGAGACCTATTTGCCAGTTAAGGCTTTTGGTGAAAAGTAAGAAAACTGGCTCTTTAAAACTTAAGCAAAAAGTTAACTTTTGGAAGGATCTGGCATGGTTCACTAAATAAAACAGTAGCTGAAGAACCAGGCTGGAAAGGACAGGAAGCAGGGATGCTTTGGGCATTCCACAATAGAGACTAATCTATAATTTCAAAAAATCAGCTCCATAATTTTTCCCTCTCTTTGTCTCTCTCCTAAAAATATAAAGTTCTAGAATACAAATAATCAGGCTGAGAAGGGCAAAGCATCTTGTCTTGATAAATTCATCAATTCTGCTTTTACCAGAATAATAAAGGAATAGATACCAGGCAGCAAAAACTATGTTTACTTACTATATTCAGTTAGAATTTAGCAGTGGGTATAAAACTTGGCTCCTCAACACCCCCACTCATGAGATGGATCGTTCATGTTTTAGGGTTACTCCTTATGGGTACCTCCCATCTTGTGAAATTATTCTGTAAAGTACTCAGCACAATGCTGCTCATATATTAAGCTATCAATAAATGTTGGCAGTTACTACTGCTTTTGTCATTCCAAAATGATGCCTTAGTAAGTCTTTTACATATTTCATTATGTTGTCCTGGGAAAAGTTCATATTAGGCCACTCCTTACAATATCTGAGGATAGTGGCATAACAATCACTCTACTAGTACATTTTGGAATTAGTCTGGACAAGGAAGAAATTTGACTTTTGACCTGGAATGAGACCTGAATAAGAAGTAGAAGAAGTAGAGCAAAAGCTGGGGAATTGACCTGCCTGGGCTTCAGGGATCGGGCTTAGATATGTATCCTGGTGGGTCAGGTATAAGATTCAGGGTATAAGGAAACATGCCTGCCCTTATTAACCATTTATGGCAAATGACTTTTTGGTTTCAATGTTTAACTCCCTTGTAGTAGAAGTAGACATCTACAAGATTGCCATGGCTTCATCTTCCTACACCTCAACTTTGGGCCATGTGACTTGCTCTGGCCAATGGGATGTTAGATGTTAATGAGTAGAGGCTTGAAATATACTTGCCCCTTAGGGCTTCTTATTCTGCCATTTTCATGAGAACAGAATGAAACACATGGCCCCACAAAAGACACATGGAACAGAGCCACCCAAGCTGACTTTCAGATGCATTGCTGAGAAACAGATGCTTATTGTAATGTGTCACAAAATTTTAGGGTAGCTGGTGAGCAGCATTATTGTGGCAATAACTGAGTGACACACTATTTTTAAAATTATTTTTTTAATTTTTTTAATGTTTATTTATTTTTGAGAGAGAGAGAAACAGAGTGTGAGTGGGGGAGGGGCAGAGAGACGCGGAGACACAGATCTGAAGCAGGCTCCAGGCTCCCAGCTGTCAGCACAGAGTCCATCACGGGTCTTGAACTCACCAGCTGGAAGATCATGACCTGAGCCGAACTTGGAAGCTTAACTGAATGAGCCACCCAGGCACCCCTAAAATTCTTTATATGTAGTTGGGAGATGGAAGATTAGAGGATGTGCAATGATCTCTAGCACAGATCACTGGGAATCCGCAAATTGGCAGTGAATTGAAATTTGATGGATGTATTTTCAGATATGATTGTTATAAAACCTCTGTAGTTCACAGAATTGATGTTCCACCATTTTGTAATGTAGAATTCACAAAAAATATTTATGACTTAATATTGTTAAAGAAGTTCTCTCTTCAAAATTATGTGGTTCCAACGATTAATGAAAAAATATGAAAATTTTAAGTAGAACTTAATTAGCACTCTTTTAAGTGTCCATGAGAATTAGAAAAGAATAATGACATTTGGAAGCTATTTTCAATTTTAAGAAGTTAATTGTTTCATGTCTGAATAGAGTGACAACACAGTCCTAAAAGATCTACTCAATAGAGTATGTAGAAGGCAAGTTCTATTTTTAACACCATTTAAACAAAAGAAATGGATTAACATTTAAGTGAATAACATTAAATAATAAAAAAACAAAGTTTTATACTTAAAATTATTATAAGATTGTCATAATATGCCTTAATTTTCTCCTAGTGGTGTATTTCTTTTATTCTTTTGTAAAGATGTCATGCAAACTTTGGAAATAAAAAGTTTTATTTTCAAGGAGTGGTTTTTTTCTTAAGACTTTTGTATAGTTGATTTTTAAAAGATCATAGTGCTAGTTGGAGTGTTCCTAGAAGCAGATTTTTCAAAAGATCAAAATATGTTCAACTGATCCATAGGGCAAAAGTAAAACCTTTGGGTCCCAAGCTATTTCTGTCATAGATAAAATGATAAAATTTAAATTTACTAAATAACCCAAGTAAATATTAAAGGCTCATCTATTGGGAGGAATATAAAAACAAAATTGAGTATGAGTAATGGTAGTGGTTACTACCTGTTTCAGTTGCCTATTTCTGTAAGCAAACTACCTTCAAATTAGTGGCATGCAACAAGGATCATTTATTGTTATCTCTCACAGATATGAGGGTCAACTGGACTCGGCCAGGCATTTTTCACTGATGGTGTCTCCTGCAGTAAAGGTAGACAGTGGCTCGGGCTAGAGATATCTTGATGGTTTCTCAGCTCACATGTCTGGCACATAGGCTGGGCACACTCAAAAATCTGCACCCACTGAAGTGGGTTTCAATATCTATTTGCTTCCTGCCTGTTCAGTAACATTATAACCAATATTGGTAAATGTTTGCTTTGCAAACCTCCCCAGTGGTCATCTTATTTTAATTAAATAATAGTATACCTATAGAAGGCTGGGAATATGGCAGAGTAGGAGGACCCTAAGCTTGCCTTGACCTACAGATACAACTAGATAACACTCACAACGTTAATAACCCAGAAAATTACTTGGAGACAGGCAGAAGGAACTCCACAATGAAAAGTAGAGGAGAGGCCACATTGAAGAAGGTAGTAAAGGCAGAGAGGCGGGCACCTGGGTGGCTCAGTTGGTTAAATCAGCTCAGGACAATGATCTCCTGGTTCATGAGTTCAAGCCCTGCATCAGGCTCTGTGCTGACAGCTAGGAGCCTGCTTTGGATTCTGTGTCTCCCCCCCCCTCTACCCCTCCCCCACTCACACTCTGTCTGTCTCTATCAAAAATAAAATAAAACATTCTTTCAAAAAAGGCAAAGAGGCAATTTGAGACCCAAAATGACCATGGCCACCTATGGAGGGGTGGGAGCCAAGGGTGCTGAGAAGGATGAAAAACAGACTATCACATGGGAGAGCCTGCAAGGGAAAAACAAACACCATACAAAGCCATAACATTTGGCTTTGAAAGTTAGACTGGAAAATTTCTGAATTCTTAGAACCAGCAGGACTTAAAGCATAGAATTCTAAATATCAGCAAGCTCAGCTCTGGGAGAACCCTCAGGGTGTTAAGAAACTGAGTCCCCCACCCTCAAAGAGATAGCACACCAAACAGCTTCAGCAGATACAGCATAGAACCAGCAGTTTGAAAAATGCTGGGGAAAGACAGGAAGGAGAGTGATTTACTCATCACAGAGCATGTCCTAGAGATACAGGATCTCAGAGAGACTCTTCCAAAATAAAAGAGGTGGTAGACATAAACACATGGCCACCTGCAGGAAGTCAGTGCCCACACTCCCTACAGAACTTGCTTGCACCAAGCCCTGCCCCATCACTTCAGTGGATCCACTCTTCCCAGTTATGCTTGTCTCAGTCCTGGTGCTGCCAGTCCCTGCCCCCACAAGACCACTGCAAATCTCCCCAGAACTTCGACCCCTGCCTTTTGCAGGGGCCTCAGCCTTGGCAGTGCCAGCAGCTGCCATACTGGCTGCTGTGACAGAAATGGTAGGCACTACACAAACCTGAGGCACACCACCCATGTGTTCTTTGCAGACCTATTTAGCCAGCCCAGTCACAATGCAGAGGCTCCAGGTCTTATTTAGCAAGCAGGCAGGTGTGTACCTTGTTAAAATGCACCCTACCCCAGGTGTGGATCAAACACTGCTCACGACAGCCAAGAGAGCCACTGCAGACAACCGGACTGAAGGAATAAGAGTCCAGAACAAAACAGGGAACATGCAACACACAGAAGAGTCATTCCCTGAAGTTTCAGGTCCTGGGGAACAGGGAACATTGTGCTACAGGGCACTATAGAACCTCTTCTTCATAAGGTTACTGCTTTTCAAGAGCAGGGGATGTAGATGACTTTCATAATACATGGAAACAGACACAGAGTTAGACAAAATGAGGAAACAGAAGAATATGTCCCAAATGAAAGAACAGGACAAAATCACAGGAACAGACTTAAGCAAAATGTATATAAGTAATATCCTGAAAGAGAATTTAAAGTAATGATCATAAAGATACTCACTGGACTTGAGAAAAGAGTGGAGGACATCAGTGAGACCCTCAAAAAGAGAGAACAAAAACAAGAACCAATCAGAGATGAGTGAAATTAAAAATACACTTGGTGGAACAAATGGTAGGCTTGAGGAAGCAGAGGAAGGAATTAATGAACCTGGAAAATAGAGTAATGGAAAGTAATCAAATGAACAAATGAGAGAAAATAAGTTATGCATATTGATAATAATCTTAGGGAAATCAGTGATGCATCAAATGTAATAACATTCACATTATAGGGATCCCAGAAGAAGACAGAAAAGGGGGCAGAAATTTTATTTGAAAGAAATAATAGTTGAAAACTTCCCTAATCTGGGGATGAAAAAGCTATCCAGATCCACGGTGACACAGAGATCCCCCCAAAGTCAACCCAAGGAGATCCATAATGGGACACATAATAATTAAAATGGCAAAAAGTAGTGATAAAGAAGAAATTTTAAAAGCAACAAGAAGAAAAGAAGATAGTTACATACAAGTTACATACAAGAAGATAGCCCCATAAGGCTATCACTGGACTTTTCAGTAGCAACTGCATGCCAGAAGGGAACAACAGCATGATATATTCAAATTGTTGAATGAAAAAAATCTGGAGCGAAGAACAGTCTATCCAGCAAGGCTATCATTCAGAATAGAAGGCGAGATAGTTTCTCAGATAAACAGAAACTACAGGAGTTCATGACCACTAAACCAGTCCTACAAGAAATATTAAAGGTAATTCTTTGAGTGGAAAGGATAGACCATAAGTGAGAGGATAAAAAGCAGGAAACACAAAAGTAGTGAAATAAGTATATATATAAAATCAGTCAAGAGATTCATAAAACAAAAGGATATAAAAGGATATATAAATATATATGACACCATATACCTAAAACATGGGGTGGGGAGAGGACCAATAATGGGTTCAAACTTAAGCAACCATCAACTTAATAGAGACTGCTATATGCAGAAGATGCTATATGCAAATCTAATGGTAACCACAAATCAAAAACCAGTAACAGATATGCAAAGAATAAAGAGAAAGATTTCCAAGAATATCGCTAAATAAAGCCAACAAACAATGAAAGGGAGGAAAAGAAGAAAGGATCAAAGAAAAACTACAAAAACAGCCACAAAACGAGCCACAAAATGGCCATAAATACATGTCTATCAACAATTATTTTGAATGTAAGTGGACTAAATGCTCCAATCAAAGCACATAGAGGGATAGAGTGGATAAAAACACAAGACTCACCTATATGCTATCTATAAGAGACACATTTCAGGGCTAAAGACACCTGAACATTGATAGTGAAGAGATGGAGAAACATTTGTCATGCAAATGGATGTCAAAAGAAAGCTGGTATAGCAATATTCATATCAGACAAAATAGACTCTAAAACAAAAACTGTAACTAGAGACAAAGTAGGCCACTATATAATCATAGAGAACAATCCAGCAAGAAGATATAACAACTGTAAATATTTATGCATCCAACACAGGAAAACCCAATACATAAAGCAGCTGATAACAAACATACTGGAAGTGCTCAATAGTAATACAATAGTAGTGAGGGACTTTAACACCCCACCTACATCAATGGACAGATAATCCAAATGGAAAATCAACAAGGACACAGGGGCTTTGAATCACACATTGGACCTGATGGATCTAACATATATTCAGAACATTCCATCCTAAAATAGCAGAATACACATTCTTTTATTTTCAAGTGCACATGGAACATTCTCCAGAATAGATCACATATTAGGCCACAAAACAAGTCTCAACAAATTCAAAAAAATCAAAGTCATACCATGCATCTTCTCTGACCACAATGCTAAAAAACTAGAAATCAACCACAAGAAGGTATCTGGAAAGACCACAAATACATAAAGGTTAAATAACATGTTATTAAAAAGTGAATAGGTCAATGAAGAAATTAAAAATTACATGGAGAGAAATGAAAATGAAAACACAACAGTCCGAATTCTTTGGACTGCAGCAAAAGCAGTTCTAAAAGGGAAGTTAATAGCAATACAGGTCTACCTCAAGAAGCAAGAAAATCTCAAATAAACAACCTAACTTTACACTTAAAGTAGTAGAAAGAGAAGAACAAACAAAACCCCAAATTAGCAGAAGGGAGGAAATAATAAAAATGAGAGCAGAAATAAAAGATATGCAAACTCAAACAAACAATGGAGCAGATCAATAAAACCAGGAAATGGTTCTTTGAAAAGATTAATAAAATTGGTAAACCTCTAGCCAGACTCATCGAAAAGAGAAGGAGAGAGAGAGAGAGAGAAAGGAGAAAGGGACCTAAATAAACAAAATCACAAATGAAAGAGGGGATAAAACAACTAATAGCACAGAAATACAAACAACTGTAAGAGAATATTATGAAAATTATATGCCAACAAATTGAACAACCTAGAAGAAATGAATAAATTCCTAGAAACATATAACCTACCAAAACTGAAGAAGCAAGAAGAAAGAAAATTTGAACAGACCAATTAACAGCAATTAAATTGAATCAGAATTCAAAAAACTCCCAACAAACAAAAGTCCAGGACCATATGACTTCACAGGCAAATTCTACCAAACATTTAAAGAAGAGTGTGTACATATGTACACACACACATACACACATATATAGAGTATAATGCTAAGTGAAGTCAGTCAGAAAAAGAGAAATACCATATGATCTCATTCACATGTGGAATTTAAGAAACAAAACAAACAAGGCAATGAAAAGAGAGAGAGAGAGAGAGAGAGAAACCACTACATAAAGTCTTAACTATAGAGAACAAACTAAATGTTACTAGATTGGAGGTGGGAGGTGGGTGAGGGGTATGGGTAAAATAGGTGATGAGGATGAAGAGTAACTTACCATGATGAGCATGGAGTAATGTATAGAATTGTTGAATCATGAGAGTATATATCTGAAACTATATATTAACTATATTGGAATTTTTTTTAATTTAAAGTTTAAAAAAAGAATATATTATACAGTTACTATACCTGAGGCCACTGCCATAACCTGTCACTACCATATTTCACTCACATATTGGAAATATATAACCTAATTTTAGAAAAAAAGAAAAGCAAATAAAATCAATGTATATTACTAGAAATCTCAAGGGAGAAACTAGATTACCCCAGCAAGTTATTTTCCCTCTTACTTTTGTATGTTTATTCATGCTTTGAAAAGCAGTTTGTTAAAAAAAAATAGACTTTCTTTTTTGGAGCAGTTTTAGGTTTACTGAAAAATTGAATAAAAAATACAGAGTTCCCTTATCCACCCCCCACTGCCAGTCTCTCCTATTATTAAGATCTTAAAGTGTTTAGTTTACATGTTACAGTTTGTGAACCAATATTGGTACAATATTATGAACTAAAGTCTATAGTTTATATCAGGATTCACTCTTTGGGATGTATAGTTCTATGGGCTAAGAAATGCATAACGTCATGTATCTGCCCTTATAGCATCATGCAGAAAAGTCTCGCTGCCCTAAAAGTGCCCTGCGTTCCACCCACCCATTCATCCTTCACTTCCACACTGCCCCAACCTTCTTGCAACTGCTGATATTTTTTATTGTCTCCATGGTTTTTTTCTCTCTAGAATATCATACAGTTGGAATTGTATGTAGCCTTTTCAGACTGGCTTCTTTCACTTAATAACATGCATTTAAGTTTCTTCTATGTCTTTTAATCTTTTTTAATGTGTATTTCTTTTTGAGAGAGAGAGAGACAGAGAGAGACAGAGCATGAGCAGGGGAGGGGCAGAGAGAGAGGGAGACACAGAATCCAAAGCAGGCTCCAGGGTCTGAGCTCTCAGCACAGAGCCCGATGTAGGGCTCAAACTCATGAACTGTGAGATCATGACCTGAGCTGATGTCAGTCGCTTAACTGACTGAGCCACCCAAGGTGCTCCCTTCCATGTCTTTTAATGGTTTGATAATTCACTGAATAATATCCACTGTATGGATGTGTGGTTTGTTTACCCATCCACTTATTGAAGGATATCTTGGTAAAAACATGCATTTTTATGAAAAGAACTTAAATAGTTCTGGGATGATTCTACAGAGATTCTTCTGATAATGATGACATAGCCAGGTGGTTATAATTTGCAGGAACCTAATAAGACAGCTTTACTGAATGGTTGGGAAGCAAAAACCTGGTAATGTAGTTAAGATTGTCAAGATTTTTCTAACTAAATGATTTTGTGGCCTTCCAACATAGTGAAAGATTTAATTGCCTATGACACTTCGCATTCATAGCAAGAGGAGGAAAAATGATTAAAAAGTAGTTAGCTGGATGATAGCTTAGGTTTAAAATGAGTGTTCCTTTCTCTTTTCTTTGTCCCTCTCTCTGCACAGAGAAAGATGTCTAGGACCTAAGAAACCTGTAGCTATGGTATTTGGTAGACCAGCCTGGCCTGTTCCAAAACACAAAATGCACATCACTGGGGCACAGTGTATGCGAATATCTAGACTTTGTGGCCATTGAAATGTGTGACTGAAGCTAGCCTCCTCCAGGTTCTACAGGTTAAGCAGAAATTTATTCATCTTCTGGCCAACACAAATCTTGTGAGATAACATTTAACTTTCTAATGCCATTGATAAGGTCAACCTTGCAGATAATTATGCTGCTTCCCCAGGATGGCAAGTATTATTGGTGGGTAGAGTGGGTAAAAGGAGCCTCAATCTCTCTTTGAGAGTCTAAACTCAGGGCTTTACATTTTTAAATAATGTAACTGACAAGTTTTTGAGCTCTTACCTGCCCAGTACTGTGCTAAGAGGTTATCATGCATTATCTCTTTTAAACCTCACATCTACTCTTGGAATTGGTACCATTAAAGAGATAAAGGCTGGAATTTAGAGAACAGTTAATTAACCCTGGAGCTAGAGAACAAACTAGGTCTGACTCCCAACCCACACTTTTTTTCCCTATACTAACAGTATTTTAGATTTTACATTATATATATACATATATATATGTATATATATATGTATATATATATAAAACATTTATATATGTAATATATACAACAAATATTGCATATAATTATAAAATTATGAAATGCACAAAGCTTAAATATACAACTGTGAAGGAATATACACGCATACAAACACACACAAAACTCTTCCAAGGAATATACACACATACATACACACACATAAAACACTTCAGCTCAAGGTATAAAATATATCACCCCAGAAAATTCCCTGTGCTTCTTTCCTATTAATCTCTCACCAGTTCACCATCAACCCACAGGTAAGTGCTATTTTGGTCTTTATTATCACAGATTTATCTTTCCTGTTCTTGAAGAACAAACAAACATAAATGGAATCATACATACTAAGTTATTTCACATCTGGTTTCTTTTTTCAACATAGTGTTTGAGACTCATCCATGTTTTTGCATGTATTCATAACTTGTTCTTTTACATTGCTGAGTGATATTCCATTGTAGGACTATACCACAGTTCATTTATTCTTTCTTCTAAAGATGATTCTAATTTTCCATTTCCATTTTTTCACTATTATGATTAAGCTGCTATGAATATTCTTGGCAAACATTTTTGTGGTTATATGCACTGATTATCTTTGTAGTATATACCAAGAAGTGGGGATAATGGGTCTGAAGGTAGATGTCTGCTGACATTTTTGAGGAATTGCCAGAGAGAACACTAATCACTTAGGTATATATTCTATATTCTTCCCGGCCTTTTAAAAATACATTTATATATATGTATATATTTACATTTATGTGTATGTATATACATTTATAATATATAAATACATAAAAGTACATACATTTATGTATTTACAAATATTAGATATATGTTTTAAAGTGGAACCACCATTTTTTTGTTTACCAATACCTCATGAAAACATTGCATATATATTTCACATATGATTCATACATATAGATATAATTTTAAATGTCTGAGTATTATTTCTTTGCATGGATTTTAGTAGATGCAATGGGCCCCATCCAGATCCACTTTATCTGGTCAGCACACCCAGTACTACCTGCTAACCCTACCTGTTAATAGCTTACAGGTTATTTACACACCAGTTCCACTGCAGCTCCAGGAGTGGGCTAGGGGCAGACAATGGGGCTGACTAAAGGCCCCACCCACCAATAAAAGCTTCCCAGGGGAAAACACATGGAAAGCATCTTGCATTTGGTGGTAATGCATCTCGGCAAATGCCTGGCCTGACTCAACTCAACCTCAAAGTAACCCCAGACTAATCCACTAAAAATACAGGGACCAAACACTGCCCACAACAGGCAAAGAGAACCACTGGAGACAACTGGACTGAAGGCCAACATGGCTCAGCCACAACAGCAGGGATACAAGCAACACACATAGAAGCACCAGGTTCTGGTGAACAGTGGATGTGGCACTGCAGGGCACTGTAGGAACTCTTCTTCATAAGACCACTACTTTCAAGAGCCGGAGACATAGATGAACTTCCTAATACACAGAAACAGAGAGTCAGACAAAATGAGGATACAGGAAAATGTGTCTCAAGTGAAAGAACAGGACAAAATCACAGCTAGAGAGCTAAATGAGATGGAGATAAGTAATATGTCTTAAGGTATTGGTCTTTAAGATAGAGAACTTAAAGTAATGGTCATAATGATACTGGATACAAAAAGATAGTGGAGGAGGTCAATGAGACCCTCAATAAGAGACAGAAAAGATAAGAACCAATCAAAGATGAAGAACTCAGTAACAGAAATCAAAAATATACTAGATGGAATAAACAGTAGACTACAGAAAGCAGAAGAACAGATCAATGACCTGGAGAACAAAGTAATGGAAAGCAATTAAGTGGAACAATAGAGAGAAAAAAATAATAACAAATGAAAATAGACTAATGGAATTCAGTGAATAACATTTACATTATAGGGATTCCAGAAGAACAGAGAGGAAGGGGCAGAACAATTTTTTGAAGAAATAATAGCTGAAAACTTCCCTCAATCTGGGGAAGGAAACAGATATCCAGATCTAGGAGACATAGAGAACACCAACAAAATCAACTCAAAGAGGTCCACACCAAGACATATAGTAATTAAAATGGCAAAAAGTAATAATGATAAATAGAGAGCTTTAAAGCAGCAGGGAAAAGAAAACAGTTCCATTCAAGGAAAACCCCATCAGGCTATCAGCTGATTTTTCAGTAGAAATCTTACAGGTCAGATGGGAGTGTCATGGTATACTAAAAATGTTGAATGAGAACAATCTGCAAACAAGAATACTCTACCCAGCAAGGCTATTGTTTAGAATAAAAGGAGAGATAAGGAATTTACCAGGCAAAAAAAGTTAAAGGAATTCATTACCACCAAACAAGCCCTACAGGAAATGTTAAAGTAGACTGTTTGAGTTGGGGGTGGGGGGGAGACCATAAGTAAGAGTAAGAGAAGTAGACAACAAAAAGGATTAAAATTAAGTATAACTACAAAAATCAGTCAAGGGTTTCACAAAATAAAAGGATGTAAAGTATGAGGCCATATATCTAAAATTTGGGGAGGAGGACAGAAAGAATGGGTTGAAACATAAGCAACTATCAACCTAATATGGACTGCTATTTGCAGAAGATGTTATATACAAATCTAATTATAACCATAAATAAAAAACTGGTAATAGATATGGAATAGAATAAGAAATCCAAGTATATCACTGAGCCAGCAAACTGTGAGAGAAGAGAACAAGAAAGGGCAGAGAAGAACTACAAAAACAAACATAAAAGAAGTAACAAAATGGCAGTAAGTACATACCTATCAATAATTAGTTTGAATGTAAGTGAACTAAATGTTACAATCAAGAGACATAGGGTGACAGAATGGATTAAAGAGCAAGACCCCTCTATGTGTTGCCTATAAAAAAGACTCATTTCAGACCTAAAGATACCTGCAGATTGAAAGTGAAGGGATGAAAAACCATTTATCATGCAAATGGAAGTGAAAGAAAGCCAGAGTAGCAATATTTACATTGGACAAAACAGACTTTAAAACAAAGATTGTAGCTGGAGATAAGGCCACTATATAATCAAAGGGAATAATTCAACAAGAAGATATAATAATTGTAAATATTTAAGCACCTAACATGGAAACACCCAAATACATAAAGCAGCTAATAACAAACAGACAAGAAGTAATCAATAGTAATACAATAATAGTAGGGGACTTTAACACCCCACTTATGTCAACGGATAGATCCTCCAAACAGAAAATCAACAAGGAACAGTGGCTTTGAATCACACATTTGACCAGATGTATCTGACTGAGATATCAGAACATTCCATCCCAAAATAGCAGAATGCACATTCTTTTCAAGTGTACATGGAACACTTTCCAGAATAAATCATGTATCAGGCCAGAAAACAAGTCTTAACAAATTTAAAAAAGATTGAAGTCGTATCATACATCTTTTCTAACCACAATGTTATGAAACTGGAAATCAATCGCAAAAAAAATTAAAAAATCTGGAAAGAACACAAATACATCAAGATTAAATAACAAGCTACTAAACAACGAAGGGTCAACCAAGAAGTCAAAGATGAAATTTAAACACACATGGATATGAATGAAAGTGAAGAAAGTTTATAGGGGTGCCTGGGTGGCTCAGTTGGCTTGAGTTTGGCTCAGGTCATAATCTCATGGTTGTGAGATCAAGCCCTGCATTGGTCTCCGTACCAAGCATGAAGCTTGCTTGGGATGGACTCTATCTCTCTCTCCCTCTGCTCCTCTCCCGTGCTCTCTCTAAAATTAAAAAAAAATTATTAAAAAATTAGAACATTTGAGCAGATTGATTATGAGCAATGAAAAAGGAAGTTTATAGCAAGTTTAGAGGAGCAAGAAAAATCTCAAATAATTAACCTAACCTTACACCTACAGGAGCTAGAAAAAGAAGAACAAATAGAACCCCAAACCAGCAGAAGGAAGGATATAATAAAGATTGGGGTAGAAATAAAGGACCAGATGACCATCAGAGGTGAATTCTACCAAACATTTAAAGAAAAGTCAATACCTATTCTTTTCAAACTATACCAAAAAATAGAAGAGAAAGGAAAGCCTCCAAATTTATTCTATGAGGCCACTATTACTCTGATACCAAAACCAGATAAAGACACTATAAAAGTAAAGAACTACAGGCCAATATCTCTAATGAACATAGATGCAAAAAAAAAAAAAAAAAAACTGAAAAAATACTAGCAAACCAAATTCAACAATACATTAAAAAAATCATTCACCATGATCAAGTGGGATTTATTCCTGGGATGCAAGGGTTGTTCAATATTTGCAAATTAATCAACATGATACATCACATCACTAAGAGAAAAGATAAAAACCATATGACCATTTCAATAAATGCTGAAAAAGCATTTGGCACAATACAACATTCATTCACAACAAAAACCCTCAACAATGTAGATTTAGAAGGAATATACCTCAGGAAGCCTGGGTGGCTCAGTCGGTTGAGCGGCCGACTTCGGCTCAGGTCATGATCTCACACTTCGTGAGTTTGAGCCCTGCATTGGGCTCTGTGCTGACAGCTCAGAGCCTGGAGCCTGCTTCGGATTCTGTCTCCCTCTCTCTCTGCCCCTCCCCTGCTCATGCTCTGTCTCTGTCTCAAAAAAATAAATGAAAACATTAAAAAAAATTTTTTTTAAATAGAAGGAATATACCTCAACATAATAAAAGCCATATCTGAAAAATCCACAGCTAACATCATACTCAATGGGGAAAAACAGAGAGCTTTTCCCCTAAGGTCAGGAATAGGCAACTTTTATTCAACATAGTCCTGGCAGTCCTAGTCACAGCAACCAGTCAATAAAAAGAAATAAAAGGCATCCAAATAAGTAAGGGAGAAGTAAAGCTTCCACCATTTGCAGATGACACAACACTATATATATATACATGTATATATGTATATATATGTACATATACATATATATACATATATATCTAAAGACTTATATAAATATAAATATAAACTTACATAAGTATAAAACACTATATATATATATATATATATATATATATATATACATATATATATAACTCTAAAGACTCTAGCAAAAAAACTACTACAACTGTTAAGTGGATTTGGTAAGGCCACAGGATACAAAATCAATGCACAGAAAACCATTGCATTTCTATTCACTAATAATAAAGTCGCAAAAAAGAAATTAAGAAAATAATCCCACTTACAATTGCACCAAAAATAATAAAGCACTTAGGAATAAACTTCATCAAGGAGGTAAAAGCCCTGTACTATGAAACATTGATGAAACAAATTGAAGATGACACAAACAAATGGAAAGATATTTCATGCTCACGGATTGCAAGACATATATTGTTAAAATGTCTGTACTACCCAAAGCAGAGTACATATTGAATGCAATCACCATCAAAATACCAACAGCATTTTTCACAGAACTAGAACAAATAAGCCTACAATTTGTATGGAACCACAAAAGACCCTGAATAGCCAGGGCAATCTTGAAAGAGAAGATTGTGAACTGGAGGTATCACAATTCTAGATGTCAAGATATACTACAAAGCTGTAGTTATCAAAACACTATGGTATTGGCACAAAAACAGACACACAGATTTATAGAAGAAAATATCGACCCCAGAAATAAACCCACGACCATGTGGTCAATTAATCTTGGACAAAGGAAGCAAGAAAATACAATGGAAAAGAAAATGTCTTCTATAAATGGTGTTAGGAAAACTGGACAGCTACTTGCAAAAGAATGAAACAGGAATATTTTCTCATACCACACAAGATAACAAACTCAAAATGGAGTACAGACCTAAATCTGAGACTTGAAATCATAAAAATCTTTGAACAGAGCACAGGCAGTAATTTCCCTGACACTGTCCACAGCAACATTTTTCTAAGTAAGTCTCTTGAGGCAAGGGAAACAAAAACAAAAATAAACTACTGGCACTACATCAAAACAAAAAGCTTCTGCACCGTGAAAGCAAGAATCAACAAAACAGAGAGAACTACTAAATGTGAGAAGATATTTACAAATGATATATCTAATGAGGGATTAGTATCCAAAATATACAAAGAACTGGTACAACATAATACAAAAAAACAACAAAACAAATAATCCAATTTAAAATGAGCAAAAGCCATGAACAGATATTTCTCCAAAGAATACTTCCAGATAGCCAAAAAAACACATGAAAAGATGCTCAATATCACTTATCATCAGGGAAATGCAAGTCAAAACCATAATGAGATATCGCCTCATACCTGTCAGAATACCTAAAATCAAAAACACAAGAAACAAGTGTTGGCAAGGATGTGGAGAAAAAGAATCCTCATGCACTGTAGGTGTGAATGCAAACTGGTGTAATCACTGTGGAAAACAGCATGGAGTTTCCTCCAAAAGTTCAAACTAAAATTACCATATGATTCAATAATCTCACTAGTATATATTTATTTACCCAAATAATATGAAAACACAAATTTAAAAGACTGATTCACTCCTATGTTTATTGCAGCATTATTTACAATAGCCAAATTATGGAAGCAACCCAAGTGTCCATGGATATATGAATGGATAAAGAATACCATGGATACCACATGGTGTATGTGTATGTATACACAATAGAATATTACTCAGCCATAAAAAAAGAATGAAATCTTGCCATTTGTAACAACATGGATAGAAATAGAGGGTATAATGCTAAGTGAAGCAAGTCGGTCAGAGAAAGACAAATATCATATGATTTCATTGATATGTGGAATTAGAGAAACAAAAAACAAACAGAGAAAAAGAGATACTCCAAAAAATAGACTGTTAACTAAAGAGAAAATGATGGCTACCAGAGGGGAGGTGGGTGGGGAGATGGGTGAAATACGTGAAGGGGATCAAGAATACACTTACCCTGATGAACACTGAGTAATACATTGAATTGTTGAATCATTATATTGTACACCTGAAACTAATATAACATTGTATGTTAATTATACTGGAATTAAAAATAAATTTAACAAGGGGGCAGTCAGTTAAGCGTCTGACTTCGGCTCAGGTCATGAGACAATCGCGGTTTGTGGGTTTGAGCCCTGAGTCAGGCTCTGTGCTGACAGCTCAGAGCCTGGGGCCTGCTTTCAGATTCTGTGTCTCCCTCTCTCTCTGCCCCTCCACCACTCACACTCTGTCTCTCTCTCTCTCAAAAATAAATAAACATTAAAAATTTTTTAAGAAAACATGCTTCCCAACTCTAAGATCATACAGGCATTCTTTGATATTTTCTCCTGATAGCTTTACAATGTTATTTTTTTTTATACTATACTGTCTTTGTCTTTGCAATTTCCTTCTAACACCTACCATCATATCTCTGTCTGGTTGGCCCTTTCTTGCCATTCAGCTCTCTGCTCAAATGTCACTTCCTTATTTGACCCCTCAATCAGAAATCATTTGCTTCTTCAAATTTATCCTATTTTATTTTCTTCACGGCACTTATTACTCTCTCTGCAATTATCTTGTTCATCTGTTCGTGTACTTGATTATCTTATGTTTCCTCTGAACCAGATCTAAGTGCCAAGATCAGGGGTCTTTATCTTATTCACCTTGGTTTCTAGAGAACTCTTGGAGCTTGGGTTTTCGGAAAGAAAACACTGAGGCAGAGTTTAACGCGCAGGTTGCTTTTTAGAGCAGGCCCTCTGGATCGACACCTGCAGAAGGGAAAAGGCAGAAGCAACATCAAGCAGAGGGAGGAGTTGAACTGCGATGCTGGTCCAGTTGCCTTGCTCTTGAGGTAAAAATGGACTGTTGGACTCAACCCAGGAGAGGGCAGAAAGGTTAGGTCTTTATACCCTGTCTCCATCATTGAGGTGACCCACCCCAGGAGAGGTGGCTCTGTAGCTGAGGCCATCCCTGCAGGGCCTGAAACTTGGAGGCAAGTCCTTTCTGAACTTGTGTCCATCTCAGGTGACTGGCATGTAGTTAGTGCTTAACAAATATTTATTAATATTCATGTCATTCATTCATATTTGTCAATAAACACATCCTGAACACTTAAGCATAAAGTAGAATTTCTGAGTGAGGGGATTTAAAACATTTTAATGGGAGTATTGTAGACATTCACTCTAGAAATTTTTTTTTTTTAAAAATTTTAATGTTTATTTAGTTTTGAGACAGAGAGAGACAGAGCATGAACGGGGGAGGGGCAGAGAGAGAGGGAGACACAGAATCAGAAGCAGGCTCCAGGCTCTGAGCCATCAGCTCAGAGCCCGACGCGGGGCTCGAACTCATGGACCGCAAGATCGTGACCTGAGCTGAAGACAGACGCTTAACCGACTGAGCCACCCAGGTGCCCCATCACTCTAGAAATTTCATGACAAGTCACAATCTAAACATTGGTGTATGTGTTCCTTTTCTGCATGCCAGTGCCCCTCTTTTCTTTCAAGCTTAGCGCATGAGAGAAATTATAAATATATATATATATATATATATTTATGCTATATATATATTTATGCCATATATATATATATATATGCAACTTTATCTTATTCACCTTGGTTTAAGTGATTACTAGTAAACATCTATTTTTTTCACTTTTTGTTAAAAGATGAAGACTTCTGCCTATCCAGGGCATTATATTCTCTTCTCTGAATTTCTGCATTTTGACAATTCCTGGAACGACCCCTATTTCATACTGCCTAAACACACATATGTTAAACTTCTTTTCAATTTATTTGCTGGTGCACCCTTAGCTGACCACCCAGTGACATCTCTGTTTTCACTGCTGCCTCCTTGAACTCTCCTGCCAAAGAATCTGATGCACATAGCACAAAAAATGGACACATAAAATACGGACAAAACCATATCTCGAGGATTACTCATGGGAAGAAGATGGAAGGCACATCAGGTAACCCGGGAATTTGATTTATTTAAAAAAATTTTGCAATATGTACAATATATTATTAGCATAGGAGGTCACAAATATGTAACTTATACATGGGTGTGCATGCTGCAACAATTTGAAAAATGGAATGCATATTCAAAAAGAAGTTAGATACCATCAACCATCTCTATTCCTTTCTTGTCATCTAAGAATATTCTTGGTTTATTTAAATTAATAATCTAAGAGCTGTACCCAGGGCATATGATATGCTCTATGCTTATCTATGATTGCATCTATTATTGTGTTATTGAGATGCTGAGAAAGTTCCTCCTCTGACTCTACTCTGTCTATATAAAGTAGCCATAATTCATTCTGCATTGCTTTTTCATTAACTAATTATTTCTGTGTCTAATTCATGTTCAGTGCAAATATTGAAAGTGTAAATGTCTAATGCCCAGTCAGCTTGCATGAGTTGGACCTAACTTTCTGTTATTTCAGTTTTCTGTTTTAGGTTGTAGAGTGAAATCCCAAGAATGAAGACCTTATAATAAGATTTCCTAACCTGAGTTTGGTTTCATTAGAAATGTCACTGAAAATTAGACTGTGTAGGAGTATAGAAAAATCTATCACAGAATAAAAATAGCAATGGTGAAGGAACATAAAAATAAAACCACAGAACATCATCAAAGTTTTTCAACATCATGCTAGATATAGTCTGGGCTTAGAATGAGATTTTGGTCCAACTTCAATATTTTGATATTAAAGTGAATTTCAATTGGTTTCTTATTCTGATATCTCAAGAGGGAATTTTCATTCAATAAATGTCAATAATAATTCTGTGTGCTAGTGAGAGTTTTCTACCATAAAAAAATAAATTTCGAGGTGCCTGGGTGGCTCAGTTGGTTAAGTGTCGGACTTTGGCTCAGGTCATGATCTCATGGTTTGTGGGTTTGAGCACCGCGTCGGGCTCTCTGCTGACAGCTTGCTTCAGATTCTGTGTCACCCTCTCTCTCTGACCCTCCCCTGATTGCACTCTGTTTCTCTCTCTCAAAAATAAATAAACATAAAAAAAATAAAAAATAAATAAATTTGAATTCTAAATCCGGCAGGAAGAAGCAAGTTGGGATAGACTTTTCCTTTTCCAATGAATGTGTGAAGACGTAAATACGGCAGATATAGACTTTATAGAGTTGCAAAGGAATTCAAAAATATGCCTTTCGAATATTTTGCAGTTGATGATGGAAAGGTAAATAAATATCTTTTTGTATATCTTAATCTATTTCAGATAATATGTGGAATAGACCAATTATAATAAATGGGAATTTTAATATTGTATAAAGGTTTACTATTTTAAATATGGAATTTCTGAAAAAGAAATTCAAAGTATGAGATGTTAATTTTTCTATACAAGGTAACCAAATCTTCTAAAATATAAGTTAGAATTTCATAAAATTTACTTTTCTTGCTTCATATATCAAACAGTATTACATAGGTCATGTGTGCATGTTAATTCTTGTCAACAATGTTACTTGAGGGCCTATCATGTATATGGACAATTGTGTGTGTGTCTCTGTGTGTGCTTTATTGTGGTAAAAACTATTCATATACAAAATATAAAGTTTATCATTTTAACCACTTTTAAGTGGGTCAGTGGAATGGAGTACATTCACATTGTTGTGCAACCATCACCACCATCTATCTCAAGAAGTTCTTCATCTTTCCAAAGTGAAACTTTCTACTTGTGCTGATTTTGTGTCTTGCAACTTTGCTGAATTTGCTTTCTCTAACAGTTTCTTTATGGACTCTCTAAGGTTTTCTACATATATAAGATCATGTCATCTGCAGACAGAAAAATTTTTACTTCCTCCTTTCCAATCAATATGCCCCCCCCCCTTTTTTTCTTCTTGCTTCATTGCTCTGGCTAGGACTTCACGCACCTATATTGAATAGAATATCATTTCTTTTTTTTATAAAGGCCTAAGCAAGTGTGGCCAAAGGAATCAGGGGGCTGCAGGATAATTTTTAAAATACCTGCTAAGTGTTATACAAGAAAAATATTGTGCACAAGAACAGACTTTCAACGCTGACGAGACTGGCTTCTTTTACAAAGACACTGGAAGCCAACTCATATGACACAAATTGTGTTTCAGATGATAAAAATGTTGGGGTGCCTGGGTGGCTCAGTCGGTTGGACGTCCGACTTCGGCTCATGATCTCGCGGTGTGTGAGTTCGAGCCCCGCGTCGGGCTCTGTGCTGACAGCTCAGAGCCTGGAGCCTGTTTCAGATTCTGTGTCTCCCTCTCTCTCTGACCTTCCCCCATTCATGCTCTGTCTCTCTCTGTCTCAAAAATGAATAAATGTTAAAAAAAAAATTTAAAAAAATGTGACCAGAGGCTCTCAGAAACTTAACGCTGTATCCACACAACACCCCACAAAGCCACAGTTAAATATTCACCAATACAGTGCTCACAGCAAGTTAAAAGAAAATAACTATTATGAATAATGAAATTGATGTACTCTCCACTATTATTGCCATATGGGCTCCAGTTCCAATGAACTATTTGTGGATGGCTGTAAACATTTTTTCTGGTATTCTTGCCTTCTCCTCTTCATGTAAACATGTAGATTCATCCATTAAACCTCAGCCACTGTGTGAAATAATAGAAAAAAAATATATATATTGGTATCTGCCCCTGGTTCCTGGCACAGAGCTACTGAAACCTTTGTAATTTCCTAAGTGATAAGAGCACTAGGAGCCTTTGTTATAATATTCAGGGCTTTGACTCTGGTTCCTCACACAGAGCTCCTAAATTCCTTGAAATTTCCTGGGGGAAAAGGAGCATCTTTGGTTCTAATGAGACAAAGCTTGGTGGGCTCCTGGATGAGGGCTGGTCACCAGAAAGATCAAGCCATGATTAGAAGCTTGGAACTTTTAGCCCAACCCCATCCCCTGAGCAGAGGAGAGGAGCTGGAAATAAAGCTAACCATTAATCATAGCTATGTGAAAAAGCCTCCATAAAAATCCCAAAGGTATGGGATTCAGTGAGCTTCTGGGTTGGTGTACAAAATCACATGTTGGGAGAGTGCTTGTACCCCAACTCCCTAGGGACAGAAGCTTCTGTGCTCAGGACACTTCCAGATCTTTTCTTATGTACCTCTTCATCTGGCTGTTCATATACATCCTTAATCATATACTGTGTTGTATAATAAATCTGTAATTGTAAGTGTTTCCTTGAGTGTGGTGAGCTTTTCTAGGAAATAACTGAATCGGGGAGGGGGAGGGGAAATCATGGGCACTTCTGATTTGTGGTGAGTAACTTGGGGACCTACTACTTGCAACAGGCAAGCTGAAGTTGGGGGCAGTCTTGTGAGACTGTGCCCTTAACTTGTGGGGTCTGCACTAATTCTAACTAGTGTCAGAATTGAATTAAATTGTAGGATACCCAACAGATATGGCAGAGAATTGCCTGGTTTGGGAAAAAACACCCACACATCAGATGTAAGAAGTGTTATAAGTGTGGTAGTAAAGTACTGAAAGTAGAAAGAAGCACATAAAAGGAGCGTAGTTTTATCCTCTACACTATATAATTCCCAGGAAGTCTCTCGCTGGACTCCCATCCCTAGGTTACTTGTGATATTCCTCTTCTTGTTAATACGCTGTGTGTACGCTTCTATCTCAGCACTTATCACAGCAATATATTGATTTGTTTGTTTTCCCCATCTGTTTTTAAGCTGCTTAAAGGCAAGGTCCATTATATGTACATAATAAACAGATAAAATAGTTTTAAACTATTAACAGCTTATTTCCTTAAATATTTTAACAGTTCCTCTATCCCCCTTCCTTTTCATTTTGAGCTATCTATAATAAAATTTTGCTGAGCAAAAATAAATTTCAGCTTAGTCCAAATGGAATAATTAGAATTTTGGAACATGTAATCTGAATTAATCAATTTTTTACTGTGCTCAGTATAATTTTGGAATATTAGAGCCAGAGGAAAGCCTAACTTATTTACACATGTGCTAATTAGGCTCTTCCAGGTTAGCTAAGAAGATAGGAAGGGAAAAGATTAGAAACAGTTCTCACCAGACCATCTGGGACCTGAAAGGAAGGTTATGTGAGGACATCTTGTTTCTGACAGCAGCTCTGTGATTAAACAACTCCTAGCTGTCTTCTGATGAGTGGGCATGCACTGCTCCTGGAGCTGGCGCGGCTGGTATACAGCCACTACTTGTTCCTGGCTTGTTCCGAGTCATTATTTCTATCACTAGTCTCTCCGCCTGCTTTATGCTCCTAGCTAGACGAGCAAGTGCCAATGTTCTCGACAGGTCTCAAATTCAAACCAAACCCAGAGTCAAAGAATCAGGTTCTTCACAGAGTCACTCTCCTTCCTGCTGGGGTGGGGGGGGGATCTTGTTCATGACCACCTACTAAAATACTGGTAACCCTATAAATTAGCTGCTCTTGGGCAAGTGCTTCCTCTTTGGACTAGAATAGTGAGAAGGCATGATCCAGCCTCTTAGAGGCCTGAGAGTGTGGAATGAGCCAAAGTTACACCACTGGGAACTCTTCCCTCAATCAACAGGGGCAGAAACTGAAGCCTAAAAGCTAGATGGATCATTCCAAGAAGGGTTCCATTCAAAACCTACCCTGATCTAAGTCTCTGAAGCACATCCTTTCCCCCATATTCAGAAACTTTGTCTCTTTGTCGCATTCCTTTTGACCTATTCCGACATTTGGGTTAAGTCTGCAAACGCTGAATTAACAGGCACGTTAATGGAACATGGTTTATGGAATGTGTAAACATACTGCCAATGTATGTTTTATTAGTGTTATTTAGGCTTAAAAATTAAGGATGGTTATGGTTTCCAGTTTGGTATGTAAAGACCTTGGAAGTCGCTACTCTGTCCTAACAACAAATAAAAAGCTGGCCAAACTGAAAAATCAACAACTATTCTTAGATTTTAAGAGGATTAAGGTCATAGGACAAACTGCTGCCACCAAGATTGGGAGTCAGACAGGTGGATACAGAGAATTACAAGACACTAGAACAGAAACCTCCCCAGGAACCAGTAATAGGGTAGGGAAATCTGAACTGTTATTGACCAATTGCTTGAGGCTAGGTATGCAGAAATCTGAGATTTAAAAGCTGTAGAGGAACCCAGTCATAGGGAGCTGCCACACTTCTGTGACTTTACCATCAGGAGCTTGACTAGGTACTCACAGCAAATATCAGGGAAAACTCCCTTCATTCTTCTGGCAGGGGGAGGAGAAAGGAGCCGTTTGGAAATATGCCAGAGCACTCTATTCTTCTTACCATTGTTAGGTTAACTGGTTAAACTAATTAACCACAGCCTAAACTGCTGGAGTTTTCTCAGAGCCTATCTGACCTGGAAGAGGGAAAATACTTCATCCCACTTCATCCCACTCTAGCCATTCTGGAGTCAAAAGATCTGAGAAATACTTGTGAAGTTTATAGTCCAGAGGCACAGGCTCACTAAAAGACTGAGATCTAATCATAGGGCTATGGAATGTTTCCCCTCTCACTAGACCTTACCACTATATTACCAAAGGCCTATTTACTGCTTTTTATTTTCTCCAGCACATCATATCCAGTAATCAAGAGAAAACCACAATGCATATTAAAAGGCAACAAACACAGTTTGAAAAGAAAGAGCAAGCACCAGAACTGGACATGGCAGGAATGTTGGAATTATTAGACAGGGAATTTAAAACTATCAAGATTGGACATCATGGGAAGGTGGTGGGGTACGAGGTTCCTAAGCTCATTCTTCATCCCATGGATACAACTAGATAACACCCACATTAGTGTAAATAACCCAGAAAACAACCTAAACACTGGGAGAATAGACTCTCCACAGCTAAATGCAGAGAAGAGACCACATCCAAAAGGGTAGGAAGGGCACAGACACGGTCATGAGCCAAATGGACCTGTGGGACTGTGCTGGAGGGAGGGAAGATGTGAGCTCAGAGAAGAGAGAGGAGCAGATGGCCCCCACCAGGCAGCCCAGTCATGGGGGACCCGGACTGGGAAGGCAAATCACCACAATATTTGGCTTTGAAAATCAGAGGGGCCTAACAATCAGTGGGGCTTACCACTTGGAACTTTAAAAATCAGCAGCTCAGTTCTAGGAGAGCCTGAGGGTGAAAGGAAACTGAGTCCCCACCCTTAAAGAGATAGTATAACAAACACCCTGACTGAGATACAGCATAGAGGTAACAGTTTTAAAAATGCCTGGGGTACACAGGAAGATTTATTTATTAATCTCAGAGCATGTGCTGGAGGGGCAAGAATCTTTGGGAGACTTCTCCAAAAACAAAACAGTTAGTGGGCACCATTTTGCTTCCCTGCCCCCCCCCAGCCTAGATAGAGGGACACCTACAGGAACCAGCACAACACCAAGGCTCTCGCCCTAGCTTGCAAACAGTATGCTCTGCTCCCCACACTCTGCTCCCCACACACTTTTCACACACACACACTCCCCACCCTCCATCCTAGCCTGACTCCTCAGGAGTTTTCCCAGGTGGCTGCAAGTCTCCTCCAGCAGCAGACCAGCTCCAATCTTGCTGACACCATGTCCCCTATCCCTGCATTGTGCAGAGCTGCCCCCTCCAATACACCCTTTGTCGGAGCCATCCAAAGCAGTGTTACAAGCATAGATAGTAATGTGCAAGCAGCACCACAGGAGCCAGCACCACTGCAAAGTGACTCCTGCTCTGGGAAGAGAAGATAACCACACACATCAGTTCCAATGTGGTCCCAGCAGTGGACTATGGGTGGACATCTGGGCTGATGTCCAGGCCCCACCCACCAATGAAAGCTTGTCAGGGGAAAATACGGAGAAAGCACTCTGCAGTTGGTGCTTCTACATCTCTGGCAAATGCCTCGCCTGGCTCAACTCAACTTCAAGGTGGCTCCACACTAACACACCTAAAACACAGGGACCAAACACTGCCACAACAGGCAAACAGGATACCATTAGAGACAACTGGACTGAATGCAAACATGGCCCAGCCACAACAGTAGGGAGCAGGCAACACACACAGGAGACACCCCCGAAGCACCAGGTTCTGGTGAACAGGGGACATGGCAAGGCAGGGCACTACAGAACCTCTTCTTCATACGGCTACTACTTTCAAGAGCAGGAGACATATCTGACTTTCCTAATACACAAAACCCACACAGAGAATTAGACAAAATGAAGAGACAGGAAAATGTGCCCCAAATGAAAGAACAGGACAAAATCACAGCAAGAGAGCTAAATGAAATGGACATAAGTGATATGCCTGATAGAGAATTGAAAGTAATATTCATAAAAAGAAAAAAGAGTGGAGGACCTCAATGAGATCTTCAACAAAGAGATAAAAAACATAAAAAAGCACAAATCAGAGATGAACAACTCAATAACTGAAGTTAAAAATACCCTAGAGGGAATAAATAGTAGACTAGAGGGAGCAGAAGAACACATTGTGACATGGATGATAGAGTAATAGAAAGCAATCAAGCTGAACAGGAGAGAGTTCAAGGACAAATAAATGAAAATAGACTAAGGGAATTCAGTGACACCATCAAATGTAATAACATTAGCATTATAGAGGTTCCAGAAGGAGGAGCGAGAAAAGGGGGCAGGAAATTTATTTGAAGAAATAATAGCTGAAAACTTCCTGATAATGGGGGCAGAAATAGATGTCCAGATCAAGGAGGCATAGAGAGCCACCAATAAAATCAACCCAAGGAGGTCCACACCAAAGCACAAAGTAATTAAAATGGCAAAAAGTGAAAAAGAGAATTTTTAAAGCAATAAGAGGAAACAGTTACATACATGCTAAACCCCATAAAGCTGTCAGCTGATTTTTCAGCAGAAACTTGCAGGTCAGAAGGGAACGGCAGGATATACTCAAAGTGCTGAAAGAAAAAACCTGCAGCCCAAAATACTCTATTCAGGGGCACCTGTTTGCCTCAGTTGGTTGATCATTTGACTCTTGATTTCGTCACTCTGGTCATGATCCCAGGGTTGTGGGATCAAGCCCTGCATTGGCTACATGCTGAGCATGGAGCTTACTTAAGATTCTCTCTTTCTATCCGCACCCCCCCCCGCCCCTCTTCCCTCCTTGCATGTGCTCTCTCTCTCCAAAATAAAAAGTTAAAAAAAATTTTAAAAACCTCTATCCAGCAAGTCTATCATTCAGAATAAAAGGAGAGATAAAGAGGCAAACACAGCTAAAGGAAATCATCACCACTAAACCAACCCTATAAGAAATGCTAAAGGGGACCCTGATTGGAAAAGAAAGACCAAACGTAAGAGTAAGAAAAGTAGGAAGCACAAAAACAGTAAAATTTAGTAAATCTGCAAAGTTCAGTTAAGGGATTCAGTAATTAAAAGGATGTAAAATATGATGCCATGTGTGTGTGGATGGGGGGAAGAAGTAAAGAATGGGTTCATCCTTAAGTGAAAATCAACTTGATATAGACTGCTGTATGTATAAGATGTTATGAATAAACCTAATGGTAACCAAGAATCAAAAACCATTAATAGATATGCAAAAAATAAAGAGACAGGAAACCAAATATATCACTAAAGAAAGTCAGCAAACTGAGAGAAGAGAGCAAAAGAATGGAACAGAGAAGAACTACAAAAACAACCATAAAACAAGTAACAAAGGGCAGTAAGTACATGACTATCAATAATTACTTTGAATGTAAATAAACTAAATGCTCCAAATAGGGTAATAGAATGGATAACAAAGCAAAAACCATCTACATGCTGCCTAAAAAATGTCTCATTTCAGACCTAAAGACTCAAGCAAGTTGACAGTGAAGAGAAAGCATAGCCTTTATCATGTAAATTGAAATGAAATAAAAGCCGGTGTAGCAAAGCTTATACAAACAAAATAGACTTTAAAACAAAGACTGTAGAAAGGAGAAGTTAAGATAGCAGAGGAGTAGGGGGACCCTAAGCTTATCTCATCCTTCGAACACAGCTAGATAAACATCAAACACCAAAGAAATCAACCTGAGGACTGAGAGAACTACACATCTACTGGATCCACAGCCACCTTGTGGAAGGCAAGAGCTGTGGTGAGTTGATTTGGGGGAGAAAAAGAGCTGTGGGCCCTGAGGAGGGGTTGGAGCCCTGATCATGGAGAGAGGAGCAAGACAGAAAGACAGAGAAAGAGCAAAAGCGTGTGCGGGGGACTGAACAAGAAATACTCTTCCCCAAACCATTGACTGGGAAAAGGGAAGGAGCCAACTACTGCAAGTTTTTATAAGTAGCAGGGCTCAATGTCTGAAGTTTTATAAGTCCATGGCATCATCAGGGTCATGACTGGTGGGCTTAGCAGTGCTCTGGGGGTCAAGGAGGGCAGAGACCCAAGAGTGGGAAGCTTGATCTGAGGATCCCCTGGGTCACACAGGGAGAAACAGTTCTCCTTTATGAAGTGCATATGGACACTCTGGGTACAAAAGAATTGGTGGGAGCCAACGTGCTGCCCTGTTCACTAGCAAAGGAATAGAAACACTGGCTGAGAGCAGCAAACACTGGTGCTGGCTTTTTGCTGCACTGTACCATAAACTCCAAACTGCTGCACAGTCATACAACCACTTTTCTGGGACAAATTGGCACTGGCCACAGCGTGGGGGTCCCTAAAACTTGGAGTTCTGAAATTGAGCCACATTCCTCAGATAAAACACAGGAGTACTGTGCCCCCTGGCAGGCTTGGACAGCGTAGACACAGAAAGGGTGAAGGCAGGGATCTGACACAAGCCAGGCACAGAGGGGTGATTATTTGATCTTCTGTGAGGGCTTCCTGAATACTGGTGCATGGGAACTCCCCACTGGAGGGATGAGAGAGCCAGGCAATGCCATTCACCAACCCCCTCGCCCCCTACTCATCAGCACTGACCAACTACAGGGAGCAACACAGCGCCACCCAGTGGAGGCCAGAGTGGCTTACACCAAGCCCCGCCCCTCTGTGCCCTACAGGTGCATCTCCACTAGGGCAAGTCCACCTAAGAATCAGCCCTGAAGACTCCTCCCCCAGAAGACCAGCACAAACCGCTCACATGTATCAAGTCTACTGACCACAGAGTGTTGCAAAGCTTCAGCTCTAGGGGAAATAGGATCTACCTTCTTTTTTTTCCCTTTCCTTTTTTTTTTTTTTTTGGATCTAGCTTCTTTTAACAAGCAGACCAAAACACACCTAGTTAACACTTACCACACTGTGGACAAATCCAAACACCCCCTCCGCACCTTCAGGCAAGGAGAAACTCTGCAGAGGACTGACCTGATGGAAGGGACAACCAAAACACAATAGCAGAGGGTACACTCTAAAACACCTCCTGAAGCACCAGGCTCAAGGCAGTACAGGACCTCCTATTAATATAGCCATTACTCTCAAGAGCAGGAATATAATAGGCTTTCTTAACAATCACATAAAAACAGCGACCTAGACAAAATGACAAGATGTACGAATTCACCCCAAAAGAAAGAACAGGAAGACGTAATGGCCAGGGATTTAATCAATACAGATGTAAGTAAGATGCCTGCCCCAGAATTTAAAACAACCATTAAAAACTGGACTTGAGAAAAGCTTAGAAGATACTAGAGAATCCCTTACAGCAGAGATGAAAGAACTAAAAACTAGTCAGGCCGAAATAAAAAATGCTATAACCTAGATGAAAAACCAAATGGATACAATGACAACAAAGCAGAGGAATGAATCAGTGATATAGAAGATAAAATTATGGAAAATAATAAAGCTGAAAACAAGAGGGAAAGAAAAGTATTGGATCATAAATGTAGACTTAGGGAATGCAACAACTCCTTAAAACATAATAACATTTGTATCAGAGGGGTCCCAGAAGAAGAAGAGAGAAAAAAAGGGACAGAAGGTTTATTTGAGCAAATTATAGCTGAAAACTTTGCTGATCTCGGGGAAAGAAAAAGGCATCAAGAAGCACAGAGAATTCCCATTAAAATCAACAAAAGCCTGTCATCACCAAGACATATCATAGTCAAATTCACAAAATACACAGAAAAGGAAAGAATCCTGAAATCAGTAAGGGAAAGTCCTTAAACTACAAGGGAATACAGATCAGGTTCACGGCAGATCTGTCCACAGAAACTTGGCAGGTCAGAAGGAAGTGGCATGATATAGTCAATGTGCAGACTGGGAAAATATGCAGCCACTAAATACTTTATCTAGCCAGTCTGTCACTCTATTTTGTCTGTCAGAATAGAAGGAGAGATAAAGAGTTTCCCAGACAAAAACTAAAAGTGTTTGTGACCATGAAACCAGCACTGAAAGAAATATTAAAGGGGACTCTTTGAGTGGGGAAATAAAAGATCACCAAAGACAGAGAACATCACAAGAAACACCATCTATACAGGTAACACAATGGCACTAAATTCATATCTATCAATAATCACTCTTAATGTAAATAGATTAAATGCTCCAATCAAAAGACACAGTGTTTCAGAGTAGATTAAAAAAACAAGACTCATCTATATGCTGCCTACAAGAGACTAATTTTAGACCAAAAGACACCTGTAGATTGAATAGAGAGAAATTTCCTCAATCTGATAAAGAATATATATATATAAAAACCCCACAGCTAACATTATATTTAATGATGAGAAACTAGAAACTTTTCCACTAAGATCAGGAATAAGGCAAAGAAATCCCTACTCACCATTACTTTTCAGCACTATCCTGGAAGTATTAGCTAATGCAGCATGACAAGAAAAGGAAATAAAAAGAACACAGACTGGGAAGAAAGAAATAAAAATGTCTTTGTTTTACATTACTGTCTATGTAGAAAATCCAAATTAATCCACAAAAAAGTTTCTGGAACTAATAAATGATTATGGTAAGGTTGGAAGATAAAAGGTTCATATACATAATTCAATAGCTTTCCTATATACCAGCAAATAACAAGTGAAATTTGAAACTAAAAATACAATACCATGTACCTTTGAACCCTCAAAAATGAAATGTCATAAGATTTAAAAAGTAAAAAACAAACAAAAAAAGAAACAAAAAAGAACAAAAAACAAAAAAATTCTGATGAAAGGACTCAAAGACAAAATAAATTAACGGAGAGATATTCCATGTTCATGGATAAGAAGACTTAACATTGTCACAATGTCAGTTCTTCCCAAATTGATCTACAGATTCAATGCAATCACAATTAAAGTTCCAAGTTATTTTGTGGATATTAACACACTAATTCTAAAGTTTAAGTGGAGAGGCAAAACATCCAGAAGAACCAACATAATAGTGAAGGAGAAAAACAAAGTCAAAAGACTGAAACTACCTGACTTCAACTTACCATATAGCTACAGTAATCAAGACCATGTGGTACTGGTGAAAGAATAGAGGAATAGATCAAGAGAACAGAAGAGAGAATGGATCACGTAAATATAATCAAATGGTCTCTGGCAAAGAAGCAAAGGCAATATAGTGAAGCAAAGATAGTGTCTTCAACAAATGGTGCTGGAACAGCTGAATATCCATGTGCAAAAAATATATATAATCTGGACAGAGATACTACACCCTTCACAAATTAACTCAAGATGGACCATAGACCTAATGTAAAACTCAAAACTATAAAACACCTAGAAGATAACATAGGAGAAAATCTAGACAACTTTGATTTTTTTTAAAGGTTATTTTTGAGAGAGAGAGAGAGAGAGAATGGGCAGGGAGGGGCAGAGAGAGAGAGGGAGACACAGAATCTGAAGCAGGCTCGAGGCTCTGAGCTGTCAGCACAGAGTCTGATGCAGGGCCCAACACACAGACCACGAGATCATGACCTGAGCTGAAGTCGAACGCTTAACTGACTGAGCCACCCAGGTGCCCCTAGACAACTTGGGATTTGGTGATGACTTTTTAAACATAACACCAAAGCACAATCCATGAAAGGAAGAATTAATAAATTGGACTTCATTAAAATTAAAAATTGCTGCTCTATAAAAAATGCTTTTGAGAGAATGAAAAGAGAAACTACAGATTTAGAGTAAATATTTATCAAAGATAAACCTGATCAAGAACTATTATCCAAAATCTATAAAGAACTCTTAAAACTCAATGGGATAACAACAACAACAACAGATTAAAAATAGACCAATGACCTTAACAGACATCTCTCCAAAGAAAATATATAAATTGCAAATAAGCATACGAAAAAATGCTCCACATTATATGTCATCAAGAAATGCAAATTGCAACAATAAGATACCACCATACACCTACTAGAATGGTCAAAATCTGGAACACTGACAAAAACAAGGGCTGAAAAGGCTGTGGAACAATAGGAACTCTCATTTATTCCGGTGGGAATACAAAATGTGGATCTACTTTGACCAATTGTTTGGTGGTTTTTAACAAACAACATAGTCTTAATCACACAGCGTAGTAATTGTACTACTTGGTATTTACCCGAAGGAGTTGGAAACTTACATCCACACAAAACCTGGTACCTAGATGTTTATAGTAACATTATTCATAATTACCAAAACTTAGAAGCAACTAAGATGTTCTTCAGTAGGTGAATAGGTAAATAAACTATGATACATCCAAACAATGAAATACAAACATTTTTGTTCAGCACTAAAAAGAAATGAGTTATCAAGCTATGAAAAGCCACAGAGGAAAGTTAAATGCATATTACTAAGTGAAAGGCCAATATGAAAAGACTATATTGCATGATTGTAAGAATATTCTGGAAAGGGCAAAATTATGGAGATAGTAAAAAAGACCAGTGGTTGCTGCAGGTTGGGGGAGGGATGAACAGGTGGATTACTGAGGATTTTAGGGCAGTGAAACTACTCTGTATGATACTACAGTGGTAACTACTCTGCATGATACCACAGTGGTAAATACACATCATTATACATCTGTCCACAGATTATACACCAAGAGTGAATCCTAATGTAAACTATGGACTTTGGATGGTAATGATGTAGGTTCCTCAGCTGTAACAAATGTACTACTTTGGATGGAGGGATGTTGATAATGTAGGAAGGACAAGGGGTATACCTTTCTCTCATATTTGCTTTAAACCTAAAACTGCTCTAAAAATAGTCTTTAAAATAATTAAGACTGATATCATTAGAACATTGAATACATTGGTCCACAACACATGTTTTATTTTTCATTTTTCATTTAATTCATTTTTATTTATTTTAATCTAATTAAATAAGTTGGTGCCTAAAAATAAATATGTCACACTGCAAGTAAAACTGGTATGAAGCTTACCAGAGCTGCTGTTAATGTAGAAGCTCTTAGTATTGCTTTGTTTTAGCAAGGTGATATGGAAAATAGAAATTCATTTAATTGATATTTATTGAGAACCAACTATGTGCCAGGCACTCTACTAAGCCTTGGAAATACAGCTGTGAATAAGGAAGGAAGACATAGTTCCTGTTCTCATGGATCATAAATAGTATATATTCAACACATCTGTTTTCCCATTTTTTTAGAATAAAGAGTTGGGCAGATGATGGAATGAGGATTTAACACTAAGTCATACAGTCCTGCACCGCAGTTTTCTAATTAAAGTATAAATGAACAACCTTAAGGAACTAAATTAGCAGTGTGAACATAAAACAATGACAATTTGAGGGGCACCTGGGTGGGTTAGTCGATTAAGTGTCTGAGTTTGGCTCAAGTCACGATCTTGTGGTTTGTGGGTTCAAGCCCAGCGTCAGGCTCTGTGCTGACAACTCAGAGCCTGGAGCCTGCTTCAGATTCTGTGTCTCCCTCTCTCTGCCCCTTCCCTTCTCATGCTCTGTCTCTCCTCCCCTCCTCAAGAATAAATAAACATTAAAAAAATTTTAATGACAATTTGACTCAAATTTTAAGCAAACTATGAGACAGAATAATGCCATATGGTATTTCTAATAATTAATGCCCTTGATGCTCATTAGGGTTTCTTCATTTTCCTTTTCCCCCTACTGTTACCTCCCCTGATTAAAAAAGAAAAGTAAAACAAAAAGAAAACTTTTCCAACAAATAACTAGTAGTCAACATCTTAATTATTGGCTTTTATAAACTCAGTGATGTGGGATTATAAACCTTAGGCCCTATAGCCCTCAGCAGTTACTAGTTTACATCACTAAAGACTCACTATTGCGTCAGCCATTGTCCTCCAAGTTATTCAGAGCCAGGCCAATGCGAAAGAACCTGCCCTACTTTCAGTTCTGATTTACTTTTTCTGCAGCAGAATCATTATAGCTCACAAAACATTTTCCTGCAACCCATTAAAACCCCAAAAATATAGGTTCATGCATGGGATGCTCCTACCTGCTGTTACTCTCAGCACAGGAAAGGACATGATGCCAGTAGTGGAATCTCAAGCAGTAGATTTCTGGAGAGCAGGTCTAATATAATTCCATATTTACCACTCTTCCCTCAGAATTGAAAATGCCTGGGTTCCTGGGGGAAGACGCTGTTACTGAGGGCTTCTAAACCCAGATCTTCAAAACCCAGATCAGGGTCAACAGATGTAGACTACAGCATTCCCCAAACAAAAAGAATACTAGGCCCTAAATTCAAACATTGTACTGTGCTCATATTTATTATCACTTCATTTATTTTTTTTATTTATTTATTTTTAATTTTTTTTTCAACGTTTATTTATTTTTGGGACAGAGAGAGACAGAGCATGAACGGGGGAGGGGCAGAGAGAGAGGGAGACACAGAATCGCAAACAGGCTCCAGGCTCTGAGCAGTCAGCACAGAGCCCGACGCCGGGCTCGAACTCACGGACCGCGAGATCGTGACCTGGCTGAAGTCGGACGCTTAACCGACTGCGCCACCCAGGCGCCCCTATTATCACTTCATTTAAAGTGGAACACAACTTTACACCTTTGAGCTATCTCCCAACTCTGCTTCTGTATTCTTACATAGTTTGTATTATCTATTTCTTCAACCAGAGTCTCTCCTCATGCCTGGCCCCCTAACCATTATCTATGTAATTAGTAGATATGCCTTTGCCTTCCACTCCCACTAGTGCTCCCAATTTAGATGGTATTGCAATCCCAAGAGCAAATGTTAGCACCCTGAGATACTGGGCCACAGAGAAGTTTCACTGGGAAAAAAAATGCTTCTGATTGTCTGTACTCCTGGTAAATGACCCAGCAGTTAGATTCACCTAGCACATGTGCTCAACTGCTTGATGGACAGATCAACCTTGCACACTGATTGGCTCATGGGAATACTTAAGTGTCTGGGCAGTTTTATGTCTGCTTTGGTAGAATGGTTGTTGGATTCAGTCTCAGGATAACACATTTATTATGAAATGAAAGAATTTGTCACACTAGTAAGTTTGTAAAACTAGGATAGATTTGCCTAAACTCTTATTCATTTTTATTATAGTAATCTACACTCATATTTAAAAATAATAATATCAATTATTATTAAAGTCTGATAAGTGATTCTATAACTTGTTCACACAGAAAAGTAAACCCTCATGAAACTTAAAGCCTAATCCAATAGTCATTCAAGTCAACCAGGTGAGTTGAGGTTGACAGGTTTCTATGACTCTTGAAATGAATATATCAAGAAATTTACATATCATTCTCCGGGTTTCATTATTGTAATTTTGGACATAGAAATCAAACAATTTCGTTATCAAAATAAAGGCCATCTAGAAGATCCAGAATATGCTGATCTCAATTTTTTGTTTTTAGATTTTTACCTAAAATAAAACATTAAAAACACTTCCGAGATATCTGGGCTCATGGTGAATATATGTATAGACCTTGGAGCTTTGAAAACCTTGTCATAGTTTGTTTCTGCACAAACAATCAAGAGCTCCATCTGTCCCTCCCAGGATTTAGAGATTCCCAATCTTCGTTGGATGGTTATGCTTACAAATCTGTTGCAATTACCAGCTATAAACTTTACTGAAAGGGCTTTCTTCTTGCAAAATATTTTGACATTTAGAAGATTACATAAAATACTGTCCCTTTCTGATATTTAGCAATCCTACTCTCACCATCTATGTTACATCATAATTATAATAAAAATCAGAATAAAAATAAAATAAAATCCAGTTAAAAATTAGCACCACATAAATCAAAATCCCAGCAAGGTTTTAAAAATGGAAATTAACAATGTGATCATAAAATTTGTATGAGATGCAAGGGATCAAAACATTCTTGAAGAAGAAGAACTAAATAAGAAAAACTACTATACAGATACCAAAACTTAATTCAAAGCTGTAAGAATTAAGGAAGTAACAGTGAAATAAGAACAGAAAAAGAATAGAAAATAGGAATAGAAAATAAGAATAGACCAATAGAAAAGATGAGCCCCAAAACAGACCCACACATAAAAAGATGTCATCTATGGCAAAAGCAGGTCTGAAAATTAGCGATAAAAATTAGTGATGATGCTAGATCATTTACACAGCCATATATAAAAGTCAAATCTTGAAATCAATCTTATAACATCTACAAAAATCAATTCCTGCAATAATTAGCTTTAAATATGAATGATAAAAAATAAATCTTTCATAAGATAAATTATTTTTATGACCTTGAGGTAGGAAATGATTTCTTAAACAGATTACAAAAAAACAATAGCTACAAATCAAGGATTTGTTTATCAAAGACACCACTGTGAGGATGAAATGGCAAGTAACAATGGGAATAAATATATGCAACAAGTGTACCTGACAAAGGGCTCACATTTAGAATATGTAAAAACCTCCTGCAATTTAATCAGAAAAGTCAAATGATCTGACAGAAAAATGAATGGAAGGTCTGAGCAGGTAATTTACAAAAGAAGATATCCAAATAGTATTTACTTTCATTAATAAATATATAACTGCAGGGCACCTAGATGGCTCAGTCGATTAAGTGTCCAATGTCGGCTCAGGTCATGGTCTCACAGTTTGTGAGTTGGAGTCCCACATCAGGCTCTCTGCTGCCTGCACAGAGCCCGCTTTGGATCTTCTGTCTCCTTATCTCTCTAACTCTCTCTCTCTCTCTCTCTCTCTCTCAAAAGTAAAGTTTAAAAAATGAATAAATATATCAATGCAAATGAAAATCAAAATGAGGTACCACTATATATCCACCAGACTAGCTAAAACTGAAAAGACTGACAACACAGTGTTCACTCTAAGCTCACCTCGACCCACAGATACCACTAGATAACATCACATTGGTGTAAATAACCCAGAAAATGACCCAAAGACTGGCAGAACAAACTCCATTAAACTGAATGTGGAGAAGAGGCCACATGGAAGAGAGTAGGAAGGGCAGTGACATGGTTCCTAAACAGTCCTTTGGGACTGTCCACAGCAGGAAGGGATGTCATGCAAGGAGAGGGGAAACACTGGGGGAGTCTGCAAGGGTAAGACAAATCACCATAACATTTGGCTTTGCAAACCAGAGAGGCCAAATTTCATTAGTACTTATAACCACTGGGACTTAAAGCCTGTAATTTCAAAAATCAGTGAGTTTGGCTCTGGGAGACCCAGGAGGACCATAGGAAACTGAGTCCCTGCCCCTCCCCCTTAAAGAGATAGAACAACAAACAGCTCCATGAGCTACAACATTGAAACAACAGTTTGAAAAATGTGTGGGACATAAGGAAGGGAGAGCTGTTTACCCATCTCAGAGCATGTCCTAAAGGGACAAGATCATTTGGTGGAATCCTCTAAAAAGAAAGGAGATGGCAGGTGCCACTTCATTCCCCCCATGCCCCAGCATAAACACACAGCCACCTCACAACCTAACTTACTAACAGTGTGCCCTGCCTCCTCCAGCCATGTCTGCCTCTGCCCCAGGACTGCAGATCCCCTCCCCTAGAAGACATGTGTGAAAACATTGCAAATAGCAGGCATCCTGTCCCCTGTGCACATTGTAGATCCATCATCTATGCTCTTGGCCAGAACCCAACCAAAGTGGTACCACAAACCTGGCAATGTGTAAGCAGCCGTGACAAGGGCCAGTACTACTCCAAAGTGACTCCTGCCCAGAGGAGAGGGAAAGATAACTGCATACAACAGTAAGACTGCCCACCCCAGGAGTGGGCTGGTGGCAGACAGCTGGTCTGAATGCAGCATCCACCCACCAATGAAAGCTTCTAAGGGGAAAAGACCCTGCATTTTGGTGCTACCACATCTCTGGCAAATAACTGGGCTGACTCAACTCCAGCCCAAGGTAACCCTGACTAACCCACTAAGACCACAGGGACCAAACCCTGCCCACAACAGGCAGGAGAACCATTACAGACTAGACTAAAAGAAAAAGTGACTCATGCATAATATCAGGGTGCATGCAACACACATAAGAGACATTCCTAAAATGCCAGGTTCGATTAAGCAGGTAACATTGCACTTCAGGGCACCATAGGACCTCTTCTTCATAAGGCCACTACTTTCAAGGAGACATGGATGACTTTCTTAACACAGAAACAGACACAGAGAGTTAGACAAAATGAGAAGATGGAAAAATATGTACCAAATGAAAAGGACAAATGAAAATGAAAATCACAGCAAGAAAGGTAAATGAAATGGAGATAAGTAATATGGCTGATACAGAATTTAAAGTAATGGTCATAAAGATACTCACTGGACTTGAGAAAAGAACGCAGGCCATCAGTGAGACCCTCAACAAAGAGATAAAAAGAACCAATCAGAGATGAAGAGCACAATAAATGGAGTTCAAAATACACTAGATGGGATAAATACAAGACTAAAGGAAGCAGAAGAATGAATTAGTGACCTGAGGACAGAGTGATGGAAAGTAATCAAGCTGAGTGGGTGAAGAAAAAAAATTATGCAAAATGAGAATAGACTTAAGGAACTTAACGACACTATCAAGCATAATACCATTTGCATTATAAGGATCCCAAAAGGAGGAGAGGAAAAGGGGCAGTAAATTTATTTGAAGAAATAATAGCTGAAAACTTCCTGAATCTGGGGAAGGAAATTTAAATCCAAGTCAAGAAGATCCCCCAGCAAAATCAACCCAAGGAGGTCCACACCAAGATATACAATAATTAAAATGGCAAAAAAAGTAGTAGTAAAGAGAGAATTTTAAAACCAGCAAAGAAAAGAAAACATTTCCATACAAGGGAAACCTCATAAGGTTGTCAGCCTGATTTTTCAGCAGAAAATTTGCAGGCCAAAAATGAGTGGCATGATATAATCAAAGTGCTGAAAGAAAAAAACTGCAACTAAAAATACTGTATTCAGCAAAGCTATCATTTAAAATAGAAGGCGAGAGAAAGAATTTCCCAAACAAAAACTAAATGAGTTAATGACACCAAACCATCTCTACAAGAAACGTTAAAGGTGACCCATCCAGTGGAAAGGAAAGATCATAAGTAAGAGTAGGAAAAGCAGGAAACACAAAAGCAGTAAAAGTAAGTATATTTGTAAAAATCAGTCAAAGAACTCACAAAATAAAAGAATGTAAAGTATGATACCATATACCCAAAACGTGATGGGGAGATGAGGAACAAAGGGGTTCAAACTTAAGCAACCATCAACTTAATATAGACTGCTATATGCAGATGTTGTATACAAACCTAATGGAAACCACTGATCAGAAACCAGTAATAGATAAGCAAAAAGTAAGGAGAAAATAACCCAAGTAAATCACCAAAGACAGCCAAGTTATTGTGAAAAAAGAGAGCAAGGGAAGAAAAGAACAAAGAAGAACTGTAAAAACAATTATAAAACAAGTAATAAAATGGCCATAAGTACATACCTATCAATAATTACTTTGGGGGCACCTGGGTGGTTCAGTCAGTTAAGTGTCTGACTCTTAATTTTGGCTCAGGTTTTGATCTTACGGTTCATGAATTCAAACCCCACATTCAGCTCCACACTGGCAGTGTAGAGCCTGCTTGGGATTCTCTCTCTCTCCTTCTCTCTCTGCCCCTCTCTCATTCTTTCAAAATAAATAAGTAAACTTAAAAAAATAATTACTTTGAATGTAAACTAAATGCTCCAATCAAAAGACATAGGTGTGATGGAATGGATAACAAACCAAAAACCATCTATATTCTGCCTACAAGAGACTCATTTCATACCTAAAGGTACACACAGATTGAGAGTGAAGGGATGGACAAATATTTATCACACAAATAAATGTGAAAAGAAAACCAGGGTAGAAAGTCATACTGGACAAAATAGACATGGGGTGCCTGGGTGGCTTAGTTGGTTAAGTGTCCGACTATTCATTTCAGTCAGCTCAGGTCATGATCTCGCAGTTTGGAGACTGAGCCCTGAACCAGACTCTGAGCTCCTTTCTTCTTGGAGGATTCCACCAATGATCTTGTTTCTTTAGGACATACTCTGAGATGAATAAACTACGCTCCCTTCCTTATGGCCCCCACATTTTTCAAGCTGTTGATACAATGCTGTATCTCATGGAGCTGTTTGCTGTATTGTCTCTTTAAGGCAGGGTGTGTGGGGGGGGGGGAGACTCAGTTTCCTATGGTTCTCCTGGCTCTCCCAGAGCCATGCTCACTGATTTTTAAAATTCCAGGCTTTAAGTCCCACTGGTTATAAATACTAATGAATTTGGTCCCTCTGGTTTTCAAAGCCAAATTTACGGTGATTCATCCTACCCTCACAGGCTTCCCCAGTGTGAGAGTCTGTTTCTCTCCCCTCTCCTTGCTATGGCATCCCTTCCTACTCACTTGTGTACTCACTCCCTCTCTCAAAATAAATAAATAAGCATTTAAAAAATAGGCGTGAAAGCAAAGACTGTAACAAGAGATAAATTAGGACACTATATAATAATAAAGAAGAAAATCCAACAAGAAGATATAGTGAATGTATATATTTATGCACTGAACACAGGAACACTCAAAAACATAAAACAGTTAATAACAAACATAAAGGTAGTAATCGATAGTAAAAGAATAACAGCAGGGGACTTTAACACTCCACTTACATCAATGAACAGGTCATCCAAACAGAAAATCAATAAGGAAACGGTGGCTTTGAATCACACATTGGACTAGATCAGTTTAACAGATACATTCAGAATATTCCATCCTAAAGCAGCAGAATACACATTCTTTTCAAGTGCACATGCAACATTCTCCAGAATAGTCACATATTAGGCCACAAAACAAGTTTCAAAAAATTCATAAAGATCATGCATATTTTCTGACCATAATGCTATGAAACTAGAAATCAACCACAAGAAAAAAATCTGGAAAGAACACAAATATATTTAGGTTAAATAACATGCTACTAAACAATGAATGGGTTAACCAAGAATCAAAGAGGAAGTAAAAAGTACCTGGAGACAAGTGAAAACAACAGCACAATGGTCCAAATTCTTTGGGATGCAGCAAAAGCCATTCTGAGAGGGAAGTTCATACAAATACAGGCATACCTCAAGAAGTGAGAAAAATCTCAAATAAACTGCCAAGTCTTATACCTTAAGGATGTAGAAAAAGAAGAACAAACAAAACCAAAGCCAGTAGAAGAAAGGAAATTGTAAAGATTAGAGCAGAAATAAATAAAATAGAAACTGAAACAAACAATAGAACAGATTAATGAAACCAGGACCTGATTCTTTGAAAAGATCAACATAATTGATAAACCTTTAGCCAGACTCATAAAAAAGCAAGAGAGACAGACAGAGACAGAGACAGAGGTAGAGAGAGAGAGATATCTCAAATAAAGAAAATCAGAAATGAAAGAGGAAAAATGCAACCGACACCATAGAAACACAACAGATTATGAGAATATTATGAAAAATTACATACTAACACATTGGAAACCTAGTAGAAATGGATAAATTCTTAGAAACATACAACCTCCCAGACTGGATCAGGAAGAAATAGAAAATTGGAACAGACTGATTTCCAGCAATGAAACAGTAATCAAAAAAACAACCAACAAACAAAAGTCCAGGACCAGAGGGATTCACAGGTGAACTCTACCAAATATTTCAATACTCACAAATCAAACAACATGATACAGCCCATCAAGTGAAAGGACATAAACCATATGATCAATTTAATTTTTTTTTCAATGTTTATTTATTTTGGGGACAGAGAGAGACAGAGCATGAACGGGGGAGGGGCAGAGAGAGAGGGAGACACAGAATCGGAAACAGGCTCCAGGCTCTGAGCCATCAGCCCAGAGCCTGACGCGGGGCTCAAACTCACGGACCGAGAGATTGTGACCTGGCTGAAGTCGGATGCTTAACCGACTGCGCCACCCAGGCGCCCCATCATATGATCAATTTAATAGACACAGAAAAATCATTTGAAAAAGTACAACATTCATTCATTATAAAAACCCTCAACAAGATAGTTTTAGAGGGAAAACACCTCAATAAAGGCCATATATGAAAAAAAACACAGCTAACATCATACTCAGCAGTGAAAACCAGAAAGCTTTTCCTCTAAGGTCAGGAATAAGACAAGGATGTCCACTCTCACCATTTTTCTTCAACATAGTACTGAAAGTCTTAGCCATAACAATCACACAATAAAAAGAAATGAGGCATCCAAATTGGTAAGGAAGAAGTAAAACTTCCACCATCTGCATATGACATGATACTATACCTATCAAACCCTAAAGATTTCACCAAATAACTATTAGAACTGATAAATGAATTCAGTACGTTTCAGGATACAAATTCAATATACAGAAATACATTGCATTTCTATATGCTAGTAATGAAGCAGAAGAAAGAGAAATTAAGAAAATGATCTTATTTACAACTGCATCAAAAATAATAAAATCCCAAGGAATAAACTTAAGCAAGGAGTTCAAAGACCTGCACTCTGAGAACTATAAAACACTGATGAAAGAAATTGAAGAGAACACAAACAAATGGAAAGTCATTCATGCTCACATATTGGAAGAACAAATATTATTAAAATTTCCATACTATCCAAAGCAATCTACTTGTTTAATAAAATTCCTATCAAAATATCACAGCATTTTTCACAGAACTAGAACAAACAACCCTAAAATTTGTTTGGACCCACTATAGACCACAAATTGCTAAAGCAATCATGAAAAAATAAAACAAAGCTAGAGTTATCACAATTCCAGATTGCAAGCTATATTACAAAGCTGTAGTCATCAAAACAGTGTGGTGCTGGCACAAAAACAAACATATAGATCAACAGAACAGAATGGAAAGCCCAGAAATAAACCCATGATCATATGCTAAATTAATCTATGATAAAGGAGGCAATAATATGCAATGGGAAAAAGTCTTTTCAACAAATAATGTTGGGAAAACTGGACAGCTACATGCAAAAGAATGAAACTGGACCACACTCTTCCACGATACACACAAAGAACCTCAAAATGGAGTAGAGAGATAAATATGAGACCTGAAAGCATAAAAATGCTACAAGAGAGTACAGGCAATAATTTCTCTGACATTGGCCATGCCAACTTTTTATCTAGGTATGTCTCCTGATGCAAGGAAAGCAAAAGCAAAAATAAACCACTGGGACTTCATCGAAATAAAAAGCTTCTGCTCAGCAAAGGAAACAATCAATAAAACTAAAAGACAACCTACTGAATGGGAAAAGATATTTGCAAATGACATACCTGATGAGGCTTAGTATTCAAAATATATAAAGAACTATACAACTAAACACTGAAAACAAATAAATAATCCAGTTAAAAGTGGGCAGAGGATAGGAACAAAGAAGATATCCAGATGGTCAACAGACACATGAAAAGATGCTCAACATCACTCATCATCAGGAAAATGCAAATCAAAATCACAGTAAGATATCACCTCACACCTTTCAGAATGTCTAACATCAAAAACATAAGAAACAACACGTATTGGCAAGGATGTGGAGAGAAAAGTACCCTCACGTATTGTTGGTAGGAATGTGAACTGGTGTAACCACTGTGAAAGACACTATGAAGGTTCCTTAAAAAATTAAAAATAGAACTACCATTTGATCCAGTAATTTCACTACCAGATATTTATCCAAAGAATATGAAAACCCTGATTTGAAAGGATATATGCACTCCTATGTTTATTGGAGCATTATTTACAATAGCAAAATTATGGAAGCAACACAACTATTCATCAATAGATGAATGGATATATATACAATGGAATATCATTCAGCCATAAAAAAGAATGAAATCTTGCCATTTGCAACAACGTGGATGGAACTAGAGAGTATAATGCTAAGTGAAATAAGTCAGTGAGAGAAAGACAAATACCATATGATTTCACTGATATGTAGAATTTAAGAAATAAAAGAATAAAGGGGGAAAAAATGAAACAAAAAAAATAGACTCTTCAGAACAAATAGATGGATACCACAGGGAAGGTGGCTGGGAGGATGAATGAAATAGGTGATGGAGATTAAGAGTACACTTACCTTGAAAAGCACTGAGTAATATATGGAATTGTCGAATCACTATATTACACAACTGAAACTAATATAACACTATATGTCAACTACAATGGAATTAAGACTTTTAAAGAATTATATCTTAGTACTCAGTTATTCTATTCTTTTGGTAATGGAAACCCATGCATATGTACACCAAAAGACATGTACAAGAATGTGTGTGGTCTCCTTCTATGTCTTAGAGGAAAAAATATCTTGAAAACTAAATGAGACTTCTGTTTTCCAACTTGGAAGTCATCACTTCCATTCTCCCAAGAAGAATACAGCTGAACCCATTAAAATCCAAAAACTTTTCTTAGATTTGCCAAAATGTTGAGTCACAAGGCAGACCAACGCCTCCCAAGTTGGAGGCACAGGGGAACACAGAGTATCATAACTTACCAGGAGCAGAAGCCCCAGAGAAACTGGCTGGTGGAGTCAGTACCATAGTAGGAAAAGTTAAACTATAATCAACAAATTCCTCGAGCATCAATATGCACAAAGCTTGACAGTTAAAAAATAGGGGTGGGCAGTCTTAGGGGGGCTCACACTTTCATGAGTTATCTCTAAGACCTCCATCAAGACCTCTGAATGAAGATTAGAGAAAAACTGACTCCTGTTTCCTTCAGGGAGGAGAAAGTAACCATTTTGAAATATGTTCAGAGCATTTTGAACTTCTTAACAAAAGCCTGCCCTCAAGAGAAATCATTTCATCAGCCTAACCACTTTGGGTTTTACCAGAGCCTAACAGTCCTGGGAGAAGATAATCACTCAACTCCAACTTCCTCCAGCCTTCCGGTCTCACCTAAGCAGAGATGGGACATAGCTGAGAAGCACTTTTGAAGATCAAAGCCCAGGGGCACAGACTCACTAAAAGATTGAGACCTAATCATGACACTATAAAACATTTTTCCTTACCCCACTCCTTACCACCACATCAATAAAACTTCTACACAGGAGACTACAAAGGGAAGAACCGTAAGCCCAGTCTTAATTTAAGAAATTTCAAGGAAAACACAAAGACAGTGAGGGATAAAAAATATGACAACAGATGAAATTTGGCCTTTAACACTTGCAGCTGCAGCAAATAGCAAACACAGCTCATTCTTACCCAGATAAACATAAAACCTCCTGCTAATGGCTTCCAACAAAAATTTACAAGGCATACTAAACAAACAAACAAACAAACAAACCACCCCCCCCAAACACACACACACACACACACACACACACAGCCTCAAAAGACAGAGCCATCAGAACCAGATTCAGATATGGCAGAGATTTTGGAATTAACAAACTGGGAATTTAAAATAGCTATAATTAAGATAATAAGGGCTTAATGGGAAAGGGGGACAACATGCAGATACAAATAAGTAATGTCAACAGAAAAACAGGCATTCCGAAAAAGAATCCAAAGGAAATAGCAGAAATCAAAAAACACTGTGATAAAACATGCAGTATAACTTTGATGGGCTCATCATTACAGTAGACATAGCCAAGGAAAGAACCAGTGAACTCAAAGATATATCAATAGAAATTTTCCAAACTGAAAAGCAAAGAGAAAAAATAATGAAAGAAACAGAACAGAATATTCATGAATTGTGGGAAAATTAAAAAAAGTATAATATATGCATAATGAGAACACCAAAAAGAGAGGAAAGAGAGAAAGAAGAATACTTGAAGAAATACTTAAAGAAATACTTGAAGAAATACTTGAAGCAATGGTTGAGAACTTCCCCAGACTAATAGCAGACACTGATCCACAGATCCAGGAAGCTTGGAGACCATTAAGTAGGCAAATACTAAAAAAATCTACATCTAGGCTTATTACATTCAAACTTCAGAAAATCAAAGGCAAAATCTTGAAAGAAGCTGGGGGTGAGGAGGAATACCTACATACAAAGGAACAAGGATAAGAATTGCATCAGACTTCTCTTCAGAAACCATGCAAGCAAGCATGAAACAAAACCGGCAAAATTATCCTTCAAAAGTAAAAAAGAAATAAAAGCTTTCTCAAATAAAACTTGAGGGAATTTGTTGCCAGTATTTCTGCCTGGAAAGAAATGTTGAAAAAAGTTCTTCAGAGGCGGAAAATGATATAGTTCAGAAACTTCCTCCTACATCAAGGAGAGTATTAGACAAGGAATAAATGAAAAGCTTCTTGTTTCCTCCCTAAGGTAATGGCACCATGACCAGCACCTGGACCCTCTTAATACATGCTGAATAATTTGGACATGGAGCACCAGGGATCATTGACTAAAAGAAGAAAAAAATAGAAGACTTACTCCTTTCACCCATGCTGAAGATATTGTAATGGACATGGTAAGTTCTCTGATTCATGGAAGGGAAGAATGTACTCTAAAGAAACTAGGCAAAACTGTAAATAAAATATGAAAATATGATGAAAGTTTTTTTACCCTCAGCTTTATAGATACAAATAATTTATTTTGTCTTATGCAGCAGAACATTTTGTTATTATATTGTAATGCTAGTTAAATGGTGACATTATTTTGAGATCAATCATTGAGAATTTAAAGAAAAGGGAATTGAATATTTGCACTGTAGACATTATGAACTCTTTAAGAGCCAAAAATTATTACAGATTTTTAAACTGATAATGAAAAAGCCATATTCGGAGTGCCTGGGTGGCTCAGTCAGTTGAGCATCTGACTCTTGATTTTGGCTCAGGTCTCAATCTCACATGAGATGGACAGCACAGAGCTTGTTTGGGCTTCTCTTTCCCTCTCTCTCTGCCCCTCCCCTGCTCACACACTCTCTCTCTCTCTCAAAATAAATAAATAAACATTTCTTTAAAAAGGCCACAGAAACAACATCCTACAAGTTTTAATTTCGAGTAAGGTAAATATTGATCACTATAACCCACATAAACAAAAAGCCCTTTGGGTTCTCTCACTGCCCCCTCTCCACCCCACCTCCTTTTAAATTTTTTTTTTCAACGTTTTTTATTTATTTTTGGGACAGAGAGAGACAGAGCATGAACGGGGGAGGGGCAGAGAGAGAGGGAGACACAGAATCGGAAACAGGCTCCAGGCTCCGAGCCATCAGCCCAGAGCCTGACCCGGGGCTCGAACTCACGGACCGCGAGATCGTGACGCGGCTGAAGTCAGACGCTTAACCGACTGCGCCACCCAGGCGCCCCCTCCCCCCTTTTAAAAGTAAAAGGTTATTGAGGAGGGCACCTGTTGGGATGAGCACTGGGTGTTGTATGGAAACCAATTTGACAATAAATTTCATAATAAGAAAAAGGTTATTGAAACCAAAAACGTGAGAAAACCACAGAGGTTTATTATCAACTGTAATAGGTCCTTTTCTTGCTATTGTTATGGAATTCTATGCAACTACCTAAATCCCTGACTGGACCTAGATTTTTGGTGTTTCTAGCTTTGAAAGATGGTTTTGGTGACCTGAGAGACTTGGACCATAGTTAGCTTTTTTTTTTTTTTTTCTATTTTCTTATTTTCTCTACTTTCTCTGCCCCACGTCCTTCATTTCTTTCTTTCTTATTATTCAGTTTTCTTTTTCTCCTTTTCTTACTTTATTTTTTTCTTATTTTTATTTCATTTCCCCTTTTTTCTATTTATCTTTCTTTCTTCTCTTTCTCATTTTTATTTTTTCTCTACCTTTATATTTTTTCTATATTTTTTCCTTTTTCTTATTTTTTCTTATTTTTAATTTTTTCTTTATTTTGATGTTTCTCTATTTTCCTTTTTCTCATTTTTTCTTTCCTTTATGCTGTAATTTTTATTTTTCCCACTTTTTAATCTTTTTTCTCATTTTTCTTCTTAAGTTTAGTTTGTTACTATTGTTAGTAATACATGCTAAAAGGCCTCTTGCCAATCTCTGCTCAAGAGAAGACCCATGTTTGGCAACTACTGGCTCCTCAAGATCACTGCCAAGATTACCCTTACCAAAGTGAAATTGGCTGGACACATTGTGGCTGGTTAAGTGGTGGCCGCCAAGATCACCAACAAAAGTCATCAGAACTCCTCCAGGCTCCAAGACTATCCCTTGAAGTTCAGATCAGCGAGTGCTGGACACCAACAGCTGTGGATGAGAGCTGTGCAACTAGTACATGCTGCTTTGTGTGTATGGCTTGACTGGTCGGTCTATAGGCTACATGCAGTAGAGAAAGGAGGTGTGCAAATTGCTGCGTTCCCTCTAAGGAGCTCAAATTAAGAAGGTATCCAGCACTCCAAGGCATTCAAAAGTATTGTATCCAAAAGAACTGCTAACCTTAAGTTTAAGGAATTACCAGGAGCCACTTGGGAGACAAAAGGCCAGCCAGCCATAGCTGCAAGTTCGTCCTTTACCACCACCTGGGTGAAACTTCAGAGACTGGACTATTTTTCCTAGGGTACTTTTCCTCTTTCCTGCTTTTCCCTTTTCTTCCATGTTCGTGGGGGAGATGGCTGTATAGAAATAAATGCAATAAAAATATTTAATAGGGAAGCATTTACTATCTTATTTTATGAGTTGCTTTTAAGTGATAGATTATAGCAGATGATTATTGATTTCATTGGTTTTCATTTGTATTTGTCTTCGAGAACATAGGCTATCACTTTTTTGAGCTGGTTTTATAGCAATAGTATTAATATCAACAAACAACAATACAATTTATGACTGGCCAAAGATTTCTATACCATTCCAATTATTTTTAGCCACAAATAGCCATTTACCAGACTGGAAATGAATGATGAGTGAAGTTGAGCAGCTTATTGAAAATCAGAGCTGGTGAGTGACTGAGCTTATATTGTGTGATTATGATCTCAACCTGTGCTATGTGGCCTCCTTTGACTCAGGTCTGGAGGCCTCTAGAGTCCTGTTTTGGTAGCCTTTTAAGGTTAGTTATATTGTGTCTCTCAAATGAATACTTGAAAGTCATATGAGAGATCAGACAGCTAATTGCCTTGTGTAGTAATTTTCAGTGCTTTTTGTGAATTAATTTGCCTGTAGTCCCCTAAGTTGTTCTCTGGACAAGCAGGACATAGTTCAAATTCTACTTTGAAAATGTGGAAGAAAACACAGCTGTCCAGAGTGCTGGAAATACTTACAGTGTATGCAACCCCACACCGTTTAGTCTTAAAGGCCCTTTGGCACACAACTGGGCCTCCCTGGTATTACGGCTTTAGCAGAAGCCTAATCCAGATCTAAATCAGAGGATGGTGTCTATAAAAGTGGTCTCCTAGCTCTTCACCTACCTCATATCAAAATTTCTTTTGAGTTAGTTAGCAAATGTAGAATAATGTAGGAAGACAAACATCTCTTATATATTCTCAAATTCATTTATTAAACTAGAAGATCTCCCTTTTCCTATCCCAATCTTTTTCTATTAATATACAAATTAATTTATCCAGGAAATTAATATTTTGACTCTTGTGCAGATATGAAGAGCTGGATATGTATATAATACGTACAAAAAAGTACTTCTGAAACAAATACGTTTATTGGCTAGTGGCTATTTTCTTGTATGGTGCTAGAACTAGAAATATGAGTAAACTATAATACTTGTCCTCAAGAAGCTAACATATTAGTTGGGGATTTATTCCTAAGTATTTTTTGCATTGTTTCAAGTACCTAGCACCAAGCAAGTAATAAAAAAGTATCTATTTGCATTTTTTTTTTTCCACGTTTATTTATTTTTGGGACAGAGAGAGACAGAGCATGAACGGGGGAGGGGCAGAGAGAGAGGGAGACACAGAATCGGAAACAGGCTCCAGGCTCTGAGCCATCAGCCCAGAGCCCGACGCGGGGCTCGAACTCACGCACCGCGAGATCGTGACCTGGCTGAAGTCGGACGCTTAACCGACTGCGCCACCCAGGCGCCCCTGCATTTATTTTTTGAATGGTGGAAACAACTGTGAAGGAAAGGCACATAATGCAGCCTGGGAGGGACAGGGGTTTAGGTTGCTTGGCAAGTTAGCTATAAAGGAAAGAGGGTAGCAGGGTAGACCTTCAGAGATATGGCACTCAGAAAGACAGCAGAGTATACATTTTAGGGTACATTTCAGCAGTGAACACAGGGCTGTGTATCTGATGGAAACAGCACCCCTTTCACCCAGACAGGTAGAGCAGAAGAAACAAATGCTCGGCTGTTGGAGGCTAATGAAATCAGAAAGCACACTTCACCTCTTTACAGAGTTGACTAAAACATAGACACTTAATTAAGAAGCTTTCAAATGCACAAATTCAACTCTTTTCAGAAGATGTTCTACAGAATACAAGATGCTTTGTATATTAATAAATACCATTTAATAAATAGGTCCAAGGTCAAACTGGTTCAGAAAATGTAAATATCCATTGTGAATCTTAAGAAGGGATAAATCTGCAGTTTTCCAGAAGGTTTGGGTAGCTTTTCACCTGAGCATCTTGAGAAACCGGTTCTCAGAGTGCTTGCTGGGAAATGCCATGTCAGCACGTGGATACTACCTGGCTAGTCTAATAGATCCCATTCTCCCTGAAGACATGCTGACTCTCCTGAGATCACACAAGCCAAAAACAGGCCAGAGGGAGGCAACTGCAGACCTGTTAATGATGGGAAGACCCAAAAATGCAGAGTGAAAGTGTTCTAGATATTTGATTTTCAACTTAAAGCTGCTGTGTGCTATGTGGTAAGCCCTTCGGCTCTCCAAATGCTAGTTTTCTGCTATGGCCAAGAAACATTTCCTCCTGTCTTCTCTCACTTCTTTGCTGACCTCAGTACAGTGAGTGACTCATGTGGATATTAAAGTTAACAGCTGTTTGTATAGCTAACCTATTAGTCAGGAGAAAGTAGGAATTCTTGATAGGGATAGGAGAAGTTGATTGGGAAATAATTTCATCTGTTTCAGTCCCCAGACACTTGGGAAAATTGTGTCTTCCAAAAACTCTAGTTTTCAGACTCCCAAAAAAGGTAGTTAAAAATTTTATTTGAAAGCTACGTAAGAGTCACCCTCTCGTCTCTATTGGAGACATCAGGTTATTTGGCAAGGGCTCATCACTCAGAGAGGATCTGACCTACTTTTGGACATCAAAGGGAAAAAAGACAATAAATTTCTCCTGATTCCACAGAGCCTTGAGTCTTGGATCACCTGCATAAAGTGATCATTGCCCCATTTACCCTCCTGATGTCAGTATGTATCTCCCAAGTGTTAATTTCAATAGGCAATACATATTTTTGTGATCCTCATACACTTGTAAAATCCTATATTTAAAAAGGTCTTTACAGATCACATAGGATAGAGCAGTCAGCTTGATTGTGTTCTTCCACTATTTGTAGAAGTAGCCTTTATAATGCATCTACAAGGATGGAGAAGATCCATATGCAAGAGGAGGAAATGGTAGGCAGAGATTGAGGCCCACGGGAGATGTTGAGGGGGAATAGCTCTTATGTTTGCCTTTCTCTCATGATTGACCATGGCCTCTGTGCCTTGTGCGGGATTAGGTTAGAATAGTACAGTAGTGATAGGGTGAGAGCATTCACACTGGAAAATATACAGAGAACAATTGTGTATTAAGCTTTGTTATATATACCTCACTCCCATTCTGTTGGGTGTCTGTTATGTCTAGTTTATACCCTTAGCATCATTTCATCCATATAAAAATCTAACATATAAATGCTTAACTTTTGAAAGTTACATTGTTTCTAAAATAAAATCTGTTTGAATGTTGAAATCTTCAGCTACCATCCTTCCCTCTCTTTCCCCCTAAAGTCCCTCATATATACTGACTTATCCTTAAGAAGTAGCATTTTCTTGAAATCATTAGTAAAGATTAATTAGATACTTCCTCAGTTGCTTAGACATGTGTATTAAGACACAAAAAATAGAGCTACTCAGCATTTATGGTGCAAAGAAATGTGCATTATTTTTAAGTAACTTGGTGTTGAAGCATTGCAGTTTTTGTGTCTCCCATATGTGAGGTAAAAAATCTGAGACATTCATTAGTTTTATAAGTGTCATTTAAAGGGGAAGAAAATAGAGACTTCTGTGCATTTAAGGGAGTGATAATTCACACATGTATTTCTGGCTTGTAATTTGAGGGAATGAGAATAATGTTTTTATTTGGGGCATGTACTTCTAAGAATAAGCACAATATGTTAACAAGGCAAGAGAGACTCAGAATACTACGTTATCCTTCTTTTCTCCAGAATAGGTTAATGACTTACCATTCAGGGCTTTCTCCTTTGCATTTTCCCGTCTTTGCAGAAGATGTCACAAAGTTTCACAAGCCCCTCTTTGACAATCCACAGCTGTTTAGATTTCACTTGAGTGCACCCGCTCACATTCCCTGCTCAGGGTTTAGCCACCACAATAGATCACCTGAGCTGCAGTGTGCTCCCCTCTGTCCTCTCAAATAGCCCCTGGGCATAGGGGACAGAGATCTCATGTAGCAGAGGACTCGTGAGTTTTTTCAAGAGACAGCCTGCTTGGTGAGGTCACTGAACAGTCCTGAAAGGGTCCTTGATTGAAAACTTTGTGGTATGGTTTCTTTTCGCATGTTCTTTAGACCAAGGAACAACCCTTTTGACATGGACTTTCCTCTCAAATATGTCTAGCACAGTGCCTGAAATGTAAAAGGGCTTGATAAATAGTATCTTTCCTCTTTTTCCTGCAAGAGAGTTATTATTTAAAAAAAAAAGAACTACAGGGAAGTTTAGAAAAGCACGAGTCCATGTATAGCTGAGAAATGTACAGAAATGTTTTGTGGGGGGGGGGGGGTGGGGCGCCTGGGTGGCTTAGTCGGCTGAGCATCCAACTCTTGGTTTTGGCTCAGGTCATGATCTCATCGTTTGTGAGATCGAGCCCCACTTCGGGCTCTGTGCTGACAGCATGGAGGCTGCTTGAGATTCTCTCTTTCCCCCCAACTCTCTCCCTCTCTCTCAAAATAAATAAATAAACTTAAAAAGAAGAAATGTTTTGTGGATGAGGCTGAGTTGAGTCAAGCACTGAAGAACAGGTTCACTCATTCATTTGACAGATGCAGGAGCCTACCCACTACATTTCAGGTACTGCTACACATGAGAATACAATGGTGACCAAAAATAAACACAAGAGTTTACGATTTGGGGAGGCAAACATTCATCAAATGACATATAAATAAATATAAATTTACATGGCAAGCAACCTAAATGCCCAAAAGGAAATGGTGGAAATAAATTATATGTCCTCTTGATTTGATCTTATGTAGACATTGAAATTGTTTCAAATAATGTAAAATGATTACAATAACACTGGATATTTAAAAAGTGGGGCATATGCCTATGCATAGGGAAGTTGATTATATACCACATTGAATAGCTGTTATCCCTGATGAGAAGATTTTGAAGCACAGACCGTGTTCTCACTAAAGAGTAACATTTTGCCAGGAGGCATTGTTATCTATTGTTTGAGTTTACAATTAGAGCCTCTGCATGCTTCAATGAGGAACTAAAGTTTTAACATGCCTTCGCTCCCTTTCACCTGTTTCTTTTTGGTTTTGATGTGTGGGGAGTAAAGTAAAGATCCCTGAGAGAATAAACTTTATTTTTTTTCCTGAGAGCGTAAACTTTAAAATTGTAAATAAAACATGCTTTCAGTGGTCTTATCTATGTAATAATGTATTAATAAATTATTACCTGGAATTTTGTCTGAAAGAACCAAAGAATGTTTGGTTTTACCTTAGGAAGAAACCTAGCTTCAAAGAAATTCAGTTTTGGTGAATTTCTCCTATGAGACTTGAATGGCTATGAGAGATACTACTAACGTTCACTGATACCTAGTTCTGTTCTCCTTCAGGGGCACACACAGGGGGACTGTTCTTTCCTGACTGCTTATAGTTGGGTGTGTCCCTGTGAAGAGTTTTGGCCAATGGTGAAGATCCTTTCTGATTCAGATTTTACAAAATGCCAGTAAGAGACCCACCAGTTTGGCTCTTCCTTGTGAAGCAAAGGTAGAAACACATGCTGACAGGAAGACTCCTTCAACTTGGGTCCCTGAGTCATTACTGAGCAGAGACCTACTAACCTCTCCCTACTGCTCCCACCTACCACCACCCCAGGCCCCCGGTGGACATGTAATATAAGTGAAAGATAAACCCTTGTTGCTTAAGCCACCTAGATTTAGAGTATTTGGGGTTACCATAGCTAGCCTAACCCAAATGACACAGAAAGCCATTTCAGCTCTTTTTTCCTGGCATTGGCTTCCCCAAAGATCAAAAGAGCCTCCTAAATATCTAAGTTTTCTATTATAACAGATTTCCATGATGCTGCCACTTTCAATGGACAGTGGAACTTTCTTTTAGAACAGAAGACAACATTGTGGGGAAGATTACATGAAATGCCTGGAGAATGATTTCCTTCTGTGATTTCTAAAGACTGTGTGTATTTAGTGCCAAGTACCCACATGACAAATGAAGAATTCAATCAAATGTCTATGTGATCTCAAGCATCTCTGGATGGTTGGTATCAGACAAAACATCTGGTTGACTGCTGGAACTGGAAAGTTCTGCAGTGGATATTTAGCATTGTCCATAAATAGGCCTAAAGTCAATAATGCAGCCTGAGTTTGGGCATAGAAATCTGTTTGGTGAAGTGGACTAGAAATAGATTTATGCAGAAAACAGACTAGATGTTTTGTTAAATGCCTTACAGTTCTAAAAGTTGGAGATTTGTTCTCCTGCTAAAAGATATCCCTTAATAGTCCACTGTTAGTAATAGACCAGTTTCTTTTTTTTTAAATACAAATTTCCTCTCTTAAAATGCAACTATGACTGAGATGATCATCAAATTTTGTCCTATACACATGAAAATCTTACAAGGAAAGACTGGGTGTTTACATAAGCTAAGGCAAGCTGTAAACTAAAAAATGGATAATTAGAGAAAAATATAAAGAGGGAAGAGGCAATCTCAGGGAGTGGGCAAGAGCTCTTCAAATTAAGTGATACAGACATCTCCCAAAGTTCTGTTCTTCTTATGGAGATGAAAACTTATTCTTTTTCCTCCTAAAATGGGATTTTCATACAAAATGTGCAGATGGATTCTGGAATTCCTGAGACAGACAGACAGACAGATAGACACACACACACACACACACACACACACACACACACACGCAAACACACAGAGATAGAGACAGAGACATAGAAAGGAAGAGTTTTTTTCATAATCAAAGACTCAGCATGTATGCCATGAATAAGAAAGTTGAAAAAAAAAAGAAAGTTGATCAACATTATGTTTGAAGAAAAAAGCATTGATTTTCATATGATTATTTGGGCTACTTTTCCACATTAAACAATATTTTAGTGCTAGCCAATGATTTCCACTTTTGAATGCACTGTTCTCCAGAAATTGATGCAGTTTAGAGAGGCAGTGGCTGTAATCACGGCTCCATCTCCCCAAAGCAGAGAGTCCCGGTCCGCTTCATAATTGTCTGCCAGTCTCGTGTCTGCCTGGTGTCAGCTACATTTGTTCTGGGAAATTTGCTGCTCCACTGCTGTTGGCCTCACAAAAGTCTCACAAATACTTCAAGGTCATGTACAGTGTCCTCTGGAACCAAGTGGAGGAAACCCCATTTCCTGCTAGAATCAGTTGAGCTTCTGGTACAAAAGGTCACTATTGGCTACAACCTCTTGTGTGGCTCTGGAACTCACTGAGGGAACTGGTCCAAGCAGACATGGGTGTGGAGCAGGAATTGGCCTGCCATTAATTTACTTGGCCTCATGCTGATGAATAATAATGACTTCGATGTCACTGATTTTTATCTAATGGGAGCATAAAGGATTTTAAATCCCCAAACTCCCATCAACTTCTATGCAACTAATTGAAACTTAAAGCACTGGCATTTTTCTTCCTATTGTTGCTTAGGACAGCTATTTAATAGAAAATATGTAGAAATGTCTGGATGTAGATAACATTTCAACTGATTTGATTATAATCAGATTCCTGCATCCCTTCCTTCAAATCACTGAGGGTGATTGTTCAGAATGATAGTTTTACATTGTATGTCTCAATGTAGCTAATCCAATCTCATCATTGTTTTAAAGTATTAAAACTCCCAGAGACCGATTCCTCTTCCTCCTCCTCTTCCTGCTTTGTTTTTCCTTGTAAGCAATGCACTGCAGCCTATAGAGCTAAGCTGGTAATAAACATGTGATTATAGTCAATAATCATTCCCCCTCCTTTTTTTTTTATAGCCAATGTCAGTGCCGATTCTCCACCTTAGGTCATGAGTGTCCTGTTACTTCTGATCGCCAAACTTCAGTGCGTTGTCACTTGCATCAATCATTTTACTCTCTGCCTATTTTGGGAGATAGTCTTATTTGAGTTTCTTGAGTTTCTACGTCTTGCTGGATGTGCCAACACCCAGGCACATCCCTATGTGGCTCTATCACCCAGGCCTTTTCTCATGTTTGTTTATGCAGCTGGTAACTCGTGAGATGAGGTAATATTTGGGCATAGAGCAGGCCAGCTCACTTCTTGCTAGAAAAGCAGTGGATTCCCCAAGCTCCAATGATGCTTGCTTTGCTATGAATAATGAAGTCCTTTGCATCTGACCCAAGATCTTGGGTCTTCTGCTAAGCACCCAGACAACTGTTATAGGCTAACTTTACAGCTTATAAGTGAGATAAAATCAAATCCAGAACCAATAGTCTATACCAACTGGATTGCTTTTATGTATGTGCTTTTGCCCCCAAATAGTAAGCCCCTTGAGATCAATAGTCTGAGTCATGTTTGTACTGCCTTTGGTAAACTTAAATAAACATTCAGTAAGTGTTCACTGGCAATGATGATATCAACTTATACCATGAAGAGGTGAAATTTTGATATCAAGACAGCAAGGATATCATTGTGGCAACCTGTAATGCCATACGATGTCAATTCTTGTTTACTCCTTATTTATCCTAACTCGTGAAGTAGGTGATACTATGTTGTGGAGAGATTTTTCTGTAGGAAACAGATGTGAAGAATTAGACTACAATAAAGAGATATTGAGAATATTGCAGACATGGTTACTCCACACTTCTGTTCCCACCCTAGTGACAAACAGCTTCAGGAAGAGCAGTCATTTGCCATGAAGAAGAAAACTCACTTCAGGGGGAAAAAAGGAGGGACAGAGCTACTAGTCCTCTATATTAATACAGTAGCAAATCTTTGTCTACCTCTTTCCTATTTACTGAGGAGAAAGTGGCAGCTTTCTTTGAACTGAAAACCATCAAATGGCTGTCAAAGGAGCGCAGTAGGCACAAAGATTCTCTGAGTTAATAAGTTACTTTATCTTTTTGAGGTAGAAATCACTCATTTCTCTAACAAGTAAATATATGAACTAATTTCCTTCTCATTTCAACAGACACTCTTGTAATGCTAAATGATGCACCAATATGGTATATTGCTATGCTAATTCTATGCTTGGAAGGTGTTCCCAGGAAAGCAAACTTATTGGTGTGATGAACATGAGAATTCCTGTCTCTTATCTCCCATGGCAGAGAGCATCATTGATCTAAAGCCCCTGCAACCTTGCTATGAAATCCATTGCCATGTTTGCACAAAGTTCATGCTTCTCAGGTGCTGCTCTCACTCAGTGAGTGTGGCAGGAATACGATAGCAGGTCCATTCCTGAAATGTGTGGGACTCTTCAGGGGTGACTTTGGTTCAGGATGTCCCAATAGCCTTGTGGAACTCCCCTTAAAAGTGAATTTCCACCAACCTTACTTCCTTGTTTCTATTCCTCTCTGGGGGTCAGATTTGCACCACAGTCTAATGGCTCTCCTGCCCTTCCCCAGCTCTCTCCCCATTTTCTCCCACAAGCATTAGCCCTAATAAATTTCCAGCATGTTCAATCCTGTCTTGGTATTGGCCTCTTGAAAGACATGGACTAACTAAATTGCCTCAAAAATTACCAATGCTATTTGTTGAAAGTGTGGAGATTCTTAGAGCAGTTTGAGAAGTGCATATTATAATCTGAAATTGTGAATACTGGATTTATTCATAATAATAAAACTCTGAGAGTTCCAGGAATTTGAGAGGCAATTATAATAAAATACAATTTATACTGTGAACTTCATATTTCAGCAGTTTTATTTTAAGTTTTTATTCTAACTCCAGTTACATTTATCAGGATAGTGGTCTCCCAAATATATCCTTGACTTTCTCAGACTATCCATTTGTTTACAGAGATTATGTGCCTGAAATGTGCTTGCTTTCTCTTCCTACCACCTTCATCCCTTGTTGTCTTATTTATCCTTCAAGATCAGTCCCAACTGGTTCTGTGAAGTCTTCCTAGCCTCTTCCTAAGCAGAGTATTTCTGTGTTTTTCTTGCTTACAAAGAACTATTATTTAGTATCTGACTCATCATAGTCACTCGCTATCATATTTGTTACATTACCATAAGATATTTGTGTTATCTCTTCTGTGGTGGGAGTTTCTTATGGGGGGTTGTGTTTTATGAGTATATGAGTCCTTCTCCTTTCAAAGAGACAGACCAGTGCCCAGCTCACAGTATATGCTCTGAGCACACTTAGAGAGTTGAATGCAACTACTTTCTTGGTCACTGGCTATTTAATAGGGAAGCACCTGAGAGGTTAGCAAGTTAGAGCCCACCAGTGGGGATAGTTCTTGCTTTTTTTTGCCTGTCTCTTGACTGCTGAGAAATAGTGCTAATCATAAAGTTATATAATGTTCCGTACCAATACTTTTTAAAAAGACAAACATTAATGATTTAAGATCAGTAAATTGAATCTTTGAATTTGAAATTATAACTACCTTCTACAAGCAGAGACAGATCTGACTTCTGACTTTTCCCTCAAATTCTTTCCAAAGGGAATGCCAAACTCCATATTCTATTCCCCTCCTCAGTATGTTGCAGCATTTTCTACATTATCTCAACATATTCCCCTTCATACTGGACTTGTTAGGAAGTATCAGAATGATTTGTGTTTCTGTGGAGAAAAATCACCTTTTCCTCCCCTGGGATTCACATCTGTTTCTCCTGTCTTCATGAGCCTCTGCCAAAGGCCTGAGACTGTTAGAGATTTAATATCTGGATCCTTTTGAAGTCAGAGCAGAGATCAGGTCCTGTCCTTTCATCTGGACACATAAAGCTGTGATGTGAGCAGAGAGACTTCTGACTGCTGCCAAATTTTTGTTAGCCTCTAGTCTTTGACTCTTGCCCGTGTCTCTGTGTTAAATTGCACTAGAGATGCAGAAACAGATCGGAGAATTTATCTGTAAACAACAATGTCTCAAATGACCATTTTATTTTATGGCTTTGTAAAAGCATGATATGAACATATCGGTGTTCTTTTAAAATATCATGATATAACCTCCTGTGAATGTATTCAACTGTGTTTGATTGCGGGCTTCTGTAGAATAATTCAAATTGGGCTAAGCCTCCAAATTAGGGAATGGTGAAATTTGGGTAAGAAACTTCTGGCCACAAGGTAAGGCAAGGTGAATATAAACTTCTCCTTTGTCTTCTCTATTCCTGCAAAATGTAATAGCTCTCTGTTGGGTGTATACAATTTTACTAGACATAATTGGATATGTTTTGGGCTTGATTTTAAATTCATTCATTGTAATAGAAACTCTGCAATTTTAGGGTGATTTGCAAGGTTTCATGTAAGACGTTTGGCAGTAACTCAGGCCCTGTGGGAGGCAGGCTTAGCAAATATTTCTAAGGTTCCTCTCTGGTCCATATGTCTATATATATGGTACCCTATTATAGCCATCTACTTTACTATTTTTCATTATAAGAATGCATGAAACTTTCAGTGGGTTTTACAGAGACCATGAGTAGCCAGGGAGGAAGCATAATACTCATCTCTCTGATTTCAGATCTCCAAAATATAGAATTCTATCTCTCTTTTGCTAAGAATTAGCTTGGCGGTGAGCACAGATTTCCTTTCCTAAGACTCTCCCTGATCTAAAATCTCCTCTCTAATTTCCTTCCTCTATTGAGCTAGAAGCATTTTATTGGGTATGGGGAAATGGTGTGTTGTAGATGACAGGGAATGTAAGCTTTATCTAATTGAAACTTTGGATTTTTTTTTCTTCTTTTATATCTGAATCTAGCCTTCTTCACTAAAAAGCCAGAATTATTGCTAACTTTCTTCTCTGTTTCCTTTATTACTCTTCACAGTTTAGAGCATTCATTGATATGTCATTGAACAGAGATGAATTTGTGTGTCTTTGTCAAGTTCCTGTAATAATCCACAGGTCATGTGACCTATGTCAAGATATAATCTTCAAAAATAAACAAGTAACTCACAACACATGCAACAATTAATTCAACATGGATCAACAACATAATATATGAGCTTTCTTATATCTAAGAGTTTCTTAGAAGAAAACACAGTGGTAAATCTTCATGACCTTATATTTTGGCAATGGATTTTTAGATCTGACACCAAAAGCATGAACAGTAAGAGAAAAAGAATAGATAAATTTGACTTCATAGAAATTTTAAAAATTGTGCATCAAAGGACATTATCAAAAAAGTGAAAAGATAACCTACAGAAGGGGGAAAATATTTTCAAACCATTTATCTGGTAAGGATTTAATATCCAGAATATATCAAGAACTCCCAAAACTCGACAAGAGAATAGACAAACAACCAATTAAAAAAATGGGCAAAGACTTGAACAGACATTTCTCCAAAGAAAATATACAAATGGGCAATAAACACATGAACAGATGTTCAACATTACTAATCATTAGGGAAATGCAAATCAAAACCATAATGAGATACCACTTCATACCTACTAGGGTGGCTATAACTTCAAGAAAATGGAAAAATAACAAATGTTAGGGAAACTGAAACCTTCATCAATTGCTGGTGAGATTGTAAAATGGCGAAACTTCTGTGTAAAACAGTTTGATGGTTTCTCAAAAAGCTAGATGTAGAATTATCATAAGACTCAGGAATTACACTCAAATCATTGAAATCAGGGGTTTAAATAGATACTTGTATGCCAATGTTCTTTGGAACACTGTAACATTATTCACAATAACAGAGAGGTGGAAACTACCCAGTGTATATCAACAAATGAATGGATAAACAAAATACAGTACATACATAGGATGGAATATTGTTAAGCCAAAGAAAGGAATGAAGTTCTGATACATGCTACAGCATGGATAAACCTTAAAAATATTATGCTTAGTGTCAGAGGCAGATGAAAAAGGACAAATATTGTATGACACCACTTATATGAAATATCTAGAATAGGCAAATTCATAGATAGAAAAGTAGGTTAGAGTTTACCAAGAGTTGGGAGAACAGGAGAATAGGAATTACAAAATCTCTATTTGGGATGATGAAAGATAGGAGTGATGGTTGCACAACATTGTGAATGTAATGTGTAATGTAATGATGTATAATTCATCACTGAATTATAACCTTAAAAATGATTACAATGGCAGTCAATAAATAAATATGTGGGGTCACAAGGGTGGCTCAGTCGGTTGAGCATCCGACTTTGGCTCAGGTCATAATCTCATTGTTCTTGAGTTCGAGCTCTGCATTGGGCTCTCTGCTGTCAGCGTGGAGCCGAGCCCACTTCGGATCCTTTACTCACATGCTTTCTAGCTCTCTTTCTCTCAGAAATGAATAAACATTTTTAAAATTAAAAAATAATAAAAATAAGTGGTTTTGTTCCCTTATATCATATAGACAAGCCAAATTTGAAAGATGAGTTTAAGCATTAGTTTAAGGCTAGTAGGAACTGATATTTATTCCCAGGAAGATAATTTAGAGTAGAAACAGCAGTGTTTCATAAGACGTGTGAGAAGACATAAATATTTCACCCTTTGCTAGGTTTCCTGTGCCTACAAGAGAATTCTCTGAAAAAAGCACAGAAGGTTCACTTGAACCTTGTTGTCATTGATAGCTGATGAAGACAATCCACATCAGACGGTATTTGTGTTGGTGGAAGTTTTCCATTAGCTTCATGTGAGTTTTTCTATAGGAATTAAAAATTTACCTTAAAAATTTTTATATCTTTGTCTTAGTTACTAAATCTAACAGTCTTTGTCAATATCAACAAAACATAATAGATTTCACAAGCGCAAAAGTCTTTACTCAACCTTCCTTCCTTCCTGTCTTCCTTCTCTTCTCTTCTCTTCTCTTCTCTTCTCTTCTCTTCTCTTCTCTTCTCTTCCCTTCCCTTCCCTTCCCTTCCCTTCCCTTCCCTTCCCTTCCCTTCTCTTCTCTTCCCTTCTCTTCCCTTCCCTTCCCAACTTCAGAGTTGGTAACAGGATCTACTAATACTCTTAAAATAAATAACTTTATTTCTGCTTGGATGACCACCTGGATTAGGACTAAACCTTCTTAACTGTATAACACCTTTCTTCAGGGAAATCTGAAATCTTTGGATTTATTCCTGTTCTAATTTCTTTTGTAATCTTAACCATTTTGGAAGATAAGGGAGATGACAGAAATGAAGAGAAAGAATAAGAAGTAGCCAATAACTAATTTTTTATCCACTTGCATGGTAGCTGACCAGCACATTAAAAAATATCCAGAATTGTGCTTCTTGATGCTAACATACCCTTATTTGGGATTTGCAAAAAAAAATTTATGGAAATAAAAAATTATTTGTAACCATATAAAAGCTATGTAATCATATAAAAGCTTCATAATATAAAATGGTATATTAGAGATAAAAATATACACACAAAAACAAACATAGGCACATCACAATCTCAGATTTTTTTCTCAAGCTTGTGGTCCTGATATATAGTCTTTGAAGGGGATGTGATAAGGGCCCTGAAGGAAAAAGAGGAAGGGGGAGATATATATATATATATATATTAAAGATAAAAGATACATATGTAACTTAAGGATAAAATATTTGTTATATCAGAAATTGAATGAGGATAAACAAAGACAGTGACTTTGATTGCTACTAGAAAGAAAACAGCTACAGTGAGCAGAAAAGAAGGATGGGTAAAGAAAGATGAGTACAAAAAATGGGGACTTGTGGAACAATGACATAAAATAAGTGCGAGTAGGGACACTGGTGTCTTTCTCACATGCTTTCAAGAGGCTAGAGTGTTGTAGTGCTAGATTACCTGGGTCTTTTCCTTTCAAAGCTATTTCTTCACTTTGTCACGCCTGTAGATTCAGGAGCCTCCTCATCCTCCAGAATACATAGGCACTCATGTTCATATTGCTCTAGTTTGTGCTGCAAAATTGTTGAAAACCAGAATGAGGGCTCCATCATATTCTAAGAAGTCAAAACACCTCAAATACCTCGGGGATACATAACCTCTATAGCAAATTAAACATTTCACAAGATATTTTAACTATTGCAGTCAAAATAACTTCTCTATCAGAAGCAACTGACCAATTTGACCATTGCTTTACATGATCTTCTAAGAAAGCTGTTATAGGTACAGTGTTTTGTCATTGACTCATCTGTTCATTGATTCAAGTACATGCTTTGTAATATGCTACCACCTACCTTTATGAGTACTTAGTTAGTGACTTTTTGATGTAACATGTCTTGAAAAGTTATACTACCTTTCAGACAATTGCTTTCCCCCCCCAGAATAGCAAGATTTTCACATTAAAACACACTGAATAAACATGGCGGTGCTTGGGGACACCTGGATGGCTCAGTGGGTTGAGTGTCTGACTTCGTCTCAGGTCACGATCTCACAGTTTGTGAGTTCAAGCCGTGCATTGGTCTCTCTACTGTCAGCCCAGAGTCCATTTTGGATCCTCTGTCTCCCTCTTTCTCTGCCCCTCCCCCACTTGTGCTCTCACTCGAAAATAAATAAACATTAAAAAAAAAAAACATGGTGGTATTTCAACATTATGATTTCAGGCAAAGATATGCTTACCAATTCACTCAAAACAAGATTTTAGTGCAAGAACAGCATGTGGAACACATTTAAATTGCATACTGTGAAGGATGTACCCAAAATGTTTTCCTCTGTGTATATAAGACAAGGGAAAGAGATGAAACAAAGCATCTTCAGCTAGTTATTCACATGGGCTGTTCTGAAGTGTTCTGAAGTGTTCTTATGGTTATTTAGTCTTTATTTTGCCCTAAAGGTGTGTTTCTGTGCTGTAAGTTGAAGTGTAGATTTGAGTGCCAGACAACTATGAGTCTGAAAATGGTTGAAAATTTGGCAAAGAGAATGATGAAGAATAAACCCTCCAAAGAATGTTTCTCACCCCCCTTTTCTATAGCCCACCATCCACTATAAGTCTTTTATTACATTTTAAGTATGAACTATACTTACTGTAAACTATTAATTACAAGAAGTTACTTTCATCATTTAATGCACATATTTTTCTAAGACTTTATGTATCTAGGGCTTTGGTATTGATAAAGCATCATAAATTTCCCCATCAAATTTAATGGATTTGTATTAAATAAGTTGTTTCACTTCTCTGACCTTTCCTTTTCTTATCATCTGAGCTTTCCTTTCTTCATCATAAAGTGGCCCTGGGGGTGCTGTGAGGTTTTAAAATAAATAAGTGAATAAATAGAAATAAATAAATAAATAAATAAATATCATGAGTAAATAGTTTTAAGCACTTTAGCAGCATTTATTTATATGCTGGTAAATGTTGTGTGAATCATAAATCATTTTTTATGCATTAAATTGCCTATGAGGTATTAAAACTTCATTCTTTGAAAATAAAAAAAAATAAATTTAATGGAGATCTTCATTTAATGGCTCTTCACTTGGTGGCAGCATTTCACAAATGAACTAAAGTCATTAAGCAAAGGAATACACTGATGGAATAAAAAAGAGATGAGTAAGTTATAGCCCCATCCTTGAAGGAACTTGCAATTTTTTAGAGAAGATGAATAGATTTGTACATAAGAATATACAGTATGTAAAAAGTCATGTAAACTATACAGAAATAGGACTATATTTTTTACAAATAAATAAGCATACCTGAGCTTATACACCAAAACTACTCTTATCTCCTTTAAAAAGTTCTCCTGGAAAGTAAACACTGTCATTTCTCAAAAACTTATTTGGTTAAAAAATGAGTTGTGATTATAAAGTAATAGGAATGGTGTCACAGAGAAGCACTGGGATGTAAAATGCCCAGAACACAGATAATTGATTTTTCCAAAGGGATGAATATCCTTAAGGATCTTTCCATGACCTACTTAAAGAAGAATATTTTCCTTTCAACATTTTCTATATAAGACAATAACAAGGTTGAGAACAGCTGATACAAAGAATTCAATTGCTAAAGTCCCACACAAGAAGTTAGGTTAAGTTCAGATCCCACAATGTGGACATTTTTGAAATGAGAAATAACCAAACACAAAAGGAAGTGACTTCGAATAAGCTGAATAGACTCATTCTAGGAGATATTCTTTTCCTTGCTTAAAACCATTGTGGGAGTCAGAAGTAGTCTAATACCTTTTTATTCCACAGAGACAAGCATTTTCGGAGTATATTTGTGGACATTGAAGAATATTCAAAAGGAGTTTATATGGCAAGAGAAGTGAGGATAATGAATTTGTGTGTCTGAAAGGGGTCCGCAATCAGCCATAAGCATTGGGACAAGTAAATGGTCACCTCATATGAACCAGGTCAAGATTCAAATTAAGTGAAAGGGAAGATAATACTGAGTCAGGACACAAAGAAGTTCTCTAATGGCATTCTAGAGGCCTCTGACCAGGCTCTTCAGCATGTCCTATGATAATGCTAGTTAGCCTCAGTGCCATCAGACCCACTCATATGACTTGCATATTTTTGTATGTTTATTCCATAATGTGAGTTCATTTCTGTTCAACCAATTCTTTTTTGCCCAAAGTTTAATAAAAATGTAAACATAAAGGTTCTGTCAAGGGGAGGTTCTTGAACTGAATGGATATTGTATTTCTGACCTGAATGGACATTGTATATACTCTTAACATTCAGATCTGCTGACAAGCAGATATAATATTGGTCCCATTATAGAGTGAACAGGTCCATTAAGTAAACATTCTTACATTAACCAAATATTATTACACCAAGGATTGTACATGATTAGTGCCTAAATTTTCTCTCTCAAAATAGACATATAGAAGTTTCTTTAGCACTATACTAATAAATACCTCTGTTTCAACAGTATCATCATCCTAAAAGGGTCACAGCAAGGAACTTCAGACTTTGTAAAGTCCCTGCTGATGCCAGTTACTCTGTGTGTGCCTTTCCTGATAGACTCTTTGCTCTTTTCCATCCTGCTCCAGCCCTAAGAAACTGACCTGGAAGGACTGCATTGTCCAGGCTGGTCTGCCCTCTGGATTTTGGTTGGGTTTGACAAATGCAATGCAGGAGACTGGAGAGTGAGAGGAGGAAGAGGTCAAGGTATTTATTCCTGCTGCTCTCTGCCTGGCTTGGCAGTGTCTGCATTCCTTTACAGATGGCCTCAGCTCTTGTCAGGTGGCCGCTCTCCCAGGGTTACAGCTGTTACCATGTTCCAGTACAGCTCTCCTTCGGGACCGCCTGCTGTCACCGTAACATCCTCTGTTGGTTCCTTATCCTTGGCAATCAACCCTCTTCGATTTCCCCGTTTGAATGCTTTCCTGTCCAAAACAGGTATCCTCCATGTATTATTTTCTCATACATTATTTTTTTCTCAATAACACAAACATTTATTGATACCATTTATACAGCAAATTAGGTTGAAAGTGAAGTTTGGATGGCTCGAATTCACCATTTGTTTGCGCACAAAAGTATTCTCTTATTTATAATAAACTGTTTTTCTTTGGCATCCATTAGTTTTTTTCCAAATATTGGCCTGTGTCAAATGTTAAAAAATCAATTTAGTTTCTATCACACAAGACTAAAAGTGATTCCACAGACAGTTGACTGTATGATGACCTAAAACATCTGATGTTAAATGTCATTAAAAACTGCTGTTTGATCACCTTTGTCAGTTTGTGTTATTTAAGACAGAGAAGGCTGGGATTTTATAAATTCCAAGTCCTATTTGAACAGTCCGCATATAAAAGTTGTCTTTTCATTTGGTGAAGTGGTATCCATGAAGCCGTGGACCTCTGCATTCTTGTCTCTGCTGGTCAGTAAGAGCCATCCTTCCAGCTGTCATCATTCAGAAGACCAGAGGTTTTAGGAGCTGGCAAGGATCTGTGAGCAGGCTGTACAAGTTTACTGTGAGGCTCCGGTAAACCCTAGCAGAAGAGGGGAGAATCCAGGCATTCTCAGCAAGCCACTTCTCACTGCGGTTGTTTCTGCAGATTTAGTAGAAGTAGTGCTGTGGACCTTGTTGGATGTGCTGGGATTGTGCTCTGAACCATGGGAGGCCCAGGTGGGGAGGTGGTTTGTCCGAGCCGTGTCATTTCTATGCTACTGTAAGAACCAGAGCTGTGATTACTAAATGCTTTTATTGGTTGCTGAAAAGCCAAAGGAGATAGTACTGCAGGGAAGTGGAATTAGCTTGGAGAAGATATGGCTGAAGCCTGAGGTTGCATGTGAAGTGTTCCTCCATTTGGCACTTGAAAATTTAAATCATTTCTGTTGCTTTTCACGGAGTCAACCGGTAAATTAGATGTTTGGGACTCTCATGCATTATTTATTTATTTAATTCCCACAATGCCACTGTGAGAGTTATCACTCTAAAAGTCACAAAACAGGGGCGCCTGGGTGGCTCAGTCAGTTAAGTGTCCGACTTTGGCTCAGGTCATGGTCTTGTGGTTTGGGAGTTTGAGCCCTACATCGCGCTCTGTGCTGACAGCTTAGAGCCTAGAGCCTGCTTCGGATTTGTGTCTTCCTCTCTCTCTGCCCCTATCTTGCTTGCACTCTGTCTCTCTCTCTCTCTCTCTCTCTCGGAATTAAATAAACATTAAACATTTTTTAAAGGTCACAAAACAGAATCATACCTACCAAAAAGTTGGAACTTAGATTTGAATCTAGATTTGCCTGACTCTCAGCCCTTGTTCCTTCCACTGTACATAGTTTCCTTCTAGAAGGCTTGTGAGTACTTAGCACAATCATCCATAAATTACTATTATTATTTCCATTTTACAAATGAGAAACTAAGAATCAAAACCATCTAACCCCCACCCCCCAACAAACATATTTTACCATCTACATTATCATGATTTTACTCTGCCACTGTCTTCATCACAATGTCTTAACTTATTGCAGGAAATTTTTGTCCAGAGAGATAAAAGTTAAAAATGATTTCAATGTTTCTTTCAGGAACTTCCTGAAAAATTCACTTTTAATGAACATAATACTGTTTCGCTTTTCAATATATAGCTTCAAACAATTCTTTGCTTTCTATGATTCTTCCATACCCTCACCTCATACCCCTCATTTTGCTGTACCCACCAATCCTAAAGCGTTGTATTGTGACCTTTATCCTAATTAAGCCTCATCCTTTGCCCTGAAAGGCTTGCCTTAAACCAAACCCAAAACCTCATAAATATGACAACTTTTCTCTCTTCCCTCCAAGATGCTACAAATTCATGGTCATAGCAGCGTTCTCCCTTACTGAGGTAAGCAATAAACTTAGATTTAGCTTGTAAACAGGTTATTTTGGTGGCATTTTAGAGGATCCAGCATTTGGCAACATTAACACTTATAGACTTAAATAATCACCCCACTTTATCAATATAGGAAGAGATGGAGTTGAGATTCAAATCCGGGCATTCTGACCCTGGAGCCGTCTCATAAACAGCACACTGTTTTGCCTCTGATAGGCTATAATATCAGAAGAAAATGTGACAAATTATCCTACAGAAATATTACTATTTGGTCACGAGAGTGTTTAACACAGTCCTTGATGACTTAGTAATAGAGCATTATTATCTTTTAGGTGTTCAGAAATAAAATTATTAATAATTAGTCTTGTTTTATATCTTCCAAAGCTTAACTTTTCAAGGCTTTTGTCACTTAGATTTACAAACATGTCATAGAGGTAATTAGCAAAAGTAATAGCATTTCTTTATATGTCAACTTGTCATACGAAAATGTTAAATTGTGTTTTATCATTACATAAAAGTAAAAAAATGACTTGCCTTTACATGGTATTATGAATTGAAGTACTGATTTCTGGGTTGTCTTCATTGTGTAGCACAGATTATTTTGTCATCTAAATTAAATAGAGCAGAATTGGGGCACCTGGGTGGCTCAGTTGGTTGAGTGTCCAACTCTTGATTTCAGCTCAGGTCATGATCCAAGGGTTGTGGGACTGAGTTCCGTGTAGGGCTTGTGCTGAGCATGGAGCCTGCTTAAAAAGTCTCTCTCTCCCTCTGTCTCTCTCTCTCTCTCTCTCCTGTTCTCTCTCTCTCTCTAAAAAAAAGAAGTTGAGCAGAATTTTGCTTTTTCTAAAACAAATACAGTTGTTACAATAAAAGTGGACATTTCAATAAAACAGCATATGATTTTACCCTTGAGATACCAAAATTGTATCTCAGATAGACTGAAGTGAGAATTAAACATTTTAAATTACATATTTTAAGGTAATCACAAAAGTAGGAACTGATGAATAAACCAAAGGAACCAAGAATGTTTCTAGAAAATTCTGGAAACAGATACTCTTTCTCTTGTTTATTTTGTTTTCATGGTGACCCGTGTCCTTTGGGGACTCCTAAATAAATCTGATACAAACAGATACCAATGGTTAATGTCTTTTTAGCCTGATGATATGGAGGGCAATTCACTAAGCAGGCTTCCACTGAGCTCTCGAGATTAACTGACTCTCTACCCTCTCTCTGAGAACCACATTGGTTGGCTCCCATAGTGAACTGACCCCCACCACTGCCACCCTACTCCCCATTCTGCCTCTGCATCTGTGCTCCCACCAACTGAGTTGTATGCTTCCCTGGACTCAACTGTGTTTGATCCCAAACCTTGTCATTGTAATACTATAACAACTCCATGTCATACAACTTGACAGCTACATATTATTCAACTTGGCAAGTGTTAAAAGAAAAAATGTTGCTGCTGTGAAAACTAAATTAAATATTTCAGAAAGCAAATTGCTTTTTAAAATGAGATCAAATCAAATAATTATAAAGAATTAGGAAAAAAACTTTAAAGGTCTAGAAAAATTTTGCTTTTAGATGTAAGATCTTTTTCTCACTTGAAACAAATTAGAAAATGTAGATGACTTATGAGTATAGTTTTGTGAAAAAGACCATCTACAACTTCAATCATCAGATTCATACAAAAAAAAGCTTTGGGTCTACTATAAAAGATAGGCAAACAGATGTGTATTTATGTGTTTGATGTAAAATTTAAAGCTTCAGGTCAATATGTATCTCTTTTATGATTGCCTAAGATGACTGATATTTTTGGTTAACCAACTGTGATGGTTAATTTTATATGTCAATTTGATTAGACAATGAGGTACTCAGATATTTGGTCAAATATTCTGAGTTTAACATTTGATTAGGTAGACTGAGTAAACCAGGTTGCCCTCCCTAATGTGGGTAGGTCTTACCCAATTACTTGAAGGCCTAAATAGAACAAAAAGGCTGACTCTCCCATGATTAAGAGGAAATTCCTCCTTCTTGACTACTTGAGCTGGGAAATTAGTCTTTTACTGCCTTCACACTCAAACTGAAGCATCAACTTTTGTTATGTCTCAAGACTGCCAGCTTTCAGACTAGAACTTACACCATCAGGTCTCCTGGACTCACCCTGAAACTGTACCATAGACTCTACCAAGCCTCCATCATGTTGACTGCAGATCTGGTGCCTTGTACTTGAACATTTAAAGCTGATGGCAAAAAGAGGAAGAGAAAACAAGGAAGACTGAGGACCACATGAGGAAGTAAAAGAAAGACCAGGAGAATGTGGTATCATCTAACCTCTAAAAAAGAGAATTTCAAGGAGTGTCCAGTTGTACTAAATGCCAAAATATCAAAGAGTATGAGGCCAAGGCAATTCCCAATGTATACAGCAATACAGTATAGTTGGTTGTGACCTTTATAGGAGTAATTTCACTAGAATGATAGGAATGAAGCCAGATTATAAGGACTGAAGAGAAAAATTGTATTTCTAGTTAATGAGTTATATTAGACACAAGTGGTTACTTCTGTCTGGTTCATAACACACTGAAAAGATAGAAGTTTTTTCTAAAAAGTGATAAACCCAGAAGACCACAAAAACTAAATGAGATTTCCACAAGCTTTTGAAATATGAAAAATGGATAGACCAGGGTAACTGACTTAGCAGTCTAGAAAAAGGTAAAGAGAATGCAGTAATGTGAGGGGCAGGCAGACAAAGAACAAGATGATTCATTTCTCAGAGCCCTGGAAGAACTTGGGAGCTCGAAGTATTAGGGACCTTTGAAAGATCAGTTGGCAATTTGTTTATGAAACAGTTTTTCACATCTTCACCTCCAGTCTTTAGCCAATGGGTATCTTGTCCTCATACCACAGAAGAGTGGAACTTTTCTCTCTAGGAAGGTTGAATCTTTACCCAAACAATATGAGAATCCTCCCAGCTTTATTTATACACACCAGGCAAGAGAATGGAGAATCACCTTTAGGGAAAACTTGCCTGTGGTTAACACACACACACACACACACACACACACACACACACACACACACACAGATCCTGACATTTGTGTGCCCTTCAATGAAAAAGCAAGCTTACTGTTAAGGGATATCCACCACTGACAAGTTCTGCTCATGCAAACAGAGCTCCAAACATGAAGCACAGCAAGAAAAACAAAAAACAAAACAGCAAACAAACAATTTAGAAAAAAATAGAAAATGTAAGGAGGATCAAGAAACTTCAGAAAATATTTTAATAGGATCTTCATAGAGTTACAAGATGATACTGGATCCACAAAACAAAAACAGAATGTGATAAAAAGTGAATTATTAAGCTGAAGAATGGGCTTTTGGATATTAAAAGTATATGAGAACCAAAAGAATCAATAGGAGGGATGAAAGGTTAAGTCAAGAAAATCTTTCTGAAAATGGATAAAAATGAAATGGATAATAGAAGAAAGTTTTTTTTAAATTTTTTTAATGTTTATTTTTATTTTTGAGACAGAGAGACAGAGCATGAACAGGGGACGGGCAGAGAGAGAGGCAGACACAGAATCGGAAGCAGGCTCCAGGCTCTGAGCCATCAGCCCAGAGCCCGACGCTGGGCTCCAACTCAGGGACCGCGAGATCATGACCTGAGCTGAAGTCGGACGCTTAACCGACTGAGCCACCCAGGCGCCCCATTATAATAGAAGAAAGTTAAAACAAATTTAAAGGATCTGTGTAGGAGGACCAATATCTGAATAATAAGAGTTCCAGAAAGAAAATAGAAAAGTATGAAAATTCCTTAAACTGAATAAATTCCTAGAACAGAGGGACATGGGTTCCCAGAATAAAATGACCCACTGGATGTCCAACCATACAAATAAGAGGTAAATAAGGACCAAAAAAAAAAAAAAATCCTAAAGACTCCAGAGAGGAAAAAAATCAGGTCATATACAAAAGCTAGATTCTGAATGCCATTCATAGGAATTCTGAACAGCATTAGGAAGCTTTGTGATCTAGGGAAGAACACATCCAATATAGGGGAAAGTTGAAGAGCATTTCCTGATGACAATGGAAATCCCTTCACAGTGGCTGTGTAGCAAGGAAAGAAAGGGTATGGAATGTGTCAGGGGTCTTGATTGCTGTAAAACCTGAGGTAAACAGGATTAAAAGGCATGAAGAACTCACTACCAGCAGCAAGATAGGCAGTCAGCCTGGCCCTGATTTAGCCCCTGGTTCAGGGCCTTGACCAGCTACTGTTTATTCCTGCATCTCTACTGAGGCACACAGAAGGGAACTCTAAGCTGATGAAAGCGTATGTTTAAACTACCCTGTGGAAGTTATCCCTACCACGAAATCTTCTCTCAGGTCTTTTTATTTTTGAAAGCTTTCTTATATGTGCTCTCCAGTTCCACTGAGAATTTCCTAAGGTGGAAACATTGCCCTCATAGGAACAACTTATTCTACAACTGACTTTCGTCTCAATAATTACAGGTTACATTGAATATTACATGTTACATGACATGTGCTTTTCAAGCAATTGGTAGTTTCCCTTTGTGACAAAGCCACTCTTTTGAAGTACTTGTGTAAATTAGGTCCTGGATTTATTTTCTTAACAATTGGCACCAGAATGCCTTTTGAGGAGGAAACTACCTTTGAGGAAATGACTTGATTAGCCACTGGGTAGAAGGTGGAGCCCTATGGGGTGTGGTGTTCAGCAAAATCAAAGCCAGAAAAAAGCCTGGGTAAATTGCTCTTATGAGAATTATAGAGGAATTTCTTTTGTTTCCGAGAGGGAGAGGTGGGGAAGATAGGGAAGCAAAGAAGGGAGGGAGGAGCAGAGTAGAAAGAGGAAATTATGGTAATATGCTGGAAGTAAAGCAACCAGTGGAAAAATTAGGGTGGCTGAAGGATTTTCTATGAAGAGGTATACTGAAGAGTCAACATAAACTATCTGCATTTCTACAACCAAAGACCCTCACTTGCCCATGCCATACCAAGTCTAAAGTATACCATATTCACAAATGGATATGTAAATTGGTCTGAGGACAGAGATGATTTTTATGCTTCAGTCAACTTAAAGTTACACAGCAGGCCCAGAAACAGAATTGACCTCCAAAAATGGGAAGACTTTGGATTTCACACTATGCAAAAGGAAAGTTCAATAGTTTGGATCTCAGGAGTACAAGTCTCCAGCTGGTATGTAGATTGTATACCTAGTAATGCCTCACAAACATGACAAAGTTTTAAGTGCGACTTTCTTTCCTTTAATGGCTGATTTCCTCTCTATTACTTTAACCTAAAGCATGTTCAGTACAAACCAGAGCTCGGTTTTCATTTAGTTACTTTCAGAAAACCCTGTGTGAAGTTAATTACATCTAATGAATGGTGTGTTTTTTTTGTGAGTTTCCCATGTTTTAAAAATGAGGCCAGTTCCTTATTAAACAAGGTTTTTGAAAAATCTAATTTCATTATGCACAGTTGTCCATTGTTACCCCTATTTTGTGGTGATTATTAGTATTACTTAAAAAACCCCGTTACTCTGTTGCACATATGTGCTACGTTTGTGCCTCTGTCCACCCTCCTTCCCCCTCGCTCCAATGATAGATATATTTTTTTTCCTGTTACCTCTCCATTATCCAGTTTCTCTTCTTCGTAACTAGAAATTTCACTCCTTGGCAGTTAGCCCTCGTAACACAGAAGCAAAAGTGGAGCTTAACTGATCTTCCATTTCCTTTTCCTACTTGTCCTTCACTGTCATTTTTCTACTAGATTAATTTTCTTTTCTGCTGACCCTCACAGATTAATTTAAAAGGCTCCTCTGTGTTAGTTCAAAGATTTTCTATAGTTGACATTGCTTCCCTGTGCTTCTGATTAAATTGGACTCCATGATGAAACTCATCTCTGTTATAATTAACTAATTTTTTAAAATACCAGAAGTCGTCATTTTACTTTTCTTTATCTCCAATATCAGGGCATGTTCTTTTAACAAGTCAATACTTCTAACTGCACTTACCAGAGCAATGCCTGTGATAATAGACATCTTCTCTTCTGACTAACCTACCATTTATTTGGAAGATCCCTGTCTGGGCTTCTTGACTTGAAAATTGAACACAGTGAATCTGTGCTTAGAGCTGAATGAGTGATGTCAAGCATAATTTCTAATCTCCTATTTCCTTCCAGGTTTAGTTCATTTGCAAAACAGGACACAAAAATCCCACTAGACTATCTCCAAGTAATGTTGTTAAATAGCATAGTTAATTATTAGACTCTGCACATAGCTGGGGAAATCAATATAAAGGATAAAGAAAAAATAAGACTGCCACTACTTCTCCAGGCACCCAGGTGGCTCAGTCGGTTAAGCATCCTACTTCAGCTCAGGTCATGATCTCACGGTAGTGAGTTTGAACCCCTGTTGGGCTCTGGATTGACAGCACAGAGCCTGCTTCAGATCCTCTGTCTCCTTCTGTCTCTGCCCCTCCTCAGCTCATGCTTGTGCAGACTCTCTCTCTCTCTCTCAAAAATAAATAAACATTAAATACTGCTACTTGTCTAGTTCTTGCACTAGATAACAGATACACTTGCTCTCTGTTTTCCTTAAAAAAAAAAAAATTGAAGCCACCAGAAGAAACACCCTCATTTCCCTATGTGTGACCATTAGAATTGCCAGCCTCGGCACTCATCCTCTCCTCCTTGTTCCCAGGTCCATTCCTTTCTTCAAGAGCCAGACCTCCTTGTCAACTTGGTATCCCACCCTCTCTCACTTGCTAAAAAACTTTACCCTACTGATTATTTCTTCCTCCTATATTTTCGGTTTTGACCTATCCCATTAGCATTTAAATATGTCCTAATGTTTCCCATCTTAACAAAAATTTCAACCCTGCACCCCCTCCCACAACCATTTTAGGGTTTTCCTGCTTTTTATAGCCAAACTTATGAAAAACTTCTCTATGGTCACTGCCTCTGTTTTATCACATCCTGTTTGTCCCGCCACACTGTCCATCTGGCTTCCATCCCCATGATTCCACCAAAATGACTGTCTCTAAAATCACCAGAGATATTTTCTATTAAGATAAATGCACAATCTGCTGCCTTCATTCCAGCCAGTTTCTCCTTATTCGACCCAGTTTACCATATTTCCTTCCGTAAAGCATGACTCCTGAGGCTTCCATCACCACCCACTCCTCTGACTTTATACTTCTTTCTCTGGCTCCTTCTCAGCCTCCTTTTCCAGATCTTTCTTTATTTTTTTTAAAGTTTATTTATTATTTATTTTGAGAGAGAGAGAGAGAGAGAGAGGGCACGCAAGTGGGGGAGGGCCAGAGAAAAAGGGAGAGAGAGAGAGAGAATCCCAAGCAGGCTCCACACTGAGCACAGAGCCCACTGTGGGGCTTGAACCCACGAACTGTAAGATCATGACTTGAGCTGAAATCAAGAGTCAGATACTTAACCAACTGAGCCACCCAGGTACCCTCTTCTACTTTTTGATTTAAACTATTTGTGGCAGCTGCTCAGGGCTTGGTCCCGTTTCTTCCACTCCTAATCCTACTCTTCCTCATGCACTCATATATCTTCAGAGGTTTTACTTCCCATATTTTCTCAAAAGATTAATTTAAATGGCAGTGAATATAAGGAAGGTTTTGGTGATTCCTATTTCTGGACAGACTTTTTTCTCTCTAGTCAGGGAAACATTTGCAGTAATGGGTATTTGCAGCAGCTGACTTTTTTTTTTTAAGTTTATTTATTTTGAGACAGAGAGAGACAGAAAGAGAGAGAGAGGCAGAGAGAGAAGGAGAGAGAGAATCCCAAACAGGTTCCCAGTGCAAAGCCCAACACGGGGCTTGAACTCACCAATTGTGAGATCATGAGCTGAGCCAAAACCAAAAGTCAGGTGCTTAACTGGCTGAGCCACCCAGGTGTCCCTTTGGTTTGTTTTTTTTTTTTTTTTTTAATTTTTTTTTTCAACTTTTATTTATTTTTGGGACAGAGAGAGACAGAGCATGAACGGGGAGGGGCAGAGAGAGAGGGAGACACAGAATCGGAAACAGGCTCCAGGCTCTGAGCCATCAGCCCAGAGCCCGACGCGGGGCTCGAACCCACGGACCGCGAGATCGTGACCTGGCTGAAGTCGGACGCTTAACCGACTGCGCCACCCAGGCGCCCCCCTTTGGTTTGTTTTTAATGTTCTTATTTTAGCTTCAAAAAAATCTATTTCTTACATTGGATCATTGTCTATTTCCTCCCAAGGAGAGCACATATTTCTAGGCTTTTGATAATATGACTTATTTTTATAACCAAGATACTTGATTATCCCCTAATGTTTCACATCTTAACAAAAATTTCAACCCTGCACCCCTCCCCCAAGTCCTAGTTTTATGACATGCTAACTATATTTGATCCTTGATGGGAGATTTCTTTAAGGAATATTGACTTCTTCAATTAACCAGTTTAAAATCTCTCATTATAATGAATAACTATGTAGAATGGTAGAAAGGTATGTACTTTGAAACTAGGCCAGCCTAAGTTCAAATGCTGACTCAGCCACTTGTTACCTGTGATATTTACTAGATGATGTAACTTTCCTGATCCTCACTTTATCACCTGTAAATTTGTTTCTTTTTAAGACTTTATTTTTTTAGAGCACTCTTAGGTTCACAACAAAACTGAGGGTAAGGTATAGAGATTTCCCATAAACCTAACCTCCCCCATTATCAACCTCATTCATCAGAATGAGTACATTTTATCAAGGATGAACCTACACTGACACATCATAATCATCCAAAGCCCGTAGTTTACTTTAAGATTCCTTCTTGGTGTTATACACTCTATGGGTTTGGTCAAATGTATGATGACATATATCCATCATTACAACATTATACAGAGTATTTTCACCGCCTTAAAAACCCTTTGTGCTATTTGTCTCCTGTTTCTCCTCCCCCTCTATCCCTGGCAGCCATTGATCTTTTTATCATCTCTATAGTTTTGCCTTTTCCAGAAAGTCATGTAGTTGAAATAAAACAGTATATATGAAGCCTTTTCAGATTGGCTTCTTTTACTTGGTGATATGAATTTAAAGTTCCTTCATGTTTTTCATTGCTTGATAATTATTTCTTCTTAGTGCTGAATAATATCCCATTGTCTGGATGTACCACTGTTTGTTTAGCCATTCACCTACTAAAGGGCACCTGGGTTGCTTCCCAGTTTTGCCAGTTATGAACAAAGCTGCTATAATCAGCCACTGCACATTTTTGCATGTGTTTTCACTTCCTTTGAGTAAATACTGAGGAGTGTGATTACTGGATCAAATGGTAAGAGTACATTTAGATTTGTACTGCTTTCCAAACTGCTTTCCAACGTAGACTGTGCCATTTTGCACTCCCAACAGCAATGTCTGAGAGTTCCTGTTGCACCACACCTTCACCAGCATTTGGTGTTGTCAGTGTTCTGGATTTTGGCCATTTTAATGGGTATAGAGCAGTATCTTGTTGTTTTAATTTGCACTTCCCTGATGACCTATGATGTGGAGCATCTTTTCATGTACTTATTTGCCACCTATATATCATCTTTGGTAAAGTATCTTTTACGGTCTTTAGCCCATTTTTTAATTAGGTAGTTTGATTTTTTGCTGTTGAGTTCTAAAAGTTCTTTTCATACTTTATATAACAAACCTTTATCAGATGTGTCTTTTGCAAAAATATCCTTGTGGTAGGTGACTTGTCTTCTAATTCTCTTGAAATTGCCTTTCACAGAGCAGAAGCTTTTGATTTTAATGAAGTCCAGCTTATTATTTCTTTCATGGATCATGTTTTTGGTGCTATATTTAAAAAGGCACCACAACACTTAAAGTCATCTATGTTTTCTCCTATGTTGTCTTCTAGAAACTTCGTAGTTTTGCATTTTACATGTAGGTCTACGACCCATTTTGAGGTAATTTTTGTGAAGGGTATAAGCTTTTGTGTCTAGGCAAACTTCTTTGCATGTGGATGTTCAGTTGTTCTGCCTTCATTTGTTGAAGAAACGATCTTTCTCCATTGTATTGCCTTTGCTCCTTTGTCAAAAATCATCTGACTTTACTTAGGTCATTGTATTTCTGGGCTCTCTGTTCTCTTCCATTGATCTATTTGCCAGTTGCTTCACTAATACCACATTGCTTTGATTACTGTAGGTTTATTTATTTTTTTATTATTTTTATTATTTTAAATACAAGTTATTGTCAAATTGGCTTCCATTCAACACCCAGTGCTCATCCCAACAAGGGCCCTCTTCAATGCCCATCACCCACTTTCCCCTCTCCCCCACCTCCATCAACCCTCAGTTTGTTATCTGTAGCATTACATTAGCAAGGATTTACAGTATGATATTGAAAGGGAGTAAAAAGAAGGGATATCCCTGCTTCATACCTGATCTTAATGGGAAAGTTTTTAATTTCTCACCATTAAGTATAATATTAGTTAGCTATAGGGTTTTTGTAGATAGTCTTTATCAAGTTGATAAAGTGCCTCTCTATTCTTAATTTACTGAGAGGTGTTTTGAATTAAATTTTTTAATGTTTACTTATTTATTTTGAAAGAAAGGGTGGAGGGAGGGGGAGAGAGAGAGTGGACAAAATCCCAAGCAGGCTCCATTCTGTAAGAGCAGAGCCCAACACAGGACTCAAACTCATGAACTATGAGATAATGACCTGAGCTAAAATCAAGAGTTGGACACTGAACTGACTGAGCCACCCGGGCGCCCCTTTTAAATTTCTTAAATCATGAATGGGTACTGGATTTTGTCAAACGCTTTTTCTGCATCTATTGATATGATGATGTAATGTATTACATTAATTGATTTTCAAACGTTCAACCAGCCTTGCATATCTGGGATAAATTCCACTTTGTCATGGTGTATAATTGTTTTCACACTTTTTTAGATTTGATTTGCTAATTGTTTTTTTTAAAGTATTTGCTTTATGTTCATGAGAGATATTAGGTCTATAGTTTTCTTATATTGCATGATTTGGTATTAAGGTAAGAGGCTGAGTTAGGATGTATTCCCTCTGCTTCTATATTCTGAGAGAGATTGTAGAGAATTGGTATAGTTTCTTCCTTAACTGTTTAGTACAATAGACTGGTGAACCATCTGGTCCTGATGATTTGTTTTGAATAAATTGGTTTTAATTATGCTTGTGTTGTATGGTTACTGTGATCATTAGGTGAAATAATGGATAGAAAGTATCTGGTAGTAATAATAATTATAGTAATAATAATTAAATCCCTGGCCAGGATCAAAAGCTTCCTCTAGTTATCTATGTACTTCTGAAATGGACATATTTCCAGTTAGATATAATAATAATTAAAATGTGAAGAAGATTTTGCAACTCTTTGTGCATCTATTATATAGTTTTATTCCTTATAATAGTCACCTGTTGGACAGGACTTATCCCTATTTTGGATGAGGAGGTGAGAAGGCAGAGTATGGGAATTGCTAGGTATTTTCTTTAATCTTGCCTACTTAGGTTAATGCCAGAGTCAGGTGGTAAAATCAGAGTCATTCCCTTACAGTGTATTGACAGGGCTAAACCTATGTAGATTGAAGTGAATCTTAGATAAAGTATAATAATATTCAGCATGATGTGTTACAAATAATAAATTTTTCATGATTGTCAAATAAACAAGTCCATCTAGAGATATTACTAAGTGTGGCAGAAACCTAATGCTTCTTTTACTTTTTTATTTATGATAGTCAAAGCAATTAAATATTAAACCTATTTGCAATACAAACTGAAGGAAAGCTCAAAGACACTTATAATGTTTTAAATCATTTTTATTACAGTTGGAAATAACTTCTTTTAAGATAACCAAAGGAGTTTTATATTATGTCTCATATGATAAGTGTTTCAATCTAACTTAATGTTTCTGATACTTCAGGTGGAGTGTTATAGAATTTTGATCATTGCAATATGTCAATTTCACATCCGGCTCCTATGTTAGTGTTTTTAATATCTAGTGTGTAATCAATTTCTTATTTTTTACCCCCAACACACGCACACACACACACACACACTCAGACTTTAATATTTCGCTAACTACTTAGTGAAGCTTTAACCTTTTGTACAGGGCACAATGTGAGAACATAACTGAAATTAAATTTTTTTTAATGTTTATTTATTTTTGAGAGACAGAGACTCAGAGCACAGCAAGGGAGGGGCAGAGAGAGAGGGAGACACAGAATCTAAAGCAGGCTTTAGGTTCCAAGCTGTCAGCACAGAGCCGGGAGAACATAACTGAAATTAAAAGCTTTTTGACCAATTGGACGGTTAATTAACTATCCTATTTTTAACTACTATTGCAGTCTGAAGAAAATAACACAAGTAGGAAAACAAAAGGATTTGATGAGTTACTGTTATCTGGAGTTATTTAAAAATCATTGTGTTGTGGGGCATTTGGTCTGTTAAGTGTCTGCCTCTTGGTTTTGGCTCAGGTCAGGATCTCACGGTTCGTGGGATCAAGCCACCCATCCGGCTCTGCACTGACAGTTCTGAGACTGCTTGGGATTCTCTTATTCCCTCTCTCTCTGCCCCTCCTCTGCTCTCTGTCTCTCTCTCTAAAAATAAATAAATAAACTTAAAAAAATCATTATGTTGTGTTAGAGAATAGTTTCTTAAAAGGCAAAATCATGATTTTCATACAAATATAAAATGAATTTATGTCAAAGATATTATCTCATTAATTAAATTAGGATACAAAAAAAGATGTTACAGCTGGTTCAAAGATGCAAAAAAGCAGAGACATTTACAGATCAAGAATAATGAATAAATATGCAAATGGATGCAACACAGGCTTCCTCCCCCCTCCTCCTCCTCTTTTCTCTGGGAATGGGATTTGGGGGAGGGGTTTCCCTCCACTGAACAGAATTTCTTTGTATATCTATATAGGCATTACTGATTGCACTGCTATCAGTGTTCTACAGCTTAAGTTGTAAAATAGCCTAAAGATAATAAAGTCCAAAGAGCCCCCATGGAATCAGTCATTTAACCTTAACCACTATGCTCTGAAGCCTTAAACAGTGCATAGTTTCCCACTGAAGCACACATTTTCCCCTACACTTGGAAAGTGGTGATAGGATCTTCTATGTAATGAAACATTGTTAATAGTCACTGTTTTAGATTCAATGTAGCTTACTTTGGGACAGAAATACTTGTTTACTCATTAGAGCAAACCTGAATGTCAAAAGAATTCATGAGGTTCCATATTGGCATGAGAGAATGGGCGCTAAGCTTGTACGTTTTAGTAAAGTCATGGAAAAGTTAAATAAGTGATTTGAACCTTCGGACAATCTTTACAGTCTCTTCCAAATCTGTGCTTCTAAGATTTCTTGCAGAGAAATAATTTCTTTGTCCCCTAACCCTGCCCCAATATACTGAATCAGTCTTTGCAAGCCGAGGGAGAGGTTTCTAAACTTGGGCACTTTTCCAGCCCTTGAAGAGGAAGTGAGATCCTGAAGAACGTGTTCTAATTTATACATTGCTCCCTGCTGTTCACAAATTTGATACAGAATCTCATCTTGAAGCTAAACAAGATAACATGGTTCTGATTTTAACAAGCATCAGTGACTGGGCCCGGTAATGCAGTGACCAGAGGTGTCCCAACAGCACCTACTGCTGTAAAGAGCCTCCTTAGCAGCCTTTGTTTGCAACTGCAAGCAAACATAAAAGGGAAAGAAAAAAGAAAATGGAGATTTGCTACTTTTTGGAGCCTCTGTTATTTGAGGAATGTTGGTGTCTTCATTTCTGAGAGCTTTCAAAATTGTTCTGTTTCTCACTATGATCAATGTGCTTGAATAGCTTAGATTATTGCATTTGATGGAGCTTGTATTTTTCTCTTGATGAGAATGCAGTTCTCGTTAGCATTAACGACAATTCCACATTGCTTTTGTCCCAATTTGCCAACTGTCTTTTTCCTTTTGGAAAACAGATATTTTCTCTCTCCTAAAACTTCTCCAGTCTTAAACATTTACGTGGATTTAAAATGTGTTTTAAAGCCCATTCTTCTGTAACTTCCAAATATTTCTAAGTTTTATCTTTGAGCAACTTACTTGGTGCACATATGAGAGTAAATAAGTGATGAAAGTATATATGAAATTAAGAATTTAATTTATTTAGAGGAACGTTTAATGCACTCTTAAGAAAAAAAATACACACTGGCAATAAACTCCTTTAGCGTGTGTGTGTGTGTGTGTGTGTGTGTGTGTGCATTTTCTCCTACATCTGTTATAGACTAAGATTATTTTTGTATAAACTGTAATTGTCCTCTTTTGGAAATCAATACAGAATAACAAGACATATTTCCTCCAGATAATAGTAACTCTTTAAATGGAAAATAACTTTGGCCATTGTTTCATTTTTTGGAGGTTCAAATTATTTTAGTATGATTAATGAGAGGAGCAGTTCCTGGATATTCTTAATAACTGTATCCTGTTGGCTTAAGACCTCACTTTGCCCAGTTTATGATTAAAATGCTCCACTTATAGTTAGATGTAACATAAATAGTTCTTGAGCTTGACTATGATAGAATTTGGAAACTAGTTTTGATCAAACCAGTATCCTCAAGGAGATTAGAGAGCATAAATGAAATATTACTGTAACCTCCTTGATATCTTGCTTTTGCTTCAGCTTCATTGACTAATCTGGGGGTGGTTTTACAGTTTATTTGAAACTCTAAGTAGATAACTGTATGAATCAGTAATTAATAGAATCTCGAAATGCTCCAATGATAATACTGATCGCTTTAAGATCAACACCTCCCCGGCTCTTACTCCCCTCCATCCTTGGTATTCTGAACATGGTTGACCCTTCTGAGGAGGAAGAAAAAGAGCCTGTTCAGGTCATGGCCAGGACATTCTGCTCTTGCTTGTCTCTGTGATTCTTAATTCTTGGAACCTTAGTTTGGTGATGCATTTAGAGTCCCCTCTCTAGCCTCCTGGACTTAGCTTTGTACATTGCTCTGACTCTAGTGTCCTCAATGACCCTCCATCTTTCCCCCTGAATTACTGTGGAGGTCCAAATTAATCTTCAGTCTTGTAGTTCTCCACTATTTTCAATGCATCCAGAATAATCTTTCTTAAAACCCAAATTCCAACATGTCATTCTTTGCCTTAGAGTCTTCAGTGATCTCTCTTTCCCTTCAGCTCCTTTGGGAAGAGAGAGAAGCCCAACTTATGGCTTCAGCCAGAGCTCATGCCATGACTCACGACACATGTTATGTTGTAGTCCAGGCATTTTAGTGTAGGGTGCTCCCACTAGTGGCATCAGCACTACCCGGGAACTTGTCAGATATGCAGGTTCCTCAGGGTTCCACCCCCCACCTACTGAATCAGAAACTCTGGGATGGAGCCCAACAATCTGTGTTTCAACAAGCCCCCTGGGGGATTCTGAAGCAGTCTTAAGTTTGAGAGCCTCTGCTGTCATCTCGAACACTTAGAATTCTAAAGCACGCTTTCTCTTTCTCACTTACAGAATTAATTACCTGCTCTCCCTCCCCCAACTTGGTTTCTAGTGCTCTACTCACATCCTTTTCATTGGGCTAACTCCTGTTTGTCCTTCAGTACAAGATGAAACTTCACCTGAGTGTTCTGTAAATGCCCATACTAGGTCCCACATCCTTTTTTTTGTGTCCCCATGCAAAATCTGTGCTATCTTTATGCCAGCCCCTGCCAGCTAACAGCCTGATATTTTGCTATCATGCTTCCTTTTCCTCTCAAGATTACAATTACTACAAGAGTAGGGCAGTAAGCTGATGAAATTCCCTTTTTCTCAGTTGAGCATAATGCCTGAAGCAAAATAGATCACTAAGTGTGAAACAAATGTTTATTGGATGAATATGTTACCTATTTACTTTACATCAGCTTCTAATTGTCATTTGGAATGACTGATCTCATTTCATACATATATATGAAATGTGTATGTTGCCTTAGTTTGATTTTAAGATTGAAAAAGATTCTCAAGAGTACAGGTCACTTTTTTGGTATATCCTCCTTTTTTTTCTTTCAATAATACTAAAGCAACATTTTCTGCACATGGAATTTCATTTCAAAGCATTACCTGAAATGGCATATCAGTAAATGCTTAGCATCACTGATTATTATCAGGAGGAGGATGGGGTGTGGACAGAATGATGTTTGTACCTAGACTAATTTTGAATAAGCCTTCACTATTTATTTTTGCTCATGCATGTTAACATGTGCTGATTAATAGTATACAAAGTCTTCTGGAATTTTCTTGGAAGACTAGACTTATTTATTTATCTGTGTTTTGAAAGTACGTTCGCCCATTGCCAAGGCTGTAGTCTTTTTGCGTAAGTAATAGCATTTATTCCAGAAAAATACTGACAATCAAAAGCTAGTGAGTTCCCTGAATCACTGAATGGTTTCTACCAAAGAAACTCTACCTCAACTAGCACCCCCATGGGTAAGTAGAAGAGTAAACAGAGAAGTTTTTAAGGTATATCTTAATAGCTTCCAGGTTCATGCTTACTGAAATCAGTGGAAAAGTTGAATTTGGGTCCGATCTTACAGACTAACTTCTGAAACTCTAGTTCAGGGATGGTTAGTGAAGATAATCTAAAAAATATTTCAAATATGGAATCACTGGTAATGCCAATACTGTCAAATATAGTTAATCACTTCACTTCCATCTTAAAGCAAGTAAGAAGTACTTATTGAAACACATTCCTTTAAGTGATCCAGGTTCAGTCCCTAGAATATAACGTTCGATGTAGGAGAGAATAAACTTATAATAACATGGGGATTTTAAAAGGATTAGAAGGTCTTACTCTCTTCTTTCTGAATAGAATTGTCTCCTTGCTAACATTTATAAGCTACTTTTGAAGTTTATATGCTGTAAGATAAAGCCAACCTATTGAAATACTTCCTGGAGAGACACATGCCCTGGCTTTTTCTAATTGGAAATATAGGCTTTGCTGTGTGGGTCAGCTATTCACCTTCAAGGATGGACTGCTTTTGAGCTTTATATAGATGCAGAAGGTTGCAAAGACTAGATACGACAGCTCAGGATTGTGAAATTGAATCACTATCCTTCATACCTAAAATGAGAGTGTGGGACATCATGATCTCTAAGGATCCTCGATATTTTCTAAATAGGAAGGTTGCCTAGTTAAAAAAAAAAAGGCAGGGAAGGCTTTATGGTCAGGTAGCCTGAGAGCTACCACCTACTGGTTGTGATCCTAGAAAGTTATTCAGTCTCCGTGAGTCCCACTTTGTACACCTGCAAACTGAGAACACCACACCTACATCACAGAAGTACAATTTCATTCATGGTCAGTGAGCCTAAAGTATACAGGACTGCACCTAGCACAGTGAGGATGCTCCTTCATGAGCTGCATGAAGAAGGCATCCTTCCACCTCTGCCAACAAGGAAGTGTGTAACTTTAGGAAAGCCACTTAAGCCCAAATTGCTATTGGGGTGCCTGGTTGGCTCAGTTGGTGGAGTGTACAACTCTTGATCTCAGAGTTGTGAGTTCAAGCCCCATGTTGGGTGTAGAAATTATGTAAAAAATAAAATCTGAAAAAAAAAAGCCCACAAAAGATTCCTAAACTGCTACCATCAATCAAACCTTGACTCTAAGGTCTCATAGGAACCACAGTTGTGAGGCATTCAACATGTAGAAAGTGCCCTTGGGTAAGAATATCAACCATTTTCAGGCTGACCTATTCTTATTGGGAAAAATATCCCATGGTAATTATTTTGGGGGCGTGATTTACTATTTAAAAATAGATTGCCTTGGGGTGGTGGGAGAAGTGCTGAAAGGATGCATTTTCACAAAATTTGAAAAACAGTTCCATAGCTCTGCACACACCCCCTAAAGCAGTTGCTAAAAACAGTGCTTGGTGTTGTATCCCTTGGCTGAGAGCCTCTCATTTGCCATGGACACACTGAAAATAATACAGGAAATACTTTATTCAAGAGAAGTTAATTTATCCTTTCTTCAGGCAGCCTCTTCTGTGCCAAAACTGAACCACTCTTGAAGGTCTACATATCAAGCTGCATTGGTTGTGTTTTAAGTGAAAAGGATATAATCCTTTGTGTTGGGCTGCAAGACACAAGTGTATGCGGTTGAATCAACTGCAAAACTAAAGTCCAGTCATGTCATCCCACTACTCAAAACTACCCAACAGCATTCCACCCCTCTCAAATCCTCACTCTAATCTATAAACCCTGTACAACTGGCCCTCTTTTCCCTGTGACCTCATCTACTGCCATTCTCCCCAACCATCAGCGTCAGTCACAAAAGCCTCCCCAGAAAAACTCCTGCTTCAGAGTTTGACACTCACTCCACCTGTGCTAAGAAGGCTCTTTGCCCAGACATCTATCTATCGTCATGCTTCTTCCCCTTACTTTCGTAAGGCTTTTACATTGTCATTTTTCACTGTGGACTTCTCTGGCTACCCTTTCTGTTACCGCAACCCTCCTATGCCTTCCCCCTTCCATCATTTATTTATTTCTCCTTAGTAATTATTATTATTTAAAAAAATTTTTTTTTCAACGTTTATTTATTTTTGGGACAGAGAGAGACAGAGCATGAACGGGGGAGGGGCAGAGAGAGAGGGAGACACAGAACCGGAAACAGGCTCCAGGCTCCGAGCCATCAGCCCAGAGCCTGACGCGGGGCTTGAACTCACGGACCGCGAGATCGTGACCTGGCTGAAGTCGGACGCTTAACCGACTGTGCCACCCAGGCGCCCCTCTCCTTAGTAATTATTATTAAATAATATTTTATATATTTTATTTATGTATCTTGTTAAATGCCTGCTCCACTACTTGGTGAGTTATGAGAGAGAAGGTGTATTTTTCTTACTTGCTTTCTTCACTACTTATAAAGTGTTTAAAATAGGACCTAGCCCAGAACAGGTTCTCAATACATTCTTATCAAATGAATGGATAAATGAATGCTGACAGTCTCACTGAGGAGAGGTGATTCATCAACATAAACCATCAGAGATCTATCTTACAGCATAAGCTTCCAAAAGAAAAGACTAAGTTTTGCTAATTCTCTGCCTCCTCAAAGCTTTCCAAAGCTTTGGATTATAGGGGGCACACAATAAATATTGAATTTATGAAATCAGTTAATTTATTTATTAATGACTTAAGCCTCCTAATTATCATCACAGTGTATCTGAAAACATCATGCTATGAGCAACTGGTTTCATATTATAATTTGGCCACCAATTTTGTTTTAGAGCCTTAGATTCCTTATTTCTGAGCTTCAGTGTTGACATCTTTAAATGGGAACAATATTATTTTTTAGCCCATGTATCTGAGAATTAGAATAGCTAGGCTTTATACAGTGCCTTGTAGATAGTGAAGTCTTAATAAACATTAGATGCTACTTTTTCCTTTATTAAAATAACTCCAGCTCAACAGTGGCTACTATGGTACAATTTACAATTACATTGTTCTCTTTGAGGAAGAATTTAAAATCTCAGCTGCAACACAGCCATCTGTAATAATAAAAAAAATTGTAGATTCATGCTCTCTTTAAGTTCCTCCTAAATCTCAAGCTACACCTGTGCAGGAAGCATTATATCACATAAACAAAGTCTTATTCATTGACTACCATCAAAAAGGAGAAAAAGGGGGAAAAAATCTACAACTTCCACAGGAAATCCCAAGCACAAATTCTCACAGCTGCCTCTATTCACTTGTTATTACTGCCTTGACCATTGTTTTAATTACAGCTCAAAAAAAGACATTATTTTCATGGTACTTTTACCTCCTTAAAGCAAAGTAGTATTGCTGCTCTCCAATCTTGATGATTGCAGTTCTTGCACTAGTCAGCCAGGCTGAATTAAGCTAGGCAACCTAGGAAGTCAAAGATTAAATTCTGGAAGTTAAAATTAGAGTGTAAAAAATTACTTCATGTGCCATAAAGTGTATATACAGTTTCTTCAATTATAGCCTGAGAAATCTGTCTCTGTGGGAAGGCACACTTCATTAACTTTCAGCTATGTAGGCCTGGGGCAGATAGGGTCATCATCTTATAAAATTATATAGTATTATGATCATAATGTTCTTCTTCTCATCAGGAGTAGAAGATTTATAAAAGTAATTGTTTTAAGGAAATCTTGATAAGGGAACTAATATTATACTTCAGAGAGGTTTCTAAATTTATCCCAATTGTGAATTTGCCCTATTTATCTAAATTCCTGGAATTTATTTTTGTTTTGTGCTGACCAGTCTTTGACTCATTCATCTCATTAGTACTCCTTTGTTAAACTTTAATTGAGTTCTAAGAGAGGCTCTGGTTAGAAAACAGCACTGATTTTATGCGGTATAATTTATTATCTGAGTCGCTAAAATTGTCAGTTTTGACAATTTTTAGTCATTTTCTGACTCTTCAGAGTAGTTAAAACTTTAAACAAATATTTTTTAAAGTAAATCAGGCAAGTTTCCAATTAAAATAAGCATGGAAATGTTTTCAGATATTATACATACGTTTGGGGTAATTTCCTTGGAATAATAATATAATCTACAAAGACTGGCTCTGAAAGATCCTTAAATTCAAATCAAATGGCTTCTCAGTTCCACCCAAATTAATTTTGAGCTTCATGTGGCTACATTTTGTTGAATGTCTGCTTTGGTCAAGACAACACATTGATTCTCTAGACTGACTCTTCATCTCCTGTGGGGAAAAATAACAACACTTTTCATTTGCTAGCTTCTCTGGGTTGATTGTTTTCTCTTCCTAGTCCTTTGCCTTACATATTTGCCGCCTAATACTCTTAGAAGGAGGCAGATGTGGTATTTAGAGACCTATCTAAACATTGTGGTAATATGTTTAACATTAAAAAAAAATTTAATGTTTATTTATTCTTGAGAGAGAGAGAGAGAGAGAGAGAGAACATGAGATGGGGAGGGGCAGTGGGAGAGGGAGACACAGAATCTGAAGCAGGCTCCAGGCTCTGAGCTGTCAGCACAGAGCCCATCACAGGGCTTGAACCCATGAACTGCGAGATTACGACCTGGGCCAAAGTCAGACACTTAACTGACTGAGCCACCCAGGTGCCCCTCATTTTCATTTATTTATAATACAAATATTTATTGAGCACTGCTTTACTATCTATTGCTAAATAACAAAGCACTTCAAAACTTAGTAGCTCAAAATAACAACCTGATTATTTTTGCAGGATTCTGTGTGTTGACTAGGGCTCAGCTGAGTGGTTATTCTGCTGGTCTTGCTTAGGGTCTACATGTGATTGCAGTCAGATGGCAAATGGGGCTGGATCACCCAAAATGGCTTCTTCACTCACATGTTGGGAACCTTGGGGCTCCTACATGTGGCTTCTCTCTTCAGTGGATTGGCTAGATTTCTTTCATAGTGGCTTACAGTTCTAAGAGGCAGCTGGTGGAAGCTATCACTCTTCTGTAAGTCTGGTCTCAAAGTCTGAGGATGTCACATCCACTGTATTTTACTGGTGAGAGCTAATCACAAGATAAGGTGATTTTCAAATGATTTTTATAGGAGAGAAATGAGTGCTTCAACTCAGATTAGAGAGCTGGATAAAACATCTCTCCAACCTCTACAATAAGACAAGACAGGACAAATCATGTACTACTGACATTTTGTAAACCCTTACAAAAACTTAGGTCTCTGAACAATCACCTACTTAAAATCTATAGAGAGAGAGGTACCCACAGGGAGAAATAAAATGTAAGCATTTGCTTATCTTGGACAGATACCACCAAACAACATACAAGCTGGTAAGAATATTCAGCTAGCAACTTTTAATGAGTTGCTAAAGACTAAATATGGGCTTGAAGGAGAATATGAAGCCCCAGGAGGCTATAGACATGGGAAGGATTGCATGCCCTTGCAGCTTTTCCAGTTAAGAACTCTACCAGGTGCTCACAGAGAAGACCAACAAGAATTCCCAGAACACTTCCCCAAGGTGCTGGTTTAGGCAGGGAACAGCAGGCACAGCCACAGCTTTACTTGGATTTATCTCCCTTATGGAACAAAAGTCTTAATCCATAGGGGAAAGGACAACTAAAACCAGAGCTTGAGTACTGGTGGGAACCTACTGTAGCTGGGGAAGGGAAACATGGGGAAAAAACCTCTACCCCTGGTGGAGGGAATGAATATGTGCTAGACCAAATTTAACATCTGAAGAAGATGCAGGAACATCCGTAAAGGGCATACTCACAATGTTCATAGTGCCTGCCTGAGGTTTAATTACAGCATCAGAAAATGAGCCTCTCTCCCCACCACCACATTAACAATTGTTGAGTATAAATAACAGTGGAATGTACGGTGGGAAACCAGTACAAAGGAAAGATATGGGGCCAAACAGGGAGCAAGTGTTGAGAAAATCCATGGGTAAATTAACTCATACTGTAAACACAAGAAATCACTAGAAGAATCTGATGCAGTAGTGCACTGAGCGTAATCACAGTAGTAAAAAACTTCAAACTCTGCCAACTTCTGACTAGATGAATATAAAACTCCATTCTACAAACCTTACAGAAAAGAGGCAGGCTTATCTCTAAACTTGAAAAAATTATTTACTTCATTATCTAACGTTTTGCACAACATGGCCAGATTCTAACAACAACAACAAAAAACTTTATGAGATACACAAAAGGGCAAGGAAAACAAAGTCTGAAAAGATAAAGTGGTTATTGGAACCAGACTCAGATATGACAAAAACGCTGGAACTATCAGACAGAAAACTTAAAATAACTACGATTAATTTGTTAGAGGCTCTAATGGAAAATAAAATCGAAAGATAAGAAAGGCATTTTCAGCAGAGTTAGAAACTATAAGATAAAGTCAAATGGAAGTGCCAGAAGTCAAAAATACAGTAACAGAGATAAAGAGTGACTTTAATGGGCTCATCAGTAGCCTTGACATAGCCTAGAAAAGAATTAGTGAACTTGAAGATAGGTCAATAGAAATTATTCAAATTGAAAAACAAAGAGGAAGAAAAGGTGAAAAATCAAACAGACCATATGATATCAAATGGTATAATATCAAATAGTATAACATATGCATAATTGGACTCCCAGAGGAAAAGGAAGAGAGAATTGGGCAAAAAAAAATATTTGAAGAAATGATGACTGGAATATTTTCAAAATTAGTGTCAGACATCAAACCACAGATCTCAGAACCTCAAAGAACACCAAGAAGAATTCATTAAAAAAACCCAAAACAACCCACCAAGCCTAGGCACATCTTATTCAAACTGTTGGAAACTGAAAACAAAAAGAAAATCTTAAGCTCAATCTCTGAATACTTACCTACAGAGGAATAGTAATAAGATAAACAACAGACTTCTAGTCAGAAACAATATAAGAAAGATGACAGTAGAGGGGCATCTTTAAAGTGCTGCAGGAAAATCCCACATCCAGTGAAAGCCACTTTCAAAAGTGACAGAAAAATATAGTCTTTCTCAAACAAAGGTAGAGGAAAGAAGCTCCAGTCTTCTTTTTTTTTCACTTTTTTTTGTTTTTGTTTTTGTTTTGGAAACAGACACAGGGCATATCACAGGGGGAAGCAGTGTGATGCCTCCTAGCAAGGCTCAGGACAATAGTAGCCAAAGTCAGAGATACCACTGTGGCCAGGCCTAAGACCAACATCACAGAGGTATGAGGAGAGGTTGACCCCTCCACACCAAAAATCACCAAAATATGCAATCACCAAAAATATGGAATGCTTCACAAATTTGTGAGTCATCCTTGCGCAGGGGCCATGTTAATCTTCTCTGTATCATTTCAATTTCAATATATTTGCCGCTAAAGTGAGCGTGCTCCACTCTTGATTTAAAAAGTGTCCTGTGCATATAGGGAGAGAAGAAATTGGTTGGAAGACACCTTTAGAGATTAGCTACTAGCATCCACTGCATGTAAGGTAAAAGTTATAGTACTGGGGAAAGTCCATGTTATTTCATTGAAATTAATTTTTCCTATTTATAAGTTGCTGGTATTAGTTTACATGATTTCAGTGATTTCTTAAAATTGAACTATTTTTTTTAATGGTAGTCGTACATTGTCGTTCATTACTTTATCAATCTGGAGATAGGTATTTTTGTGTGTGATATATAAAAACAGTCTATTTTAAAATTAGATTAATATATTTCTGAAATGTTAGAATGGTTAGCTACACATAGTAGCTGTGGCTGATTATAATCAATCTATGAAAACTTAACCATCTACACATGAGCTGATGTCTGTATTTTCTTAAATTAATTTATTTTGAGAGAGAGAGAGAGACAGTGAGTGAGGGAGGGGCAGAGAGAGAAGGAGAGAGAGAGATCCCAAGAGGCTCCCTGCTGTCAGCACAGAGCTCAATGCAGGGCTCCATCTCACGAACTGTGAGATCACAACTGGAGCCAAAATCAAGAGATGGATGCTTAACCAACTAAGCCACCCAGGCGTCCCTCTTTATGTTAATAATAAATGTCAGTCAAGAGTCAAACTGATTAACAAGGGTTAACAAATGCAATTTCAATTTCAGAATTACCGTTTATTTTTTAAAATGTTTATTTATTTATTTTTTGAAATTTATTTTGATGGGGTGGAGGGGCAGAGAGAGCTGGGGAGAGAGAATCCCAAGCAGGGATTCTCAGCTGTCACACTGTCAGCTCAGAGCCTGATGTGGGGTTGAACTCACAAACTGTGAGATCATGACCTCAGCCAAAGTCAGATGCTTAACCAACTGAGTCACCAGTTGCCCCTAAATTTTTATGTATTTATTTTTGAGAGAGTGAGAGGAAAAGAGTTGGAGAGAGAGAGAATCCCAAGCAGGCTCTGCACTGACTGCCTACAGCCTGATGCGGGGTTTGATTTCACAAACCATGAAATCATGACCTGAGGCAAAATCAAGAGTCAGCCACTTGACTGACTGAGCCACCCGGGCACCCCCAGAATTATTGTTTATTAAAATTATCTTTTAACTTTCTTTTTAATCTTATATTTACAAAGAAATAACTTGGTTATTCCAATTTGATTTTGACAAATATGTATAGTGCCAATCTCTTCACTTTGTAAAATGCTAATAAAAATTATTGGAGTCAATTATAGATTTGGTACTCTTAAAATTATTTTACTGAAATTTACAAGGATATTTGTGATATAATGTAAAGAATGACTCAGCTGCACAACTTCCAGATAGTGAGTTTGAGTCATGCTTAATACATTTGTGTATTTTTTTTTAACAAATATTTAATGATACTTGGTAAAGATGGTGAGGCAGACTGTGATAGGTGTAGGGACTGCTGTAATGGGATTGCACAGTGTGGGAGAGAGATGGGGCTCAACTCCAAATATAGCATGGGCATGTGGGAATTTATAGATTAAGAGCAGGGTGTGGGTCAGTGGATGGAAAATTAGTAAGTGGAAACACCAGAAGTAAAGGGGATTCTGAGTAAACAGGATTCTTGCTGAAGATAGGCCAGGGTGATCAAATATCATCTGAGGGATGGAGAAAGATGAGGAACTTGATCATATGTTGAAGGTGATGAGATATTGAGAGAGGAAAATGTTGGTTAAACTACTTGGTGGAGTTCTTACTAAAACTGGATTTTACAGGAGCGCAAACAGATGGGCCTAGGAGAACTGACTAAAGTTTAGTCAAGCAAAAAAAAATCTTTGTCATATTATATCAATTATAACATGATAGTATATATTCAAGTTAGCATTGAATAAAGCAGTAATTCTCAAGTTTGAGCAGGCCTCAGAATTTCCAGGGGGGTTTGTTAAAAACCAGATCACTAAGTTCTACCTTCAGGATATGTAATTCAGTACACCCCGGGTAGAGCCTGAGAATTTACATTTCTCATGTTTCTGGATAATATTGTGTTTGGTCAGAGGAGCACTCTTTGAAAACTCCTTGCATAGATGAACAAATATGCTTTCAGGTTAGACACACTGAGTAAAACCCAGATTTGTTACCAATTCACTCTGAGAGCTTAGGCACAACCTTAATGTTTTAATCTATAAAACGGAGTATTAATAGCTACTGTGTAGTGTTGTTTCTAGAATCCTATGAAGTATTTGCCACAGTCTCTGGAACAGAGGATAAATACTCTGTTGGCACTGTTGATACTGTATTGAATGTTTAATGATGAAGATCTCATTGAAAGATTGTTATGTTTTTCCCAATACATATATTTAATTTATATCTGCAGACCTATTGAGCAAATTAAGAGGTTGAATATTTTGATCCTGATAACATTAATAGGAAAACTACCTTTTGAATTAGAAGTGACTATTTCAATGCAGTTTCTCCAGAGGGATTTCTATTTCGCAAAAGAAAGATTGATCAGTCAACCAACACTCATTGAGTACCTTTGTCTTCAGACAAAATACACACATACACAGACACACTCACATATACACATAAACTCTAAAGTGAATACAAACTGGCTTTTTCTACAAATTGGCTATTCCATTTTTCTTCCTTTCTCTTATCATTTTATCTCTGGAATCGATGCCTCTGCTGGTGGATTCCTTTGCTTTGTGCCTCCTCCCCCAGGCTTCAACAGAGGCATCTTGCATCAACTGAGTACCCGTAGCAAAAGTGGTTAACAGATGTGTGGGTTCTGTTGTATTTTGGTATTGTAATTTCCTATTACTGAGAAAAAAAAAAAGAGAGCGAGAAGTGTCACCAAGGAATCTCGGGGGATTTCCTGACTAGAAATGCCTTTGAAGTTGAAGAATATTTTTAAGACAGCGGTTTTTAATTGTAAAGAATCTTAATCATGTAGAGAAATATGCCTTTGAAATATTTTTCTTTGAACAGTGCATTTACCAGTTCAGGAAGCTCATTTCCATGCAATGATATTTTAATTTTAATACACAACTTCCCTTGCATTGCATGTATTCATAAAGCTACAATTTTATTCTTAGTTTTATTTATTACATTCTGAAAATTAGGCTACTTGCCTTAAGCTATTCTATATAAATGTTTTTATTCCCCAAACCCATTATTTTAGAGATGCAATTTTAGCCTTTAATGGGAGAAAATGATATAAAGTGGCTATGACTGAGGTTTTCTGGGTTTATATTTCTGCCATGTCTGCAGGGGGCTATTCTCCACATGAAAATCTAAGAATTCACACTAATGTTAATTCTGGGTATAAACTCATCAATCTGGAGGAAAAGAGATTTTACTTCTAAATGTAACTTTCCTAATTCCACTTGCTCTACATTTGCCTAGATTGGACTTGCCTTCAAATAGAGATATGGTCAGGCAAAAGCTGACACAAGGGGAATGAAAGGCTTACCATTTGTTTAAGGCAGGAAAATGACACTACTCAGTTTATGCCAAAAACACATATGGCTGGGGTGCCTGGGTGGCTCAGTCAGTTGGGGTCTGACTTTGGCTCAGGTCATGATCTTGCGGTTTGTGGGTTCAAGCCCTGCGTCGGGCTCTGTGCTGACAGCTCGGAGCCTGGAGCCTGCTTTGGATTCTGTGTCTCCTCCTCTCTCTGCCCCTCCCATGCTCATGCTTTGTCTCTCTGTGTCTCACAATAATAAATAAACATTAAAAAAAAAAAACAAAAAAAGCAAAAAAAAAAAAACCCACATATGGCCATAAATATTTCATTTCTCTGAATTCGAAGGTAAGACTCTTTGTGTTCACATTCTTAAGTAGTATATGTATCTTATCCAGAAACATATTTTACATCTTTGGCCACAGTAACACACACATACAGATCAAAGACCATCAAAGCCCAAATAAGATGGCATTCATTAGGAAACCACACTCTCCTGAATTAATTGCCCTTCTGAAATGAAATAAATATTTTATAGTTCCTTTACTTAAAACACAATCACTAATTGCAAATGGATGTGTTAATATCATCAACCTAGCCTGAATGAAATATCTGCCATATTTGTAAATATATTAATAATTAGTATATATGTCTGCACATATGTGTATTAATATATCTGTGCCCCAGGGGCTCTTAAGATTTGGACTGCAAATTTGGTTTCTAGGATGCTTGTTTTGTCCAGTTTTTGTTTTTAGTAATGTCAGTATTGCCACTGATAAATTTGATTTGACTTGAGGAAAGACCTACTATTATCTTCTTTTATCTTTTTCATAAATGCATATTGGGTTGAAACCCCTGGATAACTAATCATACTTTCTCATCATCGTAGAAATGTAAGGCAAGGAAGTCTATGTCAGGTAATGCAAGTCTGGTGAGGTGTCTTGAAAACCCCAGCAGCAGCCTTACATTTGTGCACAGGAAAACTTATACAGGGTAAACTGGATAGGGAGAGAAAAGCTTGGGGACCCACCTAGAAGCTGGGATTGCACTGCACATTTCACAAAATTGAGGAAAAGTCAACTGCATGTCACAAAGAATGGGGGTGGGGAAGAGAATGTGTGGGGTAAGCAGGCGGGGGGGGGGTAGTGGTTGTAGGATGACAGAGATTATAGTTACGGTAAAACTAATATAGAAAGAGGGTAAGAGATATAAATAAAATAGCAAGTTTTAGTGTCAAGAACATTATATTTTTCTTAACTAGGAGGCTTGTGTGCCAAGTTAGTCAATTTTTGAAAAATAAGAACTGTCTGGACTTCCCAAATATGCTTTCATCTTTGCTTTAGTGAGAAACCCAGAAAAAGGCCTAAAGCAGTTTCATAAGACATCATTTTTGGTTAAAAACAAAGAAGCACATTTAAAAAATCCCACACTTCAACCATCCAAAAGTTTTCCTAGAGTCTAATAAAAATAGTATTCCTTTTTTTATTTTATTTAAATTTTAGTTAGTTAACAAAGAATAGTATTCCTTTTAAAATGTGCATTTAAAAAAATCTTTCATATGACATAAGCTATGGCTGCTATGAAAACTGGTATACCTGAAATTTCTGATCAAAATCAAGGGCGAATTTTCCAAGACATCTAATTTGACTGTATTTTCCCTAATTTTTTTCTTTAAAGAAGAAAGCTTGTACTGAGTATTAGCTATTTCTCAAAGACATGTCAAAAGAAGCTATAAAATACATTCTCCAATGCCTCTAAATTTTTAAAGACTATGTCAATCATAATAAATATGATGCTTTCCTTTTTAGCAGATTATTTTAAATTCTAGAAAACAAATATAAATTGAAAAATACTTTATTCATAAAGATTAGGGATTGAGGTCAACATTTATAGGTAAGCATCTTTCCTGTGGCAGCAGTAAAGGCATAGTTTGAAGTTAAAGCACTATAAAAACATTTTACTTATAAATAGGGCAATTTTTGATATAAAAGTCAATGGTTGAGGACACAAAGGCTACATTTCTGACACTAATTCCAGTGTATGTACCCTTCGCACACCACAAAGCAATTCTGTGACATCAGCTAAGTGTCTACAATTCAATTCAATTCTGACATTGTCTGGAGACTGTCAGATCCCACAGGTTAAGAGCTCAGTCCTACAAGAAGACTCCCATGACCCCCACCTCAATGCCAATCACAAGTATGGGTTGTCATCTGTGCCTCTGACCCACCATATATTGGAAGTTTCAAGGACCCCCCCACCTTGGGTTTCATTAATTTGCTAAAGCAGCTCACAGAACTCAGAGAAAGTTTTACTTTTAGTAAATAGTATTGCAAAATACTATTGGTTTCTTAGTAAAGGATATAACTCAGAATAGCCAGATGGAAATGAAGCATAGGGCCCACATGGAGAAAGGGCACAGGGCTTCCATGCCTTCTCCAAGCATGCCACTCTCTCAGCACTTCCAAGCATTTGCGAACCGAGAAGCTCTCTGAACGTCATACTTTTGGTTTTTATGGAGGTGTCATTATATAAGCATGCTTGATTAGATCATTGGCTTTTGGTGATAGATTGAACTTCCATTCTCCCCTTCCCAGGGAGGTCAGGAGGGTGGGAATGGAAGTGTCAACCTTCCATTCAGTGGTTGGTTACCCTGGCAACCAGTCCCTATCCTTAAGCACTTTCCAAAAATCACCTCATTAATATAAACTTAGGTGTGGTTGAAAACAGTTTGCTATGAATATCAAGACACATTTATTGCTCTTATCACATAGGAAAATCATAAGCAAGATCTAATAAGAGTTCCCAAATTTGCTGACCACTCTTAATAAAAATTGAACCCTTGAAATTCCATAGAATTTCCAGATTCTCAACAGATGCTAAATATAGTGTGGCCACCTTTGTTGATAACTGATTCAAATGAGTCCAAATCATCTAGATTTTTCAGAACTGTTTAGATTTCAAATATTCTATTTGTTGTGCCCTTATTTGTCTCAGAGTTCTGATTTTAGTAGAAAAAACATAATTTCTTTATCCATTGACCTCAATGGCTTCTGATTCTGCTTCTTGGAAAATTTAAAATAAGTGTAAAAAT